>NW_027362768.1:100545586-101145586 GCF_046119375.1 Phyllobates terribilis | reverse complement strand
GAACCCCTCCCTTAATTCTATAGGTCTTCGTTCAGACTAGCCGAGGACTAAGGCGGGTCTGTTCACTAGGAACAGGCAGTCCGCTACATCATAGGGATTCAGCTTAGTCTTACTGTAGGGACAGCTTTTCCCTATCTTTCCTTAGTACATGTTGCAGATCATAACATTGCCTATTAGAAGTTTGACCTCCCTCTCTTCCTGATGTCAGCAACCTCACTTCTTTTTCCTCTATGTCTGTATGACAGCCATCGTAAGAAGCAAGAAATCTTAAGAAGCCACATGTCTTGCAGCTCTGGTTCAGCGTAGCTCCCAACCATCCCGGACTCAGCAGGACTGTCCCATTTTGAGGGCTCAGTCCCGGCTTCTATTACTCACCTCTCTACGACGTCTTCATAGCTCCTCCTCCTCGGGGGTGGGACCGCATCTCATAATATAAACATGACATAAATTAAATTATCATATTCACACTTCTTTCCTGTGATTGTGTCTCCATATTCTCATGCAGGAGCTCTAGTTATGAGCCACAGTCCATACAATCAACATACCGGAACTTGGTATTTTGAGATGTATTGTAGGCAGTGAACCCAGAAGCAGATTATACATGTACACTGTATACAGGAGTGTATTTATTTGTACTTGTATATGGAGATGAAGAAAAAGCCTGATTTTTTTGCTCCTATAAAGCTACTAAAAGGAATAAAAAGCAATTACAAAAATATAATTTTCTCTTTTTTTGTAAGTCTTCCCAGATCTCGAACTCACAACCATCAACATTACAGGCAGGAGCTAAAGCTACTGAGCCACAGGCTATAGTGATAACACTGGGAGAATTTTGTATGCTTGATCTCTATTGTAGGCTCTGACTCCACATGCAGATTACATAGAGGTACATCTGTATGTAGCGGTGTATTTTTATCTCTGTATTCTAAAGGGAGAATAAAAGATGTTTTTTCTTCCTATAAAATTACTAAAAGATATTGAAAAACAATTACAATACTGGCAGATTAAATTTGCCTTGTTAAAAAATAATAAATACAAATCTGCAAATATGGTGTGATCGATAGTGTTGAGCGAACATGCTCGACACTGCTCGGTACTCGCCTGAGCATCACACTACTCGGGATGTTTGGCGAGCTCCGAGCATTTCCGGGTAACTCGGGCGGGAGCTCGGGTCTCCGCCCTGCATGTTTGGCGCTCTTTACAGAGCCAATGAACAAGCAGGGATTGCCAGCCAGTCACTGTAATGCCGCAGCCATGTTGGTTGTGGGCATTACATTGATTGGCTGGCCGCACAGCGTCACCTCGAATATTTAAAACCGGGCGCCGCCATCTTGGACACAGACGGCTGGGATCAGACAGTGTAGGGACATCGCTGCTGATTTAGGGAGAGATATACAGTACAGATCAAAAGTTTGGACACATCTTCTCATTTAAAGATTTTTAGTATTTTCATGACTTTGAAAATTGTACATTCACACTGGAGGCATCAAAACTATGAATTAGCACATGTGGAATTATATACTTAACAAAAAAGTGTGAAACAGCTGAATATATGTCTTATATTCTAGGTTCTTCAAAGTAGCCACCTTTTGCTTTGATGACTGCTTTGCACACTCTTGGCATTCTCTTGATGAGCTTCAAGAGGTAGTCACCGGAAATGGTCTTCCAACAATCTTGAAGGAGTTCCCAGAGATGCTTAGCACTTGTTGGCCCTTTTGCCTTCACTCTGCGGTCCAGCTGACCCCAAACCATCTCGATTGGGTTCGGGTCTGGTGACTGTGGAGGCCAGGTCATCTGGCGTAGCACCCCATCACTTTCCTTCTTGGTCAAATAACCCTTACACAGCCTGGAGGTGTGTTTTGGGTTATTGTCCTGTTGAAAAATAAATGATGGTCCAACTAAACGCAAACGGGATGGAATAGCATACCGCTGCAAGATGCTGTGGTAGCCATGTTGGTTCAGTATGCCTTCAATTTTGAATAAATCCCCAACAGTGTCACCAGCAAAGCACCCCCACACCATCACACCTCCTCCTCCATGCTTCACGGTGGGAATCAGGCATGTAGAGTCCATCCGTTCACCTTTTCTGCGTCGCACAAAGACACGGTGGTTGGAACCAAAGATCTCAAATTTGGACTCATCAGACCAAAGCACAGATTTCCACTGGTCTAATGTCCATTCCTTGTGTTCTTTAGCCCAAACAAGTCTCTTCTGCTTGTTGCCTGTCATTAGCAGTGGTTTCCTAGCAGCTATTTTACCATGAAGGCCTGCTTCACAAAGTCTCCTCTTAACAGTTGTTGTAGAGATGTGTCTGCTGCTAGAACTCTGTGTGGCATTGACCTGGTCTCTAATCTGAGCTGCTGTTAACCTGTGATTTCTGAGGCTGGTGACTCGGATAAACTTATCCTCAGAAGCAGAGGTGACTCTTGGTCTTCCTTTCCTGGGGCGGTCCTCATGTAAGCCAGTTTCTTTGTAGCGCTTGATGGTTTTTGCAACTGCACTTGGGGACACTTTCAAAGTTTGCCCAATTTTTCAGACTGACTGACCTTCATTTCTTAAACTAATGATGGCCACTCATTTTTCTTTACTTAGCTGCTTTTTTCTTGCCATAATACAAATTCTAACAGTCTATTCAGTAGGACTATCAGCTGTGTATCCACCTGACTTGTGCACAACACAACTGATGGTCCCAACCCCATTTATAAGGCAAGAAATCCCACTTATTAAACCTGACAGGGCACACCTGTGAAGTGAAAACCATTTCCGGTGACTACCTCTTGAAGCTCATCAAGAGAATGCCAAGAGTGTGCAAAGCAGTCATCAAAGCAAAAGGTGACTACTTTGAAGAAGCTAGAATATAAGACATATTTTCAGTTGTTTCACACTTTTTTGTTAATTATATAATTCCACATGTGTTAATTCATAGTTTTGATGCCTTCAGTGTGAATGTACAATTTTAATAGTCATGAAAATACAGAAAAATCTTTAAATGAGAAGGTGTGTCCAAACTTTTGGTTTGTACTGTATACTGCGAAATAGTTAGTGTAGGGTCTGTAGAGGCTGCCAGATCAAACAAACAGTCCTTCTCAGGACTAATATCCATCCCAGATATCAGGCAGGCAGGCTGTATAGGAGCCGCAGTGGTTATACCAGCAAACGCACGGTTCAAACCTCTGTATTATCCACTTTTGGGCCATTTTTACCTTAAAAAAAAAAAAACAGTTTGAGTGTGTCGCTCACTGTTCAGTGGCAAATATATCTATTTAAAAAAGTCTGATATACACCAGTAAATTATAACTGTGGTTTTGCTGTTCCACGGTAAAAAATCTCTATTATCCTGCCTTTGGCATTTTTTGCCGTAAAGAAAAACAGTAATAGTGTCTCCTGATTGTTAAGACACAAATATATCTGTTGAAAATAGTCTGGTGTAGGCCCGAGAAATAGAACTGTGGTTTTGCAGTTCCACGGGTCAAATCTCTGTATTATCCTGCTTTTGGCATTTTTTGCCGTAAAGAAAAACAGTAATAGTGTCTCCTGATTGTTCAGACACAAATATATCTGTTTAAAAGAGTCTGGTATACACCAGTAAATTATAACTGAGGTTTTGCCGTTCCACGGTGAAAAATCTCTGTTATCCTGCTTTTGGCATTTTTTGCCGTAAAGAAAAACTGTAATAGTGTCTCCTGATTGTTCAGACACCAATATATCTGTTTAAAAGTGTCTGGTATACACCAGTAAATTACAACTGTGGTTATGCAGTTCCACGGTGAAAAATCTCTGTTATCCTGCTTTTGGTATTTTTTGGTGTAAAGAAAACCAGTAATAGTGTCTCCTAATTGTTCAGACACAAATATATCTGTTGAAAATAGTCTGGTGTAGGCCCGAGAAATAGAAGTATGGTTTTGCAGTTCCACGGTTCAAACCTCTGTATTATCCACTTTTGGGCAATTTTTACCTAAAAAAAAAAAACAGTTTGAGTGTGTCGCTCACTGTTCAGCCTCAAATATATCTATTTAAAATTGTCTGGTATACCCCAGTAAACAATCACTGTGGTTTTGCCATTCCACGGTAAAAAATCTCTATTATTCAGCTTTTGGTATTTTTTACGAAAAGAAAAACATTAATAGTTTCTCCCTGATTGTTCAGATTGTTTAAAAGAGTCTGGTGTAGGCCAGAGAAATAGAACTGTGGTTTTCCTCTTCCACAGTTCTAATCTACTTTTTATTACCCTTTTTCCATTGATAGTGCGAGTGTAAGCTATTTTACTTCCTTTACAATGGGCAAGGCACGTGGCAAGTGATGTGGAACTGGACGTTCTGGTGATGGTGCGTGCAGAGGACGGGGCCGTGGCCAAAGTGAAAATGTACCACAACCAACAGCCACATCTTCTCGCTCCCACTTCTTGACCGAATTACTAGGGAAGCACAGAACACCAGTATTGCGAACTGATCAGTGTGAACAGGTTATTAATTGGATAGCAGATAATACTTCCAGTTACCTGGGCACCACCACCTCCGGTCTGTCTTCCACACGGTCAAATATTAGTAGCCGTGAGTCTCGACCGCATACTCCTCCTCACCCTGATGCTCCTTCCTCCCACCATGCCGAGTGTCGTCAGACAGCAACTGATCCTACACTTGGACACTCTGAAGAGCTGTTCACTGGTCCATTTCCAGATTTGTGCCCCTCACCTGCTCCGCTTGAAGTGGTGGAAGAGGAGATCCCATGTAGCGATGCCCAAATATTTGAACAGCCACTGCCACAGGAAGTCGACGCTGGCAATTTGTCACAAGAGGTGGACGATGACGAGACACAATTGCCAGGAAGTGAGGAGGAAGATCGTAGTGCGCAAGTGGAAGAGGAGGAGGTGGTGGATGATCTAGTAACTAACCCAACGTGCCAGGAGGACATTCAGAGCGAGGCCAGCAGCACACAGGGTGAGGGAGGCAGAGTACTCCAACAGGCAGGAAGAAGCAGTGTGGTGGCCGCACACAGAAGGCAGGCAACAGTTCCCCGTAACACCAACACGAGGGACGTTGCCAGTACAACCCGTAGGTCTTCCAGAGTCTGGAATTTTTTTAAAGACTCTGCTGATAACCCCAAAAAGGCCATTTGTACCACCTGCCATGCCAGCATCAGCAGGGGTGACAAAACTACCAGCCTGACCACCACCAGCATGATCAGGCACATGGCAGCAAAGCACCCGACTTTGTGGGGTGAACCCCAGGGTCCACGACCAGTGTCAGCGGGTGTCACCACTGCTTCTTCCGCTGTTGTGAGTGCAATAGAACCCCCTGTTGTGTGTACAAGGCAATTCCCTGTCCATACTGCATGCAAAGATGCCCACTCCTCTCAGTCTTCACTTGTTAAGGCAGTCTCTCAAGAAACAGCATCAACGTCCACGTCCCACTGCAGCGTTCAATTGTCCATATCCCAGACCTTTGAATGAAAGCGGAAATTTGCAGCCAACGTCCCACAGGCCACAGTCCTAAATTCACACATTTCACGACTGCTTGCATTGGAAATGCTGCCTTTTAGGCTGGTGGAGACGGAATCCTTCCGCAACCTTATGGGGTGGCCGTCCCTCGGTACTCGGTCCCCAGCCTACACTATTTTGCCTGGTGTGCCATCCCCGTACTACACAAGCACGTGTCCCAAAACATCTGCCGTGCCCTCAACAACGCAGTTACTGGGAGAGTCCACCTGACAACGGACACGTGGACAAGTGCTTGTGGCCATCGACGGTACATCTCCCTGATGGCACACCGGGTAAACATAGTAGAAGCCGGGACCTAGTCGGACTTTGGGACGGAACACATCCTCCCCACACCGAGGATTGCGGGCCCTATGTCAGTCAGACTTGCCCCCACAGTGTACAGCTCCTGCGCATCATCCTCCTCCTCCTCCTCATGTTCAGCCTCCATCTCAGATATCACCACATCAGTTACAAGCTGGAAGCACTGCAGTACTGCCTCCGCCAAGCGGCAACAGGCTGTGCTGAAACTCATAAGCTTAGGTGAGAAACCTCACACTGCTTGTGAGTTGTGGACAGCTGTGAAAGAGCAGGCAGATCTGTGGCTGAGACCGCTGAACCTGCATCCAGGCATGGTCGTGTGTGACAATGGCCGTAACCTGGTGGCGGCTCTGAGGCGAGGTGAGATCACACACGTACCATGCCTGGCTCATGTGCTTAACCTTGTGGTTCAGCGGTTTCTTAAATCGTACCCCGAGTTGCCAGATCTGCTCGTCAAAGTACGCCGCCTGTCAGCTCATTTTTGCAAGTCGGCTACATCTTCCGCCGCCCTTGCTGTGTTGCAGCAGCGTTTGCAGCTTCTGTCACACCGACTGGTGTGTGATGTCCCCACACGTTGGAACTCTACCCTCCACATGTTGCAAAGGATTTGTGAGCAGAAGAAAGCAGTTATGGAGTACCAGCTGCAACAAGGCATTCGATATTCAGGTCAGACTCCACACATAATGAAGATAATAAGGTTCCGGCACTCAAAAAAATGTAGATAGTCAAATAGTTGCAATTTCAAACCAAATATCCTTTAATGGTTCTCCAGTGAGTAATCGCCCGCCCAACGTTTCAACCCCTCCGGGGTTTTCATCAGGGGCTTCAAACACAGTAATACAAAAACATGTAAACAAAAGAACAAAAAATGTTGGTATTAGTACTGGTTACATTCACATTTTAGTGACTGGAAAGACATTAATATATGTGCAATTAGACACTTGAGGGTGTGTTATATCCACCATAATATTGAAGAAACTGAAAAGAAATCGTGATTGTGTCTAGGATTTCCCAGAAAATAATTAGGACATTATTGAAAAAAGTGCTATATCCTTCATTAAGGAACAGAAACAATTACCTCATGGGACGTATGTCTCAGAAATATAAATTTCATATAGCATCTCAAATAAAGACAGTAAAAATGATGAAAAAACTAGAGACAGAAAAGAAACGGAGGAGGTGGGGAAAAAGGAAGGAGAAAGTTGTATCAAAAAGCATAAATACCCTGGACTTGTTGAATATGGACCATAAAAGATAAATAATCCTCGAGATAAGTGTCTGGCAGCTCAAACTGTTATTGAAAATGGAAATGAATGAGATCCATATTAAGAGTAAGAATAGATGTAAAGCTAAAAGGCGTTAAATATGACTTTACATACCAAATGAATGTGGATCATGTAGGTTACCAATAAGAGGGGAGGTTGTTTCTGGTATTGTTGCCAGGGATTATAGAGGCCAATCTGCGAATAGACCAAATTTAGGAAGACAAATGATTTTCCAGAAAAACGTGTTCCCCTCAAGAACACCACCCTCCAGGTGTGAGAATCCTACCTGTGTCCTGTACGAGGTGACAGTAGTGTGTCTGTTTGTTCGGTAGTCTGGCTTTAAATAGCCAGTCCGCGCTATGCTTCCTGTTTCCTGTGCTTTGGAACGCAAGTTCCGGTTTTATGGAACGCATCACCGCGCATGCGCGGGATGCGTACTTTCAGATTGAATGTGATTGTGGAATGCAAGTTGTGCGTTCCACTGCATAGTTGAACCAGGAAATCAATCAATGGTGTAACCTGATCGTATACTAAGAGCAAAAGGTAGGTGTATATTACTCTCTGTGAATTTGATAGAGGGCACAGATTAAAAAAGACCTATAAGGGGCCAGTTTAGAAAAACATAAGGGTAGATAAAGGGGAAAAAAAAAATGAGGAAAAAAGAGATAAAAGGGAAAAAAAAAATGGGGGGGGGGGGGAGAAGAAGAATGATATACCAACAATATAACGCTTATTATATGCACAAACAGGTACAATGACACATGAGGTGACATGAAAAGATGCATCTAAATAATACACTTATAAATGTGAAAAAGGATATATGATGATAATAGTATTCTGAGGGCAACAGATCATATTTTTACATGGAGGGTCTGAAAAGGAAGGAAATACCATTAGTGTTAAAGCATGGAAACTATGAACGGCTTAAGTTGGAAGAAGTAATACATAAACATTAGTATACGGCATCCCACCCATATACATGGTGGACAATAAAATAGAGCTAATGTGGGGCATCTATGTCATGGTACGGTGAGAGGGAGAATAGTTAGACATGAATCTCGTATTCGCTATTGAGACCATGGGGTTCAAGTGTTTTCAGGGTAAAGATCCAATAGGTTTTTCTCTCCTTGAGTCTCTCTATTCTGTTTCCCCCTCTCCTATTTACCGGGACATGATCTATAATTTGAAACCGAAGCTGTGAAACTGAATGATTTTGTGTAGAAAAGTGATTAGGAATCGGCAATAAATTATATTTGCATCTGATGGTAGATTTATGCTTGCTGATGCGGTCTCGGATATGCTGGGTGGTCTCTCCAACATATCCGAGACCACACGGACATTTAATAAGGTAAACAACAAAAGAGGACTCGCAAGTGAAATAACCCCTGATGGGGAAACTCTTGCCTGTTGTTGGATGGGTAAAAAAACTACCCTTAGTCATATTGGAACATTGGCGGCACCCAAGGCACGGGAAATTACCCATGCAAGGTGTCGCCAAAGTGGTCTGGCGTCTACTAGTCTGCAGACTGCCAATGTCCGCCCTCACTAATTTGTCTCTCAAATTACGTGGTCTTTTGTTGCATATCAACATTAGGTATTGAAAATCTAGTATACCGGGGTAGGATCTGCCTAATATTGACCAGTGAGCTTTTAGGATATCTTGAATCAGTGTTTGGTATGGATGGTAGGTATTCACAAAGATCATCCTGTGTGATGTAGGTTTGCGTTGTCTCCGTTCAAGAGGCGGAAATGAGATAGAGGTTGGGTAACCCCTGTTGATGAACTTCTGTCCCATTTCTCCATGGCGTCTAATTCTGAGGGATGAGTCAGACACTATTCTGTTGACCCTGGTATGTTGCGAAATTGGAAGTGATTTTTTTACATGTTTAGGGTGACAGCTAGTGTAATGCAGGAGAGCATTCCGATCCGTGGATTTAGCAAACAGGTCAGTGGATAGATGTCCTTGGTCATCCATGATGACCATGATGTCAAGGAAATTAATCTGGCATCTGTCATGTGTTAGAGTAAAAGAGATGCCTGGCGCACACCCATTGAGGTATTCGAAAAATGTAATCAAGTGTGTTTCATCTTGGTCCCTAATGCTCGGATATATGCCACTGTCTGGTGTTACATATTTTTCTTCGAAGTGCGCCATAAAGGTATTAGCATAAGGGGGTGCCATGTTGGACCCCATGGCTTTCCCGCGTTTTTATATGTAAAATCGGTCTCCAAAAAGAAAAAAATTGTTGTGCAGAATAATGTCGGACAGGTCCCTACAGAGATCTTTGCGGGATTGGGAACAGCCACTGTATTTCTCCAAGAACCAAGTGAGTGCCTCCAGTCCTAAGTCATGGTTAATGGATGTATATAGACTGTTTACATCTAGTGTAATCAGAATGGATCCAGGAGGTATTGTGTCAAGTTGGTGCAGATGCGACAGAAAATCCGATGAGTCCTTAATGTATGATGGGATAGTGGGTAAGAGTGGTGTTAAGATTTTTTCAACCGTTTTAGCCAATGGGGAGAGTAATGAATCAGTCGATGCAACAATCGGTCGTCCGGGCGGATATTGTAAATTTTTATGGATCTTGGGGAGCGTGTAAAAGACAGGAGTTATAGGGTGTTTGTTGATTAAATAATCTGACAGTTTTTGGTCTATGACTTGTAAGTTGAATAGTGATTCGATCTTAGTACGAATGAGCTGGAATGTAGGATTATTCGTAACCTAGTATATACATCTGGATCACTTAGTTGTCCTTCGATCTCTCTGATATAGTATGAGCGATCCATAACCACTATCGCGCCCCCTTTATCCACCAGTTTAATGATGATTTGGTCATTTGTGGTTAATGAATGTAAGGCCTGTTTCTCCTCCCCACTAAGATTCATACGGAGGGGAAACATACCACTGGAGACCTTGGTCTTCAGTTGTTCAATATCCCTTTTCACCAATGTAATGTATGTTTCCACCGAATGGTAAGTTTTTGGAGGATTGAATTTGGATGATATTCTGAGGCCTAATTCATTTAGTGACAACTGTTCTGTCTGATGTTCAGAAGAGGAATGACTAGAAGAATCCTCATTTGTAGAGAAATGGACCTTAAGCCTAAGATTACGAAAAAAATGCCTCAGTTCCAAATCTAAGGTGAAAGGGTCAAAGGCTGGGGTAGGACAAAAGGATAATCCCTTTTGTAATATTCTTGTCTCAGTGGGGGTGAGGGCCTGTGAAGAAATGTTGTAGATGAGAGTGTCGGGCCTACCTGTGACTAGTGTTGAGCCACCCCCGTAGTGTTCGAGTTCGGTTCGGTTCGTCGAACACCCGTGTGTTCGCCGAACTGTTCATCGAACACCTTCGAACACCGTTAAAACCAATGGCAGGCAAACAAAAACACATAGAAACACATAGAAAACACCTTCAAAGGTGTCCAAAAGCTGACAAACTGCTCAGAAGACACAACTAACACATGGAAAAGTGACAAGTACATATAGTCATGCGAAAAGAAAAGAGGTGGAGGAGTAAAAGGAGGGGGAGACACAGATATAGGCATGTCATGCCCTTCTAAAATCCAAAAAGTGAGAAGCCGACACGTTCAGTCCGCTCCTGCCCGTGCCACCTCCGTGTCGCCGGGTTTGTGCCAGAGCCGCGGTGAACCCTGACGGCCAGCCCCCCTCTCCCAATACTGGTGCCTGTCCGCTGGTGGGTCGAGCGAGCCCCCCTGTGGTGGAGGCAGCTCTAAGCTTTTTAATTTAAATTGTCTCTCTAATTTGAATGAATACACTTTAAATCCATTTACAAGGATCTATTGGAGGGCAAGTCTTATGCCAGCAGCCGCGTAATTCCAGCTCCAGTAGCGTCCACTAAAGCTGCTGCAGTTAAAAAGCTTTTATAAGGATCGAGCTCGGCTGTCCACCGCAAGGCATCCTACTGCCAGTCCCAGCCCCTATGCCTTGGGGTGCCTCCTGATGCTCTTCACTGAGTATCCCGTGGTCCCGAAGCATTTCCTTTGAAAAAATTAAGTGTCCAAACTACAGGTGGTGTAGCTTGCTTAACAGCCGGGATAATCCGCTGACTAGCAGACACTGCTACTAGGCACAAAGTATTTCCTGGGCTAGATGCAGTTAAAAATTTGTAATTAGATACTCTCGTTGGATGCTGAGAAAGCATTCCATAGAGTCTCCTGGCACGCCATATATGATTCTCTTAAAAAGCTTGGGGTAGGGGTCTAGTTGACCCTTTTATAGCCAAAATCACGGCCCTGTATCGCAATACGTCACCTAGGCTGAAGATAAATGGAACTGTAGCACCCTGAGGGCTCGGTTGCTACAGAGGTATTGCACCTCACCCAGAGGTGTGATATCTCACTCAAAGGTAAGGATGGAGTGTGGATCAGGACCCGACACCTGCATGCATTACACCACATTGCCGTGGGGCAGGGTGAACAATATGCCCCTGAGATGGGCACGACAGTCCCTGTCCCTGGCTGGGGTGGGGGGAGGGAACACTGAGGAAGGGGAACCCTGTAGTGCAGGAGCAGGGAGGAAGCAGTTCCTGGGTGCATTGAGAAGGGAGTATAAAGGGTGGGCACCATCTTAGTTCATTGCAGAGAAGTCTGAGCAGAAGTGGCAGGGAGCAGGGGCTCTGCATGAGCTCTGCTCCGGAGGCGGGCCTAGTAACAGAGGCCCAGGCCTGGAAGAGGGAGAAGGAAGGAAGAGGAGCGGAGAAGGCTCCAGGAATGAGGAATGAAGGGATCCCAGGGGTGCGGACGGGCGAGTCGCCACCGCACGCCCGAATCCACCTGCGTGGAGGGGTCAGGCCAAAGGGGGAGACCGGTCCCCGAAACTAGTGGAGGCAGGAAACGACCCTCAGCTAGAAACCGGAGACTGTGACATTTTATGTGGCGCAGCCCCTCGCTACACCCGCTAGGAAGGCACCACATAGGGTCAGGGAAACTGGCGCCAAGTTTACCAAGAGGAGGCCCGAGGCAGCCGGACAGATGGGTTGGTAAGAAAGGCCAGACAAAGGACACACAAAGGGGGTCCTGTGAAGCGCTCCAAAGTTATCTGGGAGTTGTCTGAGCCCCTCACCTGGTGAGCACAGTACGACGTGGGCAGCCGTTACCTGCAGACGTGGTCTGGATAATAAGAACTGTGAGTAAAGGCCCTGGACTGCATCACTGACTCCGTGTCGTTACTGCTGCTGCCCTGCACCATCACCCCCATCCTCCGCATACACTGCCCTGAGGCTATACTCCTCCCGTGGGGAGTTATGCTACACTCTGCTGCACCCACAACACCAGCCTCAGCGGTCTGCCCTGGAGCGGCGGTTCACTCTGACCGCAATCCAAGGGTGGCGTAGTCGGACATTTAAACATCAAAACTACATAAATAGTTCCGCCACTGGTTTGACCGCCCTGAGCCACGGAACCGGGTCGCCGCCACGGAGACTACAACCACCAGCATCCACCAAAAAGGGTCCGGCTCCGGGTGTCCCAAGGCCCAGGGGGCGCGTCAGAACATTTTCATCACCTTTCACAATCACCAATGGGACAAGGCAGGGATGTCCTCTGTCCCCTCTCTTATATATCCTAGTGACGGAGCACCTGCTCTCATCAATTCGCCATAACCCCAATATTAGGTGGATTGAGGTGGGAGGCACCGAGTACAAGTGCTCTCTATTTGCTGATGATGTCCTAGTATATATCACTCAATCACATATATCCATCCATGCTGTTATGGCTGAAATAGATCACTTTGTTACATGGTCAAATTTTAAAATCAATGCAGCGAAGTCTGAGGCCCTCGATGTCTCCCTCCCCAAATCCATATAGGATTCCATCCAGTCCAACTTTCCCTTTGCCTGGCCCTCACAGGGTATCAAATACTTAGGAATTCCTATTCATAGAGACCTCTCCCATCTATGTTATCTTAATTTTGGGCCCTTTATTGAACAACTCCATACAGACCACGGTTGGCAAGTTAGAACTGTAAGATTCACTACGTGAACCACTGGTGTTTTGTGGAAAAGCACATGTACACTGTGTTCCAAATTATTATGCAAAAAGTGTTTAGGAGTGATAAGGGAAGAATTTGTTTGTTTGTCAGTTAAACTCATTGATGGTGATGTGTGTCAGGGCTCTTTATATCACTGTAAGCAATTGCAGACACCTGTGCTAATTAGTTTGGCAGGTGTGTCCAATGAAAGGCAAGACTACTTAAGAAGGCTGTCTCACATTATTAAGCAGCCTACATTTTCTGCCAAAATGGGAAAGAAAAAGGATGTGTCGGCTGCAGAGAAGCAACAAATTGTGGAGTGTTTAGGTCAAGGCATGACTACAATAAACATTGTGCGATGATCAGGATGAAGTGTCTTGGCAATCAAGAAGTATGTAGCTGATTCACAGTACACACGTGTGCGTGCTGAAAAGGGCAAATTGAGGACTCTTTCCTACAGGCAATTACGTCAGGTTAAAAGAGCAGCGGCAAAAAAGCCTTGAAATAGCAGCAGACAAGTTTTTGAAGCTGCTGGTGCCTCCAACGTCCCCCGAACAACAAGATGCAGGGTCCTTCAGAGGTTTGCAGCTGTGCATACGCCATCCTGTCGACCTCCTCTATCCACTTCACACAAGCAGAAACGGCTCCAGTGGGCCAAACATTACATGAAGACTGATTTCAAAACTGTTTTGTTCACGGATGAGTGCCGTGCAGCGCTCGATGGTCCAAATGGATGGAGTGGAGGATGGCTGGTTGATGGACACCCCACGCAAACACGGCTACAGCGCCAACAAGGAGGAGGTGGAGTAATGTTTTGGGCTGGAATCATGGAGAGAGAGATTGTCGGCCCCTTTAGGATCCCTGAAGGCGCTAAAGATGAACTCCATAATGTATGTGGATTTTCTCAAACAGCACTTCCTGCCATGGTTCAAGAAGAAGAACCGTGTATTTCACAGCAAGATCATTTTTCTGCATGATAATGCACCATCTCATGCTGCACATAAAACATCTGCATCTCTGGCTGATATGGGCATAAAAGGGGACAAACTTATGGTGTGACCCCCATGCTCCCCTGACCTCTACCCCATTCAGAACCTTTGGAGCATCATTAAAAGGAGTGTCTATGATGGCGGGAGGCAGTTCACATCTAAGCAACAGCTCTGGGAGGGTATTCTGTCCTCATGCAAAACAATTGAAGCAGAAACCATCCAAAACCTGACAAATTCAATGGACGAGAGAGTTCAGAAGCTCCTTTCGAACAAGGGGTCCTATGTGAAAATGTAACATCACCTAGAATAAAGTTTTGAGTTGAAAACTGTTTGATTTCAGTTTCTAATGACCTGCTAATGCTTATAATTTCAAAAATGACCATTTTTTTGGTCTTTATTAAAATGAAAAGGTTGATCGAAAAGTTTGGCGGATCTAAGAGTGTGGCAACCCAGTAGTCATGATTACTTCGAATTCTGACAATATGAGGGTCATGTTGCAGGTAGTGCAGCAAGAAGGCACTTATGTGTCTTGCGCATCTCGGAGCCCCAAAATTATTTTCCGGGCTAGATGCAGCTAAAAATTATTATTAATTTTAAATCTGGTGGAGCTTAGTATAGATGGCCTAATAGGATCAGTGCTGCACACTGCTACAAAGCCCAAATTATTTTCCAGCCAAGATACAGATAAACATGATTAGTAATTTGAAAGCTTAAAACGGTTGGTAGGGTGATTTTAACCAATCATCCATCTTTTACTCTCCCCAGGATGACACAGGGGTAGAAAAGTCGTTTCGGATCCATGATTTGTTCATCTTTATGAACGGGAGTCTGTCTACATTATCAGTGGAGAGCCGCGTGCGCTTATCTGTCAGCACACCACCAGCAGCGCTGAACACACGTTCAGACAGAACGCTGGCTGCGGGGCATGACAAGATCTCCAAGGCGTAAGTGGCTAGCTCCGGCCATTTATCCAGATTGGAAGCCCAAAAAGAGCAGGGGTCCAGTGACACAGTCATGGCTTCAATGTTTACTTGGAGATACTCCTGTACCATCGTCTCTAGGCGTTGACTATGTGTCAGACTTCTTGTCTCCTGTGGCCTTGCAAAGGATGGGCTAAAAAAGTGGTGAAATGATTCCGCAAAATTGATGTTACCAGCAGATACTGTGGTTCTGTTACGGTTTGAGTGCTGAACACTTGACGGTCCCACGGTTGGCAAGTTGGAACTGTGAGATTCACTACGTGCACCACTGGTGTTTTGTGGAAAAGCACATGTAAGATTCTGCAACAGTCTCTGCTGATACTCCTGCATGCGTGCATCCCTTTCTATGGCAGGAATAATTTCTGCAAATTTACTTTTGTACCGGGGATCTAACAGTGTGGCAACCCGGTAGTCAGAATTATTTCTAATTCTCCCAATTCGAGGGTCATGTTGCCAGTAGTGCAGCAAGAAGGCACTCATGTGTGTTGCGCATCCAGGAGCACCAAGTCCCTGTTGTGTTGGTGGCGAGGTAACAATCATGCTTCCTTCCTCTGTCCTCTCCCCCCAACCTCGCAAAACAGAAATGTGATCAAGGTCTCCCTCATCTGATGAGTCTTCCATCAGTTCGTCCTCCACTTCTTCCTGGGCTCCTGCACCTTCCTCACTAGTTTGGCTGCTACCATGCGCCCTGGTAAAACCATCTCCCCCACCCTCACATGCCTGCCGCCTTGGTGCTGCCGACCGTCTGGACCTTGCAGATGTTAGCCCTTCCGCATACAACTCCTCCTCCTCTACTTCCTCCACCTCCTCTTGTGCCACCACCTGACTCCGAATTCTGTTTAACATGTGCTCCAGCATGTAAATCACCGGAATAGTCATGCTGATAATGGCATCGTCAGCACTAAACATCTTCGTTGCCATTTCAAAACTGTGCAGAAGGGTGCATAGGTCCCTGATCTGAGACCACTCCTCCAGCGTGATTTGCCCCACCTCTGGATCTCGTTGGCCCAGGCTATACGTCAGAACGTATTGCACCAGGGCTTGTCGGTGCTGCCACAGTCGCTGCAACATGTGCAGAGTTGAATTCCACCGGGTAGGCACATCACATTTTAGCCGGTGAAGTGGCAGGCCCAACGACTTCTGTAGAGATGTAAGTCGCTGAGCTGCGGGATGCGAACGGCGGAAGTGAGCACACAGCGACCGTGCCCTCTGCAGAAGGCCATCTAGTCTGGGATAGTGGGCTAAAAATTGCTGGACAACCAGGTTCAACACGTGAGCCATACAAGGCACGTGTGTGACATTGCCCCGGCGAAGGGCCGCACCCAGGTTTGCAGCATTGTCGCACACGGCCTTCCCTGGTTTCAGGTCCAGTGGAGACAACCATTCATGAAATTGGTTCTCCAGAGCTGACCACAACTCCTCAGCTGTGTGACTCACATTTCCCAGACATTTCAAAGTAAAAACCGCCTGATGACGTTGAGCCCTACTGCCAGCATAGTAAGGAGGTGTGCAGGATCCCTTCTGCAGTTAGAAAGCTTGTGGCATGACCAGACAGGCTTTGGGTGCAGGTGCAAGACCGAGAGGTGGTTGAGGAGGCAGAAGCAGTGGAGGAACTTTGACATAAAGAGGATTGACGCACAACTCGTGGGGACGGCAAGACTTGGACAGCAGCCCCTTGTCCTGCTGTCACCATAGTTACCCAGTGCCCAGTCAGCGACATGTAACGCCCCTGTCCATGCCTACTCGTCCAAGTGTCTGTGGTGAAATGCACCCTGTCACACACAGAGTTTCTCAAAGAAGCGGTGATGTTGTGTGCGACATGCTGGTGGAGCGCAGGCACACCTTTCTTTGAGAAGTAGTGCCGACTGGGCATCTGGTACTGGGGCACTGCGACGGACATAAGGTCTCGAAAATCCTCTGTGTCCACCAGGCGGAAAGGCAGCATTTCTGTAGCCAAGAGCTTGCAGATGGTGAAATTCAACCTCTTAGCTTTCTCATGGCTAGGAGGAAATGGTCTTTTACTTGTCCACATCTGAGGGACCGAGGGCTGGCTATTGTGCTTAGACGGGGTTGATAAGGGTGTCCCCGGCAAACTGCCGGTCTGTGAGGAAGATGCAGGCGGACATGTTAGGTTGCCTTGATCCAAAGGTGGTGCTATCGATGTCGGACAGCGCTCAACACCAGCTGGTGTTACCACCTCCAAAGAAAATGATGACCTGCCAATCACGCTGGCTGTTGCGGGTAAAGAGGTGGCAGGTCTGTGCCCCAAAACAGGTGTGACTGCTGTCCCCCCAGTCACAGAGGATGAAGAGGCCGCAGATGCACAAGATATGGCAGACGGTGGTTGGCCCGGCCGGCTAGGCCGCATTGTAGCACACTGAGCTTCCAACTGCAACTTATGCTTCAAGTCCATGTGCCGGTTCATGCATGAAGTACTCAAACTATGTATTTTTTGGCCTCTACTTAGCTTTTGCTGACAAATGTTACAGATAACACGAGTTGGGTCATCTTTATCGATCTGAAAAAATGCCCAGGCTATGCAATGCTTAGCACCCATGCGACCCGAAGAGCCACCACGACTTGTGGTGAGAGGCAGAGTTGTGTTTGAGGATGCAGTTGTTGACGTGCTTCCAGTACTACGTCTCTGTACAGGAAGGCCCAACCTGACCTCGTCGTCACTAGCATCTTCCTCCACCTCCTCTGCTGACCTCATCTCTTGGCTGACTGTGGGTTGACAGTAAGTGGGATCTCCGACCTCATCATCATCACCCTGTGCGTTATCACACCCGTCGTCCTCAGAGCCAACCTGTTCCTGCCCTGACAAAAAACTAAAGTTGTCGCTCCAATCAGGTATTTGAGTCTTATCATCATCTTCCTCATTGTCTCCACCAACAGGAGTTACAGTTTGGGAATGAGGGTCTACATTATGGTCAGAACCTTCTGCGTCTGGTCCTGGATCCGACTCATAAAGATTCTGGGCATCAGTGCAGATCATTTCCTCGTCTGGATTCACAGAAGCGCTGGAGTCGACCTCTGATTCCCAGGCTATAGTATGAGTAAACAGCTCTGCAGACTCAACCATCTGTTCTACCTCATACTCAGACGGGCAGCTGGAGATTTGGGAGCTGTGAGGAAGCAAGTGCGATTGGGGTGACACCTTTGAAGACTGGAGTATTTGTGATGTTGAAGTTGATGTGGAGGAGAGCCCACTTAAAGCAGCACTTGATATCCGTTGAAGCACCTGCTGTCTTTGTGCCTCATCTGGAATTTGTAGCGATTGGCGTGGCCGTAAGAAAGGGATCTTATCACATTGTCCGCTAAAAGAAGTAGACATTTTAGTTTGGCTGGAAGATGGTCTTTCTTCTGCAGATGTTACTGTTGCTTTAACACCTACCCCACGGACACAACCTTTTTTCCCCTTCCCAACATGCCTATTCCCCTTTCCACCAGCAGCAGGCCCTTTTCCACTCATTTTGGTGGTTAACTAATTCACAACTCTGGAGTTGTTTGCACAAAAAAACAATGGATGGGAACCGAGCAGAGCTGAGTGGCCAAACTGTGGTATTAGGCCAAAACTATTGGCTGGGTTAGATGCAGAAAAAAATTATATTCAATTTGCAACCTGATGGAGGTCAGTATAGATGGACTAATAGAGAAAGTCCCACACACAGCTAGAAGCCCAAATATTTTTTCAGAGGTAGATGCAGAAAAAAAAAAATTCAGTTTGCAACCTGATGGAGGTCAGTATAGATGGACTAATAGAGAAAGTCCCACACACTGCTAGAAGGAAAATATATTTTTTCAGAGCTAGATGCAGACAAAAAATTATTTTGAATTTGCAACCTGATGGAGGTCAGTATAGATGGACTAATACAACAAGTCCCACACACAGCTAGAAGCCCAATATTTTTCCAGAGCTAGATGCAGAAAAAAATTATATTTAATTTGCAACCTGATGGAGGTCAGTATAGATGGAGTAATAGAACAAGTCCCACACACAGCTAGAAGCCCAAATATTTTTTCAGAGCTAGATGCAGATAAAAATTATTTTTAATTTTCAACCTGATGGAGGTCAGTATAGATGGACTAATAGAGAAAGTCCCACACACTGCTAGAAGGCCAAATATTTTTTCAGAGCTAGATGCAGAAAAAAATTATATTCAATTTGCAACCTGATGGAGGTCAGTATAGATGGACTAATAGAATGATGCTATGCCCAAAAGATTTTACTTCACTAGGTGCAGTAAAAAAATTGGTATTCTATACACAGGTGGTATATCTTGCAACACAGATAGGCTACTCCACTGACTAACACACTCTGCAATAGGCCAAAAAGGATTAGCTTTGCTAGATTCAGCCAAATGCTGTGAAAAAAACTTGCACAGCACTGGCACAGACCTGCCTGGCAAAAACTGATAGGAACTGATGTAACCTAGTCCTGAAAAGGACTCCAATTACAATTAGTCTTTACTCCCACAACCTATCTATTTAAGAGCACAGACCTGCCTGATAAAAGTCATAGGAAATGCTGTAACCTAGTCCTTAAAAGGACTGCAATCACAACTATTCCCTACTCCCAAGCTATCTGTATATTTGTGCGAAAATTGGCTTGAAATTAACAAGGTATAGCGCACACAGCAACAGCGGTGCCGTCTAACACGCAGCTGCAGCAGTGAGAAAATGTTGGCGACGGGGAAAATGGCTTGGTCTTATAGGGCAAGGACATGTGACATACACTGCCAATCACACATGCCCTTGCTTGTGTGAAAAAAAGCACTTCGCTCCGTGTGTGCGCTGCTGATAGGCTGACAGATTGCACCTCCCCACTGCAAATGCGGGAAAGAGAAAAAAAAATGGAGATCTTCATTGTTCCTGCAGAGATCCATCCCCTGCCCCTCCCCCCACCCCGCTGTACACTCAAACTGCGTATTAACATTAATTTTCATCATTACTGAGAAAAAAATCCAGTTATGATTTTGGTGCACTTACAGTTATCGAACATAACCTCGAACAGCCGAATTTCTCAAATCGTTCGTGTTCGCCGAACGGCTCGAACACCGCCCAAAACAGCTCGAATTTGAGATTGGCGAACAGTTCGAGTAGAACAACGCTCATCTCTACCTGTGACCGAAGTGTCATTCTGTCTGTCTGCACCTGTGAGGGAAGAAGAGGCGGTAAAGTTACACTCTTGTTGGACTCTGTAACGTGACCCCCTATTTCTGCTACTGCTCCACCGCGTTTTGCGCGACGGGGTTGACGAGCCCCAAAAAAACGCCTTGGACGTGGGGCTACATATTCGCCCTCGCTGCCTGAGGAAGAATAGAAGCGAGAATTTTGTGTTCTGTAACCAGCTCGCCATCTATACACCTGTCCTGATAGATAGTCTTCCTGACCTCTCCTGAATTTTGTTATTTTACGATCCTGTAATGTTTTCTTATAAGTGACCAGTGTATCTGTCGTTCTCTTTTTGAGGCTTTCAAATTGTTCCACTGGAGTGGTGTTAGCCAACTGATCCTCAATGGAAATAATTCTACCCTCGAGATTGGTTATTTCTTTTTGTATAAATTCTATGGTTAACAGGATAAGGTCCATGGAGCATTTATTTAGAATGCTCTCAAACTTGTTGCAATATTCCGAATCGTCTGCAAAGAGGGTTGGATGAAGATTGACCCGAAGTCCTCTTGGAATCCGTTTCACACGATGATACTCTGCTAAAGTTGAGAGGTGAAGATCCAATGCCACTAGTTTCTTCCTTTCTTTCTCATAGTCTCCAGTTTTGTTATCCTCTATTGAAGTGTAATGCAGGTGCCGGAATGCAATGCACAGAGACACAATGCGAGAACAGTCAGAGATGAATATAAACAGGTATTCTGAACAAGGGATTGGCAAAAAGGGTAATGAACAGTAATTTGAAATATTAGCAAAATACGAAGTCTCACAAAGTAATGTGGTGCCCTCAGTCATGGGAGACACCACGTGAGTTCTTTAACTCTGCATATGGCCCTAGCGGGGGTCACCGGTTATTCTCGCTAGGCCGAAAGTCTTTTCCGGACAAATTCAATTAGATCACGTTGAACTTCTTTAACCCCAACCGTTCCCCTCCCAACCTGAGTACCTAAACCCAATTGGCCCCGGTACAGTGAGTGAAGAGTAGAAGTGACGGCCCTGTTCACATATGCAGCTCCTCTGCTTTCACTGGCGTGACTTTCCTGGGACAGCCGTCTCTCAACTCCTCTCTTCTTTGCTGTTGGAGGCAATCTCTCAAGCCTTGGGTAGGGGGGTCCAGACCTCGTCTGTCGGCGGGTGACGTCGGGTTCCGCGAACTCACTCAGCACCGCAAGCAGGCTCCGAGTCTCCTCAGCAGGCACAGCACTCGGGTCACATCTGTGAGGGATCTGGAGCTCTTCCACCGGCGCCCGGCTGTGGCACCTCACAGGCCTCTGGCTTAGGCCTGCCACGCGGGGCTTCTTAGCACGCAGAAAACACGTCTCCTCCTCTCTGCTGCTTGCCGCCAAAAACCCTCAGGCTTGGCGCGCTGGCCTCTTATCTCCAGGAACTCCTTCCTGGAAGTCACCTGATCGGGTCCAGCATCTAAATCTGCTCTCTCTTCAACTTCTCCTGTATATCTTGGTTCTGCTTGACTGTGTCTGGCCAGCAGATGGCAGTCTCTCTCCATCTTTGAAGCATCATATAAGAGTTCTTTTAAAGACTCTCTCGCCTCTGCTACAGAAGAATGTAGAAAAGAGTTTGTCAATTCTTGATAGGATGGCTGCAGTTTCCTCGTCGTTGTATGCAAATGTGTTGAACGACATGAAGATGAGAATAGGAGCTCCGGTATAAACCCAAATAAATTTTTAACAATGTAAAGACCAGACTCAACTATACAGGATAGGTGCCAGGAACACAACGTAGTCCCAATAGTGAAGCAAGTCGGCTACATCTTCCGCCGCCCTTGCTGTGTTGCAGCAGCGTTTGCAGCTTCTGTCACACCGACTGGTGTGTGATGTCCCCACACGTTGGAACTCTACCCTCGACATGTTGCAAAGGATTTGTGAGCAGAAGAAAGCAGTTATGGAGTACCAGCTGCAACAAGGCCGTCGATATTCAGGTCAGACTCCACACATAATGAAGATAATAAGGTTCCGGCACTCAAAAAAATGTAGATAGTCAAATAGTTGCAATTTCAAATCAAATATCCTTTAATGGTTCTCCAGTGAGTAATCGCCCACCCAACGTTTCAACCCCTCCGGGGTTTTCATCGGGGGCTTCAAATACAGTAATACAAAAACATGTAAACAAAAGAACAAAAAATGTTGGTATTAGTACTGGTTACATTCACATTTTAATGACTGGAAAGACTCCACACATAAGACCTCAGGAGTGGACCTGGATGTCTGACATATGTACCGTCTTGACAAACTTTGAGGAGTCCACCAAGATGGTGAGTGGTGATGACGCCATCATTAGCGTTAGCATTCCACTTGTCTGTCTTTTGCAACGCTCTCTGCAGAGAATTAAAGAGGAGGCATTGCAGCCAGAGTATGATGAGATGGATCAAGAAGCCGTAGCGGTCGATTACACACAGCTCAGCCTCATCTCATCCCAATGTGCATTGAGGGGCAATGAGGGAGAGAAGGAGGAGGAGGAGGAGGAAGAACAGGAGCTTGTATCATGTGCTGTAGATGATAGTACCTGTACAACTGTCATACCGTCGGTTCAGCGTGGGTGGCCTGAGGACAGGGTGGAGGAGGAGGAGAGCATGGTCAGTCGTCATCTTCGTGAGGACACGGAAGTCTTGCCCGTTACCAGTCTGGCACGCATGGCTGACTTTATGTTACGCTGCCTTAACCGTGACCCTCGCGTTGTCAAAATGTTGGGTGACAGTCATTACTGGTTGGTGACATATTTAGACCCCCGCTACAAGGAGAACTTTCACTCTCTTATTCCTGAGGTGGAGAGGTCTACAAAAATGGGGCAGTACCAGAAGGCCATTGCTGCAGAACTGTTAAAAAAATTCCCATCTGAACACGCTAGCGGCAGAGATCACAGTTTGTTGCCCAACCAAGGCGTACATGCGAGAGAGACGCAACTCCAATCCAGCAGAGGCAGGGGAACACTGTCAACATTCTGGGACAGTTTTCTCAGACCCTCCCTTCGGACAGACCCTGAGGCGCGGGGTACTCCCACAAGGAGTGGAAAGTTTCAAAAGATGGTGAGGGAGTACCTTGCCGACCGTACCAGCGTCCTCCGTGATTCCTCTGTGCCTTTTAATTATTGGGTGTCCAAGCTGGACACTTGGAATGGACTCTCTCTGTACGCCTTGGAGGTCCTGGCCTGCCCTGCCGCTAGTGTGGCGCCCCTGAGGGTTCAGTCGCCACAGAGGTACTGCACCTCACCCCGAGGTGTGGTGCCTCCCTTCACTCAGGTAAGGAGGGAGTGCTGCACAGAACCCCAAACACTTGCATCCAACACTACACTGCTCCAGGCCGGCTGGAGGGGCAACATGCAGAGCGCAGCTGCTGAGCCCTGACCCTGGCTGGAGTGGGGGGAACCCAAAGGTAGGGGGAACCAGTAGTGAGTGTGGGTGGAGGAAGTAGTTCATGGGAGCACTCATACAGTAAAGATATAAATAGAGAACCCATCTTGGGTTCAGTCAGATCAGTCTGAGGAGAAAAGTGAGAGGAGCAGAGGCTGTGCATGAGCTCTTCTCCAGAGGTGGGCCTAGCCGGAGAGGCCCAGGAGGGGAGCAGGGAGTAGGCTCCATTCTAAGAAGGGATCCCAGGGGGTACGGCGCGTGCAGGACGGCACCCGTACGCCCCGAATCTGCCAGGTGTCAGAGGGATCGGTTGCCGCATTCTAATCCCCAGGGGGTCAGGTTGGTCCTGGATCCGACGTACAGGAAGGACTTCAGCATACCCGAGCGGGATTGAGAGTGGGCAGCACAGGGCAGCAGGGAGAAGGACCAAGTGTGAAGACGGTCAAAGTAGGAACACGTGAAAGTGGGGTTCTGCCAGGCATTCCCAGGCTGCCTGAGGAAGGATTGAACCCCTGCCCGGTGAACGCAGTGCGACGTTGGAGGCTTTCACCTGTACAGTGCACCTGTGGACTGTCTAAGAACTGTGAGTAAATCTTGGATGACTGCACTGCACTGCCTCCGTCCCTTTCTTTCACCGGTGCCAATTCTCCCCGTGCACTACAACGCCCAGCGCACCTCCATTCATTTTACACTGCCCTGAGGCCTGCTCCACCTGTGGGGAGCCGTTCCATCTCAAGATGCCCTATCATCTGCCTCAGTGGACTGTCGCAGCGCTGGTGATCCTCACCAGGCACCACAGGTGGCGTCACGACAAATCCCCTATAAATATCCCCTTTCATTGCACTGACCGTCCAGGGTCACAGACACCGTGATATTCCCCAAAAGCAACAATAAGCCCCGGCTGCCGAGAACGCCACGGCCATGGGGGCGAGTCAATAGCGTGTTATTGGAGCGTGTTTTTAGTGCCACTGGGGGAATTATAACTGATAAGCGCACTCGCCTGTCAACTGACAATGCTGACAAGCTGACCCTTATCAAAATGAACAAGGGCTGGATTGGGCCTGACTTCTCATCACCATCAAATGACAGCAGAGTAGCATAAAGTCAAATCCACTGTGTTATTTCGGGAGGTGTATTCACATGCACCACTTCACACCCACACATGGGTATACCCTTCCTCATTTTGGCTGTTTTATGTTCTTCTCCTTATCCTCAGCCTCCACCACCACTATACCACCAGGGTGACCATGATCCGTGTTGCCATTATTCCTCCGTCCTTATTTTTGTCAGCTTTTGCTTGGAAGGCATAAGCAAAGACAGTGGGAGACCCACTCCCCAATAATGGGAATAATGTTTGTAATATGCTGTACTGCATGGCTCTTGTAAGAGGCATTGCAAGTTCCTCCGTCCTAATTTTTGGCAGCTTTTGCTTGGAAGGCATAAGCAAAGACTATGGGAGACCCACTCCCCAATAATAGGAATAATGTTTGTAATATGCTGTACTTCATGGCTCTTGTAAGGGGCATTGCAAGTTCCTCCGTCCTAATTTTTGGCAGCTTTTGCTTGGAAGGCATAAGCAAAGACTATGGGAGACACACTCCCCAATAATGGGAATAATGTTTGTAATATGCTGTACTGCATGGCTCTTGTAAGGGGCATTGCAAGTTTCTCCATCCTAATTTTTGGCAGCTTTTACTTGGAAGGCATAAGCAAAGACTATGGGAGACACACTCGCCAATAATGGGAAAAATGTTTTTAAGATGCTGTACTGTATGGCTCTTGTAATGGGTATTAAAACCGTCTTGTTAAGCTACTGTGACCTCCACCACTTTTCCAAGGGGCATTAAAACCATCTTGTTAAGCTACTGTGACCTCCACCACTTTTCCAAGGGGCATTAAAACCATCTTGTTAAGCTACTGCGACCTCCACGTCTCTTCCGAGGGGCATTAAATCCATCTTGTTAAGCTACTGTGACCTCCACCACTTTTCCAAGGGGCATGCAAACCGTCTTGTTAAGCTACTGTGACCTCCACCACTTTTCCAAGGGGCATTAAAACCATCTTGTTAAGCTACTGTGACCTCCACCACTTTTCCAAG
Source organism: Phyllobates terribilis (assembly GCF_046119375.1). Lineage (NCBI taxonomy): Eukaryota > Metazoa > Chordata > Amphibia > Anura > Dendrobatidae > Phyllobates > Phyllobates terribilis. The sequence continues at coordinate 101,119,933 of NW_027362768.1, read as the reverse complement.
GGGCATGCAAACCGTCTTGTTAAGCTACTGTGACCTCCACCACTTTTCCAAGGGGCATTAAAACCGTCTTGTTAAGCTACTGCGACCTTCACGACTCTTGCAAGGGGCATTGCATTTCCTCCTAATTTTAGTCAGCTTTTGCTTTTCAATGCATAGGCGAACACTAAGGGAGACCCACTCCCTAAAAATGGGTAGAAGGTTTTTAGTACGCTGTAATCCACGTCTGTTTCAAGGGGCATTGCAGTTCCTCATAATTTTTGGAAAGCCTTCCATTCACTGCTTAGGCCAACAGCGCACAGGAGACCCAGTTGCTATAAATGGAAAAAATGGTTTAGTTAAGGCCCTCTGACCTCCATATCACTTCCAAGGGGCATTGGAGTGCCTCGAAAATTTTGGTAGGCATTGCACTCAGTGTATGCCCTATAACTGTGTAGCCAAACCGCTCCTTTTGGTAGAGAAACATATCCTACAAGACATGTGTGGTTGACTGGCCTGATATTAATGTGAATGGTCACTGTTCCTCCTGCTCTTTCTCCTTTGCCACCACCTCATCCATCATTTATCACCTGAAGCTTTGTTTTAACGGGAGTCATAGAACTCGGATAGTAGCAGGAAAACATCCAGCATTCCTCGGAGGAGGTAGGATATGCGCCAAAACGCTGAACACCTCAGGCCTAGCCACTACTACATACATGCGCTTGCATTCCAAGAAAACAAAGCAGATGCTAACTTCTATCATCATCATCATGCTCCTCACCTTGGCACTCTCAACTCCCCTGATGGAGAAGCCAGGGCCCACCGGAGGAGTCTGGTTCTCTGGTTGGCTCGTCCAATGCTGCCCTAAAGCAGGCCAGGCTAAGAAAAGTGTGGGAAGGTGACAGGAGAAATAGGGGCGGCTGGGGACCGTTTATGGACACCTGGCCGCCGGGCGGCTGGGGACTGAGTATGGATACCTTGCTGCCGAAACAGCCATGAGGAAGTGGCAAGCTTCGGCCTCCTCTAAACTAAAAGGCCCCATTTCAAGTGAAAGCTTGCAGTATGGTATTGCAGCCTGGGGGTGGGTGGGTGGCAGGCTGCATACTTGCGCTTGCATTGCAAGGAATGGGGGTGGTACAATTGAACTCTGCCCTTCGACAAGGACTTGCACGGGGATAGTTGCTAGTCTGCATCTTCTGATGCGGCAAGGATCACTTCTGATGGGCACACTTTTAGGCAGTGACCTGGGAGTCAGAGATGCTTCCAGGGATCTTCCCCATGCTGTTCCCATGTCTTTTCAGCACTGTATGCATGTGTCACACAGCACATGGCCAGATAAGATTGTAAAATGTTAAAATGACATTTCCCGGTGAATGCATTTGTCACGGTTGAAAGCAATACAAAAGTGCAAAAACGCATGAAAAGTCCTACTTGTGAACAAAGCCCAAGGTGTGGAGGAGTATTTTTGTTTTTGGTTATTTATTTTACCTTATACACAAGTCTTTACCCTGGAAAGGAAATTCCTTAACATATTTCACAGGAAAACAGCTTCAGTTTAGTTTTGAACGTTTTATTGTGAGCCCGTAAAAGTGGCTTAATACCTCTGACCACGTTGTTGACAGCAGTGACCTGGGGGTCAGAAATGCTTCCAGGGGCGATCCCCATGCTGCCCCCATGTCTTTTGAGCACTGTCACTATCGTATTGGGCACATTTTAGGCTTTCTACAGACTGCTGGGGGTGCCGTCGCAAAAATGCTCGGGTCTCCCATAGACTAACATTGGGCTCGTTGCCCGGGTCGAGCACCCGAGTATCACGGTGAGCTCGGCCCGAGCTTCGAGCACCCGAGCATTTTAGTGCTCGCTCAACACTAGTGATCAGATGTATATCACCCCAAGGCTATAGGGTCTAGGAGAGGGGAAAAGACAGAAAGCACAGGCGCAGATCTAAGTGCAGATTATTAGGTTCAGCTATTTTTCAGAAGCTAATTTGCTCACCTTTGATGTAGCTTGTGGCATAGCGTATCGACCTCTTAGGTCTGACTGAGATGCCTTGACTCCTTGGTGTGCAGCTATAGTCTGGATACAACGGATCTCTCAGCCAGGAGACCGTGGAATAAAGGTCAGGAGAAAATGAAAGGATTCATCCAGTCAGTTCAGCGCTCCCAGGAGACAGGCACCAGGCAGAGGTATTAAAAGTCTTCAGAAATTTACTTAGATAAAAATCATCATAAAAAAAGATACATAGAACAACGCGTTTCGGCTATATATTGGTACAGAATAGCCTTCCTCAGGTAAGATATTGCTTTACAGTCTGTTAGAGTTATATAGTCTATATAGGTTCACTTGAATAAATTAATTATGTTAAATGGTCAAAACCTGGTGGTTCTTCATTAGCTTAATTGCTGCTTGGTGGTTTTCAGTATGCAGCTTTAGCTTATCCTTGTTTCAAGTATATTTGCAGTACATGATAAAATACATGGTGAAAAACACACACACATAAAAAACATTACAAACATTGATTTGTGTGTATACAGCATGAGTGGGTGTATAAAAAAATGTAAATCTATAGCATTATCCACACATACAACATATATTCAATGATCATATTAGGTCTAATATATTATTCTTCTTTTACTAGAAAAACTTTGCTTATGAGAGAAAACACAACACAAAAGAAAAAAAAAAAAGAAAGAAAAAATAAAAAAATAAAGAAAAAATTAAAAAAAAAAAAAAAAAATCATATTACATTAATCTAGTCATATTGTGAGTTCTATATCTTTAATTGCTGTGGGAACTTTTTTGATAAGTTAGTTTTTTCTACTGGGATTGAACTCGTGTAGTCCACACTCCAGGGTCTATTGTGTTTCTCTCATTGGTATTTACCTCTATGCTATGGATGTCCTCATGACACTGGCTTCACTAGTCAGGGGTTTATGGGCAAACCCAAGAGTATATCATAAAAAATATATAATAAAAAATATGTCTAGCCTGGGTTACCATATATTCTATTCTTTCTATATATTTCTATTGGTCAGCAGTGCTGTCCTGATCTAATTCGATGTTCTATATGTTCTTCAGTCTATCATTGAGGCCGTCCGGATGTAGAGAGCGCAATCTGTACATCCAGAAAGCCTCTTTCTTATTCAGTAGATGGATTCTGTTTGATATATTCTGCGGAATTTCTTCGACAGGAGTCAAACTTATCTCAAAGCTCTTATTATGATTTAGTAAGAGATGTCTCGATAGGCTATGTGTTAGTAGCCCAATTTTCGCATTATGTCGGTGTGCGTTTAACCGTGATCTGACCATCTGTGTCGTCCGGCCAACATATTGCATTCCGCAACTACATGTAATTACATATATAACATAGCTGCTAGTGCAAGTCAGGTGATGTTTTATGGGAAAGGTTTCTCCTGTACTATTGGAGGTGATAGATTGATGGCCATGGGTTATTGTTTGGCAGCATTGGCACTTTTTCTGGTTGCATTTAAAAGTGCCATTGAGTGTATTGGTTGTCTTTTTTGTTATAGGATTAGTAGTTTTAAATTGGAGAGACGTTTGTTTTTTTCTTCCAGAGCTTTTCACTACAGATGTTTTCAAGCGACTAGGTGCTATAATGTTTCTGAGTGTTTTACCCCTTCTAAAGGTGATGCCTGGTCTCTCTGGTAGTACATCCCGTAGAAGGGGATCTTGTCTCAGTATGTACCAGTATTTTTGTAGTATTTCTCTAATTTTTTGGTTACCTTTATTATAAGTTGTGGCAAAGTTGTATGCCCATCTCCTGGGATTGTCTATTTTCTGAGCATTTCTTTTTTTGTTGTCTGGTGAGGTAAGATTCCCCAAACAATCCTTCTGAGTTTTATTTAAATTAATCCTGTATGCCTCATTGACAATTTTTTTAGGGTATTTTTTCATCATAAATCTTTCCTTTAGAAGATCAGATTGCTGTTCATAGTCCAATTCCCTCGTATTATTCTTTCTAATATGAAAGAACTGGCCATAGGGGATATTGTTCTTCCATTTGGTATAATGGGCACTCCTGTAATCCAAGTACCCATTCACATCTACTGATTTGAAACGAGTCTTGGTGATTATTCTGTTATTTTCATGCATAATTTCAAGATCTAAATAAACTGCTTTCTCTTTCTCTTTCTCTATATTTGGGACAAATGATATTCCCCAAGTATTATCATTCAGATCTTTAACCAATAGTTCAGCATCTGATCTTCTAAAGGAAAGATTTATGATGAAAAAATACCCTAAAAAAATTGTCAATGAGGCATACAGGATTAATTTAAATAAAACTCAGAAGGATTGTTTGGGGAATCTTACCTCACCAGACAACAAAAAAAGAAATGCTCAGAAAATAGACAATCCCAGGAGATGGGCATACAACTTTGTCACAACTTATAATAAAGGTAACCAAAAAATTAGAGAAATACTACAAAAATACTGGTACATACTGAGACAAGATCCCCTTCTACGGGATGTACTACCAGAGAGACCAGGCATCACCTTTAGAAGGGGTAAAACACTCAGAAACATTATAGCACCTAGTCGCTTGAAAACATCTGTAGTGAAAAGCTCTGGAAGAAAAAAACAAACGTCTCTCCAATTTAAAACTACTAATCCTATAACAAAAAAGACAACCAATACACTCAATGGCACTTTTAAATGCAACCAGAAAAAGTGCCAATGCTGCCAAACAATAACCCATGGCCATCAATCTATCACCTCCAATAGTACAGGAGAAACCTTTCCCATAAAACATCACCTGACTTGCACTAGCAGCTATGTTATATATGTAATTACATGTAGTTGCGGAATGCAATATGTTGGCCGGACGACACAGATGGTCAGATCATGGTTAAACGCACACCGACATAATGCGAAAATTGGGCTACTAACACATAGCCTATCGAGACATCTCTTACTAAATCATAATAAGAGCTTTGAGATAAGTTTGACTCCTGTCGAAGAAATTCCGCAGAATATATCAAACAGAATCCATCTACTGAATAAGAAAGAGGCTTTCTGGATGTACAGATTGCGCTCTCTACATCCGGACGTCCTCAATGATAGACTGGAGAACATATAGAACATCGAATTAGATCAGGACAGCACTGCTGACCAATAGAAATATATAGAAAGAATAGAATATATGGTAACCCAGGCTAGATATATTTTTTATTATATATTTTTTATGATATACTCTTGGGTTTGCCCATAAACCCCTGACTAGTGAAGCCAGTGTCATGAGGACATCCATAGCATAGAGGTAAATACCAATGAGAGAAACACAATAGACCCTGGAGTGTGGACTACGCGAGTTCAATCCCAGTAGAAAAAACTAACTTATCAAAAAAGTTCCCACAGCAATTAAAGATATAAAACTCACAATATGACTAGATTAATGTAATATGATTTTTTTTTTTTCTTATTTTTTTTTTTTATTTATTTTTTTTATTTTTTCTTTATTTTTTTATTTTTTCTTTATTTTTTTTTTTTTTCTTTTGTGTTGTGTTTTCTCTCATAAGCAAAGTTTTTCTAGTAAAAGAAGTATAATATAATAGTCCTAATATGATCATTGAACATATGTTGTATGTGTGGATAATGCTATAGATTTACATTTTTTTATACACCCACTCATGCTGTATACATGCAAATCAATGTTTGTAATGTTTTTTATGTGTGTGTGTTTTTCACCATGTATTTTATTATGTACTGCAAATATACTTGAAACAAGGATAAGCTAAAGCTGCATACTGAAAACCACCAAGCAGCAATTAAGCTAATGAAGAACCACCAGGTTTTGACCATTTAACATAATTAATTTATTCAAGTGAACCGATATAGACTATATAACTCTAACAGACTGTAAAGCAATATCTTACCTGAGGAAGGATATTCTGTACCAATATATAGCCGAAACGCGTTGTTCTATGTATCTTTTTTTATGATGATTTTTATCTAAGTAAATTTCTGAAGACTTTTAATACCTCTGCCTGGTGCCTGTCTCCTGGGAGCGCTGAACTGACTGGATGAATCCTTTCATTTTCTCCTGACCAACACTAGTGATCGATATTTTTTGTCTATTAACCCCTTAATAACATCTGACGTACTAATACGCATCTGTGCCCTGGGACTTAAGAGCCAGACCTGTATTAGTACGTCATATCTTTAATGCGGCACCGCGACTTAAGTCACGGTGACAGCATTAAAGTTACGGTGCCATCTTACCTCCTGGTAGATAGCGTCATCATCCCGGGGGCTGTCGCCGCCCCCCGGCACCAGCGATCGCTGTGATTGGCTGTTCAAATCTGAACAGCCAATCACAGCATTTCTCACTGTTTCCGGCAATGTGATTGCCGGAAACAGTGATCTGCAGCCTAGGATCGGTGCTCCTATGAGCACCGATCCTAGACAGTTGCTAGGACACCCCAGCCCTGGCCCCGGACTGCTATGATCGGTGCGATCGCCGATCACATCGATCGCACCGATCGTAGCGTGACCGCGCGGTGACAGGGCGGTCATGGGGCGGTGACCGGCTTGTGACCTGCCTGTCACCGCCCCATGACCCCCTGTAATGTGATTCAAGCCCCCAGACTGCTGTGATTGGAGCGATCGATGATGACATTGATCGCTCCAATCAGAGTACCTGAATACAGGTGACCAGGCGGTCACAGGGAGGTGTCACCCCTCTGTGACCCCCTGTGGTGCGTGCTCTGCTCCAGCCATGTCTGATTGGTGCAATCAGTGTCACCAATCAGATGGCTGGGGCACAACATGCACCACAGGGGGTCACAGAGGGGTGACACCTCCCTGTGACCGCCTGGTCACCTGTATTCAGGTACTCTGATTGGAGCGATCGATGTCATCATTGATTGCTCCAATCAGATTACCTCCACCTGTCACCACCCCATCATCACCCTGTGACCGCCCTGCAGACCCTCACATTTGGTGAGGATTTCTACAGAGCGATCACATCTGATGTGTCTGTGCTGGGCCTTGTAGTGCCACAGAATATTCTGTGACACCACAAGACCATCTTCTCACTGTTCTAGTCGCTGCTGCTGCCGCTGCTCCTGGATCTTCTGTTCCAGCATCCTGGATCTTCTGCTCCAGCTCCTGGATCTTCTGCTCCTGACCTGCTGTCACACTGTCACAGAATACTGGAGGTAGGGGGCCTAAGCTGACCCTAAGCTGGGGCCCTGACTAATCCCTCAACCTGGAGGTACTGTTAAAGGTACAGAGGTCCAGGCCGCCAGCGTAACCCCTACCTCCTGAGGATCCCTGCACCTCAGTAATCTAGTCCTGAGAAGGACCCCGATCACAACAATTGGGAACCAGAAATAATATGCCCACACACAGTATTTAGACGAATGAGACAGTACAAGGGAAAAACCAAAACCACCTTGCATACAACTTCTACAACAGAGGGAACACCAACGGGAAAGGAGATAAATGATAAAGCGATGAAAGGGAAAAAACACTTCCAAATACACTTATCTCAGCAACTCCAAACACCACGATCCGCTCTGTAAGTCTGAATGAAAAGCTTTCACCGACACCTCCCAAACAGACCTGCAGGAATATGAAGGAGTCTCACTAAAGAAGCATTGATTGCAGCTGGGCGAGGCTGGACCTCAGCTAGCCCAGAGAGAGAGAGAATTAACTCCTTCACTGCCGAAAAAACACAAAGCACCAACAAGTCAGCTGCGAGAAGTCAGGCTGTGTACTCGTGACGATCTTCGTGGCAACACACCCTTGACAGTAAACCCCCTTCTACGAGGGGCCTCCGGACCCTCAGGGCCAGGTTTATTCGGGTGAGTCGTGTGGAAGGCCCGAACTAATCGGTCTGCGTTAATATCCGATGCAGGAACCCACATCCTCTCCTCAGGACCATACCCCTTCCAATGAACCAAGTACTGAAGGGACCGGCGATTAAAGCGTGAATCAATGACCCTCGATACCTGGAACTCCAAGTTACCATTGACAACCACAGGAGGGGGAGGTAAAGGTGACGGTACCACCGGCGCCACATACCTCTTAAGCAATGATCTGTGAAACACGTTGTGAATTTTAAACGTAGGGGGGAGGTCAAGACGGAATGCCACCGGATTAATAACAGAACTGATTCTGTACGGCCCGATGAACCTGGGACCCAGTTTCCAGGAGGGAACCTTAAGTTTAATATTCCTGGTAGACAACCATACCTGATCGTTCACACTTAGGTCCGGACCAGACACTCTCCTCCTATCAGCCATACGTTTGTATCGGTTCCCCATAGTATTCAGATTCTTCAGCACCCCTCTCCATACTGAAGCGAGAGATGAGGAAAATCGTTCCTCCTCCGGAACCCCCGAAGAGCCCCCCCTACTGAAAGTACAAAACTGGGGGTGAAAACCATATGCCCCAAAAAACGGGGACTTACCAGTGGACTCGCTCCGCCTATTATTGAGAGCAAACTCTGCCAGAGGTAGGAAAGAAGCCCAGTCCTCCTGGTTCTCTGACACAAAACACCGAAGATATGTCTCCAAGCTCTGGTTCATACGTTCCGTCTGACCATTGGTCTGAGGATGAAAAGCCGACGAGAATGACAAATGCATCCCCCGCCGTGCACAAAACGCCTTCCAGAACTTGGACACAAACTGAGACCCCCGATCAGACACCACCTCGGAGGGTACCCCGTGAAGCCTCACAATCTCCCCAATGAACACCTGCGCAAGAGTTTTAGCATTAGGGAGAGCCGGAAGAGCGATAAAATGTGCCATCTTGCTGAACCTGTCCACTACAACGAGTATGACCGTTTTACCCGAAGACGGAGGGAGGTCCGTAATAAAGTCCATAGACAGATGAGTCCAAGGACGCTCCGGGATCTTCAAAGGTAAAAGGGCCCCAGACGGACGGGTATGTGAGGTCTTAGAGCGCGCACAAACCCCACAGGACGCGACAAAAGTTACCACCTCTTTATGTAAGTTAGGCCACCAAAACCGACGCGAGAGGAGATCCACAGTTGCTTTACTCCCCGGGTGTCCTGCAAAAACTGAGTTATGGTGTGCCTCGATCACCTTTTGTCGCAACTGATCTGGAACGAACAGTCTCCCCGGAGGTCCAACAGGGGCGTCCCCCTGAGCCTCCAATATCTCCTCCTCCAGCTCAGAGCATACTGCCGAAACCACCACCCCCTCCTGAAGAATAGGAATCGGGTCGTCCGTATTCCCGGCCCCAGGGAAACTACGAGATAAGGCATCCGCCTTTACATTTTTAGACCCAGGACGATATGTAACGACGAAATTAAACCTGGTAAAAAACAATGACCACCTAGCTTGTCTGGGATTCAGACGTTTAGCGGACTCCAGATATAGCAGGTTCTTGTGATCGGTGATGACGGTGACCGGATGAACTGCCCCCTCCAAAAAATGGCGCCACTCCTCAAAAGCTAACTTAATGGCCAAGAGTTCCCTATTGCCGACATCGTAATTCCTCTCAGCGGACGACAATTTTTTAGAGAAAAAGGCGCACGGATGCCACTTACCAGGGGACGAACCCTGTGACAATACTGCTCCCACCCCTACCTCGGAAGCGTCTACCTCTACAAAGAATGGCTGAGACGCATCAGGTTGAATGAGTATGGGTGCCGAGGCAAAACATTTTTTCAAGGAGGAGAATGCTTGACAAGCCTTGTCAGACCACCTAGAAAAATCCGTCCCCTTTTTAGTCATGTCTGTGAGAGGCTTAACCATGGACGAGAAATTACGAATGAACTTCCGGTAATAGTTAGCAAACCCCAGGAAACGTTGTAGTGCCTTAAGATTCTCCGGCCGATCCCACTCAAGAACTGCCCGCACTTTCCCAGGGTCCATACGAAAACCGGACGCTGAAACCAGGAAGCCTAAAAACTGGAGTTCCTGTACGGCGAACACACACTTTTCCCACTTGGCATACAGTTTATTATCCCGCAAGATCTGTAACACCTGTCTAACGTGCTCCTGATGAGACACCAGATCCGGCGAGTAAATTAAGATATCATCCAGATATATGACAACAAACTGTCCCACCAGGTGGCGAAAAATATCATTAACAAAGTGTTGAAACACCGCCGGGGCATTAGTCAGACCGAATGGCATGACAAGGTTCTCATAATGCCCCTCCGGAGTGTTAAAAGCCGTCTTCCACTCATCCCCCTCCTTCATCCTAATCAGATTGTACGCCCCCCTGAGATCCAACTTAGAGAACCATTTGGCGCCCACGATCTGATTAAAGAGATCGGGAATAAGTGGGAGCGGATACGGATCTCGGACCGTAATCCGATTAAGTTCACGGAAATCCAGGCAAGGGCGTAGGCCTCCATCTTTCTTCTTAACAAAGAAGAACCCCGCGGCCACCGGTGAAGATGAAGGTCTAATATGCCCCTTAGCCAGACTTTCAGAAATATAATCCTTCATGGCCTGCCTCTCAGGACCAGAAAGGTTATACAACCTAGCTTTAGGTAACTTGGCCTCAGGGAGCAGTTTTACAGAACAGTCATACTCGCGATGAGGAGGTAGTTCCTGACACCCATTCTCCGAGAATACATCCTCAAAGTCCGCCAGAAATGGAGGTAAGACCCAAGGAGTAACCGCACCGATGACCGTGTTCATGCAGTTTTTATTACAGAATTTACTCCATTGGCTTATCTCCCTGGTTTGCCAATTAATAACCGGGTTATGCTTAGCTAACCAAGGAAGGCCCAACACAATAGGAGTGGGAAGACCCTCCAACACGTAGCAAGACAACAGTTCTTTATGTATTGCCCCCACTTGAAGTTTTACGCCATGCACAGCTTGCAAAAAACTTCCCTGACCGAGAGGCCTGGCATCGATCGAGAATATGGGGATGGGTTTAGCCAACTCACTCAATCGCATACCTTGAACCCGGGCAAACCGAGCATCAACCAGATTAGCCCCGGCCCCACTATCCAGAAGAACAGATATCCTCTCAGTTCTCGCACCCACCACCACCTCCGCCGGTACGAGAAACTGAGACGAACCTAGGGACGAAATACCTACTCCCAGATTGCCGTCCACCACACAACCTGGGATCAACAGTTTTTTCGACGACTCTTTACTCTGCAAGGGACGGGATGGACACCCCCCAATAAAATGTCCCTTTTTCCCGCAGAGGAAACACCTTCCTGTCTTATGGCGCTCCACCGGTCCCCTTCCCCGAAATGATGTCCCTCCTAATTGCATAGGCTCCTCCGGACTGACCAGGGGAACCACCATATGAGGGGACCTTGTAGGAGGTGGAGACATTACAGGGGGTAGAGTTATCCCGCACCTCTCCCGAAGCCGTCTGTCAACGCGAATGGCAAGGGCCATAGCGGCTTCCAGTGACGCGGGAGAGTCATACTGTGCCAACACATCCTGTAATTTGTCGGATAAACCATGACAAAACTGGCTCCTAAGAGCCGGGTCATTCCACTGGGTGTCCGTGGCCCACCTACGGAACTCCGAACAGAATTCCTCCGCCAGACGATCTCCCTGCTGAATCCTACGTAACTTAGACTCAGCAAGGGAGATCCGATCTGGGTCATCATATACGAGTCCCAGAGCAGCGAAAAACCTATCCACTGACTGGAGAACCGGGGAGCTTGGGGGGAAGAGAGAACGCCCAAGATTGTGGGTCCCCTTGTAGGAGCGAGATGACAATTCCCACCCTTTGTTCTTCGCTGCCCGATAACCGAGGCCGCAGCCGAAAGTACAATTTGCATGCCTCCCGGAAAACAAAAAACTTGTCCCGCCCCCCAGTGAACCTGTCAGGGAGAGCTACTTTAGGTTCTGGTCCGGCTTGCTCCAGAGGATGCAAAACCTTGGACCTAACGTCCGCCAGCCCCATGGACAAACTCTGCAACTGCCGAGCTAGACCGGCTACTGGATCCATGGTAGCTGGAGAAAAACTAAGTTGGTCGGTGAAAATGTCACACTGTCACAGAATACTGGAGGTAGGGGGCCTAAGCTGACCCTAAGCTGGGGCCCTGACTAATCCCTCAACCTGGAGGTACTGTTAAAGGTACAGAGGTCCAGGCCGCCAGCGTAACCCCTACCTCCTGAGGATCCCTGCACCTCAGTAATCTAGTCCTGAGAAGGACCCCGATCACAACAATTGGGAACCAGAAATAATATGCCCACACACAGTATTTAGACGAACGAGACAGTACAAGGGAAAAACCAAAACCACCTTGCATACAACTTCTACAACAGAGGGAACACCAACGGGAAAGGAGATAAATGATAAAGCGATGAAAGGGAAAAAACACTTCCAAATACACTTATCTCAGCAACTCCAAACACCACGATCCGCTCTGTAAGTCTGAATGAAAAGCTTTCACCGACACCTCCCAAACAGACCTGCAGGAATATGAAGGAGTCTCACTAAAGAAGCATTGATTGCAGCTGGGCGAGGCTGGACCTCAGCTAGCCCAGAGAGAGAGAGAATTAGCTCCTTCACTGCCGAAAAAACACAAAGCACCAACAAGTCAGCTGCGAGAAGTCAGGCTGTGTACTCGTGACGATCTTCGTGGCAACACACCCGTGACACCTGCTGTGGTTCCTGCTCCAGAGCCTGCTGCAGATCCTGCAGAGAAGACTTTGGTAAGTCTGTTCTCCCCTCATCCACCCCAATACCCCCTCCCCCCTCTTTTTACCCGCCCTTACCTTTTTTTTCTGCGTCCTGCAGCGGTCTCCAGCTCTGGTCCGAGTCTCCAGCTCCACTCCCGGTCACCAGCGCCGGGCTCCTGGTCACCAGCGCCGGGCTCCTGGTCACCAGCGCCGGGCTCCCGGTCTCCTGCTCTGGGTCTTCTGTTCCAGTCCTGCTGACCCTTTGGTAAGTCCATCTCTGATCTCCCCTCATTCACCCCAATCCCCCTCTTCCCACTCCCCTGTCTTTTTACCCCTCTTCCCACTCCCCTGTCTTTTAACCCCCCTTCCCACCCCAGTGTCCCTGTTAATTCTTTTGCTTCTGATCTCCAGCTCCAGTACCGGTCTCCTGCTCCGGGCTCCTGGTCTCCTGCACTGGGCTCCTGGTCTCCGGCACCGGGCTCCTGGTCTCCGGCACCGGACTCCTGGTCTCCTGCACCGGGCTCCTGGTCTCCTGCACCGGGCTCCTGGTCTCCTGCTCCGGGTTCCTGGTCTCCTGCTCTGGATCTTCTGTTCCAGTCCTGCTGACCCTTTGGTAAGTCCATCTCTGATCTCCCCTCATCCACCCCAATCCCCCTCTTCCCCCTCTTCCCACTCCCCTGTCTTTTTACCCCTCTTCCCACTCCCCTGTCTTTTAACCCCCCTTCCCACCCCAGTGTCCCTGTTAATTCTTTTGCTTCTGATCTCCAGCTCCAGTACCGGTCTCCTGCACCGGGCTCCTGGTCTCCTGCACCGGGCTCCTTGTCTCCTGCACCGGGCTCCTGGTCTCCTGCACCGGGCTCCTGCTCTGGGTCTTCTGTTCCAGTCCTGCTGACCCTTTGGTAAGTCCATCTCTGATCTCCCCTCATCCACCCCAATCCCCCTCTTCCCACTCCCCTGTCTTTTTACCCCTCTTCCCACTCCCCTGTCATTTTACCCCCCTTCCCACCCCAATCCGCCTCACCCCAGTGTCCCTGTTAATTCTTTTGCTTCTGATCTCCAGCTCCAGTACCGGTCTCCTGCTCCGGGCTCCTGGTCTCCTGCTCCGGGCTCCTGGTCTACTGCTCCCGGGCTCCTGCGCCGGGCTCCCGGTCACCAGCTTCGGGCTCCCAGTCAACAGCGCCAGGCTCCTGGTCTCCTGCACCGGGCTCCTGGTCTCCTGCACCGGGCTCCTGGTCTCCTGCTCCGGGTTCCTGGTCTCCTGCTCCGGGCTCCCGGGCTCCTGCTCTGGGTCTTCTGTTCCAGTCCTGCTGACCCTTTGGTAAGTCCATCTCTGATCTCCCCTCATCCACCCCAATCCCCCTCTTCCCACTCTCCTGTCTTTTTACCCCTCTTCCCACTCCCCTGTCTTTTTACCCCCCTTCCCATCCCAATCCGCCTCACCCCAGTGTCCCTGTTAATTCTTTTGCTTCTGATCTCCAGCTCCAGTACCAGTCTCCTGCTCCGTGCTCCTGGTCTCCTGCTCCGGGCTCCCGTCTTCCTGCTCCGGGCTCCCAGTCTCCTGCTCCGGGCTCCCGTCTTCCTGCTCCGGGCTCCCGGTCTCCTGCTCCGGGCTCCCGGTCTCCTGCTCCAGGCTCCCGTCTTCCTGCTCCGGGCTCCCGGTCTCCTGCTCCGGGCTCCCGTCTTCCTGCTCCGGGCTCCCGGTCTCCTGCTCCGGGCTCCCGTCTTCCTGCTCCGGGCTCCCGGTCTCCTGCTCCGGGCTCCCGGTCTCCTGCTCCAGGCTCCCGTCTTCCTGCTCCGGGCTCCCGGTCTCCTGCTCCGGGCTCCCGGTCTCCTGCTCCGGGCCCCCGGTCTCCTGCTCCGGGCTCCCGGTCTCCTGCTCCGGGCCCCCGGTCTCCTGCTCCGGGCTCCCGGTCACCAGCGCCGGGCTCCTGCTACGGGCTCCCGGTCCTGAAAGAACAGAGAGGACTTTGGTAAGTAATCTGATCTCCCCTCATCCAACCCAATTCCCCTCTTCCCACTCCCCACACATTTGTGCGCACATCCAGCAGCCGCCGAGTATTGATCGGTGGCATAGTTCACCAATCCACACTCGTGCTCGCTGTTTGCACCACATACAGTATTTCCTTTTTTCACACACTCTAAATAAAGTACTGACACACACACACTCTCAAAGAATTGACACACACGCACCACATACATAACAAACAATGTCCTGCTCATCCCAAACTCATTATTCAGCGGAGGAGGCTTGCGCTATTCTTGCCTCCGACACTGACAGTGAGGGTGAGGATCCCACATTTCTTTGTTTTTCCGACTCCTCGTCATCTTCCTCCTTCTCTTCTTCCTCCTCTTCCTCAGGTTCTGCTGGCCCGCCCGGCCGTCGTCGCAGGAGAGATGTTCCAGCGCCCCCCACTACTGAGCCTATATGGACTTCGCCCCCCGAAAATTATGAGCCGCTGATTCCTGATTTCGTAGCGGAATCAGGAATCAAGTTTGACACCACCGGCCTCACAGAAATAGACTTTTTCAAAGTCTTTTTCTCTGAGGATTTTATAAACCTCATGGTGGGCCAAACTAATTTAGACGCTTATCAATTTTTAGAACAAAACCCCTCTTCATCATTTTCTAACTGGTCTCCTGTAGACGCAGTAGAAATGATGAAGTTTTGGGGCCTGGTCCTTCTTATGGGGATCTTAAAGAAGCCCGAGCTTCGGCAATACTGGAGTGTTGACGTTTTGTATAACACTCCAGTGTTCCGAATGGTCATGCCCCGGACACGTTTTCAGGCCATCTACAAGTTCTTGCATTACCAAGATGATGCAAGGTGTCCTGCACGCGATGACCCGAACTTTGATCGTCTTTTCAAAGTTCGGCCGGTCATCGAACACTTCAACAACAAGTTTGGTGAAGTGTACGTGCCCCAAAGGGACATTTGTGTGGATGAGTCCTTAATTTCTTTTAAGGGGCGGCTTGGATTCCGGCAGTACCTGCCCAGTAAGAGGGCAAGGTATGGGATCAAGCTGTATAAACTTTGTGAGAGTACCTCAGGATACACTCACAAGTTTAGAGTTTATGAAGGGAAGGACTCCCGGATTGAACCCCCTGAATGCCCCCCTGTTCTGGGAGTGAGTGGGAAAATTGTGTGGGACTTGGTGCACCCACTGCTTGATAAAGGTTATCACCTCTACGTGGATAACTTTTATACAAGTATCCCGCTCTTCCAGTCCCTCTCTGCGCGACGTACCACAGCCTGCGGTACTGTCTGCAAAATTCAGAAAGGCCTCCCAAAGATGCTAATTGGGCAGCTGCTCAAAAGGGGTGAGAGCAGAGCCCAATGTAGCGACCACCTGTTGATGGTCAAGTACAAGGACAAAAGGGATGTCCTTTTCTTGACCACCATACATGGTGATGGCAGCACACTCAGCACTGTACGAGGTTCCACTACACAGGTCGTCAAACCAGACTGTGTAGTGGGGTACAACAAGTACATGGGGGGAGTTGATCTCTCTGATCAAGTCCTCCAGCCATACAGTGCTTTGAGAAAGTCCAGAGTGTGGTACAAGAAGCTGGCCGTGCACATTGTACAGATGGCAATGCACAATGCTTTCCTTCTGTCACAATGTGCAGGCCAGACTTCTGCGTCGTACCTTCAGTTTCAGGAAACAGTTATCAAGGCCCTGATATTTGGCAGCGGTGACAGAGAGGGTCCCAGTACTTCTGGAATTGGAGGACCAAGAATTGTACCAGGCCAGCATTTCCCAGGGCAGATCCCTCACAGCGGAAAAAAAGGAAAGTCACAAAAGAGGTGCCGAGTGTGTTATAAAAGTGGAATACGCAAGGACACCATTTATCAATGTGACACCTGCCCTGACAAACCTGGCCTGTGTATGAAAGACTGCTTCAAAAGGTACCATACTTCGATGGACTATTGAATTAATTTCTGAAGTATGACAACCTGACGAACACTGCACAGCTGACGTAGTGTTCGTCAGGTTGTCATACATCAGTTGTGTAGTGTTCGTCAGATTGTCCTACACAACTGATGTATAACACTACATTACAAAATTCAAAAATCAACTAGCACTACCAAAAAGGGGGCACTTGTTAGGCATTTCACTGTTTAGGCACATCAAGGGCTCTGAGAACATGACATGACGCCCGCAGACCATTCCATCAAAGTCTGCGTTCAAAAGCGTCACTCCTTCCCTTCCGAGACCTTACATGCGCCCAAACAGTAGTTTTTTTCCAACACATGGGGTATATGAGTACTCAGGAGAAATTGCACAACAACTTATGGGGTGCAATTTCTCCTAGTACCTTTGTGAAAATATTTTTTTTTGCATTTTTGTGGAAAAAATGTTTTTTTTTTATTTTCACAAGTCAACATTATGATTTTCTGAGAGGCACCTGGGGGTTCAATGGGCTCACCACACATCTATATAAGTTCCCTGGGGGGTCTAGTTTCCAAAATGGGGTCACTTGTGGGGGAGCTCCAATGTTTAGACACACAGGGGCCTTCGAAACTCAACATGGTGTCCGCTAACAAATTGGAACCATGTCGCGTTTGGAGAGATCCTGTGTGTCTAAACATTGGAGCTCCCCAACAAGTGACCCCATTTTGGAAACTAGACCCCCCAAGGCACCTATCTAGATGCATAGTGAGCACTTGGAACCCCCAGGTGCTTCACAAATTGATCCATAAAAATGAAAAAGTGTTTTTTTTTCACTTATTCAATTTTACGAATCAATTTGTGAAGCACCTGGGGGTTCCAAGTGCTCATTATGCATCTAGATAGGTGCCTTGGGGGGGTCTAGTTTCCAAAATGGGGTCACTTGTGGGGAGCTCCAATGTTTGGGCACACAGGGACTCGTCAAATGCAACATGGTATCCGCTAACAAATTTAACGCAAAATCGGCTCAAATTGTTAGCGACACCATGTTGCTTTTGGAGAGCCGCTGTGTGCCCAAACATTGGAGCTCCCCCACAAGTGACCCCATTTTGGAAACTAGACCCCCCAAGGCACCTATCTAGACACATTGTGAGCACTTGGAACCCTCAGGTGCTTCACAAATTGATTCATAAAAATGAAAAAGTGTTTTTTTTTTCACTTTTTCATTGTTACGAATCAATTTGTGAAGCACCTGAGGGTTCCAAGTGCTCACAATGCATCTCTATAGGTGCCTTGGGGGGTCTAGTTTCCAAAATGGGGTCGCTTGTGGGGGAGCTCCAATGTTTGGGCACACAGCGGCTCTCCAAACGCAACATGGTGTCGCTAACAATTTGAGCCGATTTTCCGTTAAATTTGTTAGAGGACACCATGTTGCATTTAGAGAGTCCCTGTGTGCCCAAACATTGGAGCTCCCCCACAAGTGACCCAATTTTGGAAACTAGACCCCCCAAGGCACCTATCTAGATGCATAGTGAGCACTTGGAACCCCCAGGTGCTTCACAAATTGATTCGTAACAATGAAAAAGTGAAAAAAAAAACACTTTTTCATTTTTATGAATCAATTTGTGAAGCACCTGAGGGTTCCAAGTGCTCACTATGCATCTAGATAGGTGCCTTGGGTGGTCTAGTTTCCAAAATGGGGTCACTTGTGGGGGAGCTCCAATATTTGGGCACACAGCGGCTCTCTAAATGCAACATGGTGTCCGCTAACAAATTTAACGCAAAATCGGCTCAAATTGTTAGCGACACCATGTTGCGTTTGGAGAGCCGCTGCGTGCCCAAACATTGGAGCTCCCCCACAAGTGACCCCATTTTGGAAACTAGACCCCCCAAGGCACCTATCTAGATGCATTGTGAGCACTTGGAACCCTCAGGTGCTTCACAAATTGATTCATAAAAATGAAAAAGTGTTTTTTTTTTCACTTTTTCATTGTTACGAATCAATTTGTGAAGCACCTGGGGGTTCCAAGTGCTCACAATGCATCTAGATAGGTGCCTTGGGGGGTCTAGTTTCCAAAATGGGGTCACTTGTGGGGGAGCTCCAATGTTTGGGCACACAGGGACTCTCTAAATGCAACATGGTGTCCGCTAACAAATTTAACGTAAAATCGGCTCAAATTGTTAGCGACACCATGTTGCGTTTGGAGAGCCGCTGTGTGCCCAAACATTGGAGCTCCCCCACAAGTGACCCCATTTTGGAAACTAGACCCCCCAAGGCACCTATCTCGATGCATAGTGAGCACTTGGAACCCCCAGGTGCTTCACAAATTGATTCGTAACAATGAAAAAGTGAAAAAAAAAACACTTTTTCATTTTTATGAATCAATTTGTGAAGCACCTGAGGGTTCCAAGTGCTCACAATGCATCTAGATAGGTGCCTTGGGGGGTCTAGTTTCCAAAATGGGGTCACTTGTGGGGGAGCTCCAATGTTTGGGCACACAGCGGCTCTCCAAACGCAACATGGTGTCGCTAACAATTTGAACCGATTTTGCGTTAAATTTGTTAGCGGACACCATGTTGCATTTAGAGAGCCGCTGTGTGCCCAAATATTGGAGCTCCCCCACAAGTGACCCCATTTTGGAAACTAGACCCCCCAAGGCACCTATCTAGATGCATAGTGAGCACTTGGAACCCTCAGGTGCTTCACAAATTGATTCATAAAAATGAAAATGTTTTTTTTTTTTCACTTTTTCATTGTTACAAATCAATTTGTGAAGCACCTGGGGGTTCCAAGTGCTCACTATGCATCTAGATAGGTGCCTTGGGGGGTCTAGTTTCCAAAATTGGGTCACTTGTGGGGGAGCTCCAATGTTTGGGCACACAGGGACTCTCTAAATGCAACATGGTGTCCGCTAACAAATTTAACGGAAAATCGGCTCAAATTGTTAGCGACACCATGTTGCGTTTGGAGAGCCGCTGTGTGCCCAAATATTGGAGCTCCCCCACAAGCGACCCCATTTTGGAAACTAGACCCCCCAAGGCACCTATCTAGATGCATTGTGAGCACTTGGAACCCTCAGGTGCTTCACAAATTGATTCATAAAAATGAAAAAGTGTTTTTTTTTTCACTTTTTCATTGTTACGATTCAATTTGTGAAGCACCTGGGGGTTCCAAGTGCTCACTATGCATCTAGAAAGGTGCCTTGGGGGGTCTAGTTTCCAAAATGGGGTCACTTGTGGGGGAGCTCCAAAGTTTGGGCACACATGGGCTCTCCAAACACAACATGGCGTCCGCTAATTATTCAGCAAATTTTACAATCAAAAAGTCAAATGGCGCTCCTTCCCTTCCGAGCCCTGCCGTGCGCCCAAACAGTGTTTTTTCCCCAAATATTGGGTATCTGCGTGCCCAGGGGAAATTGCACAACAAATTTTGGTGTCCATTTTTTCTTGTTACCCCTGTGAAAATAAAAAAAATTGGGTCTAAAGTAACATTTTTGTGAAAAAAGTTAAATGTTCATTTTTTTCTTCCACATTCAAAAAATTCCTGTGAAGCACCTGAAGGGTTAATAAAGTTCTTGAATGTGGTTTTGAGCACCTTGATGGGTGCAGTTTTTAGAATGGTGTCACTTTTGGGTATTTTCTGTCATAAAGACCTCTCAAAGTGACTTCAAATGTGATGTGGTCCCTAAAAAAATGGTTTTGTAAATTTTGTTGGAAAAATGAGAAATCACTGGTCAACTTTTAACCCTTATAGCTCCCTAACAAAAAAAAATTTTGGTTCCAAAATTGTGCTGATGTAAAGTAGACATGTGGGAAATGTTATTTATTAACTCTTTTGTGTGACATATCGCTCTGATTTCAGGGCTTAAAAATTCAAATTTTGAAAATTGCAAAATTTTCAAAATTTTTGCCAAATTTCTGCTTTTTTCACAAATAAACGCAAGTGATATCGAAGAAATTTTTCCACAATCATGAAGTACAATATGTCACGAAAAAACATTCTCAGAATCAGGGGGATTCGTTGAAGCGTTCCAGAGTAATTACCTCATAAAGTGACAGTGGTCAGAATTGTAAAAATTGGCCCGGTCATTAACGTGCAAACCACCCGCGGGGCTTAAGGGGTTAAACAAATAAAAAATGTAATGAAAATGTAAAGCTGAGGCCGTGTTCACACATAGCATAAATGCTGTGTTTTTTCTACTACTTTTTTGCTGCATGTTTTCTGCAGGTTTATTGCATGTTTGCTGCGTTTCTTTTATGCGAGTTCCCCCATATTTGATGCGTTTTTGGTTCAGATGTGAATCTGCATTTTTAAGCTTTTTTAATAGTACAGAAAAGCTTTGATTCTGCACTTAAAAATGCAACAGGCAGAAAAGGCATAAAAATGCAGCAAAAGTGCAATAATCAGAGAAGATTGTTATTGTGTAGTTTGATGCAGACTCCTGCAGAAAAATCCCCACAGTATTTGTGCTACGTGTGAACATGGCCTTATAGACACCAAAAAGTCAGATGTCGTATAGTGAAGTTACATAGGGATGAGAAAGTTCTGGCTGCTACAAATGTGAATGAACAAAAAATAAATCCATAGGTCTCAACTAGAGATGAGCATGACGCACAGATGAAGTCTCACCAGACCTTGCTAATCAGCCGCGCCAGGGGCGCTGGATGGTAAGAGATTGGAGGGTCTCCCGTCCAGCTGCCAGGTAGCACTGACCTGCACGCTGGACCAGAGACCCGTGAATCCATCCGCTCATCTCCCAATTGTCCCAGATACAGAAGACAGTCCCGGATTTGGGTCTATGCTCTGTAGTCTCAGGCGTCTTAACTTCTCTCACTACCACTGCCCCTCTGATATCTCCTCCTGCAAGGGTAGAAAGAAATGGTAAATGGGCGTGGATTGGGAGTGGCCAGCGGTGTGGCCAAAATTTTCAGCAGTGCATGTAGCGCGCCACATAATTTGTCCCCTTTTCTGTTCTTCAAAAGATGGAAGGTATGGGTTCAGAAGTCTTTTTTACCTACTGCAGATACTGCTACTGTAATAGTGCATACTTCAAGATTTCAGCTTGGAAATAAACTTTCTTCTGAAATCTTCATACATGCCTCCTGCAGTTGAGTCAAGCTATCTAATGAAATCTCTTCGTGTGAGTAATGGTACACAGAGACAGCCTAGAAACGGTGTCTCAAGAGCACCCTACTCTCCCAGCCTAGTTATAGAGTCAGAATAATTGTTTTGCATTTTGACATCACAATAGAAAAAAAGACAAGTAATCTTGTGAAATGAAGACAATAGTATAGGAAAATATACAAGCATACCTACACCATTGTGACACCATCAAAATGGAGTACAATATCGTTACATCAGACCTGTCCCTTGACAATAAACATTGATGACATCACACTCTTTAGTTGAATACAAAGACTTTTGTGACATCATCACTATTTAATACGTACTAAGAAAAGATGGACTATAGAGTCATCATTACTATGGAATAAAATCATGGAACAAAACTAACAGGAAGTGTGACATCAGAAAATAACCCAAAAAGTGCGACTGTGCCAGAAAAAAAGACAAACAGTACTGTGACCTCATCACAAAGGGGTGCAATCTAGAAATAAAGATAAGTAGTAGTATGACATCCTGCCTATAAATTTTAGCAAATTCTACTACTCTGCAGAAAATGTGGTGTAGCACACTGTTTGCTATTCAGATAAACATGTATGATGTATGGAGTATGTGAGAATGTTAAAGTACAACAGCCTGATTACTTCTTCTCCTAATGCACCATCCATTCAGATGTCCACGTTTAGTAAACATTTGCAAAACACGATCCATTATTTGTTTGTCGGCACAACATAGAATAGTTCAAATTTTTTAGGAGATACTGCTTCTGCTGATTGCTCCTTCAAGCCTGTAGAGCACATCACGCAATATTTTGGGGAGACCGGCCCCTTCACCAGTTCTATTTAATGTAGACAGATTTATTATTGGAGTCATGAAGAAAGTGAATAGATTTGTCATGTTGACTAGTGTTGAGACACCCCCGTAGTGTTCGAGTTCGGTTCGTCGAACACCCTTGTGTTCGCCGAACTGTTCGTCGAACTGTTCGTCGAACACCTTTGAACACCGTTAAAACCAATGGCAGGCAAACAAAAACACATAGAAACACATAGAAAACACCTTCAAAGGTGTCCAAAAGCAGACAAACTGCTCAGAAGACATAACTAACACATGGAAAAGTGACAAGTACATATAGTCATGCGAAAAGAAAAGAGGTGGAGGAGTAAAAGGAGGGGGAGACACAGATATAGGCATGTCATGCCCTTCTAAAATCCAAAAAGTGAGAAGCCGACACGGCCAGTCCGTTCCTGCGCGTGCCACCTCCGTTTGTGCCAGAGCCGCGGTGGACCCTGACGGCCAGCCCCCCTCTCCCAATACTGGTGCCTGTCCGCTGGTGGGTCGAGCGAGCCCCCATGTGGTGGAGGCAGCTCTAAGCTTTTTAATTTAAATTGTCTCTCTAATTTGAATGAATACACTTTAAATCCTTTTACAAGGATCTATTGAAGGGCAAGTCTCATGGCAGCAGCTGCGTAATTTCAGCTCCAGTAGCGTCCACTAAAGCTGCTGCAGTTAAAAAGCTTTTATAAGGATCGAGCTCGGCTGTCCACCGCAAGGCGTCCTACCGCCAGTCCCAGCCCCTATGCCTTGGGGTGCCTCCTGATGCTCTTCACTGAGTATCCCGTGGTCCCGAAGCATTTCCTTTGAAAAAATTAAGTGTCCAAACTACAGGTGGTGTAGCTTGCTTAACAGCCGGGATAATCCGCTGACTAGCAGACACTGCTACTAGGCACAAAGTATTTCCTGGGCTAGATGCAGTTAAAAATTTGTAATTAGATACTCTCGTTGGATGCTGATAAAGCATTCCATAGAGTCTCCTGGCACGCATTTATTATTCTCTTAAAAAGCTTGGGGTAGGGGTCTAGGGGACCCTTTTATAGCCAAAATCACGGCCCTGTATCGCAATGCGTCACCTAGGCTGAAGATAAATGGAACTGTAGCACCCCGAGGGCTCGGTTGCTGCAGAGGTATTGCACCTCACCCAGAGGTGTGATATCTCACTCTCAGGTAAGGATGGAGTGTGGATCAGGACCCTGACACCTGCATGCATTACACCACATTGCCGTGGGGCAGGGCGACCAATATGCCCCTGAGATGGGCATGACAGTCCCTGTCCCTGGCTGGAGTGGGGGGAGGGAACACTGAGGAAGGGGAACCCTGTAGTGCAGGAGCAGGGAGGAAGCAGTTCCTGGGTGCATTGAGAAGGGAGTATAAAAGGTGGGCACCATCTTAGTTCAGTGCAGAGAAGTCTGAGCAGAAGTGACAGGGAGCAGGGGCTCCGCATGAGCTCTGCTCCAGAGGCGGGCCTAGTAACAGAGGCCCAGGCCTGGAAGAGGGAGAAGGAAGGAAGAGGAGCGGAGAAGGCTCCAGGAACGAGGAACGAAGGGATCCCAGGGGTGTGGACGGGCGAGTCGCCACTGCACGCCCGAATCCACCAGCGTGGAGGGGTCAGGCCAAAGGGGGAGATGGTCCCCGAAACTAGTGGAGGCGGGAAACGACCCTCAGCTAGAAACTGGAGGCTGTGACATTTTATGTTTTGCAGCCCCTCGCTACATCGGCTAGGAGGGCAGCAAATAGGGTCAGGGAAACTGGCGCCAAGTTTACCAAGAGGAGGCCTGAGGCAGCCGGACAGAAGGGTTGGTAAGAAAGGCCAGACAAAGGACACACAAAGGGGGTCCTGTGAAGCGCTCCAAAGTTATCTGGGAGTTGTCTGAGCCCCTCACCTGGTGAGCACAGTACGACGTGGGCAGCCGTTACCTGCAGAAGTGGTCTGGATAATAAGAACTGTGAGTAAAGGCCCTGGACTGCATCACTGACTCCGTGTCGTTACTGCTGCTGCCCTGCACCATCACCCCCATCCTCCGCATACACTGCCCTGAGGCTATACTCCTCCCGTGGGGAGTTATGCTACGCTCTGCTGCACCCACAACACCAGCCTCAGCGGTCTGCCCTGCAGCGGCGGTTCACTCTGACCGCAATCCACGGGTGGCGTAGTCGGACATTTAAACATCAAAACCACATAAATAGTTCCGCCACTGGTTTGACCGCCCTGAGCCACGGAACCGGGTCGCCGCCACGGAGACTACAACCACCAGCATCCACCAAAAAGGGTCCTGCTCCGGATGTCCCAAGGCCCAGGGGGCGCGTCAGAACATTTTCATCACCTTTCATAATCACCAATGGGACAAGGCAGGGATGTCCTCTGTCCCCTCCTAGTGACGGAGCACCTGCTCTCATCAATTCGCCATAACCCCAATATTAGGTGGATTGAGGTGGGAGGCACCGAGTACAAGTGCTCTCTATTTGCTGATGATGTCCTAGTATATATCACTCAATCACATATATCCATCCATGCTGTTATGGCTGAAATAGATCACTTTGTTACATGGTCAAATTTTAAAATCAATACAGCGAAGTCTGAGGCCCTCGATGTCTCCCTCACCAAATCCATATAGGATTCCATCCAGTCCAACTTTCCCTTTGCCTGGCCCTCACAGGGTATCAAATTCTTAGGAATTCCTATTCATAGAGACCTCTCCCGTCTATGTTATCTTAATTTTGGGCCCTTTATTGAACAACTCCATACAGACCACGGTTGGCAAGTTAGAACTGTAAGATTCACTACGTGAACCACTGGTGTTTTGTGGAAAAGCACATGTACACTGTGTTCCAAATTATTATGCAAAAAGTGTTTAGGAGTAATAAGGGAAGAATTTGTTTGTTTGTCAGTTAAACTTATTGATGGTGATGTGTGTCAGGGCTCTTTATGTCACTGTAAGCAATTGCAGACACCTGTGCTAATTAGTTTGGCAGGTGTGTCCAATGAACGGCAAGACTACTTAAGAAGGTTGTCCCACATTATTAAGCAGCCTACATTTTCTGCCAAAATGGGAAAGAAAAAGGATGTGTCGGCTGCTGAGAAGCAACAAATTGTGGAGTGTTTAGGTCAAGGCATGACTACAATCAACATTGTGCGATGATCAGGATGAAGTGTCTTGGCAATCAAGAAGTATGTATCTGATTCACAGTACACACGTGTGCGTGCTGAAAAGGGCAAATTGAGGACTCTTTCCTACAGGCAATTACGTCAGGTTAAAAGGGCAGCGGCAAAAAAGCCTTGTCATAGCAGCAGACAAGTTTTTGAAGCTGCTGGTGCCTCCAATGTCCCCCGAACAACAAGATGCAGGGTCCTTCAGAGGTTTGCAGCTGTGCATACGCCATCCTGTCGACCTCCTCTATCCACTGCACACAAGCAGAAACGGCTCCAGTGGGCCAAGCATTACATGAAGTCTGATTTCAAAACTGTTTTGTTCACGGATGAGTGCCATGTAACGCTCGATGGTCCAGATGGATGGAGTGGAGGATGGCTGGTTGATGGACACCCAACGTAAACACGGCTACAGCGCCAACAAGGAGGAGGTGGAGTAATGTTTTGGGCTGGAATCATGGGGAGAGAGATTGTCAGCCCCTTTAGGATCCCTGAAGGGGTAATGATGAACTCCATAATGTATGTGGAGTTTCTCAAACAGCACTTCCTGCCATAGTTCAAGAAGAAGAACCGTGTACTCCGCAGCAAGATCATTTTCATGGATGATAATGCACCGTCTCATGCTGCACATAACACATCTGCATCTCTGGCTGATATGGGCATAAAAGGGGACAAGCTTATGGTGTGACCCCCATGCTCCCCTGACCTCTACCCCATTCAGAATCTCTGGAGCATCATCAAAAGGAGTGTCTGTGATGGCGGGAGGCAGTTCACATCTAAGCAACAGCTCTGGGAGAGTATTCTGTCCTCATGCAAAACAATTGAAGCAGAAACCATCAAAAACCTGACAAATTCAATGGACGAGAGAGTTCAGAAGCTCCTTTCGAACAAGGGGTCCTATGTGCAAATGTAACATCACCTAGAAAAAAGTTTTGAGTTGAAAACTGTTTGATTTCAGTTTCTAATAACCTGCTAATGCTTATAATTTCAAAAATGACCATTTTTTTGGTCTTTATTAAAATGAAAAGGTTGATCGAAGAGTGTGGGGGATCTAAGAGTGTGGCAACCCAGTAGTCAGGATTACTTCGAATTCTGACAATCTGAGGGTCATGTTGCAGGTAGTGCAGCAAGAAGGCACTTATGTGTCTTGCGCATCTCGGAGTCCCAAAATTATTTTCTGGGCTAGATGCAGCTAAAAATTATTATAAATTTTAAATCTGGTGGAGCTTAGTATAGATGGCCTAATAGAATCAGTACTGCACACTGCTACAAAGCCCAAATTATTTTCCAGCCAAGATACAGATAAACATGATTAGTAATTTGAAAGCTTAAAACGGTTGGTGAGGTGATTTTAACCAATCATCAAGCTTTTACTCTCCCCAGGATGACAAAGGGGTAGAAAAGTCATTTTGGATCCATGATTTGTTCATCTTTATGAACGTGAGTCTGTCTACTTATCGTGCGCTTATCTGTCAGCACACCACCAGCAGCGCTGAACACACGTTCAGACAGAACGCTGGCTGCGGGGCATGACAAGATCTCCAAGGCGTATGTGGCGAGCTCCGGCCATTTATCCAGATTGGAAGCCCAAAAAGAGCAAGGGTCCAGTGACACAGTCATGGCTTCAATGTTTACTTGGAGATACTCCTGTACCATCGTCTCTAGGCGTTGACTATGTGTCAGACTTCTTGTCTCCTGTGGCCTTGCAAAGGATGAGCTAAAAAAGTGGTGAAATGATTCCGCAAAATTGATGTTACCAGCAGATACTGTGTTTCTGTTACGGTTTGAGTGCTGAACACTCGACGGTCCCACGGTTGGCAAGTTGGAACTGTGAGATTCACTACGTGCATCACTGGTGTTTTGTGGAAAAGCACATGTAAGATTCTGCAACAGTCTCTGCTGATACTCCTGCATGCGTGCATCCCTTTCTATGGCAGGAAATATTTCTGCAAATTTACTTTTGTACCGGGGATCTAACAGTGTGGCAACCCGGTAGTCAGGATTATTTCTAATTCTCCCAATTCGAGTGTCATGTTGCAGGTAGTGCAGCAAGAAGGCACTCATGTGTCTTGCGCATCCAGGAGCACCAAGTCCCTGTTGTGTTGGTGGCGAGGTAACAATCATGCTTCCTTCCTCTGTCCTCTCCCCCCAACCTCGCACAGCAGAAATGTGATCAAGGTCTCCCTCATCTGATGAGTCTTCCATCAGTTCGTCCTCCACTTCTTCCTGGGCTCCTGCACCTTCCTCACTAGTTTGGCTGCTACCATGTGCCCTGGTAAAATCATATTCCCCACCCTCACATGCCTGCCGCCTTGGTGCTGCCGACCGTCTGGACCTTGCAGATGTTAGCCCTTCCGCATACAACTCCTCCTCCTCTACTTCCTCCACCTCCTCTTGTGCCACCAACTCACTCCGAATTCTGTTTAACATGTGCTCCAGCATGTAAATCACCGGAATAGTCATGCTGATAATGGCATCGTCACCTCTAAACATCTTCGTCGACATTTCAAAACTGTGCAGAAGGGTGCATAGGTCCCTGATCTGAGACCACTCCTCCAGCGTGATTTGCCCCACCTCTGGATCCCGTTGGTCCAGGCTATACATCAGAACGTATTGCACCAGGGCTTGTCGGTGCTGCCACAGTCGCTGCAACATGTGCAGAGTTGAATTCCACCGGGTAGGCACATCACATTTTAGCCGGTGAAGTGGCAGGCCCAACGACTTCTGTAGAGATGTAAGTCACTGAGCTGCGGGATGCGAACGGCGCAAGTGAGCACACAGCGACCGTGCCCTCTGCAGAAGGCCATCTAGTCGGGGATAGTGGGCTAAAAATTGCTGGACAACTAGGTTCAACACGTGAGCCATACAAGGCACGTGTGTGACATTGCCCCGGCGAAGGGCCGCACCCAGGTTTGCAGCATTGTCGCACACGGCCTTTCTTGGTTTCAGGTCCAGTGGAGACAACCATTCATGAAATTGGTTCTCCAGAGCTGACCACAACTCCTCAGCTGTGTGACTCACATTTCCCAGACATTTCAAAGTAAAAACCGCCTGATGACGTTGAGCCCTACTGCCAGCATAGTAAGGAGGTGTGCAGGATCCCTTCTGCGCAGTTAGAAAGCTTGTGGCATGACCAGACAGGCTTTAGGTGCAGGTGGAGGACCGAGAGGAGGTTGAGGATGCAGAAGCAGTGGAGGAACTTTGACATAAAGAGGATTGACGCAGAACTCGTGGGGACGGCAAGACTTGGACAGCAGCCCCTTGTCCTGCTGTCACCATAGTTACCCAGTGCCCAGTCAGCAACATGTAACGCCCCTGTCCATGCCTACTCGTCCAAGTGTCTGTGGTGAAATGCACCCTGTCACACACAGAGTTTCTCAAAGAAGCGGTGATATTGTGTGCGACATGCTGGTGGAGCGCAGGCACACCTTTCTTTGAGAAGTAGTGCCGACTGGGCATCTGGTACTGGGGATCTGCGACGGACATAAGGTCTTGAAAATCCTCTGTGTCCACCAGGAGGAAAGGCAGCATTTCTGTAGCCAAGAGCTTGCAGATGGTGAAATTCAACCTCTTAGCTTTCTCATGGCTAGGAGGAAATGGTCTTTTACTTGTCCACATCTGAGGGACTGAGGGCTGGCTGTTGTGCTTAGACGGGGTTGATAAGGGTGTCTCCGGTAAACTGCCGGTCTGTGAGGAAGATACAGGCGGACATGTTAGGTTGCCTTGATCCAAAGGTGGTGCTATCGATGTCGGACAGCGCTCAACACCAGCTGGTGTTACCACCTCCAAAGAAAATGATGACCTGCCAATCACGCTGGCTGTTGCGGGTAAAGAGGTGGCAGGTCTGTGCCCCAAAACAGGTGTGACTGCTGTCCCCCCAGTCACAGAGGATGAAGAGGCCGCAGATGCACAAGATGGGGCAGACGGTGGTTGGCCCGGCCGGCTAGGCCACATTGTAGCACAGTGAGCTTCCCACTGCTACTTATGCTTCATGTCCATGTGCCGGTTCATGCATGAAGTACTCAAACTATGTATTTTTTGGCCTCTACTTAGCTTTTGTTGACAAATGTTACAGATAACACGAGTTGGGTCATTTTTATCGATCTGAAAAAATGCCCAGGCTATGCAAGGCTTAGCACCCATGCGACCTGAAGAGCCACCACGACTTGTGGTCAGAGGCAGAGTTGTGTTTGAGGATGCAGTTGTTGACGTGCTTCCAGTACTACTTATCTGTCCAGGAAGGCGCAACCTGACCTCGTCGTCACTAGCATCCTCCTCCACCTCCTCTGCTGACCTCATCTCTTGGCTGACTGTGGGTTGACAGTAAGTGGGATCTCCAACCTCATCATCATCACATTGTGTGTTATTACACCCGTCGTCCTCAGGGCCAACCTGTTCCTGCCCTGACAAAAAACTAAAGTTGTCGCTCCAATCAGGTATTTGAGTCTCATCATCGTCTTCCTCATTGTCTCCACCAACAGGAGTTACAGTTTGGGAATGAGGGTCTACATTATGGTCAGAACCTTCGGCGTCTGGTCCTGGATCTGACTCATAAAGATTCTGGGCATCAGTGCAGATCATTTCCTCGTCTGGATTCACAGAAGCGCTGGAGCCGACCTCTGATTCCCAGGCTATAGTATGAGTAAACAGCTCTGCAGACTCAACCATCTGTTCTACCTCATACTCAGACGGGCAGCTGGAGACTTGGGAGCTGTGAGGAAGCAAGTTGGATTGGGGTGACACCTCTGAGGACTGGAGTATTTGTGATATTGAAGTTGATGTGGAGGAGAGCCCACTTAAAGGAGCACTTGATATCCGTTGAAGCACCTGCTGTTTTTGTGCCTCATCTGGAATTTGCAGCGATTGGCGTGGCCGTAAGAAAGGGATCTTATCACATTGTCCGCTAAAAGAAGTAGACATTTTAGTTTGCTGGAAGATGGTCTTTCTTCTGCAGATGATACTGTTGCTTTAACACCTACTCCATGGACACAACCTTTTCTCCCCTTCCCAACACGCCTATTCCCCTTTCCACCAGCAGCAGGCCTTTTTCCACTCATTTTGGTGGTTAATTAATTCACAACTCTGTAGTTGTTTGCACAAAAAACAATGGATGGGAACCGAGCAGAGCTGAGTGGCCAAATTGTGGTATTAGGCCAAAACTATTGTCTGGGTTAGATGCAGAAAAAAATTATATTCAGTTTGCAACCTGATGGAGGTCAGTATAGATGGACTAATAGAACAAGTCCCACACACTGCTAGAAGCCCAAATATTTTTTCAGAGCTAGATGCAGAAAAATATTATATTCAATTTGCAACCTGTTGGAGGTCAGTATAGATGGACTAATAGAACAAGTCCCACACACTGCTAGAAGGCAAAAAATATTTTTTCAGAGCTTGATGCAGAAAAAAATTATATTCAATTTGCAACCTGATGGAGGTCAGTATAGATGGACTAAAAGAACAAGTCCCACACACTGCTAGAAGGCAAAAAATATTTTTTCAGAGCTAGATGCAGAAAAATATTATATTCAATTTGCAACCTGATGGAGGTCAGTATAGATGGACTAATAGAACAAGTCCCGCACACTGCTAGAAGGCCAAATATTTTTTCAGAGCTAGATGCAGAAAAAAATTATATTCAATTTGCAACCTGATGGAGGTCAGTATAGATGGACTAATAGAACAAGTCCCACACACAGCTAGAAGCCCAAATATTTTTTCAGAGCTAGATGCAGAAAAATATTATATTCAATTTGCAACCTGATGGAGGTCAGTATAGATGGACTAATAGAACAAGTCCCACACACTGCTAGAAGGCAAAAAATATTTTTTCAGAGCTAGATGCAGAAAAAAATTATATTCAATTTGCAACCTGATGGAGGTCAGTATAGATGGACTAAAAGAACAAGTCCCACACACTGCTAGAAGGCAAAAAATATTTTTTCAGAGCTAGATGCAGAAAAATATTATATTCAATTTGCAACCTGATGGAGGTCAGTATAGATGGACTAATAGAACAAGTCCCGCACACTGCTAGAAGGCCAAATTTTTTTTCAGAGCTAGATGCAGAAAAAAATTATATTCAATTTGCAACCTGATGGAGGTCAGTATAGATGGACTAATAGAACAAGTCCCACACACAGCTAGAAGCCCAAATATTTTTTCAGAGCTAGATGCAGAAAAATATTATATTCAATTTGCAACCTGATGGAGGTCAGTATAGATGGACTAATAGAACAAGTCCCACACACTGCTAGAAGGCAAAAAATATTTTTTCAGAGCTAGATGCAGAAAAAAATTATATTCAATTTGCAACCTGATGGAGGTCAGTATAGATGGACTAATAGAACAAGTCCCACACACTGCTAGAAGGCAAAAAATATTTTTTCAGAGCTAGATGCAGAAAAATATTATATTCAATTTGCAACCTGATGGAGGTCAGTATAGATGGACTAATAGAACAAGTCCCGCACACTGCTAGAAGGCAAAATATTTTTTCAGAGCTAGATGAAGAAAAAAATTATATTCAATTTGCAACCTGATGGAGGTCAGTATAGATGGACTAATAGAACAAGTCCCACACACAGCTAGAAGCCCAAATATTTTTTAAGAGGTAGATGCAGAAAAAAATTATATTCAATTTGCAACGTGATGGAGGTCAGTATAGATGGACTAAAAGAACAAGTCCCACACACTGCTAGAAGGCCAAATATTTTTTCAGAGCTAGATGCAGAAAAATATTATATTCAATTTGCAACCTGATGTAGGTCAGTATAAATGGACTAATAGAACAAGTCCCACACACAGCTAGAAGCCCAAATATTTTTTCAGAGGTAGATGCAGAAAAATATTATATTCAATTTGCAACCTGATGGAGGTCAGTATAGATGGACTAATAGAACAAGTCCCACACACAGCTAGAAGCCCAAATATTTTTTCAGAGGTAGATGCAGAAAAAAATTATATTCAATTTGCAACCTGATGGAGGTCAGTATAGATGGACTAATAGAACAAGTACCACACAATGCTAGAAGGCCAAATATTTTTTCAGAGCTATATTCAGAAAAAAATTATATTCAATTTTCAACCTGATGGAGGTCAGTATAGATGGACTAATAGAACAAGTCCCACACACAGCTAGAAGCCAAAATATTTTTTCAGAGGTAGATGCAGAAAAAAATTATATTCAATTTGCAACCTGATGGAAGTCAGTATAGATGGACTAATAGAACAAGTCCCACACACTGCTAGAAGGCCAAATATTTTTTCAGAGCTACATGCAGAAAAAAATTATATTCAATTTGCAACCTGATGGAGGTCAGTATAGATGGACTAATAGAACAAGTCCCACACACAGCTAGAAGCCCAAATATTTTTTCAGAGGTAGATGCAGAAAAAAATTATATTCAATTTGCAACCTGATGTAGGTCAGTATAGATGGACTAATAGAACAAGTCCCACACACTGCTAGAAGGCCAAATATTTTTTCAGAGCTAGATGCAGAAAAATATTATATTCAATTTGCAACCTGATGGAGGTCAGTATAGATGGACTAACAGAACATGTCCCACACACAGCTAGTAGCCCAAATATTTTTTCATAGGTAGATGCAGAACAATATTATATTCAATTTGCAACCTGATGGAGGTCAGTATAGATGGACTAATAGAACAAGTCCCACACACAGCTAGAAGCCCAAATATTTTTTCAGAGGTAGATGGAGAAAAAAATTATATTCAATTTGCAACCTGATGGAGGTCAGTATAGATGGACTAATAGAACAAGTACCACACAATGCTAGAAGGCCAAATATTTTTTCAGAGCTATATTCAGAAAAAAATTATATTCAATTTTCAACCTGATGGAGGTCAGTATAGATGGACTAATAGAACAAGTCCCACACACAGCTAGAAGCCCAAATATTTTTTCAGAGGTAGATGCAGAAAAAAATTATATTCAATTTGCAACCTGATGGAGGTCAGTATAGATGGACTAATAGAACAAGTCCCACACACTGCTAGAAGGCCAAATATTTTTTCAGAGCTAGATGCAGAAAAAAATGATATTCAATTTGCAACCTGATGGAGGTCAGTATAGATGGACTAATAGAACAAGTCCCACACACAGCTAGAAGCCCAAATATTTTTTCAGAGGTAGATGCAGAAAAAAATTATATTCAATTTGCAACCTGATGGAGTTCAGTATAGATGGACTATTATAACAAGTCCCACACACTGCTATGAGGCCAAATATTTTTTCAGAGCTAGATGCAGAAAAAAATTATATTCAATTTGCAACCTGATGGAGGTCAGTATAGTTGGACTAGTAGAACAAGTCCCACACACAGCTAGAAGCCCAAATAATTTTTCAGAGGTAGATGCAGAAAAAAATTATATTCACTTTGCAACCTGATGGAGGTTAGTATAGATGGTCTAATAGAACAAGTCCCACACACTGCTAGAAGGCCAAATATTTTTTCAGAGCTAGATGCAGAAAAAAATTATATTCAATTTGCAACCTGATGGAGGTCAGTATAGATGGACTAATAGAACAAGTCCCACACACTGCTAGAAGGCCAAATATTTTTTCAGAGCTAGATGCAGAAAAATATTATATTAAATTTGCAACCTGATGGAGGTCAGTATAGATGGACTAAAAGAACAAGTCCCACACACTGCTAGAAGGCCAAATATTTTTTCAGAGCTAGATGAAGAAAAAAATTATATTCAATTTGCAACCTGATGGAGGTCAGTATAGATGGACTAATAGAACAAGTCCCACACACTGCTAGAAGGCCAAATATTTTTTCAGAGCTAGATGCAGAAAAATATTATATTCAATTTGCAACCTGATGGAGGTCAGTATAGATGGACTAATGGAACAAGTCCCACACACAGCTAGAAGCCCAAATATTTTTTAAGAGGTAGATGCAGAAAAAAATTATATTCAAATTGCAACGTGATGGAGGTCAGTATAGATGGACTAATAGAACAAGTCCCACACACTGCTAGAAGGCGAAATATTTTTTCAGAGCTAGATGCAGAAACATATTATATTCAATTTGCAACCTGATGGAGATCAATATAAATGGACTAATAGAGCAAGTCCCACACACAGCTAGAAGCCCAAATATTTTTTCAGAGCTAGATGCAGAAAAAAATTATATTCAATTTGCAACCTGATGGAGTTCAGTATAGATGGACTATTATAACAAGTCCCACACACTGCTATGAGGCCAAATATTTTTTCAGCGCTAGATGCAGAAAAAAATTATATTCAATTTGCAACCTGATGGAGGTCAGTATAGATGGACTAGTAGAACAAGTCCCACACACAGCTAGAAGCCCAAATATTTTTTCAGAGGTAGATGCAGAAAAAAATTATATTCACTTTGCAACCTGATGGAGGTTAGTATAGATGGTCTAATAGAACAAGTCCCACACACTGCTAGAAGGCCAAATATTTTTTCAGAGCTAGATGCAGAAAAAAATTATATTCAATTTGCAACCTGATGGAGGTCAGTATAGATGGACTAATAGAACAAGTCCCACACACTGCTAGAAGGCCAAATATTTTTTCAGAGCTAGATGCAGAAAAATATTATATTCAATTTGCAACCTGATGGAGGTCAGTATAGATGGACTAATAGAACAAGTCCCACACACAGCTAGAAGCCCAAATATTTTTTCAGAGGTAGATGCAGAAAAAAATTATATTCAATTTGCAACCTGATGGGGTCAGTATAGATGGACTAATAGAACAAGTCCCACACACTGCTAGATGGCCAAATATTTTTTCAGAGCTAGATGCAGAAAAAAATTATATGCAATTTGCAACCTGATGGAGGTCAGTATAGATGGACTAATAGAACAAGTCCCACACAAAGCTAGAAGGCCAAATTTTTTTTCAGAGCTACATGCAGAAAAAAATTATATTCAATTTGCAACCTGATGGAGGTCAGTATAGATGGACTAATAGAACAAGTCCCACACACAGCTAGAAGCCCAAATATTTTTTCAGAGGTAGATGCAGAAAAAAATTATATTCAATTTGCATCCTGATGGAGGTCAGTATAGATGGACTAATAGAACAAGTCCCACACGCTGCTAGAAGGCCAAATATTTTTTCAGAGCTAGATGCAGAAAAATATTATATTCAATTTGCAACCTGATGGAGGTCAGTATAGATGGACTAATAGAACATGTCCCACACAAAGCTAGTAGCCCAAATATTTTTTCATAGGTAGATGCAGAAAAATATTATATTCAATTTGCAACCTGATGGAGGTCAGTATAGATGGACTAATAGAACAAGTCCCACACACTGCTAGAAGGCAAAAAATATTTTTTCAGAGCTAGATGCAGAAAAATATTATATTCAATTTGCAACCTGATGGAGGTCAGTATAGATGGACTAATAGAACAAGTCCCGCACACTGCTAGAAGGCCAAATTTTTTTTCAGAGCTAGATGCAGAAAAAAATTATATTCAATTTGCAACCTGATGGAGGTCAGTATAGATGGACTAATAGAACAAGTCCCACACACAGCTAGAAGCCCAAATATTTTTTCAGAGCTAGATGCAGAAAAATATTATATTCAATTTGCAACCTGATGGAGGTCAGTATAGATGGACTAATAGAACAAGTCCCACACACTGCTAGAAGGCAAAAAATATTTTTTCAGAGCTAGATGCAGAAAAAAATTATATTCAATTTGCAACCTGATGGAGGTCAGTATAGATGGACTAATAGAACAAGTCCCACACACTGCTAGAAGGCAAAAAATATTTTTTCAGAGCTAGATGCAGAAAAATATTATATTCAATTTGCAACCTGATGGAGGTCAGTATAGATGGACTAATAGAACAAGTCCCGCACACTGCTAGAAGGCAAAATATTTTTTCAGAGCTAGATGAAGAAAAAAATTATATTCAATTTGCAACCTGATGGAGGTCAGTATAGATGGACTAATAGAACAAGTCCCACACACAGCTAGAAGCCCAAATATTTTTTAAGAGGTAGATGCAGAAAAAAATTATATTCAATTTGCAACGTGATGGAGGTCAGTATAGATGGACTAAAAGAACAAGTCCCACACACTGCTAGAAGGCCAAATATTTTTTCAGAGCTAGATGCAGAAAAATATTATATTCAATTTGCAACCTGATGTAGGTCAGTATAAATGGACTAATAGAACAAGTCCCACACACAGCTAGAAGCCCAAATATTTTTTCAGAGGTAGATGCAGAAAAATATTATATTCAATTTGCAACCTGATGGAGGTCAGTATAGATGGACTAATAGAACAAGTCCCACACACAGCTAGAAGCCCAAATATTTTTTCAGAGGTAGATGCAGAAAAAAATTATATTCAATTTGCAACCTGATGGAGGTCAGTATAGATGGACTAATAGAACAAGTACCACACAATGCTAGAAGGCCAAATATTTTTTCAGAGCTATATTCAGAAAAAAATTATATTCAATTTTCAACCTGATGGAGGTCAGTATAGATGGACTAATAGAACAAGTCCCACACACAGCTAGAAGCCAAAATATTTTTTCAGAGGTAGATGCAGAAAAAAATTATATTCAATTTGCAACCTGATGGAAGTCAGTATAGATGGACTAATAGAACAAGTCCCACACACTGCTAGAAGGCCAAATATTTTTTCAGAGCTACATGCAGAAAAAAATTATATTCAATTTGCAACCTGATGGAGGTCAGTATAGATGGACTAATAGAACAAGTCCCACACACAGCTAGAAGCCCAAATATTTTTTCAGAGGTAGATGCAGAAAAAAATTATATTCAATTTGCAACCTGATGTAGGTCAGTATAGATGGACTAATAGAACAAGTCCCACACACTGCTAGAAGGCCAAATATTTTTTCAGAGCTAGATGCAGAAAAATATTATATTCAATTTGCAACCTGATGGAGGTCAGTATAGATGGACTAACAGAACATGTCCCACACACAGCTAGTAGCCCAAATATTTTTTCATAGGTAGATGCAGAACAATATTATATTCAATTTGCAACCTGATGGAGGTCAGTATAGATGGACTAATAGAACAAGTCCCACACACAGCTAGAAGCCCAAATATTTTTTCAGAGGTAGATGGAGAAAAAAATTATATTCAATTTGCAACCTGATGGAGGTCAGTATAGATGGACTAATAGAACAAGTACCACACAATGCTAGAAGGCCAAATATTTTTTCAGAGCTATATTCAGAAAAAAATTATATTCAATTTTCAACCTGATGGAGGTCAGTATAGATGGACTAATAGAACAAGTCCCACACACAGCTAGAAGCCCAAATATTTTTTCAGAGGTAGATGCAGAAAAAAATTATATTCAATTTGCAACCTGATGGAGGTCAGTATATATGGACTAATAGAACAAGTCCCACACACTGCTAGAAGGCCAAATATTTTTTCAGAGCTAGATGCAGAAAAAAATGATATTCAATTTGCAACCTGATGGAGGTCAGTATAGATGGACTAATAGAACAAGTCCCACACACAGCTAGAAGCCCAAATATTTTTTCAGAGGTAGATGCAGAAAAAAATTATATTCAATTTGCAACCTGATGGAGTTCAGTATAGATGGACTATTATAACAAGTCCCACACACTGCTATGAGGCCAAATATTTTTTCAGAGCTAGATGCAGAAAAAAATTATATTCAATTTGCAACCTGATGGAGGTCAGTATAGTTGGACTAGTAGAACAAGTCCCACACACAGCTAGAAGCCCAAATAATTTTTCAGAGGTAGATGCAGAAAAAAATTATATTCACTTTGCAACCTGATGGAGGTTAGTATAGATGGTCTAATAGAACAAGTCCCACACACTGCTAGAAGGCCAAATATTTTTTCAGAGCTAGATGCAGAAAAAAATTATATTCAATTTGCAACCTGATGGAGGTCAGTATAGATGGACTAATAGAACAAGTCCCACACACTGCTAGAAGGCCAAATATTTTTTCAGAGCTAGATGCAGAAAAATATTATATTAAATTTGCAACCTGATGGAGGTCAGTATAGATGGACTAAAAGAACAAGTCCCACACACTGCTAGAAGGCCAAATATTTTTTCAGAGCTAGATGAAGAAAAAAATTATATTCAATTTGCAACCTGATGGAGGTCAGTATAGATGGACTAATAGAACAAGTCCCACACACTGCTAGAAGGCCAAATATTTTTTCAGAGCTAGATGCAGAAAAATATTATATTCAATTTGCAACCTGATGGAGGTCAGTATAGATGGACTAATGGAACAAGTCCCACACACAGCTAGAAGCCCAAATATTTTTTAAGAGGTAGATGCAGAAAA
The DNA here is from genome assembly GCF_046119375.1 of Phyllobates terribilis. Classification (NCBI taxonomy): domain Eukaryota; kingdom Metazoa; phylum Chordata; class Amphibia; order Anura; family Dendrobatidae; genus Phyllobates; species Phyllobates terribilis. Next base: position 101,081,019 of record NW_027362768.1, on the reverse strand, counting down.
AAATTATATTCAAATTGCAACGTGATGGAGGTCAGTATAGATGGCCTAATAGAACAAGTCCCACACACTGCTAGAAGGCGAAATATTTTTTCAGAGCTAGATGCAGAAACATATTATATTCAATTTGCAACCTGATGGAGATCAATATAAATGGACTAATAGAGCAAGTCCCACACACAGCTAGAAGCCCAAATATTTTTTCAGAGGTAGATGCAGAAAAAAATTATATTCAATTTGCAACCTGATGGAGGTCAGTATAGATGGACTAATAGAACAAGTACCACACAATGCTAGAAGGCCAAATATTTTTTCAGAGCTATATTCAGAAAAAAATTATATTCAATTTTCAACCTGATGGAGGTCAGTATAGATGGACTAATAGAACAAGTCCCACACACAGCTAGAAGCCAAAATATTTTTTCAGAGGTAGATGCAGAAAAAAATTATATTCAATTTGCAACCTGATGGAAGTCAGTATAGATGGACTAATAGAACAAGTCCCACACACTGCTAGAAGGCCAAATATTTTTTCAGAGCTACATGCAGAAAAAAATTATATTCAATTTGCAACCTGATGGAGGTCAGTATAGATGGACTAATAGAACAAGTCCCACACACAGCTAGAAGCCCAAATATTTTTTCAGAGGTAGATGCAGAAAAAAATTATATTCAATTTGCAACCTGATGTAGGTCAGTATAGATGGACTAATAGAACAAGTCCCACACACTGCTAGAAGGCCAAATATTTTTTCAGAGCTAGATGCAGAAAAATATTATATTCAATTTGCAACCTGATGGAGGTCAGTATAGATGGACTAACAGAACATGTCCCACACACAGCTAGTAGCCCAAATATTTTTTCATAGGTAGATGCAGAACAATATTATATTCAATTTGCAACCTGATGGAGGTCAGTATAGATGGACTAATAGAACAAGTCCCACACACAGCTAGAAGCCCAAATATTTTTTCAGAGGTAGATGGAGAAAAAAATTATATTCAATTTGCAACCTGATGGAGGTCAGTATAGATGGACTAATAGAACAAGTACCACACAATGCTAGAAGGCCAAATATTTTTTCAGAGCTATATTCAGAAAAAAATTATATTCAATTTTCAACCTGATGGAGGTCAGTATAGATGGACTAATAGAACAAGTCCCACACACAGCTAGAAGCCCAAATATTTTTTCAGAGGTAGATGCAGAAAAAAATTATATTCAATTTGCAACCTGATGGAGGTCAGTATATATGGACTAATAGAACAAGTCCCACACACTGCTAGAAGGCCAAATATTTTTTCAGAGCTAGATGCAGAAAAAAATGATATTCAATTTGCAACCTGATGGAGGTCAGTATAGATGGACTAATAGAACAAGTCCCACACACAGCTAGAAGCCCAAATATTTTTTCAGAGGTAGATGCAGAAAAAAATTATATTCAATTTGCAACCTGATGGAGTTCAGTATAGATGGACTATTATAACAAGTCCCACACACTGCTATGAGGCCAAATATTTTTTCAGAGCTAGATGCAGAAAAAAATTATATTCAATTTGCAACCTGATGGAGGTCAGTATAGTTGGACTAGTAGAACAAGTCCCACACACAGCTAGAAGCCCAAATAATTTTTCAGAGGTAGATGCAGAAAAAAATTATATTCACTTTGCAACCTGATGGAGGTTAGTATAGATGGTCTAATAGAACAAGTCCCACACACTGCTAGAAGGCCAAATATTTTTTCAGAGCTAGATGCAGAAAAAAATTATATTCAATTTGCAACCTGATGGAGGTCAGTATAGATGGACTAATAGAACAAGTCCCACACACTGCTAGAAGGCCAAATATTTTTTCAGAGCTAGATGCAGAAAAATATTATATTAAATTTGCAACCTGATGGAGGTCAGTATAGATGGACTAAAAGAACAAGTCCCACACACTGCTAGAAGGCCAAATATTTTTTCAGAGCTAGATGAAGAAAAAAATTATATTCAATTTGCAACCTGATGGAGGTCAGTATAGATGGACTAATAGAACAAGTCCCACACACTGCTAGAAGGCCAAATATTTTTTCAGAGCTAGATGCAGAAAAATATTATATTCAATTTGCAACCTGATGGAGGTCAGTATAGATGGACTAATGGAACAAGTCCCACACACAGCTAGAAGCCCAAATATTTTTTAAGAGGTAGATGCAGAAAAAAATTATATTCAAATTGCAACGTGATGGAGGTCAGTATAGATGGCCTAATAGAACAAGTCCCACACACTGCTAGAAGGCGAAATATTTTTTCAGAGCTAGATGCAGAAACATATTATATTCAATTTGCAACCTGATGGAGATCAATATAAATGGACTAATAGAGCAAGTCCCACACACAGCTAGAAGCCCAAATATTTTTTCAGAGCTAGATGCAGAAAAAAATTATATTCAATTTGCAACCTGATGGAGTTCAGTATAGATGGACTATTATAACAAGTCCCACACACTGCTATGAGGCCAAATATTTTTTCAGCGCTAGATGCAGAAAAAAATTATATTCAATTTGCAACCTGATGGAGGTCAGTATAGATGGACTAGTAGAACAAGTCCCACACACAGCTAGAAGCCCAAATATTTTTTCAGAGGTAGATGCAGAAAAAAATTATATTCACTTTGCAACCTGATGGAGGTTAGTATAGATGGTCTAATAGAACAAGTCCCACACACTGCTAGAAGGCCAAATATTTTTTCAGAGCTAGATGCAGAAAAAAATTATATTCAATTTGCAACCTGATGGAGGTCAGTATAGATGGACTAATAGAACAAGTCCCACACACTGCTAGAAGGCCAAATATTTTTTCAGAGCTAGATGCAGAAAAATATTATATTCAATTTGCAACCTGATGGAGGTCAGTATAGATGGACTAATAGAACAAGTCCCACACACAGCTAGAAGCCCAAATATTTTTTCAGAGGTAGATGCAGAAAAAAATTATATTCAATTTGCAACCTGATGGGGTCAGTATAGATGGACTAATAGAACAAGTCCCACACACTGCTAGATGGCCAAATATTTTTTCAGAGCTAGATGCAGAAAAAAATTATATGCAATTTGCAACCTGATGGAGGTCAGTATAGATGGACTAATAGAACAAGTCCCACACAAAGCTAGAAGGCCAAATTTTTTTTCAGAGCTACATGCAGAAAAAAATTATATTCAATTTGCAACCTGATGGAGGTCAGTATAGATGGACTAATAGAACAAGTCCCACACACAGCTAGAAGCCCAAATATTTTTTCAGAGGTAGATGCAGAAAAAAATTATATTCAATTTGCATCCTGATGGAGGTCAGTATAGATGGACTAATAGAACAAGTCCCACACGCTGCTAGAAGGCCAAATATTTTTTCAGAGCTAGATGCAGAAAAATATTATATTCAATTTGCAACCTGATGGAGGTCAGTATAGATGGACTAATAGAACATGTCCCACACAAAGCTAGTAGCCCAAATATTTTTTCATAGGTAGATGCAGAAAAATATTATATTCAATTTGCAACCTGATGGAGGTCAGTATAGATGGACTAATAGAACAAGTCCCACACACAGCTAGAAGCCCAAATATTTTTTCAGAGGTAGATGCAGAAAAAAATTATATTCAATTTGCAACCTGATGGAGGTCAGTATAGATGGACTAATAGAACAAGTCCCACACACAGCTAGAAGCCCAAATATTTTTTCAGAGGTAGATGCAGAAAAAAATTATATTCAATTTGCAACCTGATGGAGGTCAGTATAGATGGACTAATAGAACAAGTCCCACACACTGCTATGAGGCCAAATATTTTTTCAGAGCTAGATGAAGAAAAAAATTATATTCAATTTGCAACCTGATGGAGGTCAGTATACATGGACTAATAGAACAAGTCCTACACACAGCTAGAAGCCCAAATATTTTTTCAGAGGTAGATGCAGAAAAAAATTATATTCAATTTGCAACCTGATGGAGGTTAGTATAGATGGTCTAATAGAACAAGTCCCACACACTGCTAGAAGGCCAAATAGTTTTTCAGAGCTAGATGCAGAAATATATTATATTCAATTTGAAACCTGATGGAGGTCAGTATAGATGGACTAATAGAGCAAGTCCCACACACAGCTAGAAGCCCAAATATTTTTTCAGAGGTAGATGCAGAAAAAAATTATATTCAATTTGCAACCTGATGAAGTTCAGTATAGATGGACTATTAGAACAAGTCCCACACACTGCTATGAGGCCAAATATTTTTTCAGAGCTAGATGAAGAAAAAAATTATATTCAATTTGCAACCTGATGGAGTTCAGTATAGATGGACTAATAGAACAAATCCCACACACAGCTAGAAGCCCAAATATTTTTTCAGAGGTAGATGCAGAAAAAATTATATTCAATTTGCAACCTGATGGAGGTTAGTATAGATGGTCTAATAGAACAAGTCCCACACACTGCTAGAAGGCCAAATATTTTTTCAGAGCTAGATGCAGAAAAAATTATATTCAATTTGCAACCTGATGGAGTTCAGTATAGATGGACTAATAGAACAAGTCCCACACACAGCTAGAAGCCCAAATATTTTTTCAGAGGTAGATGCAGAAAAAAATTATATTCAATTTGCAACCTGATGGAGGTCAGTATAGATGGACTAATAGAACAAGTCCCACACACTGCTAGAACGCCAAATATTTTTTCAGAGCTAGATGCAGAAAAATATTATATTCAATTTGCAACCTGATGTAGGTCAGTATAGATGTACTAATAGAACAAGTCCCACACACTGCTAGAAGGCCAAATATTTTTTCAGAGCTAGATGCAGAAAAAAATTATATTCAATTTGCAACCTGATGGAGGTCAGTATAGATGGACTAGTAGAACAAGTCCCACACACAGCTAGAAGCCCAAATATTTTTTCAGAGGTAGATGCAGAAAAAAATTATATTCACTTTTGTAGATGCAGAAAAAAATTATATTCACTTTGCAACCTGATGGAGGTTAGTATAGATGGTCTAATAGAACAAGTCCCACACACTGCTAGAAGGCCAAATATTTTTTCAGAGCTAGATGCAGAAAAAAATTATATTCAATTTGCAACCTGATGGAGGTCAGTATAGATGGACTAATAGAACAAGTCCCACACACTGCTAGAAGGCCAAATATTTTTTCAGAGCTAGATGCAGAAAAATATTATATTAAATTTGCAACCTGATGGAGGTCAGTATAGATGGACTAAAAGAACAAGTCCCACACACTGCTAGAAGGCCAAATATTTTTTTAGAGCTAGATGAAGAAAAAAATTATATTCAATTTGCAACCTGATGGAGGTCAGTATAGATGGACTAATAGAACAAGTCCCACACACTGCTAGAAGGCCAAATATTTTTTCAGAGCTAGATGCAGAAAAATATTATATTCAATTTGCAACCTGATGGAGGTCAGTATAGATGGACTAATGGAACAAGTCCCACACACAGCTAGAAGCCCAAATATTTTTTAAGAGGTAGATGCAGAAAAAAATTATATTCAAATTGCAACGTGATGGAGGTCAGTATAGATGGACTAATAGAACAAGTCCCACACACTGCTAGAAGGCGAAATATTTTTTCAGAGGTAGATGCAGAAACATATTATATTCAATTTGCAACCTGATGGAGATCAATATAAATGGACTAATAGAGCAAGTCCCACACACAGCTAGAAGCCCAAATATTTTTTCAGAGCTAGATGCAGAAAAAAATTATATTCAATTTGCAACCTGATGGAGTTCAGTATAGATGGACTATTATAACAAGTCCCACACACTGCTATGAGGCCAAATATTTTTTCAGAGCTAGATGCAGAAAAAAATTATATTCAATTTGCAACCTGATGGAGGTCAGTATAGATGGACTAGTAGAACAAGTCCCACACACAGCTAGAAGCCCAAATATTTTTTCAGAGGTAGATGCAGAAAAAAATTATATTCACTTTGCAACATGATGGAGGTTAGTATAGATGGTCTAATAGAACAAGTCCCACACACTGCTAGAAGGCCAAATATTTTTTCAGAGCTAGATGCAGAAAAAAATTATATTCAATTTGCAACCTGATGGAGGTCAGTATAGATGGACTAATAGAACAAGTCCCACACACTGCTAGAAGGCCAAATATTTTTTCAGAGCTAGATGCAGAAAAATATTATATTCAATTTGCAACCTGATGGAGGTCAGTATAGATGGACTAATAGAACAAGTCCCACACACAGCTAGAAGCCCAAATATTTTTTCAGAGGTAGATGCAGAAAAAAATTATATTCAATTTGCAACCTGATGGAGGTCAGTATAGATGGACTAATAGAACAAGTCCCACACACTGCTAGAAGGCCAAATATTTTTTCAGAGCTAGATGCAGAAAAAAATTATATTCAATTTGCAACCTGATGGAGGTCAGTATAGATGGACTAATAGAACAAGTCCCACACAAAGCTAGAAGCCAAAATATTTTTTCAGAGGTAGATGCAGAAAAAAATTATATTCAATTTGCAACCTGATGGAAGTCATTATAGATGGACTAATAGAACAAGTCCCACACACTGCTAGAAGGCCAAATTTTTTTTCAGAGCTACATGCAGAAAAAAATTATATTCAATTTGCAACCTGATGGAGGTCAGTATAGATGGACTAATAGAACAAGTCCCACACACAGCTAGAAGCCCAAATATTTTTTCAGAGGTAGATGCAGAAAAAAATTATATTCAATTTGCAACCTGATGGAGGTCAGTATAGATGGACTAATAGAACAAGTCCTACACGCTGCTAGAAGGCCAAATATTTTTTCAGAGCTAGATGCAGAAAAATATTATATTCAATTTGCAACCTGATGGAGGTCAGTATAGATGGACTAATAGAACATGTCCCACACAAAGCTAGTAGCCCAAATATTTTTTCATAGGTAGATGCAGAAAAATATTATATTCAATTTGCAACCTGATGGAGGTCAGTATAGATGGACTAATAGAACAAGTCCCACACACAGCTAGAAGCCCAAATATTTTTTCAGAGGTAGATGCAGAAAAAAATTATATTCAATTTGCAACCTGATGGAGGTCAGTATAGATGGACTAATAGAACAAGTCCCACACAATGCTAGAAGGCCAAATATTTTTTCAGAGCTAGATGCAGAAAAAAATGATATTCAATTTGCAACCTGATGGAGGTCAGTATAGATGGACTAATAGAACAAGTCCCACACACAGCTAGAAGCCCAAATATTTTTTCAGAGGTAGATGCAGAAAAAAATTATATTCAATTTGCAACCTGATGGAGGTCAGCATAGATGGACTAATAGAACAAGTCCCACACACTGCTATGAGGCCAAATATTTTTTCAGAGCTAGATGAAGTAAAAAATTATATTCAATTTGCAACCTGATGGAGGTCAGTATACATGGACTAATAGAACAAGTCCTACACACAGCTAGAAGCCCAAATATTTTTTCAGAGGTAGATGCAGAAAAAAATTATATTCAATTTGCAACCTGATGGAGGTTAGTATAGATGGTCTAATAGAACAAGTCCCACACACTGCTAGAAGGCCAAATATTTTTTCAGAGCTAGATGCAGAAAAATATTATATTCAATTTGCAACCTGATGGAGGTCAGTATAGATGGACTAATAGAACAAGTCCCACACACTGCTAGAAGGCCAAATATTTTTTCAGAGCTAGATGAAGAAAAAAATTATATTCAATTTGCAACCTGATGGAGGTCAGTATAGATGGACTAATAGAACAAGTCCCACACACTGCTAGAAGGCCAAATATTTTTTCAGAGCTAGATGCAGAAAAATATTATATTCAATTTGCGACCTGATGGAGGTCAGTATAGATGGACTAATAGAACAAGTCCCACACACAGCTAGAAGCCCAAATATTTTTTCAGAGGTAGATGCAGAAAAAAATTATATTCAATTTGCAACCTGATGGAGGTCAGTATAGATGGACTAATAGAACAAGTCCCACACACTGCTAGAAGGCGAAATATTTTTTCAGAGCTATATGCAGAAACATATTATATTCAATTTGCAACCTGATGGAGGTCAGTATAGATGGACTAATAGAGCAAGTCCCACACACAGCTAGAAGCCCAAATATTTTTTCAGAGGTAGATGCAGAAAAAAATTATATTCAATTTGCAACCTGATGAAGTTCAGTATAGATGGACTATTAGAACAAGTCCCACACACTGCTATGAGGCCAAATATTTTTTCAGAGCTAGATGCAGAAAAAAATTATATTCAATTTGCAACCTGATGGAGTTCAGTATAGATGGACTAATAGAACAAATCCCACACACAGCTAGAAGCCCAAATATTTTTTCAGAGGTAGATGCAGAAAAAATTATATTCAATTTGCAACCTGATGGAGGTTAGTATAGATGGTCTAATAGAACAAGTCCCACACACTGCTAGAAGGCCAAATATTTTTTCAGAGCTAGATGCAGAAAAAATTATATTCAATTTGCAACCTGATGGAGTTCAGTATAGATGGACTAATAGAACAAGTCCCACACACAGCTAGAAGCCCAAATATTTTTTCAGAGGTAGATGCAGAAAAAAATTATATTCAATTTGCAACCTGATGGAGGTCAGTATAGATGGACTAATAGAACAAGTCCCACACACTGCTAGAAGGCCAAATATTTTTTCAGAGCTAGATGCAGAAAAATATTATATTCAATTTGCAACCTGATGTAGGTCAGTATAGATGTACTAATAGAACAAGTCCCACACACTGCTAGAAGGCCAAATATTTTTTCAGAGCTAGATGCAGAAAAAAATTATATTCAATTTGCAACCTGATGGAGGTCAGTATAGATGGACTAATAGAACAAGTCCCACACACAGCTAGAAGCCCAAATATTTTTTCAGAGGTAGATGCAGAAAAAAATTATATTCAATTTGCATCCTGATGGAGGTCAGTATAGATGGACTAATAGAACAAGTCCCACACACTGCTAGAAGGCCAAATATTTTTTCAGAGCTAGATGCAGAAAAATATTATATTCAATTTGCAACCTGATGTAGGTCAGTATAGATGAACTAATAGAAAAAGTCCCACATACAGCTAGAAGCCCAAATATTTTTTCAGAGGTAGTTGCAGAAAAATATTATATTCAATTTGCAACCTGATGGAGGTCAGTATAGGTGGACTAATAGAACAAGTCCCACACACAGCTAGAAGCCCAAATATTTTTTCAGAGGTAGATGCAGAAAAAAATTATATTCAATTTGCAACCTGATGGAGGTCAGTATAGATGGACTAATAGAACAAGTCCCACACACTGCTAGAAGGCCAAATATTTTTTCAGAGCTAGATGCAGAAAAATATTATATTCAATTTGCAACCTGATGGAGGTCAGTATAGATGGACTAATAGAACAAGTACCACACACTGCTAGAAGGCCAAATATTTTTTCAGAGCTATATTCAGAAAAAAATTATATTCAATTTGCAACCTGATGGAGGTCAGTATAGATGGACTAATAGAACAAGTCCCACACACAGCTAGAAGCCCAAATATTTTTTCAGAGGTAGATGCAGAAAAAAATTATATTCAATTTGCAACCTGATGGAGGTCAGTATAGATGGACTAATAGAACAAGTCCCACACACTGCTAGAAGGCCAAATATTTTTTCATAGGTAGATGCAGAAAAATATTATATTCAATTTGCAACCTGATGGAGGTCAGTATAGATGGACTAATAGAACAAGTCCCACACACTGCTAGAAGGCTAAATATTTTTTCAGAGCTAGATGCAGAAAAATATTATATTCAATTTGCAACCTGATGGAGGTCAGTATAGATGGACTAATAGAACATGTCCCACACACAGCTAGTAGCCCAAATATTTTTTCATAGGTAGATGCAAAAAAATATTATATTCAATTTGCAACCTGATGGAGGTCAGTATAGATGGACTAACAGAACAAGTCCCACACACTGCTAGAAGGCCAAATATTTTTTCAGAGCTAGATGCAGAAAAAAATGATATTCAATTTGCAACCTGATGGAGGTCAGTATAGATGGACTAATAGAGCAAGTCCCACACACAGCTAGAAGCCCAAATATTTTTTCAGAGGTAGATGCAGAAAAAAATTATATTCAATTTGCAACGTGATGGAGGTCAGTATAGATGGACTAATAGAACAAGTCCCACACACTGCTAGAAGGCAAAATATTTTTTCAGAGCTAGATGCAGAAACATATTATATTCAATTTGCAACCTGATGGAGGTCAATATAGATGAACTAATAGATCAAGTCCCACACACAGCTAGAAGCCAAAATATTTTTTCAGAGGTAGATGCAGAAAAAAATTATATTCAATTTGCAACTTGATGGAGTTCAGTATAGATGGACTATTAGAACAAGTCCCACACACTGCTATGAGGCCAAATATTTTTTCAGAGCTAGATGCAGAAAAAAATTATATTCAATTTGCAACCTGATGGAGGTCAGTATAGATGGACTAATAGAACAAGTCCCACACACAGCTAGAAGCCCAAATATTTTTTCAGAGGTAGATGCAGAAAAAAATTATATTCAATTTGCAACCTGATGGAGGTTAGTATAGATGGTCTAATAGAACAAGTCCCACACACTGCTAGAAGGCCAAATATTTTTTCAGAGCTAGATGCAGAAAAAAATTATATTCACTTTGCAACCTGATGGAGGTCAGTATAGATGGACTAATAGAACAAGTCCCACACACTGCTAGAAGACCAAATATTTTTTCAGAGCTAGATGCAGAAAAATATTATATTCAATTTGCAACCTGATGGAGGTCAGTATAGATGGACTAATAGAACAAGTCCCACACACAGCTAGAAGCCCAAATATATTTTTAGAGGTAGATGCAGAAAAAAATTATATTCAATTTGCAACCTGATGGAGGTCAGTATAGATGGACTAATAGAACAAGTCCCACACACTGCTAGAAGGCCAAATATTTTTTCAGAGCTAGATGCAGAAAAATATTATATTCAATTTGCAACCTGATGGAGGTCAGTATAGATGGACTAATAGAACAAGTCCTACACACAGCTAGAAGCCCAAATATTTTTTCAGAGGTAGATGCAGAAAAAAATTATATTCAATTTGCAACCTGATGGAGGTCAGTATAGATGGACTAATAGAACAAGTCCCACACACAGCTAGAAGCCCAAATATTTTTTCAGAGGTAGATGCAGAAAAAAATTATATTCAATTTGCAACCTGATGGAGGTCAGTATAGATGGACTAATAGAACAAGTCCCACACACAGCTAGAAGCCCAAATATTTTTTCAGAGGTAGATGCAGAAAAAAATTATATTCAATTTGCAACCTGATGGAGGTTAGTATAGATGGTCTAATAGAACAAGTCCCACACACTGCTAGAAGGCCAAATATTTTTTCAGAGCTAGATGCAGAAAAAAATTATATTCAATTTGCAACCTGATGGAGGTCAGTATAGATGGACTAATAGAACAAGTCCCACACACTGCTAGAAGGCCAAATATTTTTTCAGAGCTAGATGCAGAAAAATATTATATTCAATTTGCAACCTGATGGAGGTCAGTATAGATGGACTAATAGAACAAGTCCCACACACAGCTAGAAGCCCAAATATTTTTTTAGAGGTAGATGCAGAAAAAAATTATATTCAATTTGCAACCTGATGGAGGTCAGTATAGATGGACTAATAGAACAAGTCCCACACACTGCTAGAAGGCCAAATATTTTTTCAGAGCTAGATGCAGAAAAATATTATATTCAATTTGCAACCTGATGGAGGTCAGTATAGATGGACTAATAGAACAAGTCCTACACACAGCTAGAAGCCCAAATATTTTTTCAGAGGTAGATGCAGAAAAAAATTATATTCAATTTGCAACCTGATGGAGGTTAGTATAGATGGTCTAATAGAACAAGTCCCACACACTGCTAGAAGGCCAAATATTTTTTCAGAGCTTGATGCAGAAAAATATTATATTAAATTTGCAACCTGATGGAGGTCAGTATAGATGGACTAATAGAACAAGTCCCACACACTGCTAGAAGGCCAAATATTTTTTCAGAAGTAGATGAAGAAAAAAATTATATTCAACTTGCAACCTGATGGAGGTCAGTATAGATGGATTAATAGAACATGTCCCACACACTGCTAGAAGGCCAAATATTTTTTCAGAGCTAGATGCAGAAAAATATTATATTCAATTTGCAACCTGATGGAGGTCAGTATAGATGGACTAATAGAACAAGTCCCACACACAGCTAGAAGCCCAAATATTTTTTCAGAGGTAGATGCAGAAAAAAATTATATTCAATTTGCAACGTGATGGAGGTCAGTATAGATGGACTAATAGAACAAGTCCCACACACTGCTAGAAGGCGAAATATTTTTTCAGAGCTAAATGCAGAAACATATTATATTCAATTTGCAACCTGATGGAGGTCAGTATAGATGGACTAATTGTTATGTTCTGCTACCAAAGCTAAGGAAAGAGAGGAGATCTGTCCCTACTATAGGACTCCGCTGAATCCCTACGATGTAACAGGGAACCTGATCCTGCGATCAGACCTGCTAAAGTCCTAATCTAGTCTGTACGGAGACCTATAGATGTGGGGAGGGAATCCCTACAAGTACTAAGGACTGGGAGGAATATGGGACACCTCCTAACAGAAATAGTAGCAGACAGACGAACAAACAAAATAGATAGAACATAGAGGTCCGTAGACCAAGCAAACTAACAGAGTTAGATACAGAGCACAGGCTAGCTAGAAAGTAGATATACAATGAAGTCCAGCAAAGCCAGAAGGGCGGAGCAGGATTAAATAGGCCAACAAGGTCATGTGACCAGCAAAGGAAAAAAAACCTAACAGCAAGGTTCTAACAGTACCCCCCCTTCTAAGAGGATCCTCCGGATCCCCTAGGACCAGGCTTATCAGGAAATCTCCTGTGAAACGCTCTGATAAGTCTGGACGCGGAAACATCATCTGACCTCACCCAAGAGTTATCCTCGGGTCCGAAACCTTTCCAGGCCACAAGATACTGCAAACTACCTCTATACCGTCTAGAGTCAAGGATGCGAGAAATTTCATATTCCCCGTCCTCCACCACCGGAGGAACAGAGGCAGAGGCGTCACCATCCGACACAACAGCTTTTTTTAACAGAGAGACATGAAAGACCGGATTAATTCTCCAGGAGGTAGGAACCTCCAACCTAACAGCAGATTGGTTGACAACCTGAAGCACCTTAAAGGGCCCTACAAACTTGGGACCCAATTTCTTAGAAGGAATCCTCAACCGCAGATTCCTAGAGGACAACCAAACCATGTTACCAACAGCGAACAAAACCTCCTGTCGTTTCCTATCAAAGTAGTCTTTAGATTTTCTGTTGGCCTCCTGAAGATTACCACGCACATCCGTCCAAACTCTTTCCAAATCACCGGAAAAATTCTCCTCCTCAGGCACGGCAGATCCCAACTTGGAGATCGACCCAAACGACGGATGTCTCCCAGAACAACAAAAAAAAGGCGAACAACCAGCAGAAGAAGATGTATGATTGTTCAGAGCAAATTCGGCAAGTGGCAGAAACTCAGACCACCCCTCTTGATTGTCTGCCACAAAACAACGCAAGAACTGCTCAACATCCTGGTTTTTCCTTTCTGTCTGGCCATTAGATTCAGGATGATATCCGGACGAAAACGACAAATGAATTCCCAACCTGTCACAAAAGGCACGCCAAAAACGAGCCATGAACTGAGGACCCCTATCAGAAACAATGTCAGTAGGAACGCCATGAAGTCTGACAATTTCCTTGACAAAGGCCTTAGCGAGAGTTTTAGCGCAGGGCAGTTTGACGAAGGGAACCAAGTGACACATCTTGCTAAAACGGTCCACGACCACCCAGATGACAGTAAAACCCTCAGAGGGGGGAAGGTCAGTTATAAAGTCCATAGCCAAATGTGTCCAAGGAGCACTGGGGACCTCCAAAGGACAAAGCAACCCCGCAGCAGGAGTATGTGAGGACTTAGATCTAGCACATATAGTACATTGGCGCACCCACTTAATGACTTCCTTCTGCCATCCAGGCCACCAAAAACTGCGACCCACCAGTCTCTTGGTCTCAGAGATTCCGGGATGACCTGCCAACCGAGATTCGTGACACTCAACAAACAAATCTCTCCTAAAGGTCCCAGGCACAAACAACCTCCCATGAGGAGTGTTAGATGGGGCATTCTCCTGAGCTTTAAGAATCTCATCTTCCAAAACGGAGTCTAAAGCAGCTATCACAACACCTTCTTGTAAAATGTTTTCCTCTTTCTCAGCACCGACTATGGGAGAAAAACTGCGAGACAAGGCATCCGCCTTAACATTCTTAGTACCAGGGATGTAAGTAACGGAGAAATTAAACCGCGAGAAAAACAGTGCCCACCTAGCCTGACGGGCATTCAGGCGCTTGGCAGCATCAAGATATATCAGATTTTTATGATCCGTAAGAACCTGAACGGGAAATTCCGCACCTTCCAAGAAGTGGCGCCAGTGTTCAAATGCGAGTTTAATAGCCAATAATTCCCGATTACCAATATCGTAATTCAGTTCAGTCTCCGAAAATTTTTTTGAAAAAAAGGCACAGGGATGTAATCCATCCCCGTTATCCTGAGACAATACTGCGCCAACACCCACAGAGGAAGCATCAACCTCAACCAAAAACGGCCTAGTAACATCAGGCTGCATAAGGATGGGAGCAGAGGTGAACCTCTCCTTGAGATACACAAAAGCTTCAATGGCCTCAGAAGACCACTGAACCGCATCAGCACCTTTCCTGGTGAGATCAGTCAGAGGTTTGACAATACTAGAAAAATTTTTTATGAATTTTCTGTAGTAATTGGCGAAACCCAAAAACCTCTGTATCGATTTCAAACCAATAGGCCTAGGCCATTCCTGCACAGCCTGAACCTTAACCGGATCCATCTCAAAACCTTTGCTGGAGATAATGTAGCCCAAAAAACTAATTCTCTGTACAGCGAACTCACATTTCTCCAGCTTAGCAAAAAGCGAATTGTCCATTAATAACTGTAATACCTCACGCACGCTCCGCCAATGAGACTCCAGATCTGGCGAATAAATCAAAATGTCATCCAAATACACAACCACATTTTTACCCATCAAAGGTCTAAGGATGTCATTAATCAGATTCTGAAAAAATGCAGGAGCATTAGTAAGACCAAAAGGCATAACCAGATTCTCAAAATGACCCACAGGAGTGTTAAAAGCAGTCTTCCATTCATCACCCTCCTTCATGCGCAACAGATTGTATGCCCCCTTAAGGTCAATTTTAGAGAACCACTTGGCCCCCAATAACTGGTTAAACAGATCAGGAATCAATGGCAGTGGGTAAGGATTGCGTACCGTAATTTTGTTAATCTCACGAAAATCCAGACAAGGACGTAAACCGCCGTCCTTTTTTTTTACAAAAAAAAATCCAACCGCCACAGGAGACTTAGAGGGCCTAATGTGACCGGCGGCCAAACTTGTCTGTATGTATTCCTCCAAAGCCTTCCTCTCAGGAATAGTAAGGTTAAATAAACGACTTTTAGGAAGAGTCGCTCCAGGGACAAATTCAATAGAACAATCATAGTCTCTATGGGGAGGCAAAACCTGCGATTCCTTCTCAGAAAAAACTCTCCAAAAATCCTGAATAGGAACAGGCAATTCTCCCCTATCCAAAGCTGCAATACGCCCGTTACAACACTTGTCATAACATTTATGGCTCCAGGATTTAATTTCACTGGTAGACCAATCCAGTACAGGATTGTGAAATTTTAACCAGGGCAAACCCAATATTACTGGAGAAGGCAAGTTATTCAACACTACCAAATCCAATTTCTCATGGTGAACACCATTAATAGTGAGAGGAAATTCACTGACCTTGAGAGTAATATTCTTCAAAGGGGAGCCATCCACAGAAACCACAGCAATGGGGGATGATAAAGGTTCAGGTTTTAAATTGAGTTTTTCCACGAATCCCCCATCAATTACATTCAGTGTAGACCCGCAATCAACAAACACCCGAAATTCCATTAATTTTTCCTGAGCAATCGTGGAAGCAGCTAAAAATACACCCCTGGAATTTAAACAGGCAATACGGGCGTGACTGACCATTTTTTTTTCTTTCTTCATACGAAGCTCACAGCCTTTAATCAAATGACCAGATTTTCCGCAATAGAAACACAAGCCTTCCGAAAAACGACGGTCTTTTTCTTGAGAGCGAGGTGCCACCGATCCAATCTCCATCGGTTCACCACTGTTAGTACACACATTATCATAACCAGAAACTGACATAGCAGAGGATTTGCTCTCATTAACCCTAGCACGCAGTCTTCTATCCACCCGTATAGCTAATTGCATAGCCTGTTGCAAATCCTCAGGTGTAGGATAAGCAATTAGCAGGTCTTTAACCCTTTCACTGAGCCCAGCAAGAAATAGACTTTTCAGAGCAGAATCGTTCCACCCTGTTTGAGTGGACCAACGATGAAAATGAGTACAATATTTTTCGACATTACCTGATCCTTGTTTTAAACGTCTCAACTCAGTCTCAGCTGATGCCACACGGTCAGGATCATCATATAATAGTCCTAAAGCAGAAAAAAAACTATCCACTGATCTGAAGCATGTATCACTAGGTTGCAAAGAAAAGGCCCACTCCTGAGGCTCTTTGCGCAAAAGTGACATTATGAACCCTACGCGCTGGGATTCATCCCCAGAGGACTTGGGTCTCAAACGAAAATACAATAAGCAAGCATTTTTAAATGAAAAAAATTCTCGATGTTCACCAAAAAATAAATCCGGCAAACATACCTTAGGCTCCAAGAAATATGCTCCAGGACAGTTACTCACGTGCTGACGGAGCTCGGCCACTTCCAGAGAGAGTCCCTGCAGGTGTTTAGCCAAATCCTGAACCGACACCATGATGGAACAAAAAAAAAAATCTTTCCTTAGAGAATTTGCAGGCTGGACTTACTGTTATGTTCTGCTACCAAAGCTAAGGAAAGAGAGGAGATCTGTCCCTACTATAGGACTCAGCTGAATCCCTACGATGTAACAGGGAACCTGATCCTGCGATCAGACCTGCTAAAGTCCTAATCTAGTCTGTACGGAGACCTATAGATGTGGGGAGGGAATCCCTACAAGTACTAAGGACTGGGAGGAATATGGGACACCTCCTAACAGAAATAGTAGCAGACAGACGAACAAACAAAATAGATAGAACATAGAGGTCCGTAGACCAAGCAAACTAACAGAGTTAGATACAGAGCACAGGCTAGCTAGAAAGTAGATATACAATGAAGTCCAGCAAAGCCAGAAGGGCGGAGCAGGATTAAATAGGCCAACAAGGTCATGTGACCAGCAAAGGAAAAAAAACCTAACAGCAAGGTTCTAACACTAATAGAGCAAGTCCCACACACAGCTAGAAGCCCAAATATTTTTTCAGAGGTAGATGCAGAAAAAAATTATATTCAATTTGCAAACTGATGGAGTTCAGTATAGATGGACTGTTAGAACAAGTCCCACACACTGCTATGAGGCCAAATATTTTTTCAGAGCTAGATGCAGAAAAAAATTATATTCAATTTGCAACCTGATGGAGGTCAGTATAGATGGAATAATAGAACAAGTCCCACACACAGCTAGAAGCCCAAATATTTTTTCAGAGGTAGATACAGAAAAAAATTATATTCAATTTGCAACCTGATGGAGGTTAGTATAGATGGTCTAATAGAACAAGTCCCACACACTGCTAGAAGGCCAAATATTTTTTCAGAGCTAGATGCAGAAAAAAATTATATTCAATTTGCAACCTGATGGGGGTCAGTATAGATGGACTAATAGAACAAGTCCCACACACTGCTAGAAGGCCAAATATTTTTTCAGAGCTAGATGAAGAAAAAAATTATATTCAATTTGCAACCTGATGGAGGTCAGTATAGATGGACTAATGGAACAAGTCCCACACACTGCTAGAAGGCCAAATATTTTTTCAGAGCTAGATGCAGAAAAATATTATATTCAATTTGCAACCTGATGGAGGTCAGTATAGATGGACTAATAGAACAAGTCCCACACACAGCTAGAAGCCCAAATATTTTTTCAGAGGTAGATGCAGAAAAAAATTATATTCAATTTGCAACGTGATGGAAGTCAGTATAGATGGACTAATAGAACAAGTCTCACACACTGCTAGAAGGCGAAATATTTTTTCAGAGCTAGATTCCTGAAACATATTATATTCAATTTGCAACCTGATGGAGGTCAGTATAGATGGACTAATAGAACAAATCCCACACACTGCTAGAAGGCCAAATATTTTTTCAGAGCTAGATGCAGAAACATATTATATTCAATTTGCAACCTGATGGAGGTCAGTATAGATGGAGTAATAGAACAAGTTCCACACACAGCTAGAAGCCCAAATATTTTTTCAGAGGTAGATGCAGAAAAAATTATATTCAGTTTGCAACCTGATGGAGGTCAGTATAGATGGACTAATAGAACAAGTCACACACACAGCTGGAAGCCCAAATATTTTTTCAGAGCTAGATGCAGAAAAAAATTATATTCAATTTGCAACGTGATGGAGGTCAGTATAGATGGACTAATAGAACAAGTCCCACACACTGCTAGAAGGCAAAATATTTTTTCAGAGCTAGATGCAGAAAAATATTAGATTCAATTTTCAACCTGATGGAGGTCAGTATAGATGGACTAATAGAACAAGTCCCACACACAGCTAGAATCCCAAATATTTTTTCAGAGGTAGATGCAGAAAAAAATTATATTCAATTTGCAACCTGATGGAGGTCAGTATAGATGGACTAATAGAACAAGTCCCACACACTGCTAGAAGGCCAAATATTTTTTCAGAGCTAGATGCAGAAAAAAAATATATTCAATTTGCAACCTGATGGAGGTCAGTATAGATGGACTAATAGAACAAGTCCCACACACAGCTAAAAGGCCAATTATTTTTTCAGAGCTAGGTGCAGAAAAATATTATATTCAATTTGCAACCTGATGAAGGTCAGTATAGATGGACTAATAGAACAAGTCCCGCACACTGCTGGAAGGCCAAATATTTTTTCAGAGCTAGATGCAGAAAAATATTATATTCAATTTGCAACCTGATGGAGATCAGTATAGATGAACTAATAGAACAAATCCCACACACTGCTAGAAGGCCAAATATTTTTTCAGAGCTAGATGCAGAAAAATATTATATTCAATTTGCAACCTGATGGAGGTCAGTATAGATGGACTAATAGAACAAGTCCCACACACAGCTAGAAGCCCAAATATTTTTTCAGAGGTAGATGCAGAAAAAAATTATATTCAGTTTGCAACCTGATGGAGGTCAGTATAGATGGACTAATAGAACAAGTCACACACACAGCTAGAATCCCAAATATTTTTTCAGAGCTAGATGCAGAAAAAAATTATATTCAATTTGCAACGTGATGGAGGTCAGTATAGATGGACTAAGAGAACAAGTCCCACACACTGCTAGAAGGCAAAATATTTTTTCAGAGCTAGATGCAGAAAAATATTAGATTCAATTTGCAACCTGATGGAGGTTAGTATAGATGGACTAATAGAACAAGTCCCACACACAGCTAGAAGCCCAAATATTTTTTCAGAGGTAGATGCAGAAAAAAATTTTATTCAATTTGCAACCTGATGGAGGTCAGTATAGATGGACAAATAGAACAAGTCCCACACACTGCTAGAAGGCCAAATATTTTTTCAGAGCTAGATGCAGAAAAAATATATATTCAATTTGCAACCTGATGGAGGTCAGTATAGAAGGACTAATAGAACAAATCCCACACACTGCTAGAAGGCCAAATATTTTTTCAGAGCTAGATGCAGAAAAATATTATATTCAATTTGCAACCTGATGGAGGTCAGTATAGATGGACTAATAGAACAAGTCCCACACGCAGCTAGAAGCCCAAATATTTTTTCAGAGGTAGATGCAGAAAAAAATTATATTCAGTTTGCAACCTGATGGAGGTCAGTATAGATGGACTAATAGAACAAGTCCTACACACAGCTAGAAGCCCAAATATTTTTTCAGAGCTAGATGCAGAAACATATTATATTCAATTTGCAACCTGATGGAGGTCAGTGTAGATGGACTAATAGAACAAATCCCACACACTGCTGGAAGGCCAAATATTTTTTCAGAGATAGATGCAGAAACATATTATATTCAATTTGCAACCTGATGGAGGTCAGAATAGATCGACTAATAGAACAATCCCACACACAGCTAGAAGCCCAAATATTTTTTCAGAGGTAGATGCAGAAAAAAATTATATTCAGTTTGCAACCTGATGGAGGTCAGTATAGATGGACTAATAGAACAAGTCCCACACACAGCTAGAAGCCCAAATATTTTTTCAGAGCTAGATGCAGAAATAAATTATATTCAATTTGCAACGTGATGGAGGTCAGTATAGATGGACTAATAGAACAAATCCCACACACTGCTACAAGGCCAAATATTTTTTCAGAGCTAGATGCAAAAAAAAATTATATTCAATTTGCAACCTGATGGAGGTCAGTATAGATGGACTAATAGAACAAGTCCCACACACTGCTAGAAGGCCAAATATTTTTTCAGAGCTAGATGCAGAAAAATATTATATTCAATTTGCAACCTGATGGAGGTCAGTATAGATGGACTAATAGAACAAGTCCTACACACAGCTAGAAGCCCAAATATTTTTTCAGAGGTAGATGCAGAAAAAAATTATATTCAATTTGCAACCTAATGGAGGTTAGTATAGATGGTCTAATAGAACAAGTCCCACACACTGCTAGAAGGCCAAATATTTTTTCAGAGCTTGATGCAGAAAAATATTATATTAAATTTGCAACCGGATGGAGGTCAGTATAGATGGACTAATAGAACAAGTCCCACACACTGCTAGAAGGCCAAATATTTTTTCAGAAGTAGATGAAGAAAAAAATTATATTCAACTTGCAACCTGATGGAGGTCAGTATAGATGGATTAATAGAACAAGTCCCACACACTGCTAGAAGGCCAAATATTTTTTCAGAGCTAGATGCAGAAAAATATTATATTCAATTTGCAACCTGATGGAGGTCAGTATAGATGGACTAATAGAACAAGTCCCACACACAGCTAGAAGCTCAAATATTTTTTCAGAGGTAGATGCAGAAAAAAATTATATTCAATTTGCAACGTGATGGAGGTCAGTATAGATGGACTAATAGAACAAGTACCACACACTGCTAGAAGGCGAAATATTTTTTCAGAGCTAGATGCAGAAACATATTATATTCAATTTGCAACCTGATGGAGGTCAGTATAGATGGACTAATAGAGCAAGTCCCACACACAGCTAGAAGCCCAAATATTTTTTCAGAGGTAGATGCAGAAAAAAATTATATTCAATTTGCAACCTGATGGAGTTCAGTATAGATGGACTATTAGAACAAGTCCCACACACTGCTATGAGGCCAAATATTTTTTCAGAGCTAGATGCAGAAAAAAATTATATTCAATTTGCAACCTGATGGAGGTCAGTATAGATGGAATAATAGAACAAGTACCACACACAGCTAGAAGCCCAAATATTTTTTCAGAGGTAGATACAGAAAAAAATTATATTCAATTTGCAACCTGATGGAGGTTAGTATAGATGGTCTAATAGAACAAGTCCCACACACTGCTAGAAGGCCAAATATTTTTTCAGAGCTAGATGCAGAAAAAAATTATATTCAATTTGCAACCTGATGGAGGTCAGTATAGATGGACTAATAGAACAAGTCCCACACACTGCTAGAAGGCCAAATATTTTTTCAGAGCTAGATGAAGAAAAAAATTATATTCAATTTGCAACCTGATGGAGGTCAGTATAGATGGACTAATGGAACAAGTCCCACACACTGCTAGAAGGCCAAATATTTTTTCAGAGCTAGATGCAGAAAAATATTATATTCAATTTGCAACCTGATGGAGGTCAGTATAGATGGACTAATAGAACAAGTCCCACACACAGCTAGAAGCCCAAATATTTTTTCAGAGGTAGATGCAGAAAAAAATTATATTCAATTTGCAACGTGATGGAGGTCAGTATAGATGGACTAATAGAACAAGTCTCACACACTGCTAGAAGGCAAAATATTTTTTCAGAGCTAGATTCCTGAAACATATTATATTCAATTTGCAACCTGATGGAGGTCAGTATAGATGGACTAATAGAACAAATCCCACACACTGCTAGAAGGCCAAATATTTTTTCAGAGCTAGATGCAGAAACATATTATATTCAATTTGCAACCTGATGGAGGTCAGTATAGATGGACTAATAGAACAAGTCCCACACACAGCTAGAAGCCCAAATATTTTTTCAGAGGTAGATGCAGAAAAAATTGTATTCAGTTTGCAACCTGATGGAGGTCAGTATAGATGGACTAATAGAACAAGTCACACACACAGCTGGAAGCCCAAATATTTTTTCAGAGCTAGATGCAGAAAAAAATTATATTCAATTTGCAACGTGATGGAGGTCAGTATAGATGGACTAATAGAACAAGTCCCACACACTGCTAGAAGGCAAAATATTTTTTCAGAGCTAGATGCAGAAAAATATTAGATTCAATTTGCAACCTGATGGAGGTCAGTATAGATGGACTAATAGAACAAGTCCCACACACAGCTAGAGTCCCAAATATTTTTTCAGAGGTAGATGCAGAAAAAAATTATATTCAATTTGCAACCTGATGGAGGTCAGTATAGATGGACTAATAGAACAAGTCCCACACACTGCTAGAAGGCCAAATATTTTTTCAGAGCTAGATGCAGAAAAAAAATATATTCAATTTGCAACCTGATGGAGGTCAGTATAGATGGACTAATAGAACTAGTCCCACACACAGCTAAAAGGCCAATTATTTTTTCAGAGCTAGGTGCAGAAAAATATTATATTCAATTTGCAACCTGATGAAGGTCAGTATAGATGGACTAATAGAACAAGTCCCGCACACTGCTGGAAGGCCAAATATTTTTTCAGAGCTAGATGCAGAAAAATATTATATTCAATTTGCAACCTGATGGAGGTCAGTATAGATGAACTAATAGAACAAATCCCACACACTGCTAGAAGGCCAAATATTTTTTCAGAGCTAGATGCAGAAAAATATTATATTCAATTTGCAACCTGATGGAGGTCAGTATAGATGGACTAATAGAACAAGTCCCACACACAGCTAGAAGCCCAAATATTTTTTCAGAGGTAGATGCAGAAAAAAATTATATTCAGTTTGCAACCTGATGGAGGTCAGTATAGATGGACTAATAGAACAAGTCACACACACAGCTAGAAGCCCAAATATTTTTTCAGAGCTAGATGCAGAAAAAAATTATATTCAATTTGCAACGTGATGGAGGTCAGTATAGATGGACTAATAGAACAAGTCCCACACACTGCTAGAAGGCAAAATATTTTTTCAGAGCTAGATGCAGAAAAATATTAGATTCAATTTGCAACCTGATGGAGGTCAGTATAGATGGACTAATAGAACAAGTCCCACACACAGCTAGAAGCCCAAATATATTTTCAGAGGTAGATGCAGAAAAAAATTATATTCAATTTGCAACCTGATGGAGGTCAGTATAGATGGACAAATAGAACACGTCCCACACACTGCTAGAAGGCCAAATATTTTTTCAGAGCTAGATGCAGAAAAAAAATATATTCAATTTGCAACCTGATGGAGGTCAGTATAGATGGACTAATAGAACAAATCCCACACACTGCTAGAAGGCCAAATATTTTTTCAGAGCTAGATGCAGAAAAATATTATATTCAATTTGCAACCTGATGGAGGTCAGTATAGATGGACTAATAGAACAAGTCCCACACACAGCTAGAAGCTCAAATATTTTTTCAGAGGTAGATGCAGAAAAAAATTATATTCAATTTGCAACGTGATGGAGGTCAGTATAGATGGACTAATAGAACAAGTACCACACACTGCTAGAAGGCGAAATATTTTTTCAGAGCTAGATGCAGAAACATATTATATTCAATTTGCAACCTGATGGAGGTCAGTATAGATGGACTAATAGAGCAAGTCCCACACACAGCTAGAAGCCCAAATATTTTTTCAGAGGTAGATGCAGAAAAAAATTATATTCAATTTGCAACCTGATGGAGTTCAGTATAGATGGACTATTAGAACAAGTCCCACACACTGCTATGAGGCCAAATATTTTTTCAGAGCTAGATGCAGAAAAAAATTATATTCAATTTGCAACCTGATGGAGGTCAGTATAGATGGAATAATAGAACAAGTACCACACACAGCTAGAAGCCCAAATATTTTTTCAGAGGTAGATACAGAAAAAAATTATATTCAATTTGCAACCTGATGGAGGTTAGTATAGATGGTCTAATAGAACAAGTCCCACACACTGCTAGAAGGCCAAATATTTTTTCAGAGCTAGATGCAGAAAAAAATTATATTCAATTTGCAACCTGATGGAGGTCAGTATAGATGGACTAATAGAACAAGTCCCACACACTGCTAGAAGGCCAAATATTTTTTCAGAGCTAGATGAAGAAAAAAATTATATTCAATTTGCAACCTGATGGAGGTCAGTATAGATGGACTAATGGAACAAGTCCCACACACTGCTAGAAGGCCAAATATTTTTTCAGAGCTAGATGCAGAAAAATATTATATTCAATTTGCAACCTGATGGAGGTCAGTATAGATGGACTAATAGAACAAGTCCCACACACAGCTAGAAGCCCAAATATTTTTTCAGAGGTAGATGCAGAAAAAAATTATATTCAATTTGCAACGTGATGGAGGTCAGTATAGATGGACTAATAGAACAAGTCTCACACACTGCTAGAAGGCAAAATATTTTTTCAGAGCTAGATTCCTGAAACATATTATATTCAATTTGCAACCTGATGGAGGTCAGTATAGATGGACTAATAGAACAAATCCCACACACTGCTAGAAGGCCAAATATTTTTTCAGAGCTAGATGCAGAAACATATTATATTCAATTTGCAACCTGATGGAGGTCAGTATAGATGGACTAATAGAACAAGTCCCACACACAGCTAGAAGCCCAAATATTTTTTCAGAGGTAGATGCAGAAAAAATTGTATTCAGTTTGCAACCTGATGGAGGTCAGTATAGATGGACTAATAGAACAAGTCCCACACACAGCTAGAGTCCCAAATATTTTTTCAGAGGTAGATGCAGAAAAAAATTATATTCAATTTGCAACCTGATGGAGGTCAGTATAGATGGACTAATAGAACAAGTCCCACACACTGCTAGAAGGCCAAATATTTTTTCAGAGCTAGATGCAGAAAAAAAATATATTCAATTTGCAACCTGATGGAGGTCAGTATAGATGGACTAATAGAACTAGTCCCACACACAGCTAAAAGGCCAATTATTTTTTCAGAGCTAGGTGCAGAAAAATATTATATTCAATTTGCAACCTGATGAAGGTCAGTATAGATGGACTAATAGAACAAGTCCCGCACACTTCTGGAAGGCCAAATATTTTTTCAGAGCTAGATGCAGAAAAATATTATATTCAATTTGCAACCTGATGGAGGTCAGTATAGATGAACTAATAGAACAAATCCCACACACTGCTAGAAGGCCAAATATTTTTTCAGAGCTAGATGCAGAAAAATATTATATTCAATTTGCAACCTGATGGAGGTCAGTATAGATGGACTAATAGAACAAGTCCCACACACAGCTAGAAGCCCAAATATTTTTTCAGAGGTAGATGCAGAAAAAAATTATATTCAGTTTGCAACCTGATGGAGGTCAGTATAGATGGACTAATAGAACAAGTCACACACACAGCTAGAAGCCCAAATATTTTTTCAGAGCTAGATGCAGAAAAAAATTATATTCAATTTGCAACGTGATGGAGGTCAGTATAGATGGACTAATAGAACAAGTCCCACACACTGCTAGAAGGCAAAATATTTTTTCAGAGCTAGATGCAGAAAAATATTAGATTCAATTTGCAACCTGATGGAGGTCAGTATAGATGGACTAATAGAACAAGTCCCACACACAGCTAGAAGCCCAAATATATTTTCAGAGGTAGATGCAGAAAAAAATTATATTCAATTTGCAACCTGATGGAGGTCAGTATAGATGGACAAATAGAACACGTCCCACACACTGCTAGAAGGCCAAATATTTTTTCAGAGCTAGATGCAGAAAAAAAATATATTCAATTTGCAACCTGATGGAGGTCAGTATAGATGGACTAATAGAACAAATCCCACACACTGCTAGAAGGCCAAATATTTTTTCAGAGCTAGATGCAGAAAAATATTATATTCAATTTGCAACCTGATGGAGGTCAGTATAGATGGACTAATAGAACAAGTCCCACACACAGCTAGAAGCCCAAATATTTTTTCAGAGGTAGATGCAGAAAAAAATTATATTCAGTTTGCAACCTGATGGAGGTCAGTATAGATGGACTAATAGAACAAGTCCTACACACAGCTAGAAGCCCAAATATTTTTTTAGAGCTAGATGCAGATACATATTATATTCAATTTCCAACCTGATGGAGGTCAGTGTAGATGGACTAATAGAACAAATCCCACACACTGCTAGAAGGCCAAATATTTTTTCAGAGATAGATGCAGAAACATATTATATTCAATTTGCAACCTGATGGAGGTCAGAATAGATCGACTAATAGAACAAGTCCCACACACAGCTGGAAGCCCAAATATTTTTTCAGAGGTAGATGCAGAAAAAAATTATATTCAGTTTGCAACCTGATGGAGGTCAGTATAGATGGACTAATAGAACAAGTCCCACACACAGCTAGAAGCCCAAATATTTTTTCAGAGCTAGATGCAGAAAAAAATTATATTCAATTTGCAACGTGATGGAGGTCAGTATAGATGGACTAATAGAACAAGTCCCACACACTGCTACAAGGCCAAATATTTTTTCAGAGCTAGATGCAAAAAAAAATTATATTCAATTTGCAACCTGATGGAGGTCAGTATAGATGGACTAATAGAACAAGTCCCACACACTGCTAGAAGGCTAAATATTTTTTCAGAGCTAGATGCAGAAAAATATTATATTCAATTTGCAACCTGATGGAGGTCAGTATAGATGGACTAATAGAACAAGTCCCACACACTGCTAGAAGGCCAAATATTTTTTCCGAGCTAGATGCAAAAAAATATTATATTCAATTTGCAACGTGATGGAGGTCAGTATAGATGGACTAATAGAACAAGTCCCACACACAGCTAGAATCCCAAATATTTTTTCAGAGGTAGATGCAGAAAAAAATTATATTCAATTTGCAACCTGATGGAGGTCAGTATAGATGGACTAATAGAACAAGTCCCACACACTGCTAGAAGGCCAAATATTTTTTCAGAGCTAGATGCAGAAAAAAAATATATTCAATTTGCAACCTGATGGAGGTCAGTATAGATGGACTAATAGAACAAGTCCCACACACAGCTAGAAGGCCAATTATTTTTTCAGAGCTAGGTGCAGAAAAATATTATATTCAATTTGCAACCTGATGGAGGTCAGTATAGATGGACTAATAGAACAAGTCCCGCACACTGCTGGAAGGCCAAATATTTTTTCAGAGCTAGATGCAGAAAAATATTATATTCAATTTGCAACCTGATGGAGGTCAGTATAGATGAACTATTAGAACAAATCCTACAGACTGCTAGAAGGCCAAATATTTTTTCAGAGCTAGATGCAGAAAAATATTATATTCAGTTTGCAACCTGATGGAGGTCAGTATAGATGGACTAATAGAACAAGTCCCACACACAGCTAGAAGCCCAAATATTTTTTCAATGCTAGATGCAGAAACATATTATATTCAATTTGCAACCTGATGGAGGTCAGTATAGATGGACTAATAGAACAAATCCCACACACTGCTAGAAGGCCAAATATTTTTTCAGAGCTAGATGCAGAAACATATTATATTCAATTTGCAACCTGATGGAGGTCAGTATAGATGGACTAATAGAACAAGTCCCACACACAGCTAGAAGCCCAAATATTTTTTCAGAGGTAGATGCAGAAAAATATTATATTCAGTTTGCAACCTGATGGAGGTCAGTATAGATGTACTAATAGAACAAGTCACACACACAGCTAGAAGCCCAAATATTTTTTCAGAGCTAGATGCAGAAAAAAATTATATTCAATTTGCAACGTGATGGAGGTCAGTATAGATGGACTAATAGAACAAGTCCCACACACTGCTAGAAGGCAAAATATTTTTTCAGAGCTAGATGCAGAAAAATATTAGATTCAATTTGCAACCTGATGGAGGTCAGTATAGATGGACTAATAGAACAAGTCCCACACACAGCAAGAAGCCCAAATATTTTTTCAGAGGTAGATGCAGAAAAAAATTATATTCAATTTGCAACCTGATGGAGGTCAGTATAGATGGACTAATAGAACAAATCCCACACACTGCTAGAAGGCCAAATATTTTTTCAGAGCTAGATGCAGAAAAAAAATATATTCAATTTGCAACCTGATGGAGGTCAGTATAGATGGACTAATAGAACAAATCCCACACACTGCTAGAAGGCCAAATATTTTTTCAGAGCTAGATGCAGAAAAATATTATATTCAATTTGCAACCTGATGGAGGTCAGTATAGATGGACTAATAGAACAAGTCCCACACACAGCTAGAAGCCCAAACATTTTTTCAGAGGTAGATGCAGAAAAAAATTATATTCAGTTTGCAACCTGATGGAGGTCAGTATAGATGGACTAATAGAACAAGTCCTACACACAGCTAGAAGCCCAAATATTTTTTCAGAGCTAGATGCAGAAACATATTATATTCAATTTGCAACCTGATGGAGGTCAGTATAGATGGACTAATAGAACAAATCCCTCACACTGCTAGAAGGCCAAATATTTTTTCAGAGCTAGATGCAGAAACATATTATATTCAATTTGCAACCTGATGGAGGTCAGAATAGATCGACTAATAGAACAAGTCCCACACACAGCTAGAAGCCCAAATATTTTTTCAGAGGTAGATGCAGAAAAAAATTATATTCAGTTTGCAACCTGATGGAGGTCAGTATAGATGGACTAATAGAACAAGTCCCACACACAGCTAGAAGCCCAAATATTTTTTCAGAGCTAGATGCAGAAAAAAATTATATTCAATTTGCAACGTGATGGAGGTCAGTATAGATGGACTAATAGAACAAGTCCCACACACTGCTAGAAGGCTAAATATTTTTTCAGAGCTAGATGCAGAAAAAAATTATATTCAATTTGCAACCTGATTGAGGTCAGTATAGATGGACTAATAGAACAAGTCCCACACACTGCTAGAAGGCCAAATATTTTTTCAGAGCTAGATGCAGAAAAAAATTATATTCAATTTGCAACCTGATGGAGGTCAGTATAGATCGACTAATAGAACAAGTCCCACACACTGCTAGAAGCCCAAATATTTTTTCAGGGCTAGATGCAGAAAAATATTATATTCAATTTGCAACCTGATGGAGGTCAGTATAGATGGACGAATAGAACAAGTCCCACACACTGCTAGAAGGCCAAATATTTTTTCAAAGCTAGATGCAGAAACATATTATATTCAATTTGCAACCTGATGGAGGTCAGTATAGATGGACTAATAGAACAAATCCCACACACTGCTAGAAGGCCAAATATTTTTTCAGAGCTAGATGCAGAAACATATTATATTCAATTTGCAACCTGATGGAGGTCAGTATAGATGGACTAATAGAACAAGTCCCACACACAGCTAGAAGCGCAAATATTTTTTCAGAGGTAGATGCAGAAAAAAATTATATTCAGTTTGCAACCTGATGGAGGTCAGTATAGATGGAGTAATAGAACAAGTCACACACACAGCTAGAAGCCCAAATATTTTATCAGAGCTAGATGCAGAAAAAAATTATATTCAATTTGCAACGTGATGGAGGTCAGTATAGATGGACTAATAGAACAAGTCCCACACACTGCTAGAAGGCCAAATATTTTTTCAGAGCTAGATGCAGAAAAATATTAAATTCAATTTGCAACCTGATGGAGGTCAGTATAGATGGACTAATAGAACAAGTCCCACACACAGCTAGAAGCCCAAATATTTTTTCAGAGGTAGATGCAGAAAAAAATTATATTCAATTTGCAACCTGATGGAGGTCAGTATAAATGAACTAATAGAACTAGTCACACACACTGCTAGAAGGCCAAATATTTTTTCAGAGCTAGATGCAGAAAAAAATTATATTCAATTTGCAACCTGATGGAGGTCAGTATACATGGACTAATAGAACAAGTCCCACACACTGCTAGAAGGCGATATATTTTTTCAGAGCTAGATGCAGAAAAAAATGATATTCAATTTGCAACCTGATGGAGGTCAGTATAGATGGACGAATAGAACAAGTCCCACACACTGCTAGAAGCCCAAATATTTTTTTCAGGGCTAGATGCAGAAAAATATAATATTCAATTTGCAACCTGATGGAGGTCAGTATAGATGGACGAATAGAACAAGTCCCACACACTGCTAGATGGCCAAATATTTTTTCAGAGCTAGATGCAGAAAAATATTATATTCATTTTGCAACCTGATGGAGGTCAGTATAGATGGACTAATAGAACAAGTCCCACACACTGCTAGAAGGTCAAATATTTTTTCCGAGCTAGATGCAAAAAAATATTATATTCAATTTGCAACCTGATGGAGGTCAGTATAGATGGACTAATAGAACAAGTCCCACACACAGCTAGAAGCCCAAATATTTTTTCAGAGCTAGATGCAGAAAAAAATTATATTCAATTTGCAACGTGATGGAGGTCAGTATAGATGGACTAATAGAACAAGTCCCACACACTGCTAGAAGGCTAAATATTTTTTCAGAGCTAGATGCAGAAAAAAATTATATTCAATTTGCAACCTGATGGAGGTCAGTATAGATGGACTAATAGAACAAGTCCCACACACTGCTAGAAGGCCAAATATTTTTTCAGAGCTAGATGCAGAAAAAAATTATATTCAATTTGCAACCTGATGGAGGTCAGTATAGATCGACTAATAGAACAAGTCCCACACACTGCTAGAAGCCCAAATATTTTTTCAGGGCTAGATGCAGAAAAATATTATATTCAATTTGCAACCTGATGGAGGTCAGTATAGATGGACGAATAGAACAAGTCCCACACACTGCTAGAAGGCCAAATATTTTTTCAGAGAGAGATGCAGAAAAATATTATATTCAATTTGCAACCTGATGGAGGTCAGTATAGATGGACTAATAGAACAAGTCCCACACACTGCTAGAAGGCCAAATATTTTTTCCGAGCTAGATGCAAAAAAATATTATATTCAATTTGCAACCTGATGGAGGTCAGTATAGATGGACTAATAGAACAAGTCCCACACACAGCTAGAAGCACAAATATTTTTTCAGAGGTAGATGCAGAAAAAAATTATATTCAGTTTGCAACCTGATGGAGGTCAGTATAGATGGACTAATAGAACAAGTCCCACACACAGCTAGAAGCCCAAATATTTTTTCAAAGCTTGATGCAGAAACATATTATATTCAATTTGCAACCTGATGGAGGTCAGTATAGATGGACTAATAGAACAAATCCCACACACTGCTAGAAGGCCAAATATTTTTTCAGAGCTAGATGCAGAAACATATTATATTCAATTTGCAACCTGATGGAGGTCAGTATAGATAGACTAATAGAACAAGTCCCACACACAGCTAGAAGCGCAAATATTTTTTCAGAGGTAGATGCAGAAAAAAATTATATTCAGTTTGCAACCTGATGGAGGTCAGTATAGATGGAGTAATAGAACAAGTCACACACACAGCTAGAAGCCCAAATATTTTATCAGAGCTAGATGCAGAAAAAAATTATATTCAATTTTCAACGTGATGGAGGTCAGTATAGATGGACTAATAGAACAAGTCCCACACACTGCTAGAAGGCCAAATATTTTTTCAGAGCTAGATGCAGAAAAATATTAAATTCAATTTGCAACCTGATGGAGGTCAGTATAGATGGACTAATAGAACAAGTCCCACACACAGCTAGAAGCCCAAATATTTTTTCAGAGGTAGATGCAGAAAAAAATTATATTCAATTTGCAACCTGATGGAGGTCAGTATAAATGAACTAATAGAACAAGTCACACACACTGCTAGAAGGCCAAATATTTTTTCAAAGCTAGATGCAGAAACATATTATATTCAATTTGCAACCTGATGGAGGTCAGTATAGATGGACTAATAGAACAAATCCCACACACTGCTAGAAGGCCAAATATTTTTTCAGAGCTAGATGCAGAAACATATTATATTCAATTTGCAACCTGATGGAGGTCAGTATAGATAGACTAATAGAACAAGTCCCACACACAGCTAGAAGCGCAAATATTTTTTCAGAGGTAGATGCAGAAAAAAATTATATTCAGTTTGCAACCTGATGGAGGTCAGTATAGATGGAGTAATAGAACAAGTCACACACACAGCTAGAAGCCCAAATATTTTATCAGAGCTAGATGCAGAAAAAAATTATATTCAATTTTCAACGTGATGGAGGTCAGTATAGATGGACTAATAGAACAAGTCCCACACACTGCTAGAAGGCCAAATATTTTTTCAGAGCTAGATGCAGAAAAATATTAAATTCAATTTGCAACCTGATGGAGGTCAGTATAGATGGACTAATAGAACAAGTCCCACACACAGCTAGAAGCCCAAATATTTTTTCAGAGGTAGATGCAGAAAAAAATTATATTCAATTTGCAACCTGATGGAGGTCAGTATAAATGAACTAATAGAACAAGTCACACACACTGCTAGAAGGCCAAATATTTTTTCAGAGCTAGATGCAGAAAAAAATTATATTCAATTTGCAACCTGATGGAGGTCAGTATAGATGGACTAATAGAACAAGTCCCACACACTGCTAGAAGGCGATATATTTTTTCAGAGCTAGATGCAGAAAAAAATGATATTCAATTTGCAACCTGATGGAGGTCAGTATAGATGGACGAATAGAACAAGTCCCACACACTGCTAGAAGCCCAAATATTTTTTTCAGGGCTAGATGCAGAAAAATATTATATTCAATTTGCAACCTGATGGAGGTCAGTATAGATGGACGAATAGAACAAGTCCCACACACTGCTAGAAGGCTAAATATTTTTTCAGAGCTAGATGCAGAAAAAAATTATATTCAATTTGCAACCTGATGGAGGTCAGTATAGATGGACTAATAGAACAAGTCCCACACACTGCTAGAAGGCCAAATATTTTTTCAGAGCTAGATGCAGAAAAAAATTATATTCAATTTGCAACCTGATGGAGGTCAGTATAGATCGACTAATAGAACAAGTCCCACACACTGCTAGAAGCCCAAATATTTTTTCAGGGCTAGATGCAGAAAAATATTATATTCAATTTGCAACCTGATGGAGGTCAGTATAGATGGACGAATAGAACAAGTCCCACACACTGCTAGAAGGCCAAATATTTTTTCAAAGCTAGATGCAGAAACATATTATATTCAATTTGCAACCTGATGGAGGTCAGTATAGATGGACTAATAGAACAAATCCCACACACTGCTAGAAGGCCAAATATTTTTTCAGAGCTAGATGCAGAAACATATTATATTCAATTTGCAACCTGATGGAGGTCAGTATAGATGGACTAATAGAACAAGTCCCACACACAGCTAGAAGCGCAAATATTTTTTCAGAGGTAGATGCAGAAAAAAATTATATTCAGTTTGCAACCTGATGGAGGTCAGTATAGATGGAGTAATAGAACAAGTCACACACACAGCTAGAAGCCCAAATATTTTATCAGAGCTAGATGCAGAAAAAAATTATATTCAATTTGCAACGTGATGGAGGTCAGTATAGATGGACTAATAGAACAAGTCCCACACACTGCTAGAAGGCCAAATATTTTTTCAGAGCTAGATGCAGAAAAATATTAAATTCAATTTGCAACCTGATGGAGGTCAGTATAGATGGACTAATAGAACAAGTCCCACACACAGCTAGAAGCCCAAATATTTTTTCAGAGGTAGATGCAGAAAAAAATTATATTCAATTTGCAACCTGATGGAGGTCAGTATAAATGAACTAATAGAACTAGTCACACACACTGCTAGAAGGCCAAATATTTTTTCAGAGCTAGATGCAGAAAAAAATTATATTCAATTTGCAACCTGATGGAGGTCAGTATAGATGGACTAATAGAACAAGTCCCACACACTGCTAGAAGGCGATATATTTTTTCAGAGCTAGATGCAGAAAAAAATGATATTCAATTTGCAACCTGATGGAGGTCAGTATAGATGGACGAATAGAACAAGTCCCACACACTGCTAGAAGCCCAAATATTTTTTTCAGGGCTAGATGCAGAAAAATATTATATTCAATTTGCAACCTGATGGAGGTCAGTATAGATGGACGAATAGAACAAGTCCCACACACTGCTAGATGGCCAAATATTTTTTCAGAGCTAGATGCAGAAAAATATTATATTCATTTTGCAACCTGATGGAGGTCAGTATAGATGGACTAATAGAACAAGTCCCACACACTGCTAGAAGGTCAAATATTTTTTCCGAGCTAGATGCAAAAAAATATTATATTCAATTTGCAACCTGATGGAGGTCAGTATAGATGGACTAATAGAACAAGTCCCACACACAGCTAGAAGCCCAAATATTTTTTCAGAGCTAGATGCAGAAAAAAATTATATTCAATTTGCAACGTGATGGAGGTCAGTATAGATGGACTAATAGAACAAGTCCCACACACTGCTAGAAGGCTAAATATTTTTTCAGAGCTAGATGCAGAAAAAAATTATATTCAATTTGCAACCTGATGGAGGTCAGTATAGATGGACTAATAGAACAAGTCCCACACACTGCTAGAAGGCCAAATATTTTTTCAGAGCTAGATGCAGAAAAAAATTATATTCAATTTGCAACCTGATGGAGGTCAGTATAGATCGACTAATAGAACAAGTCCCACACACTGCTAGAAGCCCAAATATTTTTTCAGGGCTAGATGCAGAAAAATATTATATTCAATTTGCAACCTGATGGAGGTCAGTATAGATGGACGAATAGAACAAGTCCCACACACTGCTAGAAGGCCAAATATTTTTTCAGAGAGAGATGCAGAAAAATATTATATTCAATTTGCAACCTGATGGAGGTCAGTATAGATGGACTAATAGAACAAGTCCCACACACTGCTAGAAGGCCAAATATTTTTTCCGAGCTAGATGCAAAAAAATATTATATTCAATTTGCAACCTGATGGAGGTCAGTATAGATGGACTAATAGAACAAGTCCCACACACAGCTAGAAGCACAAATATTTTTTCAGAGGTAGATGCAGAAAAAAATTATATTCAGTTTGCAACCTGATGGAGGTCAGTATAGATGGACTAATAGAACAAGTCCCACACACAGCTAGAAGCCCAAATATTTTTTCAAAGCTAGATGCAGAAACATATTATATTCAATTTGCAACCTGATGGAGGTCAGTATAGATGGACTAATAGAACAAATCCCACACACTGCTAGAAGGCCAAATATTTTTTCAGAGCTAGATGCAGAAACATATTATATTCAATTTGCAACCTGATGGAGGTCAGTATAGATAGACTAATAGAACAAGTCCCACACACAGCTAGAAGCCCAAATATTTTTTCAGAGGTAGATGCAGAAAAAAATTATATTCAATTTGCAACCTGATGGAGGTCAGTATAAATGAACTAATAGAACAAGTCACACACACTGCTAGAAGGCCAAATATTTTTTCAGAGCTAGATGCAGAAAAAAATTATATTCAATTTGCAACCTGATGGAGGTCAGTATAGATGGACTAATAGAACAAGTCCCACACACTGCTAGAAGGCGATATATTTTTTCAGAGCTAGATGCAGAAAAAAATCATATTCAATTTGCAACCTGATGGAGGTCAGTATAGATGGACGAATAGAACAAGTCCCACACACTGCTAGAAGCCCAAATATTTTTTTCAGGGCTAGATGCAGATACATATTATATTCAATTTGCAACCTGATGGAGGTCAGTATAGATGGACGAATAGAACAAGTCCCACACACTGCTAGATGGCCAAATATTTTTTCAGAGCTAGATGAAGAAAAATATTATATTCATTTTGCAACCTGATGGAGGTCAGTATAGATGGACTAATAGAACAAGTCCCACATACTGCTAGAAGGTCAAATATTTTTTCCGAGCTACATGCAAAAAAATATTATATTCAATTTGCAACCTGATGGAGGTCAGTATAGATGGACTAATAGAACAAGTCCCACACACAGCTAGAAGCCCAAATATTTTTTCAGAGGTAGATGCAGAATAAAATTATATTCAGTTTGCAACCTGATGGAGGTCAGTATAGATGGACTAATAGAACAAGTCCCACACACAGCTAGAAGCCCAAATATTTTTTCAAAGCTAGATGCAGAAACATATTATATTCAATTTGCAACCTGATGGAGGTCAGTATAGATGGACTAATAGAACAAATCCCACACACTGCTAGAAGGCCAAATATTTTTTCAGAGCTAGATGCAGAAAAAAATTATATTCAATTTGCAACCTGATGGAGGTCAGTGTAGATGGACTAATAGAACAAGTCCCACACACTGCTAGAAGGCCAAATATTTTTTCAGAGCTAGATGCAGAAAAAAAAAATATTCAATTTGCAACCTGATGGAGGTCAGTATAGATGGACTAATAGAACAAGTCCCACACACAGATACAAGGCCAATTATTTTTTCAGAGCTAGGTGCAGAAAAATATTATATTCAATTTGCAACCTGATGGAGGTCAGTATAGATGGACTAATAGAACAAATCCCGCACACTGCTGGAAGGCCAAAT
This sequence comes from Phyllobates terribilis, assembly GCF_046119375.1. Taxonomy (NCBI): domain Eukaryota; kingdom Metazoa; phylum Chordata; class Amphibia; order Anura; family Dendrobatidae; genus Phyllobates; species Phyllobates terribilis. The sequence goes on along the minus strand of NW_027362768.1, from coordinate 101,043,915 downwards.
ATTTTTTCAGAGCTAGATGCAGAAAAATATTAAATTCAATTTGCAACCTGATGGAGGTCAGTATAGATGGACTAATAGAACAAATCCCACACACTGCTAGAAGGCCAAATATTTTTTCAGAGCTAGATGCAGAAAAATATTATATTCAATTTGCAACCTGATGGAGGTCAGTATAGATGGACTAATAGAACAAGTCCCACACACAGCTAGAAGCCCAAATATTTTTTCAGAGGTAGATGCAGAAAAAAATTATATTCAGTTTGCAACCTGATGGAGGTCAGTATAGATGGACTAATAGAACAAGTCCTACACACAGCTAGAAGCCCAAATATTTTTTCAGAGCTAGATGCAGAAACATATTATATTCAATTTGTAACCTGATGGAGGTCAGTATAGATGGACTAATAGAACAAATCCCACACACTGCTAGAAGGCCAAATATTTTTTCAGAGCTAGATGCAGAAACATATTATATTCAATTTGCAACCTGATGGAGGTCAGAATAGATCGACTAATAGAACAAGTCCCACACACAGCTAGAAGCCCAAATATTTTTTCAGAGGTAGATGCAGAAAAAAATTATATTCAGTTTGCAACCTGATGGAGGTCACTATAGATGGACTAATAGAACAAGTCCCACACACAGCTAGAAGCCCAAATATTTTTACAGAGCTAGCTGCAGAAAAAAATTATATTCAATTTGCAACGTGATGGAGGTCAGTATAGATGGACTAATAGAACAAGTCCCACACACTGCTAGAAGGCCAAATATTTTTTCAGAGCTAGATGCAGAAAAATATTAGATTCAATTTGCAACCTGATGGAGGTCAGTATAGATGGACTAATAGAACAAGTCCCACACACAGCTAGAAGCCCAAATATTTTTTCAGAGGTAGATGCAGAAAAAAATTATATTCAGTTAGCAACCTGATGGAGGTCAGTATAGATGGACTAATAGAACAAGTCCCACACACAGCTACAAGGCCAATTATTTTTTCAGAGCTAGGTGCAGAAAAATATTATATTCAATTTGCAACGTGATGGAGGTCAGTATAGATGGACTAATAGAACAAGTCCCACACACTGCTAGAAGGCCAAATATTTTTTCAGAGCTAGATGCAGAAAAATATTAGATTCAATTTGCAACCTGATGGAGGTCAGTATAGATGGACTAATAGAACAAGTCCCACACACAGCTAGAAGCCCAAATATTTTTTCAGAGGTAGATGCAGAAAAAAATTATATTCAATTAGCAACCTGATGGAGGTCAGTATAGATGGACTAATAGAACAAGTCCCACACACAGCTACAAGGCCAATTATTTTTTCAGAGCTAGATGCAGAAAAATATTATATTCAATTTGCAACCTGATGGAGGTCAGTATAGATGGACTAAAAGAACAAGTCCCACACACAGCTAGAAGCCCAAATATTTTTTCAGAGGTAGTTGCAGAAAAAAATTATATTCAGTTTGCAACCTGATGGAGGTCAGTATAGATGGACTAATAGAACAAGTCCTACACACAGCTAGAAGCCCAAATATTTTTTCAGAGCTAGATGCAGAAACATATTATATTCATTTTGCAACCTGATGGAGGTCAGTATAGATGGACTAATAGAACAAATCCCACACACTGCTAGAAGGCCAAATATTTTTTCAGAGCTAGATGCGGAAAAAAATTATATTCAATTTGCAACGTGATGGAGGTCAGTATAGATGGACTAATAGAACAAGTCCCACACACTGCTAGAAGGCCAAATATTTTTTCAGAGCTAGATGCAGAAAAAAATTATATTCAATTTGCAACCTGATGGAGGTCAGTATAGATGGACTAATAGAACAAGTCCCACACACTGCTAGAAGGCCAAATATTTTTTCAGAGCTAGATGCAGAAAAAAATTATATTCAATTTGCAACCTGATGGAGGTCAGTATAGATCGACTAATAGAACAAGTCCCACACACTGCTAGAAGCCCAAATATTTTTTCACGGCTGGATGCAGAAAAATATTATATTCAATTTGCAACCTGATGGAGGTCAGTATAGATTGACGAATAGAACAAGTCCCACACACTGCTAGAAGGCCAAATATTTTTTCCGAGCTATATGCAAAAAAATATTATATTCAATTTGCAACCTGATGGAGGTCAGTATAGATGGACTAAGAGAACAAGTCCCACACACTGCTAGAAGGCCAAATATTTTTTCAGAGCTAGATGCAGAAAAATATTATATTCAATTTGCAATCTGATGGAGGTCAGTATAGATCGACTAATAGAACAAGTCCCACACACTGCTAGAAGGCCAAATATTTTTTCAGATGTAGATGCAGAAAAAAAATTATATTCAGTTTGCAACCTGATGGAGGTCAGTATAGATGGACTAATAGAACAAGTCCCACACACAGCTAGAAGCCGAAATATTTTTTCAGAGCTAGACGCAGAAAAAAATTATATTCAATTTGCAACGTGATGGAGGTCAGTATAGATGGACTAATAGAACAAGTCCAACACACTGCTAGAAGACCAAATATTTTTTCAGAGGTAGATTCAGAAAAAAAATTATATTCAGTTTGCAACCTGATGGAGGTCAGTATAGATGGACTTATAGAACAAGTCCCACGCACTGCTAGAAGGCCAAATATTTTTTCAGAGCTAGATGCAGAAAAAAATTATATTCAATTTGCAACCTGATGGAGGTCAGTATAGATGGACTAATAGAACAAGTCCCACACACTGCCAGAAGGCCAAATATTTTTTCATAGCTAGATGCAGAATAATATTATATTCAATTTGCAACCTGATGGAGGTCAGTATAGATGGACTAATAGAACAAGTCCCACACACTGCTAGAAGGCCAAATAATTTTTCAGAGCTAGCTGCAGAAAAAAATTATATTCAATTTGCAACCTGATGGAGGTCAGTATAGATGGACTAATAGAACAAGTCCCACACACTGCTAGAAGGCCAAAAAAAAATTTTCAGAGCTAGATGCAGAAAAATATTATATTAAATTTGCAACCTGATGGAGGACAGTATAGATGGACTAATAGAACAAGTCCCACACACTGCTAGAAGGCCAAATATTTTTTCAGAGCTAGATGCAGAAAAATATTATATTCAATTTGCAACCTGATGGAGGTCAGTATAGATGGACTAATAGAACAAGTCCCACACACAGCTAGAAGCCCAAATATTTTTTCAGAGGTAGATGCAGAAAAAAATTATATTCAATTTGCAACGTGATGGAGGTCAGTATAGATGGACTAATAGAACAAGTCCCACACACTGCTAGAAGGCGAAATATTTTTTCAGAGCTAGATGCAGAAACATATTATATTCAATTTGCAACCTGATGGAGGTCAGTATAGATGGACTAATAGAGCAAGTACCACACACAGCTAGAAGCCCAAATATTTTTTCAGAGGTAGATGCAGAAAAAAATTATATTCAATTTGCAACCTGATGAAGTTCAGTATAGATGGACTATTAGAACAAGTCCCACACACTGCTATGAGGCCAAATATTTTTTCAGAGCTAGATGCAGAAAAAAATTATATTCAATTTGCAACCTGATGGAGGTCAGTATAGATGGTCTAATAGAACAAGTCCCGCACACTGCTGGAAGGCCAAATATTTTTTCAGAGCTAGATGCAGAAAAATATTAAATTCAATTTGCAACCTGATGGAGGTCAGTATAGATGGACTAATAGAACAAATCCCACACACTGCTAGAATGCCAAATATTTTTTTAGAGCTAGATGCAGAAAAATATTATATTCAATTTGCAACCTAATGGAGGTCTGTATAGATGGACTAATAGAACAAGTCCCACACACAGCTAGAAGCCCAAATATTTTTTCAGAGGTAGATGCAGAAAAAAATTATATTCAGTTTGCAACCTGATGGAGGTCAGTATAGATGGACTAATCGAACAAGTCCTACACACAGCTAGAAGCCCAAATATTTTTTCAGAGCTAGATGCAGAAACATATTATATTCAATTTGTAACCTGATGGAGGTCAGTATAGATGGCCTAATAGAACAAATCCCACACACTGCTAGAAGGCCAAATATTTTTTCAGAGCTAGATGCAGAAACATATTATATTCAATTTGCAACCTGATGGAGGTCAGAATAGATGGACTAATAGAACAAGTCCCACACACAGCTAGAAGCCCAAATATTTTTTCAGAGGTAGATGCAGAAAAAAATTATATTCAGTTTGCAACCTGATGGAGGTCACTATAGATGGACTAATAGAACAAGTCCCACACACAGCTAGAAGCCCAAATATTTTTTCAGAGCTAGCTGCAGAAAAAAATTATATTCAATTTGCAACGTGATGGAGGTCAGTATAGATGGACTAATAGAACAAGTCCCACACACTGCTAGAAGGCCAAATATTTTTTCAGAGCTAGATGCAGAAAAATATTAGATTCAATTTGCAACCTGATGGAGGTCAGTATAGATGGACTAATAGAACAAGTCCCACACACAGCTAGAAGCCCAAATATTTTTTCAGAGGTAGATGCAGAAAAAAATTATATTCAATTTGCAACCTGATGGAGGTCAGTATAGATGGACTAATAGAACAAGTCCCACACACTGCTAGAAGGCCAAATATTTTTTCAGAGCTAGATGCAGAAAAAAAATATATTCAATTTGCAACCTGATGGAGGTCAGTATAGATGGACTAATAGAACAAGTCCCACACACAGCTACAAGGCCAATTATTTTTTCAGAGCTAGGTGCAGAAAAATATTATATTCAATTTGCAAACTGATGGAGGTCAGTATAGATGGACTAATAGAACAAGTCCCGCACACTGCTGGAAGGCCAAATATTTTTTCAGAGCTAGATGCCGAAAAATATTATATTCAATTTGCAACCTGATGGAGGTCAGTATAGATGGACTAATAGAACAAATCCCACACACTGCTAGAAGGCCAAATATTTTTTCAGAGCTAGATGCAGAAAAATATTATATTCAATTTGCAACCTGATGGAGGTCAGTATAGATGGACTAATAGGACAAGTCCCACACACAGCTAGAAGCCCAAATATTTTTTCAGAGGTAGATGCAGAAAAAAATTATATTCAGTTTGCAACCTGATGGAGGTCAGTATAGATGGACTAATAGAACAAGTCCTACACACAGCTAGAAGCCCAAATATTTTTTCAGAGCTAGATGCAGAAACATATTATATTCATTTTGCAACCTGATGGAGGTCAGTATAGATGGACTAATAGAACAAATCCCACACACTGCTAGAAGGCCAAATATTTTTTCAGAGCTAGATGCAGAAATATATTATATTCAATTTGCAACCTGATGGAGGTCAGAATAGATGGACTAATAGAACAAGTCCCACACACAGCTAGAAGCCCAAATATTTTTTCAGAGGTAGATGCAGAAAAAAATTATATTCAGTTTGCAACCTGATGGAGGTCAGTATAGATGGACTAATAGAACAAGTCCCACACACAGCTAGAAGCCCAAATATTTTTTCAGAGCTAGATGCAGAAAAAAATTATATTCAATTTGCAACGTGATGGAGGTCAGTATAGATGGACGAATAGAACAAGTCCCACACACTGCTAGAAGGCCAAATATTTTTTCAGAGCTAGATGCAGAAAAACATTAGATTCAATTTGCAACCTGATGGAGGTCAGTATAGATGGACTAATAGAACAAGTCCCACACACAGCTAGAAGCCCAAATATTTTTTCAGAGGTAGATGCAGAAAAAAATTATATTCAATTTGCAACCTGATGGAGGTCAGTATAGATGGACTAATAGAACAAGTCCCACACACTGCTAGAAGGCCAAATATTTTTTCAGAGCTAGATGCAGAAAAAAATTATATTCAATTTGCAACCTGATGGAGGTCAGTATAGATGGACTAATAGAACAAGTCCCACACACTGCTAGAAGGCCAAATATTTTTTCAGAGCTAGATGCAGAAAAAAATTATATTCAATTTGCAACCTGATGGAGGTCAGTATAGATCGACTAATAGAAAAAGTCCCACACACTGCTAGAAGCCCAAATATTTTTTCAGGGCTGGATGCAGAAAAATATTATATTCAATTTGAAACCTGATGGAGGTCAGTATAGATGGTCGAATAGAACAAGTCCCACACACTGCTAGAAGGCCAAATATTTTTTCTGAGCTATATGCAAAAAAATATTATATTCAATTTGCAACCTGATGGAGGTCAGTATAGATGGACTAATAGAACAAGTCCCACACAATGCTAGAAGGCCAAATATTTTTTCAGAGCTAGATGCAGAAAAATATTATATTCAATTTGCAACCTGATGGAGGTCAGTATAGATGGACTAATAGAACAAGTCCCACACACTGCTAGAAGGCCAAATATTTTTTCAGATGTAGATGCAGAAAAAAAATTATATTCAGTTTGCAACCTGATGGAGGTCAGTATAGATGGACTAATAGAACAAGTCCCACACACAGCTAGAAGCCGAAATATTTTTTCAGAGCTAGATGCAGAAAAAAATTATATTCAATTTGCAACGTGATGGAGGTCAGTATAGAGGGACTAATAGAGCAAGTCCAACACACTGCTAGAAGGCCAAATATTTTTTCAGAGGTAGATTCAGAAAAAAAATTATATTCAGTTTGCAACCTGATGGAGTTCAGTATAGATGGACTTATAGAACAAGTCCCACGCACTGCTAGAAGGCCAAATATTTTTTCAGAGCTAGATGCAGAAAAAAATTATATTCAATTTGCAACCTGATGGAGGTCAGTATAGATGGACTAATAGAACAAGTCCCACACACTGCCAGAAGGCCAAATATTTTTTCATAGCTAGATGCAGAATAATTTTATATTCAATTTGCAACCTGATGGAGGTCAGTATAGATGGACTAATAGAACAAGTCCCACACACTGCTAGAAGGCCAAATATTTTTTCAGAGCTAGATGCAGAAAAAAATTATATTCAATTTGCAACCTGATGGAGGTCAGTATAGATGGACTAATAGAACAAGTCCCACACACTGCTAGAAGGCCAAAAATTTTTTTTCAGAGCTAGATGCAGAAAAATATTATATTAAATTTGCAACCAGATGGAGGTCAGTATAGATGGACTAATAGAACAAGTCCCACACACTGCTAGAAGGCCAAATATTTTTTCAGAGCTAGACGCAGAAAAATATTAAATTCAAATTGCAACCTGATGGAGGTCAGTATAGATGGACTAATAGAACAAGTCCCACACACAGCTAGAAGCTCAAATATTTTTTCAGAGGTAGATGCAGAAAAAAATTATATTCAATTTGCAACGTGATGGAGGTCAGTATAGATGGACTAATAGAACAAGTCCCACACACTGCTAGAAGGCGAAATATTTTTTCAGAGCTGGATGCAGAAACATACTATATTCAATTTGCAACCTGATGGAGGTCAGTATAGATGGACTAATAGAACAAATCCCACACACTACTAGAAGGCCAAATATTTTTTCAGAGCTAGATGCAGAAACATATTATATTCAATTTGCAACCTGATGGAGGTCAGTATAGATGGACTAATAGAACAAGTCCCACACACAGCTAGAAGTCCAAATATTTTTTCAGAGGTAGATGCAGAAAAAAATTATATTCAGTTTGCAACCTGATGGAGGTCAGTATAGATGGACTAATAGAACAAGTCACACACACAGCTAGAAGCCCAAATATTTTTTCAGAGCTAGATGCAGAAAAAAATTATATTCCATATGCAACGTGATGGAGGTCAGTATAGATGGACTAATAGAACAAGTCCCACACACTGCTAGAAGGCAAAATATTTTTTCAGAGCTAGATGCAGAAAAATATTAGATTCAATTTGCAACCTGATGGAGGTCAGTATAGATGGACTAATAGAACAAGTCCCACACACAGCTAGAAGCCCAAATATTTTTTCAGAGGTAGATGCAGAAAAAAATTATATTCAATTTGCAACCTGATGGAGGTCAGTATAGATGGACTAATAGAACAAATCCCACACACTGCTAGAAGGCCAAATATTTTTTCAGAGCTAGATGCAGAAAAATATTATATTCAATTTGCAACCTGATGGAGGTCAGTATAGATGGACGAATAGAACAAGTCCCACACACAGCTAGAAGCCCAAATATTTTTTCAGAGGTAGATGCAGAAAAAAATTATATTCAGTTTGCAACCTGATGGAGGTCAGTATAGATGGACGAATAGAACAAGTCCCACACACAGCTAGAAGCCCAAATATTTTTTCAAAGCTAGATGCAGAAACATATTATATTCAATTTGCAACCTGATGGAGGTCAGTATAGATGGACTAATAGAAAAAATCCCACACACTGCTAGAAGGCCAAATATTTTTTCAGAGCTAGATGCAGAAACATATTATATTCAATTTGCAACCTGATGGAGGTCAGTATAGATGGACTAATAGAACAAGTCCCACACACAGCTAGAAGCCCAAATATTTTTTCAGAGGTAGATGCAGAAAAAAATTATATTCAGTTTGCAACCTGATGGAGGTCAGTATAGATGGACTAAAAGAACAAATCACACACACAGCTAGAAGCCCAAATATTTTTTCAGAGCTAGATGCAGAAACATATTATATTCATTTTGCAACCTGATGGAGGTCAGTATAGATGGACTAATAGAACAAATCCCACACACTGCTAGAAGGCCAAATATTTTTTCAGAGCTAGATGCAGAAATATATTATATTCAATTTGCAACCTGATGGAGGTCAGAATAGATGGACTAATAGAACAAGTCCCACACACAGCTAGAAGCCCAAATATTTTTTCAGAGGTAGATGCAGAAAAAAATTATATTCAGTTTGCAACCTGATGGAGGTCAGTATAGATGGACTAATAGAACAAGTCCCACACACAGCTAGAAGCCCAAATATTTTTTCAGAGCTAGATGCAGAAAAAAATTATATTCAATTTGCAACGTGATGGAGGTCAGTATAGATGGACGAATAGAACAAGTCCCACACACTGCTAGAAGGCCAAATATTTTTTCAGAGCTAGATGCAGAAAAACATTAGATTCAATTTGCAACCTGATGGAGGTCAGTATAGATGGACTAATAGAACAAGTCCCACACACAGCTAGAAGCCCAAATATTTTTTCAGAGGTAGATGCAGAAAAAAATTATATTCAATTTGCAACCTGATGGAGGTCAGTATAGATGGACTAATAGAACAAGTCCCACACACTGCTAGAAGGCCAAATATTTTTTCAGAGCTAGATGCAGAAAAAAATTATATTCAATTTGCAACCTGATGGAGGTCAGTATAGATGGACTAATAGAACAAGTCCCACACACTGCTAGAAGGCCAAATATTTTTTCAGAGCTAGATGCAGAAAAAAATTATATTCAATTTGCAACCTGATGGAGGTCAGTATAGATCGACTAATAGAAAAAGTCCCACACACTGCTAGAAGCCCAAATATTTTTTCAGGGCTGGATGCAGAAAAATATTATATTCAATTTGAAACCTGATGGAGGTCAGTATAGATGGTCGAATAGAACAAGTCCCACACACTGCTAGAAGGCCAAATATTTTTTCTGAGCTATATGCAAAAAAATATTATATTCAATTTGCAACCTGATGGAGGTCAGTATAGATGGACTAATAGAACAAGTCCCACACAATGCTAGAAGGCCAAATATTTTTTCAGAGCTAGATGCAGAAAAATATTATATTCAATTTGCAACCTGATGGAGGTCAGTATAGATGGACTAATAGAACAAGTCCCACACACTGCTAGAAGGCCAAATATTTTTTCAGATGTAGATGCAGAAAAAAAATTATATTCAGTTTGCAACCTGATGGAGGTCAGTATAGATGGACTAATAGAACAAGTCCCACACACAGCTAGAAGCCGAAATATTTTTTCAGAGCTAGATGCAGAAAAAAATTATATTCAATTTGCAACGTGATGGAGGTCAGTATAGAGGGACTAATAGAGCAAGTCCAACACACTGCTAGAAGGCCAAATATTTTTTCAGAGGTAGATTCAGAAAAAAAATTATATTCAGTTTGCAACCTGATGGAGTTCAGTATAGATGGACTTATAGAACAAGTCCCACGCACTGCTAGAAGGCCAAATATTTTTTCAGAGCTAGATGCAGAAAAAAATTATATTCAATTTGCAACCTGATGGAGGTCAGTATAGATGGACTAATAGAACAAGTCCCACACACTGCCAGAAGGCCAAATATTTTTTCATAGCTAGATGCAGAATAATTTTATATTCAATTTGCAACCTGATGGAGGTCAGTATAGATGGACTAATAGAACAAGTCCCACACACTGCTAGAAGGCCAAATATTTTTTCAGAGCTAGATGCAGAAAAAAATTATATTCAATTTGCAACCTGATGGAGGTCAGTATAGATGGACTAATAGAACAAGTCCCACACACTGCTAGAAGGCCAAAAATTTTTTTTCAGAGCTAGATGCAGAAAAATATTATATTAAATTTGCAACCAGATGGAGGTCAGTATAGATGGACTAATAGAACAAGTCCCACACACTGCTAGAAGGCCAAATATTTTTTCAGAGCTAGACGCAGAAAAATATTAAATTCAAATTGCAACCTGATGGAGGTCAGTATAGATGGACTAATAGAACAAGTCCCACACACAGCTAGAAGCTCAAATATTTTTTCAGAGGTAGATGCAGAAAAAAATTATATTCAATTTGCAACGTGATGGAGGTCAGTATAGATGGACTAATAGAACAAGTCCCACACACTGCTAGAAGGCGAAATATTTTTTCAGAGCTGGATGCAGAAACATACTATATTCAATTTGCAACCTGATGGAGGTCAGTATAGATGGACTAATAGAACAAATCCCACACACTACTAGAAGGCCAAATATTTTTTCAGAGCTAGATGCAGAAACATATTATATTCAATTTGCAACCTGATGGAGGTCAGTATAGATGGACTAATAGAACAAGTCCCACACACAGCTAGAAGTCCAAATATTTTTTCAGAGGTAGATGCAGAAAAAAATTATATTCAGTTTGCAACCTGATGGAGGTCAGTATAGATGGACTAATAGAACAAGTCACACACACAGCTAGAAGCCCAAATATTTTTTCAGAGCTAGATGCAGAAAAAAATTATATTCCATATGCAACGTGATGGAGGTCAGTATAGATGGACTAATAGAACAAGTCCCACACACTGCTAGAAGGCAAAATATTTTTTCAGAGCTAGATGCAGAAAAATATTAGATTCAATTTGCAACCTGATGGAGGTCAGTATAGATGGACTAATAGAACAAGTCCCACACACAGCTAGAAGCCCAAATATTTTTTCAGAGGTAGATGCAGAAAAAAATTATATTCAATTTGCAACCTGATGGAGGTCAGTATAGATGGACTAATAGAACAAATCCCACACACTGCTAGAAGGCCAAATATTTTTTCAGAGCTAGATGCAGAAAAATATTATATTCAATTTGCAACCTGATGGAGGTCAGTATAGATGGACGAATAGAACAAGTCCCACACACAGCTAGAAGCCCAAATATTTTTTCAGAGGTAGATGCAGAAAAAAATTATATTCAGTTTGCAACCTGATGGAGGTCAGTATAGATGGACGAATAGAACAAGTCCCACACACAGCTAGAAGCCCAAATATTTTTTCAAAGCTAGATGCAGAAACATATTATATTCAATTTGCAACCTGATGGAGGTCAGTATAGATGGACTAATAGAAAAAATCCCACACACTGCTAGAAGGCCAAATATTTTTTCAGAGCTAGATGCAGAAACATATTATATTCAATTTGCAACCTGATGGAGGTCAGTATAGATGGACTAATAGAACAAGTCCCACACACAGCTAGAAGCCCAAATATTTTTTCAGAGGTAGATGCAGAAAAAAATTATATTCAGTTTGCAACCTGATGGAGGTCAGTATAGATGGACTAAAAGAACAAATCACACACACAGCTAGAAGCCCAAATATTTTTTCAGAGCTAGATGCAGAAAAAAATTATATTCAATTTGCAACGTGATGGAGGTCAGTATAGATGGACTAATAGAACAAGTCCCACACACTGCTAGAAGGCCAAATATTTTTTCAGAGCTAGATGCAGAAAAAGAATATTTTCAATTTGCAACCTGATGGAGGTCAGTATAGATGGACTAATAGAACAAGTCCCACACACAGCTACAAGGCCAATTATTTTTTCAGAGCTAGGTGCAGAAAAATATTATATTCAATTTGCAACCTGATGGAGGTCAGTATAGATGGACTAATAGAACAAGTCCCGCACACTGCTGGAAGGCCAAATATTTTTTCAGAGCTAGATGCAGAAAAATATTATATTCAATTTGCAACCTGATGGAGGTCAGTATAGATGGACTAATAGAACAAATCCCACACACTGCTAGAAGGCCAAATATTTTTTCAGAGCTAGATGCAGAAAAATATTATATTCAATTTGCAACCTGATGGAGGTCAGTATAGATGGATTAATAGATCAAGTCCCACACACAGCTAGAAGCCCAAATATTTTTTCAGAGGTAGATGCAGAAAAATATTATATTCAGTTTGCAACCTGATGGAGGTCAGTATAGATGGACTAATAGAACAAGTCCTACACACAGCTAGAAGCCCAAATATTTTTTCAGAGCTAGATGCAGAAACATATTATATTCAATTTGCAATCTGATGGAGGTCAGTATAGACGGACTAATAGAACAAATCCCACACACTGCTAGAAGGCCAAATAATTTTTCAGAGCTAGATGCAGAAACATATTATATTCAATTTGCAACCTGATGGAGGTCAGTATAGACGGACTAATAGAACAAATCCCACACACTGCTAGAAGGCCAAATAATTTTTCAGAGCTAGATGCAGAAACATATTATATTCAATTTGCAACCTGATGGAGGTCAGAATAGATGGACTAATAGAACAAGTCCCACACACAGCTAGAAGCCCAAATATTTTTTCAGAGGTAGATGCAGAAAAAAATTTTTCAGAGCTAGATATTTTTTCAGGGCTAGATGCAGAAAAATATTATATTCAATTTGCAACCTGATGGAGGTCAGTATAGATGGACGAATAGAACAAGTCCCACACACTGCTAGAAGGCCAAATATTTTTTCCGAGCTAGATGCAAAAAAATATAATATTCAATTTGCAACCTGATGGAGGTCAGTATAGATGGACTAATAGAACAAGTCCCACACACAGCTAGAAGCCCGAATATTTTTTCAAAGCTAGATGCAGAAACATATTATATTCAATTTGCAACCTGATGGAGGTCAGTATAGATAGACTAATAGAACAAATCCCACACACTGCTAGAAGGCCAAATATTTTTTCAGAGCTAGATGCAAAAACATATTATATTCAATTTGCAACCTGATGGAGGTCAGTATACATGGACTAATAGAACAAGTCCCACACACAGCTAGAAGCCCAAATATTTTTTCAGAGGTAGATGCAGAAAAAAATTATATTCAGTTTGCAACCTGAAGGAGGTCAGTATAGATGGACTAATAGAACAAGTCACACACACAGCTAAAAGCCCAAATATCTTTTCAGAGCTAGATGCAGAAAAAAATTATATTCAATTTGCAACGTGATGGAGGTCAGTATAGATGGACTAATAGAACAAGTCCCACACACTGCTAGAAGGCAAAATATTTTTTCAGAGCTAGGTGCAGAAAAATATTAGATTCAATTTGCAACCTGATGGAGGTCAGTATAGATGGACTAATAGAACAAGTCCCACACACAGCTAGAAGCCCAAATATTTTTTCAGAGGTAGATGCAGAAAATTTTTTTATTCAATTTGCAACCTGATGGAGGTCAGTATAGATGGACTAATAGAACAAGTCCCACACACTGCTAGAAGGCCAAATATTTTTTCAGAGCTAGATGCAGAAAAAAAATATATTCAATTTGCAACCTGATGGAGGTCAGTATAGATGGACTAATAGAACAAGTCCCACACAAAGCTACAAGGCCAATTATTTTTTCAGAGCTAGGTGCAGAAAAATATTATATTCAATTTGCAACCTGATGGAGGTCAGTATAGATGGAGTAATAGAACAAGTCCCGCACTCTGCTGGAAGGCCAAATATTTTTTCAGAGCTAGATGCAGAAAAATATTATATTCAATTTGCAACGTGATGGAGGTCAGTATAGATGGACTAATAGAACAAATCCCACACACTGCTAGAAGGCCAAATATTTTTTCAGAGCTAGATCCAGAAAAATATTATATTCAATTTGCAACCTGATGGAGGTCAGTATAGATGGACTAATAGAACAAGTCCCACACACAGCTAGAAGCCCAAATATTTTTTCAGAGCTAGATGCAGAAAAAAAATATATTCAATTTGCAACCTGATGGAGGTCAGTATAGATGGACTAATAGAACAAGTCCCACACACAGCTACAAGGCCAATTATTTTTTCAGAGCTAGGTGCAGAAAAATATTATATTCAATTTGCAACCTGATGGAGGTCAGTATAGATGGACTAATAGAACAAGTCCCGCACAATGCTGGAAGGCCAAATATTTTTTCAGAGCTAGATGCAGAAAAATATTATATTCAATTTGCAACCTGATGGAGGTCAGTATAGATGGACTACTAGAACAAATCCCATACACTGCTAGAACGCCAAATATTTTTTCAGAGCTAGATGCAGAAAAATATTATATTCAATTTGCAACCTGATGGAGGTCAGTATAGATGGACTAATAGAACAAGTCCCACACACAGGTAGAAGCCCAAATATTTTTTCAGAGCTAGATGCAGAAAAAATTATATTCAGTTTGCAACCTGATGGAGGTCAGTATAGATGGACTAAGAGAACAAGTCCCATACACAGCTAGAAGCCCAAATATTTTTTCAGAGCTAGATGCAGAAAAAAATTATATTCAATTTGCAACGTGATGGAGGTCAGTATAGATGGACTAATAGAACAAGTCCCACACACTGCTAGAAGGCCAAATATTTTTTCAGAGCTACATGCAGAAAAATATTAGATTCAATTTGCAACCTGATGGAGGTCAGTATAGATCGACTAATAGAACAAGTCCCACACACTGCTAGAAGCCCAAATATTTTTTCAGGGCTAGATGCAGAAAAATATTATATTCAATTTGCAACCTGATGGAGGTCAGTATAGATGGACGAATAGAACAAGTCCCACACACTGCTAGAAGGCCAAATATTTTTTCCGAGCTAGATGCAAAAAAATATTATATTCAATTTGCAACCTGATGGAGGTCAGTATAGATGGACTAATAGAACAAGTCCCACACACAGCTAGAAGTCCAAATATTTTTTCAGAGGCAGATGCAGAAAAAAATTATATTCAGTTTGCAACCTGATGGAGGTCAGTATAGATGGACTAATAGAACAAGTCCCACACACAGCTAGAAGCCCGAATATTTTTTCAAAGCTAGATGCAGAAACATATTATATTCAATTTGCAACCTGATGGAGGTCAGTATAGATAGACTAATAGAACAAATCCCAAACACTGCTAGAAGGCCAAATATTTTTTCAGAGCTAGATGCAAAAACATATTATATTCAATTTGCAACCTGATGGAGATCAGTATAGATGGACTAATAGAACAAGTCCCACACACAGCTAGAAGCCCAAATATTTTTTCAGAGGTAGATGCAGAAAAAAATTATATTCAGTTTGCAACCTGATGGAGGTCAGTATAGATGGACTAATAGAACAAGTCACACACACAGCTAAAAGCCCAAATATTTTTTCAGAGCTAGATGCAGAAAAAAATTATATTCAATTTGCAACGTGATGGAGGTCAGTATAGATGGACTAATAGAACAAGTCCCACACACTGCTAGAAGGCAAAATATTTTTTCAGAGCTAGATGCAGAAAAATATTAGATTCAATTTGCAACCTGATGGAGGTCAGTATAGATGGACTAATAGAACAAGTCCCACACACAGCTAGAAGCCCAAATATTTTTTCAGAGCTAGATGCAGAAAAAAAATATATTCAATTTGCAACCTGATGGAGGTCAGTATAGATGGACTAATAGAACAAGTCCCACACACAGCTACAAGGCCAATTATTTTTTCAGAGCTAGGTGCAGAAAAATATTATATTCAATTTGCAACCTGATGGAGGTCAGTATAGATGGACTAATAGAACAAGTCCCGCACACTGCTGGAAGGCCAAATATTTTTTCAGAGCTAGATGCAGAAAAATATTATATTCAATTTGCAACCTGATGGAGGTCAGTATAGATGGACTACTAGAACAAATCCCACACACTGCTAGAACGTCAAAATTTTTTCAGAGCTAGATGCAGAAAAATATTATATTCAATTGGCAACCTGATGGAGGTCAGTATAGATGGACTAATAGAACAAGTCCCACACACAGGTAGAAGCCCAAATATTTTTTCAGAGCTAGATGCAGAAAAAATTATATTTAGTTTGCAACCTGATGGAGGTCAGTATAGATGGACTAATAGAACAAGTCCTACACACTGCTAGAAGGCCAAATATTTTTTCAGAGCTAGATGCAGAAACATATTATATTCAATTTGCAACCTGATGGAGGTCAGAATAGATGGACTAATAGAACAAGTCCCACACACAGCTAGAAGCCCAGTTATTTTTTCAGAGGTAGATGCAGAAAAAAATTATATTCAGTTTGCAACCTGATGGAGGTCAGTATAGATGGACTAATAGAACAAGTCCCACACACAGCTAGAAGCCCAAATATTTTTTCAGAGCTAGATGCAGAAAAAAATTATATTCAATTTGCAACCTGATGGAGGTCAGTATAGATGGACTAATAGAACAAGTCCCACACACTGATAGATGGAAAAATATTTTTTCAGAGCTAGATGCAGAAAAATATTATATTGAATTTGCAACCTGATGGAGGTCAGTATAGATGGACTAATAGAACAAGTCCCACACACAGCTAGAAGCCCAAATATTTTTTCAGAGGTAGATGCAGAAAAAAATTATATTCAGTTTGCAACCTGATGGAGGTCAGTAGATGGACTAATAGAACAAGTCCTACACACAGCTAGAAGCCCAAATATTTTTTCAGAGCTAGATGCAGAAACATATTATATTCAATTTGCAACCTGATGGAGGTCAGTATAGATGGACTAATAGAACAAATCCCACACACTGCTAGAAGGCCAAATATTTTTTCAGAGCTAGATGCAGAAACATATTATATTCAATTTGCAACCTGATGGAGGTCAGAATAGATGGACTAATAGAACAAGTCCCACACACAGCTAGAAGCCCAAATATTTTTTCAGAGGTAGATGCAGAAAAAAATTATATTCAGTTTGCAATCTGATGGAGGTCAGTATAGATGGACTAATAGAACAAGTCCCACACACAGCTAGAAGCCCAAATATTTTTTCAGAGCTAGATGCAGAAAAAAATTATATTCAATTTGCAACGTGATGGAGGTCAGTATAGATGGACTAATAGAACAAGTCCCACACACTGCTAGAAGGCCAAATATTTTTTCAGAGCTAGATGCAGAAAAATATTAGATTCAATTTGCAACCTGATGGAGGTCAGTATAGATGGACTAATAGAACAAGTCCCACACACAGCTAGAAGCCCAAATATTTTTTCAGAGGTAGATGCAGAAAAAAATTATATTCAATTTGCAACCTGATGGAGGTCAGTATAGATGGACTAATAGAACAAGTCCCACACACTGCTAGAAGGCCAAATATTTTTTCAGAGCTAGATGCAGAAAAAAATTATATTCAATTTGCAACCTGATGGAGGTCAGTATAGACGGACTAATAGAACAAGTCCCACACACTGCTAGAAGGCAAAATATTTTTTCAGAGCTAGATGCAGAAAAATATTAGATTCAATTTGCAACTGATGGAGGTCAATATAGATGGACTAATAGAACAAGTCCCACACACAGCTAGAAGCCCAAATATTTTTTCAGAGGTAGATGCAGAAAAAAATTATATTCAATTTGCAACCTGATGGAGGTCAATATAGATGGACTAATAGAACAAGTCCCACACACTGCTAGAAGGCCAAATATTTTTTCAGAGCTAGATGCAGAAAAAAAATATATTCAATTTGCAACCTGATGGAGGTCAGTATAGATGGACTAATAGAACAAGTCCCACACACAGCTACAAGGCCAATTATTTTTTCAGAGCTAGGTGCAGAAAAATATTATATTCAATTTGCAACCTGATGGAGGTCAGTATAGATGGACTAATAGAACAAGTCCCGCACTCTGCTGGAAGGCCAAATATTTTTTCAGAGCTAAATGCAGAAAAATATTATATTCAATTTGCAACCTGATGGAGGTCAGTATAGATGGACTAATAGAACAAATCCCACACACTGCTAGAAGGCCAAATATTTTTTCAGAGCTAGATGCAGAAAAAAAATATATTCAATTTGCAACCTGATGGAGGTCAGTATAGATGGACTAATAGAACAAGTCCCACACACAGCTACAAGGCCAATTATTTTTTCTAAGCTAGGTGCAGAAAAATATTATATTCAATTTTCAACCTGATGGAGGTCAGTATAGATGGACTAATAGAACAAGTCCCGCACACTGCTGGAAGGCCAAATATTTTTTCAGATCTAGATGCAGAAAAATATTGTATTCAATTTGCAACCTGATGGAGGTCAGTATACATGGACAAATAGAACAAATCCCACACACTGCTAGAAGGCCAAATATTTTTTCAGAGCTAGATGCAGAAAAATATTATATTCAATTTGCAACCTGATGGAGGTCAGTATAGATGGACTAATAGAACAAGTCCCACACACAGCTAGAAGCCCAAATATTTTTTCAGAGCTAGATGCAGAAAAAAATTATATTCAGTTTGCAACCTGATGGAGGTCAGTATAGATGGACTAATAGAACAAGTCCTACACACTGCTAGAAGGCCAAATATTTTTTCAGAGCTAGATGCAGAAACATATTATATTCAATTTGCAACCTGATGGAGGTCAGAATAGATGGACTAATAGAACAAGTCCCACACACAGCTAGAAGCCCAAATATTTTTTCAGAGGTAGATGCAGAAAAAGATTATATTCAGATTGCAACCTGATGGAGGTCAGTATAGATGGACTAATAGAACAAGTCCCACACACAGCTAGAAGCCCAAATATTTTTTCAGAGCTAGATGCAGAAAAAAATTATATTCAATTTGCAACGTGATGGAGGTCAGTATAGATGGACTAATAGAACAAGTCCCACACACTGCTAGAAGGCCAAATATTTTTTCAGAGGTAGATGCAGAAAAAAATTATATTCAATTTGCAACCTGATGGAGGTCAGTATAGATGGACTAATAGAACAAGTCCCACACACTGCTAGAAGGCCAAATATTTTTTCAGAGCTAGATGCAGAAAAAGAATATTTTAAATTTGCAACCTGATGGAGGTCAGTATAGATGGACTAATAGAACAAGTCCCACACACTGCTACAAGGCCAATTATTTTTTCAGAGCTAGGTGCAGAAAAATATTATATTCAATTTGCAACCTGATGGAGGTCAGTAAAGATGGACTAATAGAACAAGTCCCGCACACTGCTGGAAGGCCAAATATTTTTTCAGAGCTAGATGCAGAAAAATATTATATTCAATTTGCAACCTGATGGAGGTCAGTATAGATGGACTAATAGAACAAATCCCACACACTGCTAGAAGGCCAAATATTTTTTCAGAGCTAGATGCAGAAAAATATTATATTCAATTTGCAACCTGATGGAGGTCAGTATAGATGGACTAATAGAACAAGTCCCACACACAGCTAGAAGCCCAAATATTTTTTCAGAGGTAGATGCAGAAAAAAATTATATTCAGTTTCCAACCTGATGGAGGTCAGTATAGATGGACTAATAGAACAAGTCCTACACACAGCTAGAAGCCCAAATATTTTTTCAGAGCTAGATGCAGAAACATATTATATTCAATTTGCAACCTGATGGAGGTCAGTATAGATGGACTAATAGAACAAATCCCACACACTGCTAGAAGGCCAAACAATTTTTCAGAGCTAGATGCAGAAACATATTATATTCAATTTGCAACCTGATGGAGGTCAGAATAGATGGACTAATAGAACAAGTCCCACACACAGCTAGAAGCCCAAATATTTTTTCAGAGCTAGATGCAGAAAAAAAATATATTCAATTTGCAACCTGATGGAGGTCAGTATAGATGGACTAATAGAACAAGTCCCACACACAGCTACAAGGCCAATTATTTTTTCAGAGCTAGGTGCAGAAAAATATTATATTCAATTTGCAAAGTGATGGAGGTCAGTATAGATGGACTAATAGAACAAGTCCCGCACACTGCTGGAAGGCCAAATATTTTTTCAGAGCTAGATGCAGAAAAATATTATATTCAATTTGCAACCTGATGGAGGTCAGTATAGATGGACTACTAGAACAAATCCCACACACTGCTAGAACGCCAAATATTTTTTCAGAGCTAGATGCAGAAAAATATAATATTCAATTTGCAACCTGATGGAGGTCAGTATAGATGGACTAATAGAACAAGTCCCACACACAGGTAGAAGCCCAAATATTTTTTCAGAGCTAGATGCAAAAAAAATTATATTCAGTTTGCAACCTGATGGAGGTCAGTATAGATGGACTAATAGAACAAGTCCTACACACTGCTAGAAGGCCAAATATTTTTTCAGAGCTAGATGCAGAAACATATTATATTCAATTTGCAACCTGATGGAGGTCAGAATAGATGGACTAATAGAACAAGTCCCACACACAGCTAGAAGCCCAATTATTTTTTCAGAGGTAGATGCAGAAAAAAATTATATTCAGTTTGCAACCTGATGGAGGTCAGTATAGATGGACTAATAGAACAAGTCCCACACACAGCTAGAAGCCCAAATATTTTTTCAGAGCTAGATGCAGAAAAAAATTATATTCAATTTGCAACCTGATGGAGGTCAGTATAGATGGACTAATAGAACAAGTCCCATACACAGCTAGAAGCCCAAATATTTTTTCAGAGCTAGATGCAGAAAAAAATTATATTCAATTTGCAACGTGATGGAGGTCAGTATAGATGGACTAATAGAACAAGTCCCACACACTGCAAGAAGGCCAAATATTTTTTCAGAGCTAGATGCAGAAAAATATTAGATTCAATTTGCAACCTGATGGAGGTCAGTATAGATCGACTAATAGAACAATTCCCACACACTGCTAGAAGGCCAAATATTTTTTCCGAGCTAGATGCAAAAAAATATTATATTCAATTTGCAACCTGACGGAGGTCAGTATAGATGGACTAATAGAACAAGTCCCACACACAGCTAGAAGCCCAAATATTTTTTCAGAGGTAGATGCAGAAAAAAATTATATTCAGTTTGCAACCTGATGGAGGTCAGTATAGATGGACTAATAGAACAAGTCACACACACAGCTAGAAGCCCAAATAATTTTTCAGAGCTAGATGCAGAAAAAAATTATATTCAATTTGCAACGTGATGGAGGTCAGTATAGATGGACTAATAGAACAAGTCCCACACACTGCTAGAAGGCAAAATATTTTTTCAGAGCTAGATGCAGAAAAATATTAGATTCAATTTGCAACCTGATGGAGGTCAGTAGAGATGGACTAATAGAACAAGTCCCACACACTGCTAGAAGCCCAAATATTTTTTCAGAGGTAGATGCAGAAAAAAATTATATTCAATTTGCAACCTGATGGAGGTCAGTATAGATGGACTAATAGAACAAGTCCCACACACTGCTAGAAGGCCAAATATTTTTTCAGAGCTAGATGCAGAAAAAAAATATATTCAATTTGCAACCTGATGGAGGTCAGTATAGATGGACTAATAGAACAAGTCCCACACACAGCTACAAGGCCAATTATTTTTTCAGAGCTAGGTGCAGAAAAATATTATATTCAATTTGCAACCTGATGGAGGTCAGTATAGATGGAGTAATAGAACAAGTCCCGCACTTTGCTGGAAGGCCAAATATTTTTTCAGAGCTAGATGCAGAAAAATATTATATTCAATTTGCAACCTGATGGAGGTCAGTATAGATGGACTAATAGAACAAATCCCACACACTGCTAGAAGGCCAAATATTTTTTCAGAGCTAGATCCAGAAAAATATTATATTCAATTTGCAACCTGATGGAGGTCAGTATAGATGGACTAATAGAACAAGTCCCACACACAGCTAGAAGCCCAAATATTTTTTCAGAGCTAGATGCAGAAAAAAAATATATTCAATTTGCAACCTGATGGAGGTCAGTATAGATGGACTAATAGAACAAGTCCCACACACAGCTACAAGGCCAATTATTTTTTCAGAGCTAGGTGCAGAAAAATATTATATTCAATTTGCAAAGTGATGGAGGTCAGTATAGATGGACTAATAGAACAAGTCCCGCACACTGCTGGAAGGCCAAATATTTTTTCAGAGCTAGATGCAGAAAAATATTATATTCAATTTGCAACCTGATGGAGGTCAGTATAGATGGACTACTAGAACAAATCCCACACACTGCTAGAACGCCAAATATTTTTTCAGAGCTAGATGCAGAAACATATTATATTCAATTTGCAACCTGATGGAGGTCAGAATAGATGGACTAATAGAACAAGTCCCACACACAGCTAGAAGCCCAATTATTTTTTCAGAGGTAGATGCAGAAAAAAATTATATTCAGTTTGCAACCTGATGGAGGTCAGTATAGATGGACTAATAGAACAAGTCCCACACACAGCTAGAAGCCCAAATATTTTTTCAGAGCTAGATGCAGAAAAAAATTATATTCAATTTGCAACCTGATGGAGGTCAGTATAGATGGACTAATAGAACAAGTCCCATACACAGCTAGAAGCCCAAATATTTTTTCAGAGCTAGATGCAGAAAAAATTATATTCAATTTGCAACGTGATGGAGGTCAGTATAGATGGACTAATAGAACAAGTCCCACACACTGCAAGAAGGCCAAATATTTTTTCAGAGCTAGATGCAGAAAAATATTAGATTCAATTTGCAACCTGATGGAGGTCAGTATAGATCGACTAATAGAACAATTCCCACACACTGCTAGAAGGCCAAATATTTTTTCCGAGCTAGATGCAAAAAAATATTATATTCAATTTGCAACCTGATGGAGGTCAGTATAGATGGACTAATAGAACAAGTCCCACACACAGCTAGAAGCCCAAATATTTTTTCAGAGGTAGATGCAGAAAAAAATTATATTCAGTTTGCAACCTGATGGAGGTCAGTATAGATGGACTAATAGAACAAGTCACACACACAGCTAGAAGCCCAAATAATTTTTCAGAGCTAGATGCAGAAAAAAATTATATTCAATTTGCAACGTGATGGAGGTCAGTATAGATGGACTAATAGAACAAGTCCCACACACTGCTAGAAGGCAAAATATTTTTTCAGAGCTAGATGCAGAAAAATATTAGATTCAATTTGCAACCTGATGGAGGTCAGTAGAGATGGACTAATAGAACAAGTCCCACACACAGCTAGAAGCCCAAATATTTTTTCAGAGGTAGATGCAGAAAAAAATTATATTCAATTTGCAACCTGATGGAGGTCAGTATAGATGGACTAATAGAACAAGTCCCACACACTGCTAGAAGGCCAAATATTTTTTCAGAGCTAGATGCAGAAAAAAAATATATTCAATTTGCAACCTGATGGAGGTCAGTATAGATGGACTAATAGAACAAGTCCCACACACAGCTACAAGGCCAATTATTTTTTCAGAGCTAGGTGCAGAAAAATATTATATTCAATTTGCAACCTGATGGAGGTCAGTATAGATGGAGTAATAGAACAAGTCCCGCACTTTGCTGGAAGGCCAAATATTTTTTCAGAGCTAGATGCAGAAAAATATTATATTCAATTTGCAACCTGATGGAGGTCAGTATAGATGGACTAATAGAACAAATCCCACACACTGCTAGAAGGCCAAATGTTTTTTCAGAGCTAGATCCAGAAAAATATTATATTCAATTTGCAACCTGATGGAGGTCAGTATAGATGGACTAATAGAACAAGTCCCACACACAGCTAGAAGCCCAAATATTTTTTCAGAGCTAGATGCAGAAAAAAAATATATTCAATTTGCAACCTGATGGAGGTCAGTATGGATGGACTAATAGAACAAGTCCCACACACAGCTACAAGGCCAATTATTTTTTCAGAGCTAGGTGCAGAAAAATATTATATTCAATTTGCAAAGTGATGGAGGTCAGTATAGATGGACTAATAGAACAAGTCCCGCACACTGCTGGAAGGCCAAATATTTTTTCAGAGCTAGATGCAGAAAAATATTATATTCAATTTGCAACCTGATGGAGGTCAGTATAGATGGACTACTAGAACAAATCCCACACACTGCTAGAACGCCAAATATTTTTTCAGAGCTAGATGCAGAAAAATATAATATTCAATTTGCAACCTGATGGAGGTCAGTATAGATGGACTAATAGAACAAGTCCCACACACAGGTAGAAGCCCAAATATTTTTTCAGAGCTAGATGCAAAAAAAATTATATTCAGTTTGCAACCTGATGGAGGTCAGTATAGATGGACTAATAGAACAAGTCCTACACATTGCTAGAAGGCCAAATATTTTTTCAGAGCTAGATGCAGAAACATATTATATTCAATTTGCAACCTGATGGAGGTCAGAATAGATGGACTAATAGAACAAGTCCCACACACAGCTAGAAGCCCAATTATTTTTTCAGAGGTAGATGCAGAAAAAAATTATATTCAGTTTGCAACCTGATGGAGGTCAGTATAGATGGCTAATAGAACAAGTCCCACACACAGCTAGAAGCCCAAATATTTTTTCAGAGCTAGATGCAGAAAAATATTATATTCAATTTGCAACCTGATGGAGGTCAGTATAGATGGAGTAATAGAACAAGTCCCGCAATTTGCTGGAAGGCCAAATATTTTTCAGAGCTAGATGCAGAAAAATATTATATTCAATTTGCAACCTGATGGAGGTCAGTATAGATGGACTAATAGAACAAATCCCACACACTGCTAGAACGCCAAATATTTTTTCAGAGCTAGATGCAGAAAAATATAATATTCAATTTGCAACCTGATGGAGGTCAGTATAGATGGACTAATAGAACAAGTCCCACACACTGCTAGAAGCCCAAATATTTTTTCAGAGCTAGATGCAAAAAAAATTATATTCAGTTTGCAACCTGATGGAGGTCAGTATAGATGGACTAATAGAACAAGTCCTACACACTGCTAGAAGGCCAAATATTTTTTCAGAGCTAGATGCAGAAACATATTATATTCAATTTGCAACCTGATGGAGGTCAGAATAGATGGACTAATAGAACAAGTCCCACACACAGCTAGAAGCCCAATTATTTTTTCAGAGGTAGATGCAGAAAAAAATTATATTCAGTTTGCAACCTGATGGAGGTCAGTATAGATGGACTAATAGAACAAGTCCCACACACAGCTAGAAGCCCAAATATTTTTTCAGAGCTAGATGCAGAAAAAAATTATATTCAATTTGCAACCTGATGGAGGTCAGTATAGATGGACTAATAGAACAAGTCCCACACACTGCTAGAAGGCCAAATATTTTTTCAGAGCTAGATGCAGAAAAATATTATATTCAATTTGCAACCTGATGGAGGTCAGTATAGATGGACTAATAGAACAAGTCCCACACACAGCTAGAAGCCCAAATATTTTTTCAGAGGTAGATGCAGAAAAAAATTATATTCAGTTTGCAACCTGATGGAGGTCAGTAGATGGACTAATAGAACAAGTCCTACACACAGCTAGAAGCCCAAATATTTTTTCATAGCTAGATGCAGAAACATATTATATTCAATTTGCAACCTGATGGAGGTCAGTATAGATGGACTAATAGAACAAATCCCACACACTGCTTGAAGGCCAAATATTTTTTCAGAGCTAGATGCAGAAACATATTATATTCAATTTGCAACCTGATGGAGGTCAGAATAGATGGACTAATAGAACAAGTCCCACACACAGCTAGAAGCCCAAATATTTTTTCAGAGGTAGATGCAGAAAAAAATTATATTCAGTTTGCAACCTGATGGAGGTCAGTATAGATGGACTAATAGAACAAGTCCCACACACAGCTAGAAGCCCAAATATTTTTTCAGAGCTAGATGCAGAAAAAAATTATATTCAATTTGCAACGTGATGGAGGTCAGTATAGATGGACTAATAGAACAAGTCCCGCACACTGCTAGAAGGCCAAATATTTTTTCAGAGCTAGATGCAGAAAAATATTAGATTCAATTTGCAACCTGATGGAGGTCAGTATAGATGGACTAATAGAACAAGCCCCACACACAGCTAGAAGCCCAAATATTTTTTCAGAGGTAGATGCAGAAAAAAATTATATTCAATTTGCAACCTGATGGAGGTCAGTATAGATGGACTAATAGAACAAGTCCCACACACTGCTAGAAGGCCAAAAATTTTTTCAGAGCTAGATGCAGAAAAAAATTATATTCAATTTGCAACCTGATGGAGGTCAGTATAGATGGACTAATAGAACAAGTCCCACACACTGCTAGAAGCCCAAATATTTTTTCAGAGCTAGATGCAGAAAAATATTATATTCAATTTGCAACCTGATGGAGGTCAGTATAGATGGACGAATAGAACAAGTCCCACACACTGCTAGAAGGCCAAATATTTTTTCCGAGCTAGATGCAAAAAAACATTATATTCAATTTGCAACCTGATGGAGATCAGTATAGATGGACTAATAGAACAAGTCCCACACACTGCTAGAAGCCCAAATATTTTTTCAGGGCTAGATGCAGAAAAATATTATATTCAATTTGCAACCTGATGGAGGTCAGTATAGATGGACGAATAGAACAAGTCCCACACACTGCTAGAAGGCCAAATATTTTTTCCGAGCTAGATGCAAAAAAATATTATATTCAATTTGCAACCTGATGGAGGTCAGTATAGATGGACTAATAGAACAAGTCCCACACACAGCTAGAAGCCCAAATATTTTTTCAGAGGTAGATGCAGAAAAAAATTATATTCAGTTTGCAACCTGATGGAGGTCAGTATAGATGGACTAATAGAACAAGTCCCACACACAGCTAGAAGCCCAAATATTTTTTCAAAGCTAGATGCAGAAACATATTATATTCAATTTGCAACCTGATGGAGGTCAGTATAGATGGACTAATACAACAAATCCCACACACTGCTAGAAGGCCAAATATTTTTTCAGAGCTAGATGCAAAAACATATTATGTTCAATTTACAACCTGATGGAGGTCAGTATAGATGGACTAATAGAACAAGTCCCACACACAGCTAGAAGCCCAAATATTTTTTCAGAGGTAGATGCAGAAAAAAATTATATTCAGCTTGCAACCTGATGGAGGTCAGTATAGATGGACTAATAGAACAAGTCACACACACAGCTAGAAGCCCAAATATTTTTTCAGAGCTAGATGCAGAAAAAAATTATATTCAATTTGCAATGTGATGGAGGTCAGTATAGATGGACAAATAGAACAAGTCCCACACACTGCTAGAAGGCAAAATATTTTTTCAGAGCTAGATGCAGAAAAATATTAGATTCAATTTGCAACCTGATGGAGGTCAGTATAGATGGACTAATAGAAAAAGTCCCACACACAGCTAGAAGCCCAAATATTTTTTCAGAGGTAGATGCAGAAAAAAATTATATTCAATTTGCAACCTGATGGAGGTCAATATAGATGGACTAATAGAACAAGACCCACACACTGCTAGAAGGCCAAATATTTTTTCAGAGCTAGATGCAGAAAAAAAATATATTCAATTTGCAACCTGATAGGGGTCAGTATAGATGGACTAATAGAACAAGTCCCACACACAGCTACAAGGCCAATTATTTTTTCAGAGCTAGGTGCAGAAAAATGTTATATTCAATTTGCAACCTGATGGAGGTCAGTATAGATGGACTAATAGAACAAGTCCCGCACTCTGCTGGAAGGCCAAATATTTTTTCAGAGCTAGATGCAGAAAAATATTATATTCAATTTGCAACCTGATGGAGGTCAGTATAGATGGACTAATAGAACAAATCCCACACACTGCTAGAAGGCCAAATATTTTTTCAGAGCTAGATGCAGAAAAATATTATATTCAATTTGCAACCTGATGGAGGTCAGTATAGATGGACTAATAGAACAAGTCACACACACAGCTAGAAGCCCAAATATTTTTTCAGAGCTAGATGCAGAAAAAAAATATATTCAATTTGCAACCTGATGGAGGTCAGTATAGATGGACTAATAGAACAAGTCCCACACAAAGCTACAAGGCCAATTATTTTTTCAGAGCTAGGTGCAGAAAAATATTATATTCAATTTGCAACCTGATGGAGGTCAGTATAGATGGACTAATAGAACAAGTCCCGCACACTGCTGGAAGGCCAAATATTTTTTCAGAGCTAGATGCAGAAAAATATTATATTCAATTTGCAACCTGATGGAGGTCAGTATACATGGACTAATAGAACAAATCCCACACACTGCTAGAAGGCCAAATATTTTTTCAGAGCTGGATGCAGAAAAATATTATATTCAATTTGCAACCTGATGGAGGTCAGTATAGATGGACTAATAGAACAAGTCCCACACACAGCTAGAAGCCCAAATATTTTTTCAGAGCTAGATGCAGAAAAAAATTATATTCAGTTTGCAACCTGATGGAGGTCAGTATAGATGGACTAATAGAACAAGTCCTACACACTGCTAGAAGGCCAAATATTTTTTCAGAGCTAGATGCAGAAACATATTATATTCAATTTGCAACCTGATGGAGGTCAGAATAGATGGACTAATAGAACAAGTCCCACACACAGCTAGAAGCCCAAATATTTTTTCAGAGCTAGATGCAGAAAAAAATTATATTCAGATTGCAACCTGATGGAGGTCAGTATAGATGGACTAATAGAACAAGACCCACACACAGCTAGAAGCCCAAATATTTTTTCAGAGCTAGATGCAGAAAAAAATTATATTCAATTTGCAACGTGATGGAGGTAAGTATAGATGGACTAATAGAACAAGTCCCACACACTGCTAGAAGGCCAAATATTTTTTCAGAGCTAGATGCAGAAAAATATTAGATTAAATTTGCAACCTGATGGAGGTCAGTATAGATGGACTAATAGAACAAGTCCCACACACAGCTAGAAGCCCAAATATTTTTTCAGGGCTAGATGCAGAAAAATATTATATTCAATTTGCAACCTGATGGAGGTCAGTATAGATGGACGAATAGAACAAGTCCCACACACTGCTAGAAGGCCAAATATTTTTTCAGAGCTAGATGCAGAAAAATATTATATTCAATTTGCAACCTGATGGAGGTCAGTATAGATGGACTAATATAACAAATCCCACACACTGCTAGAAGGCCAAATATTTTTTCAGAGCTAGATGCAGAAAAATATTATATTCAATTTGCAACCTGATGGAGGTCAGTATAGATGGACTAATAGAACAAGTCCCACACACAGCTAGAAGCCCAAATATTTTTTCAGAGCTAGATGCAGAAAAAAAATATATTCAATTTGCAACCTGATGGAGGTCAGTATAGATGGACTAATAGAACAAGTCCCACACACAGCTACAAGGCCAATTATTTTTTCAGAGCTAGGTGCAGAAAAATATTATATTCAATTTGCAACCTGATGGAGGTCAGTATAGATGGACTAATAGAACAAGTCCCACACACAGCTACAAGGCCAATTATTTTTTCAGAGCTAGGTGCAGAAAAATATTATATTCAATTTGCAAAGTGATGGAGGTCAGTATAGATGGACTAATAGAACAAGTCCCGCACACTGCTGGAAGGCCAAATATTTTTTCAGAGCTAGACGCAGAAAAATATTATATTCAATTTGCAACCTGATGGAGGTCAGTATAGATGGACTACTAGAACAAATCCCACACACTGCTAGAACGCCAAATATTTTTTCAGAGCTAGATGCAGAAAAATATAATATTCAATTTGCAACCTGATGGAGGTCAGTATAGATGGACTAATAGAACAAGTCCCACACACAGGTAGAAGCCCAAATATTTTTTCAGAGCTAGATGCAAAAAAAATTATATTCAGTTTGCAACCTGATGGAGGTCAGTATAGATGGACTAATAGAACAAGTCCTACACACTGCTAGAAGGCCAAATATTTTTTCAGAGCTAGATGCAGAAACATATTATATTCAATTTGCAACCTGATGGAGGTCAGAATAGATGGACTAATAGAACAAGTCCCACACACAGCTAGAAGCCCAATTATTTTTTCAGAGGTAGATGCAGAAAAAAATTATATTCAGTTTGCAACCTGATGGAGGTCAGTATAGATGGACTAATAGAACAAGTCCCACACACAGCTAGAAGCCCAAATATTTTTTCAGAGCTA
Organism: Phyllobates terribilis; assembly: GCF_046119375.1. Classification (NCBI taxonomy): domain Eukaryota; kingdom Metazoa; phylum Chordata; class Amphibia; order Anura; family Dendrobatidae; genus Phyllobates; species Phyllobates terribilis. The sequence goes on along the minus strand of NW_027362768.1, from coordinate 101,013,388 downwards.
GATGCAGAAAAAAATTATATTCAATTTGCAACCTGATGGAGGTCAGTATAGATGGACTAATAGAACAAGTCCCACACACTGCTAGAAGGCCAAATATTTTTTCAGAGCTAGATGCAGAAAAATATTATATTCAATTTGCAACCTGATGGAGGTCAGTATAGATGGACTAATAGAACAAGTCCCACACACATCTAGAAGCCCAAATATTTTTTCAGAGCTAGATGCAGAAAAAAATTATATTCAGTTTGCAACCTGATGGAGGTCAGTATAGATGGACTAATAGAACAAGTCCTACACACTGCTAGAAGGCCAAATATTTTTTCAGAGCTAGATGCAGAAACATATTATATTCAATTTGCAACCTGATGGAGGTCAGAATAGATGGACTAATAGAACAAGTCCCACACACAGCTAGAAGCCCAAATATTTTTTCAGAGGTAGATGCAGAAAAAAATTATATTCAGATTGCAACGTGATGGAGGTCAGTATAGATGGACTAATAGAACAAGTCCCACACACTGCTAGAAGGCCAAATATTTTTTCAGAGCTAGATGCAGAAAAATATTAGATTCAATTTGCAACCTGATGGAGGTCAGTATAGATGGACTAATAGAACAAGTCCCACACACAGCTAGAAGCCCAAATATTTTTTCAGGGCTAGATGCAGAAAAATATTATATTCAATTTGCAACCTGATGGAGGTCAGTATAGATGGACGAATAGAACAAGTCCCACACACTGCTAGAAGGCCAAATATTTTTTCAGAGCTAGATGCAGAAAAATATTATATTCAATTTGCAACCTGATGGAGGTCAGTATAGATGGACTAATAGAACAAGTCCCACACACTGCTAGAAGGCCAAATATTTTTTCCGAGCTAGATGCCAAAAAATATTATATTCAATTTGCAACCTGATGGAGGTCAGTATAGATGGACTAATAGAACAAGTCCCACACACAGCTAGAAGCCCAAATATTTTTTCAGAGCTAGATGCAGAAAAAAATTATATTCAGTTTGCAACCTGATGGAGGTCAGTATAGATGGACTAATAGAAAAAGTCCTACACACTGCTTGAAGGCCAAATATTTTTTCAGAGCTAGATGCAGAAACATATTATATTCAATTTGCAACCTGATGGAGGTCAGAATAGATGGACTAATAGAACAAGTCCCACACACAGCTAGAAGCCCAAATATTTTTTCAGAGGTAGATGCAGAAAAAAAATTTATTCAGTTTGCAACCTGATGGAGGTCAGTATAGATGGACTAATAGAACAAGTCACACACACAGCTAGAAGCCCAAATATTTTTTCAGAGCTAGATGCAGAAAAAAATTATATTCAATTTGCAACGTGATGGAGGTCAGTATAGATGGACTAATAAAACAAGTCCCACACACTGCTAGAAGGCAAAATATTTTTTCAGAGCTAGATGCAGAAAAATATTAGATTCAATTTGCAACCTGATGGAGGTCAGTATAGATGGACTAATAGAACAAGTCCCACACACAGCTAGAAGCCCAAATATTTTTTCAGAGGTAGATGAAGAAAAAAATTATATTCAATTTGCAACCTGATGGAGGTCAGTATAGATGGACTAATAGAACAAGTCCCACACACTGCTAGAAGGCCAAATATTTTTTCAGAGCTAGATGCAGAAAAAAAATATATTCAATTTGCAACCTGATGGAGGTCAGTATAGATGGACTAATAGAACAAGTCCCACACACAGCTACAAGGCCAATTATTTTTTCAGAGCTAGGTGCAGAAAAATATTATATTCAATTTGCAACCTGATGGAGGTCAGTATAGATGGAGTAATAGAACAAGTCCCGCACTCTGCTGGAAGGCCAAATATTTTTTCAGAGCTAGATGCAGAAAAATATTATATTCAATTTGCAACCTGATGGAGGTCAGTATAGATGGACTAATATAACAAATCCCACACACTGCTAGAAGGCCAAATATTTTTTCAGAGCTAGATGCAGAAAAATATTATATTCAATTTGCAATCTGATGGAGGTCAGTATAGATGGACTAATAGAACAAGTCCCACACACAGCTAGAAGCCCAAATATTTTTTCAGAGCTAGATGCAGAAAAAAAATATATTCAATTTGCAACCTGATGGAGGTCAGTATAGATGGACTAATAGAACAAGTCCCACACACAGCTACAAGGCCAATTATTTTTTCAGAGCTAGGTGCAGAAAAATATTATATTCAATTTGCAACCTGATGGAGGTCAGTATAGAGGGACTAATAGAACAAGTCCCACACACAGCTACAAGGCCAATTATTTTTTCAGAGCTAGGTGCAGAAAAATATTATATTCAATTTGCAAAGTGATGGAGGTCAGTATAGATGGACTAATAGAACAAGTCCCGCACACTGCTGGAAGGCCAAATATTTTTTCAGAGCTAGATGCAGAAAAATATTATATTCAATTTGCAACCTGATGGAGGTCAGTATAGATGGACTACTAGAACAAATCCCACACACTGCTAGAACGCCAAATATTTTTTCAGAGCTAGATGCAGAAAAATATAATATTCAATTTGCAACCTGATGGAGGTCAGTATAGATGGACTAATAGAACAAGTCCCACACACAGGTAGAAGCCCAAATATTTTTTCAGAGCTAGATGCAAAAAAAATTATATTCAGTTTGCAACCTGATGGAGGTCAGTATAGATGGACTAATAGAACAAGTCCTACACACTGCTAGAAGGCCAAATATTTTTTCAGAGCTAGATGCAGAAACATATTATATTCAATTTGCAACCTGATGGAGGTCAGAATAGATGGACTAATAGAACAAGTCCCACACACAGCTAGAAGCCCAATTATTTTTTCAGAGGTAGATGCAGAAAAAAATTATATTCAGTTTGCAACCTGATGGAGGTCAGTATAGATGGACTAATAGAACAAGTCCCACACACAGCTAGAAGCCCAAATATTTTTTCAGAGCTAGATGCAGAAAAAAATTATATTCAATTTGCAACCTGATGGAGGTCAGTATAGATGGACTAATAGAACAAGTCCCACACACTGCTAGAAGGCCAAATATTTTTTCAGAGCTAGATGCAGAAAAATATTATATTCAATTTGCAACCTGATGGAGGTCAGTATAGATGGACTAATAGAACAAGTCCCACACACAGCTAGAAGCCCAAATATTTTTTCAGAGGTAGATGCAGAAAAAAATTATATTCAGTTTGCAACCTGATGGAGGTCAGTAGATGGACTAATAGAACAAGTCCTACACACAGCTAGAAGCCCAAATATTTTTTCATAGCTAGATGCAGAAACATATTATATTCAATTTGCAACCTGATGGAGGTCAGTATAGATGGACTAATAGAACAAATCCCACACACTGCTTGAAGGCCAAATATTTTTTCAGAGCTAGATGCAGAAACATATTATATTCAATTTGCAACCTGATGGAGGTCAGAATAGATGGACTAATAGAACAAGTCCCACACACAGCTAGAAGCCCAAATATTTTTTCAGAGGTAGATGCAGAAAAAAATTATATTCAGTTTGCAACCTGATGGAGGTCAGTATAGATGGACTAATAGAACAAGTCCCACACACAGCTAGAAGCCCAAATATTTTATCAGAGCTAGATGCAGAAAAAAATTATATTCAATTTGCAACGTGATGGAGGTCAGTATAGATGGACTAATAGAACAAGTCCCACACACTGCTAGAAGGCCAAATATTTTTTCAGAGCTAGATGCAGAAAAATATTAGATTCAATTTGCAACCTGATGGAGGTCAGTATAGATGGAATAATAGAACAAGCCCCACACACAGCTAGAAGCCCAAATATTTTTTCAGAGGTAGATGCAGAAAAAAATTATATTCAATTTGCAACCTGATGGAGGTCAGTATAGATGGACTAATAGAACAAGTCCCACACACTGCTAGAAGGCCAAAAATTTTTTCAGAGCTAGATGCAGAAAAAAATTATATTCAATTTGCAACCTGATGGAGGTCAGTATAGATGGACTAATAGAACAAGTCCCACACACTGCTAGAAGCCCAAATATTTTTTCAGGGCTAGATGCAGAAAAATATTATATTCAATTTGCAACCTGATGGAGGTCAGTATAGATGGACGAATAGAACAAGTCCCACACACTGCTAGAAGGCCAAATATTTTTTCCGAGCTAGATGCAAAAAAATATTATATTCAATTTGCAACCTGATGGAGGTCAGTATAGATGGACTAATAGAACAAGTCCCACACACTGCGAGAAGCCCAAATATTTTTTCAGGGCTAGATGCAGAAAAATATTATATTCAATTTGCAACCTGATGGAGGTCAGTATAGATGGACGAATAGAACAAGTCCCACACACTGCTAGAAGGCCAAATATTTTTTCCGAGCTAGATGCAAAAAAATATTATATTCAATTTGCAACCTGATGGAGGTCAGTATAGATGGACTAATAGAACAAGTCCCACACACAGCTAGAAGCCCAAATATTTTTTCAGAGGTAGATGCAGAAAAAAATTATATTCAGTTGGCAACCTGATGGAGGTCAGTATAGATGGACTAATAGAACAAGTCCCACACACAGCTAGAAGCCCAAATATTTTTTCAAAGCTAGATGCAGAAACATATTATATTCAATTTGCAACCTGATGGAGGTCAGTATAGATGGACTAATACAACAAATCCCACACACTGCTAGAAGGCCAAATATTTTTTCAGAGCTAGATGCAAAAACATATTATGTTCAATTTACAACCTGATGGAGGTCAGTATAGATGGACTAATAGAACAAGTCCCACACACAGCTAGAAGCCCAAATATTTTTTCAGAGGTAGATGCAGAAAAAAATTATATTCAGTTTGCAACCTGATGGAGGTCAGTATAGATGGACTAATAGAACAAGTCACACACACAGCTAGAAGCCCAAATATTTTTTCAGAGCTAGATGCAGAAAAAAATTATATTCAATTTGCAACGTGATGGAGGTCAGTATAGATGGACTAATAGAAAAAGTCCCACACACTGCTAGAAGGCAAAATATTTTTTCAGAGCTAGATGCAGAAAAATATTAGATTCAATTTGCAACCTGATGGAGGTCAGTATAGATGGACTAATAGAAAAAGTCCCACACACAGCTAGAAACCCAAATATTTTTTCAGAGGTAGATGCAGAGAAAAATTATATTCAATTTGCAACCTGATGGAGGTCAATATAGATGGACTAATAGAACAAGTCCCACACACTGCTAGAAGGCCAAATATTTTTTCAGAGCTAGATGCAGAAAAAAAATATATTCAATTTGCAACCTGATGGAGGTCAGTATAGATGGACTAATAGAACAAGTCCCACACACAGCTACAAGGCCAATTATTTTTTCAGAGCTAGGTGCAGAAAAATATTATATTCAATTTGCAACCTGATGGAGGTCAGTATAGATGGACTAAGAGAACAAGTCCCGCACTCTGCTGGAAGGCCAAATATTTTTTCAGAGCTAGATGCAGAAAAATATTATATTCAATTTGCAACCTGATGGAGGTCAGTATAGATGGACTAATAGAACAAATCCCACACACTGCTAGAAGGCCAAATATTTTTTCAGAGCTAGATGCAGAAAAATATTATATTCAATTTGCAACCTGATGGAGGTCAGTATAGATGGACTAATAGAACAAGTCACACACACAGCTAGAAGCCCAAATATTTTTTCAGAGCTAGATGCAGAAAAAAAATATATTCAATTTGCAACCTGATGGAGGTCAGTATAGATGGACTAATAGAACAAGTCCCACACAAAGCTACAAGGCCAATTATTTTTTCAGAGCTAGGTGCAGAAAAATATTATATTCAATTTGCAACCTGATGGAGGTCAGTATAGATGGACTAATAGAACAAGTCCCACACACAGCTAGAAGCCCAAATATTTTTTCAGAGCTAGATGCAGAAAAAAATTATATTCAATTTGCAACGTGATGGAGGTCAGTATAGATGTACTAATAGAACAAGTCCCACACACTGCTAGAAGGCCAAATATTTTTTCAGAGCTAGATGCAGAAAAATATTAGATTCAATTTGCAACCTGATGGAGGTCAGTATAGATGGACTAATAGAACAAGTCCCACACACAGCTAGAAGCCCAAATATTTTTTCAGGGCTAGATGCAGAAAAATATTATATTCAATTTGCAACCTGATGGAGGTCAGTATAGATGGACGAATAGAACAAGTCCCACACACTGCTAGAAGGCCAAATATTTTTTCAGAGCTAGATGCAGAAAAATATTATATTCAATTTGCAACCTGATGGAGGTCAGTATAGATGGACTAATAGAACAAGTCCCACACACTGCTAGAAGGCCAAATATTTTTTCCGAGCTAGATGCCAAAAAACATTATATTCAATTTGCAACCTGATGGAGGTCAGTATAGATGGACTAATAGAACAAGTCCCACACACAGCTAGAAGCCCAAATATTTTTTCAGAGCTAGATGGAGAAAAAAATTATATTCAGTTTGCAACCTGATGGAGGTCAGTATAGAAGGACTAATAGAACAAGTCCTACACACTGCTAGAAGGCCAAATATTTTTTCAGAGCTAGATGCAGAAACATATTATATTCAATTTGCAGCCTGATGGAGGTCAGTATAGATGGACTAATAGAACAAGTCCCACACACAGCTAGAAGCCCAAATATTTTTTCAGAGGTAGATGCAGAAAAAAATTATATTCAGTTTGCAACCTGATGGAGGTCAGTATAGATGGACTAATAGAACAAGTCACACACACAGCTAGAAGCCCAAATATTTTTTCAGAGGTAGATGAAGAAAAAAATTATATTCAATTTGCAACGTGATGGAGGTCAGTATAGATGGACTAATAGAACAAGTCCCACACACTGCTAGAAAGCAAAATATTTTTTCAGAGCTAGATGCAGAAAAATATTAGATTCAATTTGCAACCTGATGGAGGTCAGTATAGATGGACTAATAGAACAAGTCCCACACACAGCTAGAAGCCCAAATATTTTTTCAGAGGTAGATGAAGAAAAAAATTATATTCAATTTGCAACCTGATGGAGGTCAGTATAGATGGACTAATAGAACAAGTCCCACACACTGCTAGAAGGCCAAATATTTTTTCAGAGCTAGATGCAGAAAAAAAATATATTCAATTTGCAACCTGATGGAGGTCAGTATAGATGGACTAATAGAACAAGTCCCACACACAGCTACAAGGCCAATTATTTTTTCAGAGCTAGGTGCAGAAAAATATTATATTCAATTTGCAACCTGATGGAGGTCAGTATAGATGGAGTAATAGAACAAGTCCCGCACTCTGCTGGAAGGCCAAATATTTTTTCAGAGCTAGATGCAGAAAAATATTATATTCAATTTGCAACCTGATGGAGGTCAGTATAGATGGACTAATATAACAAATCCCACACACTGCTAGAAGGCCAAATATTTTTTCAGAGCTAGAAGAAGAAAAATATTATATTCAATTTGCAACCTGATGGAGGTCAGTATAGATGGACTAATAGAACAAGTCCCACACACAGCTAGAAGCCCAAATATTTTTTCAGAGCTAGATGCAGAAAAAAAATATATTCAATTTGCAACCTGATGGAGGTCAGTATAGATGGACTAATAGAACAAGTCCCACACACACCTACAAGGCCAATTATTTTTTCAGAGCTAGGTGCAGAAAAATATTATATTCAATTTGCAACCTGATGGAGGTCAGTATAGATGGACTAATAGAACAAGTCCCGCACACTGCTGGAAGGCCAAATATTTTTTCAGAGCTAGATGCAGAAAAATATTATATTCAATTTGCAACCTGATGGAGGTCAGTATAGATGGACTAATAGAAAAAATCCCACACACTGCTAGAACGCCAAATATTTTTTCAGAGCTAGATGCAGAAAAATATATTCAATTTGCAACCTGATGGAGGTCAGTATAGATGGACTAATAGAACAAGTCCCACACACAGGTAGAAGCCCAAATATTTTTTCAGAGCTAGATGCAGAAAAAATTATATTCAGTTTGCAACCTGATGGAGGTCAGTATAGATGGACTAATAGAACAAGTCCTACACACTGCTAGAAGGCCAAATATTTTTTCAGAGCTAGATGCAGAAACATATTATATTCAATTTGCAACCTGATGGAGGTCAGAATAGATGGACTAATAGAACAAGTCCCACACACAGCTAGAAGCCCAATTATTTTTTCAGAGGTAGATGCAGAAAAAAATTATATTCAGTTTGCAACCTGATGGAGGTCAGTATAGATGGACTAATAGAACAAGTCACACACACAGCTAGAAGCCCAAATATTTTTTCAGAGCTAGATGCAGAAAAAAATTATATTCAATTTGCAACCTGATGGAGGTCAGTATAGATGGACTAATAGAACAAGTCCCACACACTGCTAGAAGGCCAAATATTTTTTCAGAGCTAGATGCAGAAAAATATTATATTCAATTTGCAACCTGATGGAGGTCAGTATAGATGGACTAATAGAACAAGTCCCACATACAGCTAGAAGCCCAAATATTTTTTCAGAGGTAGATGAAGAAAAAAATTATATTCAGTTTGCAACCTGATGGAGGTCAGTATAGATGGACTAATAGAACAAGTCCTACACACAGCTAGAAGCCCAAATATTTTTTCAGAGCTAGATGCAGAAACATATTATATTCAATTTGCAACCTGATGGAGGTCAGTATAGATGGACTAATAGAACAAATCCCACACACTGCTAGAAGGCCAAATATGTTTTCAGAGCTAGATGCAGAAACATATTATATTCAATTTGCAACCTGATGGAGGTCAGAATAGATGGACTAATAGAACAAGTCCCACACACAGCTAGAAGCCCAAATATTTTTTCAGAGGTAGATGCAGAAAAAAATTATATTCAGTTTGCAACCTGATGGAGGTCAGTATAGATGGACTAATAGCACAAGTCCCACACAAAGCTAGAAGCCCAAATATTTTTTCAGAGCTAGATGCAGAAAAAAATTATATTCAATTTGCAACGTGATGGAGGTCAGTATAGATGGACTAATAGAACAAGTCCCACACACTGCTAGAAGGCCAAATATTTTTTCAGAGCTAGATGCAGAAAAATATTAGATTCAATTTGCAACCTGATGGAGGTCAGTATAGATAGCCTAATAGAACAAGTCCCACACACAGCTAGAAGCCCAAATATTTTTTCAGAGGTAGATGCAGAAAAAAATTATATTCAATTTGCAACCTGATGGAGGTCAGCATAGATGGACTAATAGAGCAAGTCCCACACACTGCTAGAATGCCAAATATTTTTTCAGAGCTAGATGCAGAAAAAAATTATTTTCAATTTGCAACCTGATGGAGTTCAGTATAGATGGACTAATAGAACAAGTCCCACACACTGCTAGAAGGCCAAATATTTTTTCAGAGCTAGATGCAGAAAAAAATTATATTCAATTTGCAACCTGATGGAGGTAAGTATAGATGGACTAATAGAACAAGTCCCACACACAGCTAGAAGCCCAAATATTTTTTCAGAGGTAGATGCAGAAAAAAATTATATTCAGTTTGCAACCTGATGGAGGTCAGTATAGATGGACTAATAGAAAAAATCCCACACACTGCTAGAGCTCCAAATATTTTTTCAGAGATAGATGCAGAAAAATATTATATTCAATTTGCAACCTGATGGAGGTCAGTATAGATGGACCAATAGAACAAGTCCCACACACTGCTAGAAGGCCAAATATTTTTTCCGAGCTAGATGCAAAAAAATATTATATTCAATTTGCAACCTGATGGAGGTAAGTATAGATGGACTAATAGAACAAGTCCCACACACAGCTAGAAGCCCAAATATTTTTTCAGAGGTAGATGCAGAAAAAAATTATATTCAGTTTGCAACCTGATGGAGGTCAGTATAGATGGACTAATAGAACAAGTCCCACACACAGCTAGAAGCCCAAATATTTTTTCAAAGCTAGATGCAGAAACATATTATATTCAATTTGCAACCTGATGGAGGTCAGTATAGATGGACTAATAGAACAAGTCCCACACACAGCTACAAGGCCAATTATTTTTTCAGAGCTAGGTGCAGAAAAATATTAAATTCAATTTGCAACCTGATGGAGGTCAGTATAGATGGACTAATAGAACAAGTCCCACACACTGCTAGAAGGCAAAATATTTTTTCAGAGCTAGATGCAGAAAAATATTAGATTCAATTTGCAACCTGATGGAGGTCAGTATAGATGGACTAATAGAACAAGTCCCACACACAGCTAGAAGCCCAAATATTTTTTCAGAGGTAGATGCAGAAAAAAATTATATTCAATTTGCAACCTGATGGAGGTCAGTATAAATGGACTAATAGAACAAGTCCCACACACTGCTAGAAGGCCAAATATTTTTTCAGAGCTAGATGCAGAAAAAAAATATATTCAATTTGCAACCTGATGGAGGTCAGTATAGATGGACTAATAGAACAAGTCCCACACACAGCTACAAGGCCAATTATTTTTTCAGAGCTAGGTGCAGAAAAATATTATATTCAATTTGCAACCTGATGGAGGTCAGTATAGATGGACTAATAGAACAAGTCCCGCACTCTGCTGGAAGGCCAAATATTTTTTCAGAGCTAGATGCAGAAAAATATTATATTCAATTTGCAACCTGATGGAGGTCAGTATAGATGGACTAATAGAACAAGTCCCACACACAGCTAGAAGCCCAAATATTTTTTCAGAGCTAGATGCAGAAAAATATTATATTCAATTTGCAACCTGATGGAGGTCAGTATAGATGGACTAATAGAACAAGTCCCACACACAGCTAGAAGCCCAAATATTTTTTCAGAGCTAGATGCAGAAAAAAAATATATTCAATTTGCAACCTGATGGAGGTCAGTATAGATGGACTAATAGAACAAGTCCCACACACAGCTACAAGGCCAATTATTTTTTCAGAGCTAGGTGCAGAAAAATATTATATTCAATTTGCAACCTGATGGAGGTCAGTATAGATGGACTAATAGAACAAGTCCCGCACACTGCTGGAAGGCCAAATATTTTTTCAGAGCTAGATGCAGAAAAATTTTATATTCAATTGCAACCTGATGGAGGTCAGTATACATGGACTAATAGAACAAATCCCACACACTGCTAGAAGGCCAAATATTTTTTCAGAGCTAGATGCAGAAAAATATTATATTCAATTTGCAACCTGATGGAGGTCAGTATAGATGGACTAATAGAACAAGTCCCACACACAGCTAGAAGCCCAAATATTTTTTCAGAGCTAGATGCAGAAAAAAATTATATTCAGTTTGCAACCTGATGGAGGTCAGTATAGATGGACTAATAGAACAAGTCCTACACACTGCTAGAAGGCCAAATATTTTTTCAGAGCTAGATGCAGAAACATATTATATTCAATTTACAACCTGATGGAGGTCAGAATAGATGGACTAATAGAACAAGTCCCACACACAGCTAGAAGGCCAAATATTTTTTCAGAGGTAGATGCAGAAAAAAATTATATTCAGATTGCAACCTGATGGAGGTCAGTATAGATGGACTAATAGAACAAGTCCCACACACAGCTAGAAGCCCAAATATTTTTTCAGAGCTAGATGCAGAAAAAAATTATATTCAATTTGCAACGTGATGGAGGTCAGTATAGATGGACTAATAGAACAAGTCCCACACACTGCTAGAAGGCCAAATATTTTTTCAGAGCTAGATGCAGAAAAATATTAGATTCAATTTGCAACCTGATGGAGGTCAGTATAGATGGACTAATAGAACAAGTCCCACACACAGCTAGAAGCCCAAATATTTTTTCAGGGCTAGATGCAGAAAAATATTATATTCAATTTGCAACCTGATGGAGGTCAGTATAGATGGACGAATAGAACAAGTCCCACACACTGCTAGAAGGCCAAATATTTTTTTACAGAGCTAGATGCAGAAAAATATTATATTCAGTTTGCAACCTGATGGAGGTAAGTATAGATGGACTAATAGAACAAGTCCCACACACTGCTAGAAGGCCAAATATTTTTTCCGAGCTAGATGCAAAAAAATATTATATTCAATTTGCAACCTGATGGAGGTCAGTATAGATGGACTAATATAACAAGTCCCACACACAGCTAGAAGCCCAAATATTTTTTCAGAGCTAGATGCAGAAAAAAATTATATTCAGTTTGCAACCTGATGGAGGTCAGTATAGATGGACTAATAGATCAAGTCCTACACACTGCTAGAAGGCCAAATATTTTTTCAGAGCTAGATGCAGAAACATATTATATTCAATTTGCAACCTGATGGAGGTCAGAATAGATGGACTAATTGGCCCACCGGAACCGACCTTATCATGTGTTGTGGGTGGGATGACGATGCATGCAGCAATGTATTGGTGGATGTGGGTTGCAAATTGAATCTAATATTTTTCTGCATCTAGCTCTGAAAAAATATTTGGCCTTCTAGCAGTGTGTGGGACTTGTTCTATTAGTCCATCTATAGTGACCTCCATCACGTTGCAAATTGAATATAATTTTTTTCTGCATCTAGCTCTGAAAAAATATTTGGCCTTCTAGCAGTGTGTGGGACTTGTTCTATTAGTCCATCTATACTGACCTCCATCAGGTTGCAAATTGAATATAATATTTTTCTGCATCTAGCTCTGAAAAAATATTTGGCCTTCCAGCAGTGTGCGGGACTTGTTCTCTTAGTCCATCTATACTGACCTCCATCAGGTTGCAAATTGAATATAATATTTTTCTGCACCTAGCTCTGAAAAAATAATTGGCCTTGTAGCTGTGTGTGGGACTTGTTCTATTAGTCCATCTATACTGACCTCCATCAGGTTGCAAATTGAATATATTTTTTTTCTGCATCTAGCTCTGAAAAAATATTTGGCCTTCTAGCAGTGTGTGGGACTTGTTCTATTAGTCCATCTATACTGACCTCCATCAGGTTGCAAATTGAATATAATTTTTTTCTGCATCTACCTCTGAAAAAATATTTGGGCTTCTAGCTGTGTGTGGGACTTGTTCTATTAGTCCATCTATACTGACCTCCATCAGGTTGCAAATTGAATATAATATTTTTTTGCATCTAGCTCGGAAAAAATATTTGGCCTTCTAGCAGTGTGTGGGACTTGTTCTATTAGTCCATCTATACAGACCTCCATCAGGTTGCAAATTGAATATAATATTTTTCTGCATCTAGCTCTGAAAAAATATTTGGCCTTCTAGCAGTGTGTGTGACTTGTTCTATTCGTCCATCTATACTGACCTCCATCAGGTTGCAAATTGAATATAATTTTTTTTCTGAATCTACCTCTGAAAAAATATTTGGCCTTCTAGCAGTGTGTTGGACTTGATGGAGGTCAGTATAGATGGACTAATAGAACAAGTCCCACACACAGCTAGAAGCCCAAATATTTTTTCAGAGGTAGATGCAGAAAAAATTTATATTCAATTTGCAACCTGATGGAGGTCAGTATAGATGGACTAATAGAACAAGTCCCACACACTGCTAGAAGGCCAAATATTTTTTCAGAGCTAGATGCAGAAAAAAATTATATTCAATTTGCAACCTGATGGAGGTCAGTATAGATGGACTAATAGAACAAGTCCCACACACTGCTAGAAGCCCAAATATTTTTTCCGAGCTAGATGCAAAAAAATATTATATTCAATTTGCAACCTGATGGAGGTCAGTATAGATGGACTAATAGAACAAGTCCCACACACTGCTAGAAGGCCAAATATTTTTTCAGAGCTAGATGCAGAAAAATATTATATTCAATTTGCAACCTGATGGAGGTCAGTATAGATGGACTAATAGAACAAGTCTCACACACTGCTAGAAGGCCAAATTTTTTTTCAGATGTAGATGCAGAAAAAAAATTATATTCAGTTTGCAACCTGATGGAGGTCAGTATAGATGGACTAATAGAAAAAGTCCCACACACAGCTAGAAGGCCAAATATTTTTTCAGAGCTAGATGCAGAAAAAAATTATATTCAATTTGCAACGTGATGGAGGTCAGTATAGATGGACTAATAGAACAAGTCCAACACACTGCTCGAAGGCCAAATATTTTTTCAGAGGTAGATTCAGAAAAAAAATTATATTCAGTTTGCAACCTGATGGAGGTCAGTATAGATGGACTTATAGAACAAGTCCCACACACTGCTAGAAGGCCCAAATATTTTTTCAGAGCTAGATGCAGAAAAAAATTATATTCAATTTGCAACCTGATGGAGGTCAGTATAGATGGACTAATAGAACACGTCCCACACACTGCCAGAAGGCCAAATATTTTTTCAGAGCTAGATGCAGAATAATATTATATTCAATTTGCAACCTGATGGAGGTCAGTATAGATGGACTAGTAGAACAAGTCCCACACACTGCTAGAAGCCCAAATATTTTTTCAGAGCTAGATGCAGAAAAAAATTATATTCAATTTGCAACCTGATGGAGGTCAGTATAGATGGACTAATAGAACAAGTCCCACACACTGCTAGAAGGCCAAATATTTTTTCAGAGGTAGATGCAGAAAAAAATTATATTCAATTTGCAACCTGATGGAGGTCAGTATAGATGGACTAATAGAACAAGTCCCACACACAGCTAGAAGCCCAAATATTTTTTCAGAGGTAGATGTAGAAAAAAATTATATTCAATTTGCAACCTGATGGAGGTCAGTATAGATGGACTAATAGAACAAGTCCCACACACTGCTAGAAGGCCAAATATTTTTTCAGAGCTAGATGCAGAAAAATATTATATTCACTTTGCAACCTGATGGAGGTCAGTATAGATGGACTAATAGAACAAGTCCCACACACAGCTAGAAGCCCAAATATTTTTTCAGAGGTAGATGCAGAAAAAAATTATATTCAATTTGCAACCTGATGGAGGTCAGTATAGAAGGACTAATAGAACAAGTCCCACAAACAGCTAGAAGCCCAAATATTTTTTCAGAGCTAGATGCAGAAAAAAAGTATATTCAATTTGCAACGTGATGGAGGTCAGTATAGATGGACTAATAGAACAAGTCCCAAACACTGCTAGAAGGCAAAATATTTTTTTCAGAGCTAGATGCAGAAAAATATTATATTCAATTTGCAACCTGATGGAGGTCAGTATAGATGGACTAATAGAACAAGTCCCACACACTGCTAGAAGGCCAAATATTTTTTCAGAGTTAGATGCAGAAAAAAATTATATTCAATTTGCAACCTGATGGAGGTCAGTATAGAAGGACTAATAGAACAAGTCCCACAGACAGCTAGAAGCCCAAATATTTTTTCAGAGCTAGATGCAGAAAAATATTATATTCAATTTGCAACCTGATGGAGGTCAGTATACATTGACTAATAGAACAAGTCCCACACACTGCTAGAAGGCCAAATATTTTTTCAGAGTTAGATGCAGAAAAAAATTATATTCAATTTGCAACCTGATGGAGGTCAGTATAGATGGATTAACAGAACAAGTCCCACACACAGCTAGAAGCCCAAATATTTTTTCAGAGGTAGATGCAGAAAAAAATTATATTCAATTTGCAACCTGATGGAGGTCAGTATAGAAGGACTAATAGAACAAGTCCCACACACTGCTATAAGGCCAAATATTTTTTCAGAGCTAGATGCAGAAAAAAATTATATTCAATTTGCAACCTGATGGAGGTCAGTATAGATGGACTAATAGAACAAGTCCCACACACTGCCAGAAGGCCAAATATTTTTTCAGAGCTAGATGCAGAATAATATTATATTCAATTTGCAACCTGATGGAGGTCAGTATAGATGGACTAATAGAACAAGTCCCACACACTGCTAGAAGGCCAAATATTTTTTCAGAGCTAGATGCAGAAAAAAAATATATTCAATTTGCAACCTGATGGAGGTCAGTATAGATGGACTAATAGAACAAGTCCCACACACAGCTACAAGGCCAATTCTTTTTTCAGTGCTAGGTGCAGAAAAATATTATATTCAATTTGCAACCTGATGGAGGTCAGTATAGATGGACTAATAGAACAAGTCCCGCACACTGCTGGAAGGCCAAATACTTTTTCAGAGCTAGATGCAGAAAAATATTATATTCAATTTGCAACCTGATGGAGGTCAGTATAGATGGACTAATAAAACAAGTCCCACACACAGCTAGAAGCCCAAATATTTTTTCAGAGCTAGATGCAGAAAAAAATTATATTCAATTTGCAACCTGATGGAGGTCAGTATAGATGGACTAATAGAACAAGTCCCACACACTGCTAGAAGCCCAAATATTTTTTCCGAGCTAGATGCAAAAAAATATTATATTCAATTTGCAACCTGATGGAGGTCAGTATAGATGGACTAATAGAACAAGTCCCACACACTGCTAGAAGGCCAAATATTTTTTCAGAGCTAGATGCAGAAAAATATTATATTCAATTTGCAACCTGATGGAGGTCAGTATAGATGGACTAATAGAACAAGTCTCACACACTGCTAGAAGGCCAAATTTTTTTTCAGATGTAGATGCAGAAAAAAAATTATATTCAGTTTGCAACCTGATGGAGGTCAGTATAGATGGACTAATAGAAAAAGTCCCACACACAGCTAGAAGGCCAAATATTTTTTCAGAGCTAGATGCAGAAAAAAATTATATTCAATTTGCAACGTGATGGAGGTCAGTATAGATGGACTAATAGAACAAGTCCAACACACTGCTCGAAGGCCAAATATTTTTTCAGAGGTAGATTCAGAAAAAAAATTATATTCAGTTTGCAACCTGATGGAGGTCAGTATAGATGGACTTATAGAACAAGTCCCACACACTGCTAGAAGGCCCAAATATTTTTTCAGAGCTAGATGCAGAAAAAAATTATATTCAATTTGCAACCTGATGGAGGTCAGTATAGATGGACTAATAGAACACGTCCCACACACTGCCAGAAGGCCAAATATTTTTTCAGAGCTAGATGCAGAATAATATTATATTCAATTTGCAACCTGATGGAGGTCAGTATAGATGGACTAGTAGAACAAGTCCCACACACTGCTAGAAGCCCAAATATTTTTTCAGAGCTAGATGCAGAAAAAAATTATATTCAATTTGCAACCTGATGGAGGTCAGTATAGATGGACTAATAGAACAAGTCCCACACACTGCTAGAAGGCCAAATATTTTTTCAGAGGTAGATGCAGAAAAAAATTATATTCAATTTGCAACCTGATGGAGGTCAGTATAGATGGACTAATAGAACAAGTCCCACACACAGCTAGAAGCCCAAATATTTTTTCAGAGGTAGATGTAGAAAAAAATTATATTCAATTTGCAACCTGATGGAGGTCAGTATAGATGGACTAATAGAACAAGTCCCACACACTGCTAGAAGGCCAAATATTTTTTCAGAGCTAGATGCAGAAAAATATTATATTCACTTTGCAACCTGATGGAGGTCAGTATAGATGGACTAATAGAACAAGTCCCACACACAGCTAGAAGCCCAAATATTTTTTCAGAGGTAGATGCAGAAAAAAATTATATTCAATTTGCAACCTGATGGAGGTCAGTATAGAAGGACTAATAGAACAAGTCCCACAAACAGCTAGAAGCCCAAATATTTTTTCAGAGCTAGATGCAGAAAAAAAGTATATTCAATTTGCAACGTGATGGAGGTCAGTATAGATGGACTAATAGAACAAGTCCCAAACACTGCTAGAAGGCAAAATATTTTTTTCAGAGCTAGATGCAGAAAAATATTATATTCAATTTGCAACCTGATGGAGGTCAGTATAGATGGACTAATAGAACAAGTCCCACACACTGCTAGAAGGCCAAATATTTTTTCAGAGTTAGATGCAGAAAAAAATTATATTCAATTTGCAACCTGATGGAGGTCAGTATAGAAGGACTAATAGAACAAGTCCCACAGACAGCTAGAAGCCCAAATATTTTTTCAGAGCTAGATGCAGAAAAATATTATATTCAATTTGCAACCTGATGGAGGTCAGTATACATTGACTAATAGAACAAGTCCCACACACTGCTAGAAGGCCAAATATTTTTTCAGAGTTAGATGCAGAAAAAAATTATATTCAATTTGCAACCTGATGGAGGTCAGTATAGATGGATTAACAGAACAAGTCCCACACACAGCTAGAAGCCCAAATATTTTTTCAGAGGTAGATGCAGAAAAAAATTATATTCAATTTGCAACCTGATGGAGGTCAGTATAGAAGGACTAATAGAACAAGTCCCACACACTGCTATAAGGCCAAATATTTTTTCAGAGCTAGATGCAGAAAAAAATTATATTCAATTTGCAACCTGATGGAGGTCAGTATAGATGGACTAATAGAACAAGTCCCACACACTGCCAGAAGGCCAAATATTTTTTCAGAGCTAGATGCAGAATAATATTATATTCAATTTGCAACCTGATGGAGGTCAGTATAGATGGACTAATAGAACAAGTCCCACACACTGCTAGAAGGCCAAATATTTTTTCAGAGCTAGATGCAGAAAAAAAATATATTCAATTTGCAACCTGATGGAGGTCAGTATAGATGGACTAATAGAACAAGTCCCACACACAGCTACAAGGCCAATTCTTTTTTCAGTGCTAGGTGCAGAAAAATATTATATTCAATTTGCAACCTGATGGAGGTCAGTATAGATGGACTAATAGAACAAGTCCCGCACACTGCTGGAAGGCCAAATACTTTTTCAGAGCTAGATGCAGAAAAATATTATATTCAATTTGCAACCTGATGGAGGTCAGTATAGATGGACTAATAAAACAAGTCCCACACACAGCTAGAAGCCCAAATATTTTTTCAGAGGTAGATGCAGAAAAAAATTATATTCAGTTTGCAACCTGATGGAGGTCAGTATAGATGGACTAATAGAACAAGTCCTACACACAGCTAGAAGCCCAAACATTTTTTCAGAGCTAGATACAGAAACATGTGATATTCAATTTGCAACCTGATGGAGGTCAGTATAGATGGACTAATAGAACAAGTCCCACACACTGCTAGAAGGCCAAATATTTTTTCAGATGTAGATGCAGAAAAAAAATTATATTCAGTTTGCAACCTGATGGAGGTCAGTATAGATGGACTAATAGAAACAGTCCCACACACTGCTAGAAGGAAAAATATTTTTTCAGAGCTAGATGCAGAAAAATATTAGATTCAATTTGCAACCTGATGGAGGTCAGTATAGATGGACTAATAGAACAAGTCCCACACACAGCTAGAAGCCCAAATATTTTTTCAGAGGTAGATGCAGAAAAAAATTATATTCAATTTGCAACCTGATGGAGGTCAGTATAGATGGACTAATAGAACAAGTCCCACACACTGCTAGAAGGCCAAATATTTTTTCAGAGCTAGATGCAGAAAAAAATTATATTCAATTTGGAACCTGATGGAGGTCAGTATAGATGGACTAATAGAACAAGTCCCACACACTGCTAGAAGCCCAAATATTTTTTCCGAGCTAGATGCAAAAAAATATTATATTCAATTTGCAACCTGATGGAGGTCAGTATAGATGGACTAATAGAACAAGTCCCACACACTACTAGAAGGCCAAATATTTTTTCAGAGCTAGATGCAGAAAAACATTATATTCAATTTGCAACCTGATGGAGGTCAGTATAGATGGACTAATAGAACAAGTCTCACACACTGCTAGAAGGCCAAATTTTTTTTCAGATGTAGATGCAGAAAAAAAATTATATTCAGTTTGCAACCTGATGGAGGTCAGTATAGATGGACTAATAGAAAAAGTCCCACACACAGCTAGAAGCCCAAATATTTTTTCAGAGCTAGATGCAGAAAAAAATTATATTCAATTTGCAACGTGATGGAGGTCAGTATAGATGGACTAATAGAACAAGTCCAACACACTGCTAGAAGGCCAAATATTTTTTCAGAGGTAGATTCAGAAAAAAAATTATATTCAGTTTGCAACCTGATGGAGGTCAGTATAGATGGACTTATAGAACAAGTCCCACACACTGCTAGAAGGCCAAATATTTTTTCAGAGCTAGATGCAGAAAAAAATTATATTCAATTTGCAACCTGATGGAGGTCAGTATAGATGGACTAATAGAACAAGTCCCACACACTGCCAGAAGGCCAAATATTTTTTCAGTGCTAGGTGCAGAAAAATATTATATTCAATTTGCAACCTGATGGAGGTCAGTATAGATGGACTAATAGAACAAGTCCCGCACACTGCTGGAAGGCCAAATACTTTTTCAGAGCTAGATGCAGAAAAATATTATATTCAATTTGCAACCTGATGGAGGTCAGTATAGATGGACTAATAAAACAAGTCCCACACACAGCTAGAAGCCCAAATATTTTTTCAGAGGTAGATGCAGAAAAAAATTATATTCAGTTTGCAACCTGATGGAGGTCAGTATAGATGGACTAATAGAACAAGTCCTACACACAGCTAGAAGCCCAAACATTTTTTCAGAGCTAGATACAGAAACATGTGATATTCAATTTGCAACCTGATGGAGGTCAGTATAGATGGACTAATAGAACAAGTCCCACACACTGCTAGAAGGCCAAATATTTTTTCAGATGTAGATGCAGAAAAAAAATTATATTCAGTTTGCAACCTGATGGAGGTCAGTATAGATGGACTAATAGAAACAGTCCCACACACTGCTAGAAGGAAAAATATTTTTTCAGAGCTAGATGCAGAAAAATATTAGATTCAATTTGCAACCTGATGGAGGTCAGTATAGATGGACTAATAGAACAAGTCCCACACACAGCTAGAAGCCCAAATATTTTTTCAGAGGTAGATGCAGAAAAAAATTATATTCAATTTGCAATCTGATGGAGGTCAGTATAGATGGACTAATAGAACAAGTCCCACACACTGCTAGAAGGCCAAATATTTTTTCAGAGCTAGATGCAGAAAAAAATTATATTCAATTTGCAACCTGATGGAGGTCAGTATAGATGGACTAATAGAACAAGTCCCACACACTGCTAGAAGCCCAAATATTTTTTCCGAGCTAGATGCAAAAAAATATTATATTCAATTTGCAACCTGATGGAGGTCAGTATAGATGGACTAATAGAACAAGTCCCACACACTACTAGAAGGCCAAATATTTTTTCAGAGCTAGATGCAGAAAAACATTATATTCAATTTGCAACCTGATGGAGGTCAGTATAGATGGACTAATAGAACAAGTCTCACACACTGCTAGAAGGCCAAATTTTTTTTCAGATGTAGATGCAGAAAAAAAATTATATTCAGTTTGCAACCTGATGGAGGTCAGTATAGATGGACTAATAGAAAAAGTCCCACACACAGCTAGAAGCCCAAATATTTTTTCAGAGCTAGATGCAGAAAAAAATTATATTCAATTTGCAACGTGATGGAGGTCAGTATAGATGGACTAATAGAACAAGTCCAACACACTGCTAGAAGGCCAAATATTTTTTCAGAGGTAGATTCAGAAAAAAAATTATATTCAGTTTGCAACCTGATGGAGGTCAGTATAGATGGACTTATAGAACAAGTCCCACACACTGCTAGAAGGCCAAATATTTTTTCAGAGCTAGATGCAGAAAAAAATTATATTCAATTTGCAACCTGATGGAGGTCAGTATAGATGGACTAATAGAACAAGTCCCACACACTGCCAGAAGGCCAAATATTTTTTCAGAGCTAGATGCAGAATAATATTACATTCAATTTGCAACCTGATGGAGGTCAGTATAGATGGACTAATAGAACAAGTCCCACACACTGCTAGAAGGCCAAATATTTTTTCAGAGGTAGATGCAGAAAAAAATTATAATCAATTTGCAACCTGATGGAGGTCAGTATAGATGGACTAATAGAACAAGTCCCACACACAGCTAGAAGCCCAAATATTTTTTCAGAGGTAGATGTAGAAAAAAATTATATTCAATTTGCAACCTGATGGAGGTCAGTATAGATGGACTAATAGAACAAGTCCCACACACTGCTAGAAGGCCAAATATTTTTTCAGAGCTAGATGCAGAAAAATATTATATTCACTTTGCAACCTGATGGAGGTCAGTATAGATGGACTAATAGAACAAGTCCCACACACAGCTAGAAGCCCAAATATTTTTTCAGAGGTAGATGCAGAAAAAAATTATATTCAATTTGCAACCTGATGGAGGTCAGTATAGAAGGACTAATAGAACAAGTCCCACAAACAGCTAGAAGCCCAAATATTTTTTCAGAGATAGATGCAGAAAAAAATTATATTCAATTTGCAACGTGATGGAGGTCAGTATAGATGGACTAATAGAACAAGTCCCACACACTGCTAGAAGGCAAAATATTTTTTCAGAGATAGATGCAGAAAAATATTATATTCAATTTGCAACCTGATGGAGGTCAGTATAGATGGACTAATAGAACAAGTCCCACACACTGCTAGAAGGCCAAATATTTTTTCAGAGTTAGATGCAGAAAAAAATTATATTCAATTTGCAACCTGATGGAGGTCAGTATAGATGGACTAATAGAACAAGTCCCACACACAGCTAGAAGCCCAAATATTTTTTCAGAGGTAGATGCAGAAAAAAATTATATTCAATTTGCAACCTGATGGAGGTCAGTATAGAAGGACTAATAGAACAAGTCCCACAGACAGCTAGAAGCCCAAATATTTTTTCAGAGCTAGATGCAGAAGAATATTATATTCAATTTGCAACCTGATGGAGGTCAGTATACATGGACTAATAGAACAAGTCCCACACACTGCTAGAAGGCCAAATATTTTTTCAGAGTTAGATGCAGAAAAAAATTATATTCAATTTGCAACCTGATGGAGGTCAGTATAGATGGACTAACAGAACAAGTCCCACACACAGCTAGAAGCCCAAATATTTTTTCAGAGGTAGATGCAGAAAAAAATTATATTCAATTTGCAACCTGATGGAGGTCAGTATAGAAGGACTAATAGAACAAGTCCCACAAACAGCTAGAAGCCCAAATATTTATTCAGAGCTAGATGCAGAAAAAAATTATATTCAATTTGCAACGTGATGGAGGTCAGTATAGATGGACTAATAGAACAAGTCCCACACACTGCTATAAGGCCAAATATTTTTTCAGAGCTAGATGCAGAAAAAAATTATATTCAATTTGCAACCTGATGGAGATCGAGAATAGATGGACTAATAGAACAAGTCCCACACACTGCCAGAAGGCCAAATATTTTTTCAGAGCTAGATGCAGAATAATATTATATTCAATTTGCAAGCTGATGGAGGTCAGTATAGATGGACTAATAGAACAAGTCCCACACACTGCTAGAAGGCCAAATATTTTTTCAGAGCTAGATGCAGAAAAAAATTATATTCAATTTGCAACCTGATGGAGGTCAGTATAGGTGGACTAATAGAACAAGTCCCACACACTGCTAGAAGGCCAAATATTTTTTCAGAGGTAGATGCAGCAAAAAATTATATTCAATTTGCAACCTGATGGAGGTCAGTATAGATGGACTAATAGAACAAGTCCCACACACAGCTAGAAGCCCAAATATTTTTTCAGAGGTAGATGTAGAAAAAAATTATATTCAATTTGCAACCTGATGGAGGTCAGTATAGATGGACTAATAGAACAAGTCCCACACACTGCTAGAAGGCCAAATATTTTTTCAGAGCTAGATGCAGAAAAATATTATATTCACTTTGCAACCTGATGGAGGTCAGTATAGATGGACTAATAGAACAAGTCCCACACACAGCTAGAAGCTCAAATATTTTTTCAGAGGTAGATGCAGAAAAAAATTACATTCAATTTGCAACCTGATGGAGGTCAGTATAGAAGGACTAATAGAACAAGTCCCACAAACAGCTAGAAGCCCAAATATTTTTTCAGAGCTAGATGCAGAAAAAAATTATATTCAATTTGCAACGTGATGGAGGTCAGTATAGATGGACTAATAGAACAAGTCCCACACACTGCTAGAAGGCAAAATATTTTTTCAGAGCTAGATGCAGAAAAAAATTATATTCAATTTGCAACCTGATGGAGGTCAGTATAGATGGACTAATAGAACAAGTCCCACACACTGCTAGAAGCCCAAATATTTTTTCAGAGCTAGATGCAGAAAAATATTATATTCAATTTGCAACCTGATGGAGGTCAGTATAGAAGGACCAATAGAACAAGTCCCACAAACAGCTAGAAGCCCAAATATTTTTTCAGAGCTAGATGCAGAAAAAAATTATATTCAATTTGCAACGTGATGGAGGTCAGTATAGATGGACTAATAGAACAAGTCCCACACACTGCTAGAAGGCAAAATATTTTTTCAGAGCTAGATGCAGAAAAAAATTATATTCAATTTGCAACCTGATGGAGGTCAGTATAGATGGACTAATAGAACAAGTCCCACACACTGCTAGAAGCCCAAATATTTTTTCAGAGCTAGATGCAGAATAATATTATATTCAATTTGCAACCTGATGGAGGTCAGTATAGATGGACTAATAGAACAAGTCCCACACACTGCTAGAAGGCCAAATATTTTTTTAGAGGTAGATGCAGAAAAAAATTATATTCAATTTGCAACCTGATGGAGGCCAGTATAGATGGACTAAAAGAACAAGTCCCACACACAGCTAGAAGCCCAAATATTTTTTCAGAGGTAGATGCAGAAAAAAATATATTCAATTTGCAACCTGATGGAGGTCAGTATAGATGGACTAATAGAACAAGTCCCACACACTGCTAGAAGGCCAAATATTTTTTTAGAGGTAGATGCAGAAAAAAATTATATTCAATTTGCAACGTGATGGAGGTCAGTATAGATGGACTAATAGAACAAGTCCCACACACTGCTAGAAGGCAAAATATTTTTTCAGAGCTAGATGCAGAAAAAAATTATATTCAATTTGCAACCTGATGGAGGTCAGTATAGATGGACTAATAGAACAAGTCCCACACACTGCTAGAAGGCCAAATATTTTTTTAGAGGTAGATGCAGAAAAAAATTATATTCAATTTGCAACCTGATGGAGGCCAGTATAGATGGACTAAAAGAACAAGTCCCACACACAGCTAGAAGCCCAAATATTTTTTCAGAGGTAGATGCAGAAAAAAATATATTCAATTTGCAACCTGATGGAGGTCAGTATAGATGGACTAATAGAACAAGTCCCATATGCTGCTAGAAGGCCAAATACTTTTTCAGAGATAGATGCAGAAAAATATTATATTCAATTTGCAACCTGATGGAGGTCAGTATAGATGGACTAATAGAACATGTCCCACACACTGCTAGAAGGCCAAATATTTTTTCAGAGCTAGATGCAGAAAAAAATTATATTCAATTTGCAACCTGATGGAGGTCAGTATAGATGGACTAATAGAACAAGTCCCACACACTGCTAGAAGGCCAAATATTTTTTCAGAGGTAGATGCAGAAAAAAATTATATTCAATTTGCAACCTTATGGAGGTCAGTATAGATGGACTAATAGAATGATGCTATGTCCAAAAGGTTTTACTTCATTAGGTGCAGTAAAAAAAATGGTATTCTATGCACAGATGTTGTAGCTTGCAACACAGATAGGCTACTCCACTGACTAACACACTCTGCAATAGGCCAAAAAGGATTAGCTTTGCTAGATTTAGCCAAATGCTGTGAAAAAAACTTGCACAGCACTGGCACAGACCTGCCTGGCAAAAACTGATAGCAACTGATCTAACTTAGTCCTGAAAAGGACTCCAATTACAATTAGTCTTTACTCCCAACCTATCTATTTAAGAGCACAGACCTGCCTGATAAAAGTCGTAGGAAATGCTGTAACCTAGTCCTTAAAAGGACTGCAATCACAACTATTCCCTACTCCCAAGCTATCTGTAGATTTGTGCGAAAATTGGCTTGAAATTAACAAGGTATAGCGCACACAGCAACAGCGGTGCCGTCTAACACGCAGCTGCAGCAGTGAGAAAATGATGGCGATGGGGAAAATGGCTGGGTCTTATAGGGCAAGGACATGTGACATACATTGCCAATGACACACACCCTTGCCTGTGTGAAAAAAAGCACTTCGCTCCGTGTGTGCGCTGCTGATAGGCTGACAGATTGCACCTCCCCACTGCAAATGCGGGAAAGAGAAAAAAAAATGGAGATCTTCATTATTCCTGCAGAGATCCATCCCCTGCCCCTCCCCCCGCCCCGCTGTACACTCAAACTGCTTATTAACATTAATTTTCTTCATTACTGAGAAAAAATCCAGTTATGATTTTGGTGCACGAACAGTTATCGAACATAACCTCGAACAGCCGAATTTTTTTCAAATCGTTCGTGTTCGCCGAACGGCTCGAACACCGCCCAAAACAGCTCGAATTTGAGATTGGCGAACAGTTCAAGTCGAACACGGCTCATCTCTAATGTTGACCTGGACACACAATGTATTAGGTACTGCAAGAAGGAATATATATTTTTTAATTTTGCCTCTCCATTGCAGAGATATTAGTGATCAAAATACTTGGCACCTAAACAGTTACATTTTTAAATCCAAGTGGGCGTTGCCAGAGAGATTTACTGGGGGCAAGTAATTCTTCCTCTATCTGGCACATCACTGACTCAGAATAGAGCAAGCAAAAAACTTTTATTCTGCCTGCAGTCACTCTTTAAATGTCGTGGTCAGAAATTGACAGCAATATTTCAGTGGTTAACACCTGCGATTGGAGATTGCTGCTGTTAGAAGTGGATGTTGTCTGTATAGAACAGCAGCATTTACTGACCCATCTCCATACACCATTGCATAATGTGTTGAGAAGAGGTTGACTTAATAGTATTGGTCTTCTCATATAGACTAAATGGACCTTTTGGGTTCCATAAGCCTCAAGAGCCAAGTTGCAAGTTGTTATGCCTCTACCAAGAGCTAAAACTTTATTTTTCTTCCTAAAACTATGGCTTTGCAATAATTTCTTATTTTGGGAGAGAAATTGTTTTTTTTTTATTAAAGTTCATTAAACTTTTTGTTATTCTCACTGGAGCACTGGAAGCTGAAATTGCTTAATCCTTTATATAATGTTTGATTCATCTCATTTCACTATAACATGCCAAGCAGTCATCCTTATTTTTCGGGAAAGTTGCTCTTGCAGCAATGTTTGTATTTAGATGGTCATACCTATTTCTAAAGAGTTTACTGATCAATTTTGCTTTCAGTGATTTCTTTTTATAAATTGGCAAAGAAATGTAAATACCTTCTGTTTGGAGAAGTGTCTTACAGCATTGGATGAGTAAAGTAATGTATTGTAACACATTGAAGAGCAAATTACTTGAATCTATCATAACAAAAACATTGCAGAATCAGCAACTCGTACACATGTTCAGCGTCTGCTTCCTGTCTTCAGCATTATGATTATCATTGATGTTTTCTGCTAAGGCCTTATATTTTTTTAGTATTTGTGTTTTACTTTTATTACTGCATAGATGCATAATGCAGACACTTGAAATCCCTTTGGAAAAGTCTTCTCTTTCCTAAGTGTTGTAGCAGTTATGTGTGAGCAAGGAAGAACGGCTTTATGCCATTTGTAACACCGAAGTTAGCACTCAGCCTGAGATGAGGACTTTGTAAATATACTATGCCGTGCTTAGAAACAAAGGGAGTTTTTTTCAACTTCAATATTTAGATTTAGCAGAACATTTTGCTTATATCGGTGATTCAGCTTTTAGCCTAAAACTGGTCATATACCTTAGGTAGGGTTCATATCACATTTGACCCCCTACATTCAATGGCTCCATTGGGGCTCAAGTCCAAACCCCTGCAAAACAGGATTCATCGTGTGCATTGTTGGGGCTATTGACTATTGTGAAGCATATGAAGTCACAGTGTGCTCTTTCGTAGATCATTTTCAGCTATATACTTTATGCCTATTGAAGCGAGACGTAGTAGTCTAGAGTAGTATGAGAGTACTCTAGCACATCTTGCAGCCCGCCTCCAATAGGCGTATATAGCCAAAAATTATGTACGGCAGAAAACTTTGTGACTTCGTCTGCTTCATTATAGTCAGTGTTTTACGTCAGAGCCCACGGCAAAACGGGATTCGGACATTATGCACTGATGCAGCCACTAAACATAGAGTCAAACGCTATGTGAACATAGCCTTAGATAATTATCTCTGAGATCCATCATCAATCTAGTTTAAGGTGCATTTTGTCAGTAAGGACAGAGGTGGTGTTCACCTTGTGGCCATATCCAACAATTCCTTCATTATGGGGTCTGGTGAAAAGAAGGTATCTCCACCTCCAAGGGAGAGTTGATCCCCTGTACATACATGAGGGTCCAACTGCTGTGACCTCCATTGATCGCAAGAACAGGGAACTCTTATCTCCATTAGAATAGAGGTGCGCATTCTCGGCCACTGTTCCGGCAGCCTATCATGTGCACTGACTCTCTTTTCTAACAAGGATGAAAGTAACCTGTTCTGTTGATCAGTGGGGACCCAGCAGATGGTCCCTCACAAATCTATAAGCTATCAACTCTCCTGTGCAGAGGTGATAACTTCTTCTCACCAGACAACTTATTTAATCTTCTCCTTTCCTTTGATTTGGTCTCTCTCAAATTAAAATTAAAATTTAAAGATATATAAAGAAATATTTTCCAACGAGATCAGCCATTTTCCATCTCGTTCTTCCCCTGCCCTATATCGATCTGTAATTTAACTGGCTGCAGCAGGATCCTCCCCCCTCTTTTCTGTATTAAATAGGCCACAAAGATCATTACTTCACACCCCTACCCCCAAGGCTATTAGCCAGTAAAAAAAAATACTAACAAATCAGAAAGAAACAGTGATCTCTGCAGAAGACACTCCTGCTAGTTTTTTAGGACCGTACAGAATATCCTGCAGACCAACAAACGTTGTACACAACTTTATCTCATGATATACATTTATTATTTTTTATTATACATTGCTAAATTTGGTGTTAAAAAAAACATTAAAACAAATGACCTTACCATGTGATGACTTATTTTTTTTCTGGACTGGCACCTTCTGCAGACATACCTTTAAAGGGTTAAGCACCTAGGAATAAATACTGACGTGTATCATCTTTCTAATAGGCAGTAAAGACAGATTATTTTCTTTTTAATCTGCTCATAATACTGTTGATTTCATGTCTGTTTTTTTTCCCCCCTCAAAGATAGCATACAAAAGAAAAAGTCTTCGGTTACCTTGTTAAAATGCAAGAAACATCCTTAGTATCATTTTGAAATTGATTTTAAAGTCTAATTAATGCTCATCTTCTCAGGATATATGCAAACATGTATGCAAATAGGCAGAAAAATATGCAAACATATACAATGTTTCTGAATTAAAAAGCCCTAAAAGTTGTAATGAAATCAATATTTTATTCATATTTGGAATCT
Source organism: Phyllobates terribilis (assembly GCF_046119375.1). Lineage (NCBI taxonomy): Eukaryota > Metazoa > Chordata > Amphibia > Anura > Dendrobatidae > Phyllobates > Phyllobates terribilis. The sequence goes on along the minus strand of NW_027362768.1, from coordinate 100,983,935 downwards.
GTATTTCATCTTCTTACTGTAGTGAGTTTTGTACATGAAGCTTACAATGAGCACTTTGTCTGTAAGCCCCCTAAAGTAGCAGTTAAAAGCCAAGTTCTTTGTTGAAATCCTCATCTAAAATACTTTCTTATATATTTTTTACTTGCTTTTCATGAAAAGGGTTTTCTGAGCTCCAGAGATATTTCTGCAATCATTCTTTATGACTGGAGATTGCCGAGTTGTGACAGTGTGCGATGTGCGGTGTCAGAATTCCTCTCTATTTCCAGTGTGACTAGGCGATCATATTGCAGCAAGGATGGGATTTTCTTGTGGTCACGTGCAGTCTTGCTTCTCATTTGCTCCTCTGACTGTTCTTGAAAAATAATAAAACAATTGTAGATAGAGAATGGGAAACTTGGAAAAGGTAATTTTAGGGTATGTGCATATGATGTCTTTTATTTTGCTGATTCCATCCGGAATCCGCCTGAAAAGCCACCCCAAATGCGTCCCATAAAGCAAACATAGTGCACAGCAATGTAAAAATGACATTGCTGTGCACATGTTGCGTCTTATGTCACTTCTTTTAAGTGTTTCAGGATTAGTAAACCCTGAAATGGTTAAAAGAAGTGACAAGTGACACACTCTCTGTTATCAGGGTCACCTTGTGAGGTGGATCCTCTAAACCCAGGTCCAGCTGGGCATACAAATTCTGGGCCTTCGTGCAGCAGCAGAAAGGCACGTATGGAGCGAGAACTTGAAACATTGGAGGCCGCAGGCAGAAAGGACACAGGAAAGCAGGAATGGAGCAAGGATTAGAATCACTGGAGACCTCAGGCAGACAGGACGCAGGAAAGCAGGTAAGCAGGTAAGGAGCTGGTAGAGGTACACAGTCAAAGAAACAGAGTTAAGAGGCTTAATATCAAGATACAGGTGTCTGTCTTGAAGGACCTTATATAGGTCTAGTCAGATAATCACATGGGAGCACGCTGGGCCACTTGTAAAACCCAGCGTGGAGCACAGCAGAGGGCAGCAGCCATAGGGGAAGGTGATGAAGCCCTGCTGAGCCGAAGCAGATGTGTAACACTCTCTATACTTTACAATATAGTGAGAAAGATGCCAGCGGTGTTGCTGTTGCAGGAATGCTGCCGGCGAAGCCACCTTAGAAAAATAACTGCATCCATTTTCCTCAAGCAGCTTCTCCAGTGAAAACTCAGAAGATTTACTGGCATCTAAATGATACCGTGTGCACATACCTTCAGGCTATGAGTAGTTTTTGGAGCAGAAACTGAGCGGAAATTCTTCAAAATTGCCTCACAATGCAAAACTTCTCAAAAAGTTTCTGCTTAGTTTCCAATCCAAAAATGTAGTCAAAAGACTCGCCATGCACAAAACTGTTACAAAAAAAATTGTTTTTACTAGTTATACATGTGCAGTGACATCACATTCTTTGTTGCATGACTTTCATGATATTAGGCTTTCCCTGCTGTGTTGTTCTATGGTTTTCCTTGTATTTATTGAATGTGGATACACTTTAATATTCTCTTATATTTAATAATCAAACTTAAATAGAGTGTATTAGTAGTTCTAACTACTGGAAGAACTATCTAGGAGACTTGGAACTCGATTCCACCATAAACATTAGGTGGCCATACACATCGTTTGGCTGATCGTTCATTCAGTAGACCCATACACAGGAGTGCTTACTTGGCCAAGCACTCCTGTGTTCTGTTCTCTATGAGAGAGTTGCCTCCAGAGATGTCTGATGCTTTCTTATCTCCAGAACAAAATAATGTAAGAAGTATGAAATCAGATCCTTAAAGGGTTTTTCCCACGAACAAAAGTTCATTTTAATCAATAGATCTTGGAATAATAATGAGTTCCACAATTGGATGTGTTTTAAATAAAATGTTCCTGTGCTGAGATAATCTTATAAATGTTCCCTTTTGTAATGGCTGTGTCTGACTGTGTACGGAACATGGTCTGATCATACCATATCTCCTGCCCAGGGGAGGACACAAAAGAGTATACAGACAGGACAGCAGGGGATCGCAGCTGATTCTTTTTGTGAAGTAAAACATTTCACTGCCTGTTTTTAACCACTTTCTGGTCCAAGGCGTACTAATACATATCTGTGCCCTGGGCCTTATGGGCCAGATACGTATTAGTACGTCTTGGCGAATTCGCCCTCACACAGGATGTGCGGGCGCGATCGCCACCGGGTGTCAGCTGATTGTCACAGCTGAAACCAGCCTGTGCAGCCCTGACAGCCTGTATAGCACAGGGATGGTGCTGCATTCCTGTGCTATATAGGAGATCAGAATGTAAAAAGTGAAAATCACATAGTGAGACAAAGTGTAAAAGTAAGAAAAGTGTCAGAAAATTAAAATTTTTTTTTATAAAAATATAAAAAAAGAAAGAAAAAATAATCCTCAAAAAATAAAAATATAATGTACCCATCAATAAATATTATAAAAAAAACAAAACAAAACAAAAAAAATACACATATTTGGTATTGCCGCATCCGAAAAGACCTGACCTATAAAACTGTCCCACTAGTTAACCCCTTTAGTGAACATGGTTAAAAAAAATAAATAAAAAATGAAGCAAAAAACGATGCTTTATAATCATACCGTCAAACAAAAAATGGAATAAAACGCGATCAACAAGACGAATATAAATCTAAATTGTACTGCTGAAAATTTCATCTTGTCCCGCAAAAAACAAGCCACTATACAGCTCCATCAGCCGAAGAATAAAAGTTATAGCTCTCAGAATAAAGCGTTGCAAAAAAAAATATTTTTTCTATAAACGTACTGACTCGAACAATAAAGCTGCCTTATTAATTTTACCACACGCGAAATGGCATAAAAAAAAAAAAATCCTGAATTGTTGTATTTTGATTATTCTGCCTCACAAAAATCGGAATAGAAAGTAATCAAACAATGTGACGTGTCTGAAAATGGTACCAATAAAAACGTCAACTCGTCCCACAAAAAACAAGCCATCACAAGACTCTGTTGGCCGAAATATGGAGAAATTATAGCTCTCAAAATATGGCAATGCAAAAACTAGTCTTTGCAAAAAAAAAGCGTCTTTTAGTGTGTGACAGCTGTCAATCATAAAAACCCGATATGAATCTGGCATCGCTGTAATCGCACCAACCCGAAGAATAAAGTCGTCTAATCACTTATACCCCACGAGGAAAGGCGTAAAAAATAAACACTAGGGTTAGGGTTGTGCTAGGGTTAGGATTAGGATGGGGCTAGGGTTAGGGTTAGGGTTGTGCTAGAGTTAGGCTTGTGCTATGGCTAGCACCCGCGATACATGATGCATACCTGAGTACCCGATGCAAACTCAAGTAGCGAGCACTTGCGCTCAAGACTAATGACAACTTATTCAATATGATGACCTAATGTTATCAATTTCTGTGTTGTACCTCTGGGTTCAAAATGTTCACTATACCCCTTGATAAAATCCTTGAAGGGTCTAGTTTCCAAAATGGGGTCACTTGTGGGGGTTTCCACTATTTAGGCACATCAGGTGGCTCTCCAAACGCGACATGGCGTCCACTCTCAATTCCAGCCAATTTTGCGTTCAAAAAGTCACACAGTGCTCGTTACCTTCTGAACCATGCCCTGCGCCCAAACAGTGTATTTGACGCGCCCCCTCGGCCGTGGGGTACTCAGTGCCGGGCCGGTCGGTGCAGGGGAAGTCACAGTGGCAGTGACCCGCTCCATGACCCAGAGCGGTCAATAAAAGGAGATTATAGTTTTTATAGTTTAATGTTCGTGACGCCACCTGTGGTATGCGGCTATATGGAGCCGCCGCTGCGGTGCAGATCCCTTGGAGCTGATGGTGACGCAGCAGAGTTGGTTCAGCTCTCCACAGGTAGAGCTAACCTCCTGGGCGGTATATGATGATTAATGAGGTAGATGTTGATGTGCAGTGTAGTGCAGGGGATGGCGCAGATAATAATTCTAGGACACAGTGGGGTGCAGTCTTCAAGGTTTACTCAGAGTTGTTGAACTCCAGGCCACCAAGGCCATTGTGTAACCTCCCACGTCATCCTGAGTTCACCAAGGAAGGGGTTCAGCAGCTCTCAGGTATTTCAGGAGTACGTAAACGGGACCCCGTTCTATGTTCCTTCCTCGGTCGTCTTCCTGCGCTGGCTTTCACCCTCCTGGCCTGCGCCTCACAATCAGTGTCCCAAGCCGGTAGCCTCGGATCTTGTCGGGCGACCTGCAGTTCCCTGGACCCTCTGTGTGGTTGGCAGCTGCACCTTGCAAGTACAGCAGCCTCCAGTTTCTAGCTGAGCCTTGTAGTTCTCCACTAGTTAGGGGCCGGTCCCCTCTGCGGCCTGATCCCTCCATGTTCCTGCAGATTCAGGTGCACGTGTGGCATCCGCACTTCCCATGCCCCTAGGATCCCCTCTGCTCCTCTTGGATCCTTCCTCTGCTCCCTTCCTCTCTGTCTTTCCTGGGCCTCTCTTACTAGGCCCCACTCCTCTCAACTCCTGCTCCAAGCACTGGAGCCAGGAGCCTGGACCTCCTCCACTGCTCTCATCCCTTACTGAACTCCTTGTAGATGGTTCCTTGCTTTCTTATACTCCTACTGAAGTGCTCCCCTAAACTATTTTCTCCACCCACACCCACTACATGGTTCCACCCTCCAGCCAGGGACCAGGGACTGTGCTCTCCCTTAGGAGCAATCTCGCCCTTCCCTCTGAAGTGGAGTGCAATGGATGCAAGTGTGTGGGTCCCGGACATTACTCCATCCTTACCTGAGAGTGGGATACCACACCTCAGGGTGAGATGCAGTACCTCTGTGGCGACTGAACCCGCAGGGGCGCCACATATTTTCCCCACATATGGGCTATCGGCGTACTCATCAGAAATTGCACAAAAGTTTTTGGGGTCCATTTTCTCCTCTTACTGTTGTGAAAATAAAAAATTTGGGGGTAAAGCATAATTTTTATGGAAAAAGTTTGATTTTTTTATTTTCACAGCTCCATGTTATAAACTTCTGTGAAGCACCTTGGGGTTCAGGGTGCTCACCACACATCTAGATAAGTACCCTGAGGGGTCTAGTTTCCAAAATGGTGTCACTTGTGGGGGGTTTCCACTGTTTAGGCACATCAGGGGCTCTCCAAACGCGGCATGGAGTTCGCTAATTATTCAAGTAAATTTTACATTCAAAAAGTCAAATGGCGCTCCATCTCTTCTGAGCCCTGCGCCCAAACAGTGGTTTTCCCCCACATATTACTCAGGAGAAATTGCACAACAAATGGTATGGCACAATTTCTCCTTTACCCTCATGAAAATGCAAAATTGGGGGCTGAAAAACATTTTTGTGTGAAAAATGTGAAAATTTTATTTTTACGGCTCAATGTTATAAACTTCTGTGAAGCACCTGGGGGTTCAGGGTGCTCACCACAGATCTAGATAAGTTCCCGAGGGGAATTTTCGCCAAATTTCTTTTTTTTTTCATATATTAATGCAAGTCATATTGAAGAAATGTTACCACTATCATGTCATGAAAAAACCTTCTCAGAATCAATGGGATCCATTGAAGAGTTCCAGAGTTATTACCTCACAAAGTGACAGTGGTCAGAATTGTAAAAATTGGCCTGGTCATTAACCTCTAAACCACCCTCAGGGGTAAAGGGGTTAAACAATGTTTTACTTCAAAGAAAGAATCAACTGTGATCCACTGCTGTCCTGTCTGTATACTCTTTTGCTTCCTCCCCTGCCCAGGAGATGTGGTATGATCAGACCATGTTCTTGCACAGTCAGACACAGCCATTAAACAGGGGAACATTTATAAGATTATATCAGCACAGGAACATTTTATTTAAACACATCCAATTGTGGAACTGATTATCATTCGAAGATCTATTGATTAAAAAGAACTTTTGTTTGTGGGAAAACTACTTTAACTTCTTCCATAATCAATTGTCCGGGACCCCCATACATACCAGAGAGCTGTCCGATCCTTTCGATATCGACAGGTTTGTCTGACATTAGTTTAATGTGCATGGTAGGCTTTAGAGCATGGATATATTAGTATCACTGTGAAAGAGAAGTTTTAGTGGGTCACACTGTGCTCCCACAAGTGCTCCAGAGGTGGTTGTCCTCTGTTTTCTCGCCAGTAAGCTCTACCCATACCCCACAGAATTCTGTACTTTCTATCCCTGACTCCCATTCCCTTTGCAGAATTAGAAATGCCAGTGCTCTTCGCATATTTATCAATGATACATCCAGCCTATATTCTCAGCACTTTCAGATAAACACAGTTTCACCATATGATTTACACAGTGTCTAATTTAATTAATGGATCGGTTATCCGCTTTGTCCTTTGGGTAATGCATACTACGAGTGAGCCAAACCTGGTCATGTTTCTCATATAGTCAATCAGTACCAATTTCTTCTGAGTGTTCACCCCGAGCAGATGGCAGAGATAATGTTTAATAAAGAGAGAGGATTACTAGGAGCAGGAATATCACTCAAGAAGGGTATCATTTTATTGAAATCCAGGCTCCCTATCGCATTATTTATTCAGACTGTGTCAATATTAGAAAACATGCTACTGTCACCTTTCCCGAACTTTGCCCCTTTTTTTTTTTTAATGAACTCACATAACATGTGCATGGTATATTATTTAGCATCTTTCAAAACTAAACTGGACGCCCTACTGTACAACAGGTCATATATATTAATAAGCAAGTAGATTTCTAACCTCACAAATATGTAGATAGTAGCAGAAAATTTCCTACTTCTGCTGGTGTGTACAAATACCATGCAGAAAATGAATATGAATCACTTGTACTATAGAAATGAATAGTTTGTGTGCCTATGTGTCTGATGAAACTAACAAAAATCAGCTATGGGAATACACTCATTAAAGGGCTTGTCGAGAACTTACATATTGAAGACCTATAATTTTCTAATAGAAAAGGGACCTTGTGTTGCTCAGTCTCGAAATTGTGGTGACATGAAGTAAGAAATTAATAATTTTAAATGTGATTTATATCTAAAATGAAAGGATATATAAATATATAAATGTAAAAACTAGTGTAATATACTCACTATTAAGCTTCCTCTCTGTTTCACATGCCCAGCGGTCATCACCGGACCACTTATATGCAATGTACATACACTGCTCAAAAAAATAATGGGAACACTCAAATAACACATCCTAGATCTGAATGAATGAAATATTCTCATTGAATACTTTGTTCTGTACAAACTTGAATGTGCTGACACCAAAATCACACAAAAATCATCAATGGAAATCAAATTTATTAACCAATGGAGGCCTGGATTTGGAGTCACCCCCAAAATTAAAATGGAAAAACACACTACAGGCTGATCCAACTTTGATGTAATGTCCTTAAAACAAGTCAAAATGAGGCTCAGTATTGTGTGTGACCTCCACGTGCCTGTATGACCTCTCTACAATGCCTGGGTATGCTCCTGATGAGGTTGCGGATGGTCTCCTGTGGGATCTCCTCCCAGACCTGGACTAAAGCATCCGCCAACTCCTGGACAGTCTGTGGTGCAACGTGACGTTGCTGGATGGAGCGAGACATGATGTCCCAGATGTGCTCAATCAGATTCAGGTCCGGGGAACGGGCGGGCCAGTCCATAGCTTCAATGCCTTCATCTTGCAGGAACTGCTGACACACTCCAGCCACATGAGGTCTGGCATTGTCCTGCAGTAGGAGGAAGCCAGAGCCAACCACACCAGCATATGGTCTCACAAGGGGTCTGAGGATCTCATCTAGGTACCTAATGGCAGTCAGGCTACCTTTGGCGAGCACATGGAGGGCTGTGCGGCCCTCCAAAGAAATGCCACCTGACACCATTACTGACCCACTGCCAAACCGGTCATGCTGAAGGATGTTGCAGGCAGCAGATCGCTCTCCACGGCGTCTCCAGACTCTGTCACGTCTGTCACATGTGCTCAGTGTGAACCTGCTTTCATCTGTGAAGAGCACAGGGCGCCAGTGGCGACTTTGCCAATCCTTGTGTTCTGTGACAAATGCCAAGCGTCCTGCACAGTGTTGAGCTGTGAGCACAACCCCTATCTGTGGATGCCGGGCCCTCATACCACCCTCATGGAGTCGGTTTCTAACCATTTGTGCAGACACATGCACATTTGTGGCCAGCTGGAGGTTATTTTGCAGGGCTCTGGCAGTGCTCCTCCTATTCCTCCTTGCACAAAGGCGGAGGTAGCGGTCCTGATGCTGGGTTGTTGCCCTCATACGGACCCCTCCACGTCTACTGGTGTACTGGCCTGTCTCCTGGTAGCACCTCCAGCCTCTGGACACTACGCTGACAGACACAGCAAACCTTCTTGCCACAGCTCTCATTGATGTGCCATCCTGGATGAGCTGCACTACCTGAGCAACTTCTGTGGGTTGTAAAGTCCGTCTCATGCTACTACGAGTGTGAAAGCACAACCAACATTCAAAAGTGACCAAAACATCAGCCAGAAAGCATTGGTACTGGGATGTGGTCTGTGGTCCCCACCTGCAGAACCACTCATTTATTGAGGGTGTCTTGATAATTGTCAATAATTTCCATCTATTGACTATTCCATTTGCACAACAGCATGTGAAATTGATTGTCAATCAGTGTTGCTTCCTAAGTGGACAGTTTGATTTCACAGAAGTTTGATTTACTTGGAGTTACAGTATATTCTGTTGTTTAAGTGTTCCCTTTATTTTTTTGAGCAGTGTATTTGCTCACATACTGTCCAGTGCAGGAGCGGACACAGACAGAAAAAGGCTCCTGTGCAAGAACAATACATGGGTCCTTTGCAGTCCAATAACTCATCATAATGCACAATTTAATTTATTTTAGAGATGGAAGTGGGCCCCCTTACCTCTTGGACCCCTGTGCGGCTGCACAGGTTGCACCAATGGCATGTCCCCCACTGGACCAGTGGTCTCAATAGAGAGAAGAGGAAGAGAAAATTGTTGGAAGGACAGTGTTTTATATAATTCTTTGTCAAATATTGTCTTTACGTGGTCAAAGTAGTTCAAGGTTGATGTAGTGGTCAATGTTATATTAGTTCGAAGTCACAATATCACATATCCATTTAAATAATAAATTTTGGTGTAGAATATGGTCTGTGATTTAAAGAGGTTATACCAAGTATATACAGTACGTTATCTACTATCAATATGGTAGGGGATAACTTATTGATTGCTGAAAGGCCGACCTCTGAGATTACACTGCCCGATATTGAAAATGGTACTCTGTAGCCCTTGGTCTCAATGAGACTGCCAGATATAACCAAATGCAGCATTCAGCACTTCCAGGCAGTCCCATTGAAAATGAATAGAGTTGAGGTACGAATCCTCCTCTGCTCTATTAAGGCAGGGCTATAGTACCAATATGAGATAACTAATGTACTTGGTGCAAACCCTTTAACACAGATTGTAAAATACATTGTTAATAATTCAAAGAAATTTATTTCACACAGAAATAATGCAGAAGTAAAGAATTATTGCAGCGTATGGTACTAGCAATCAAGCAATAGCATGTTAACATTCCATTGACTGAAATCTGTTTTCATCATCCTCTTCTCTATTGTTACATCTCCACCGAGAACTGCTCCTGCAACAGCTGCCTCTGTCTGGCGACACTGGTGATGGACGTCACCGGCAATATCGTTGAGTGGCGCAGACATGTTTCTGCCAGAGATACTCTTCTGCCCAACCAGGCTAACTAGGTGCATGCTGTCCAGCAGCTTAGCAGAAGTAATTAGCAATCTGGTGTGGCCAATGGGGCAGCACCACACCCTACTTAAACTCCTAGCAGTTGTCAGACATTGTGCTCAGTTTACTTTTGTCACCTCAGGTGCTATTCCTGTTGATATTCTGTTACTGACCTGGCTTTATTCTGACCTTGTCTGATCTGTTATCACTGTTCTGCAGAAAAATTGGTTCAGAAACAAAATTAGTTGAACTTAACTAATTTAATTTTTTGCTGCTGAAAACGAATATGATGCTTAAATTTGCTGATTGGCTCTAATTTTCAATATCCAGAAGAGGTTCAAGATTCAGAGCAAGTTGGGTGAAACATAGATAAAGGAAGGAGTGTTTATTGGACCTCAGATTCATAAGCTTCTTCAAGATGAGGAGTTTGTCCGTTTGCTGCAGGGCAAGGAAAAAGCTGCATGGGTAGCATTCGCATTAGTGGTAACTAATTTTTGGGAAACTCAAGAGCAGATAACTATGGAGAGTTGGTGGAAAATGTCTTCAAAACATAAAGATCTTGGTTGTAACTTGTCCTTAAAGATTTCTTACATTCACATCCAGACTCTTTTCCACCAAACTGTGGAGCAGTAAGCGACGAGCACAGTGAGAGATTTCACAAAGATATTGCGGCAATGGAGAAAAGATAATCAAGGAAAAAGGAATTCATCAATGCTTGCAGATTACTATTGGACAGTTATAAGAGAAGATCTGATGCAGGAGTACAAGAGACAAGCAAAAACAAGTTGTCACTGAATGAGGAACAAATTTTGTAACTGTTTATAATTTGCAATTGTGTTTAGACATGTTTTAGCTATTTGAATTGTTGCCAAGTTTCCTCTAAATAAATAACAGAAAATTGGCATAACAAAATTATTCTGCATCTTTATATTTGCAAAAATAATAATGTTCCAAAGTACTGAAATGTATACATTAATTATATGTAGCAGTAAAAGGAAAACTTTTTGTTTTGCTATCACAGAAACAAGAGCCAACGAAAAAATGTCATTGTCAGATTTGAATTCAGGAGGTCAAAATCATTAAGAAATAGCTCATTTCATAACTGAACCTAACAACTTTTGAAAATACTGTATGTAGAACAGTGTTATCCCTCTCTCCTGACTTTGCCCCCAGCCTGTCTTGCCCTGTTTTATATCTGTCTTTTCGGTATCTGACTGACTACTTTTTTTGTTTTACAATTCTTTCCAAGTTTTGTTCCTTGTGTTTTGCATTTATATGGTCACGTGCTGACTAGATTGTATCCTGCCTCTCTCAATGAAAGTTTGAGTGAAGTTGGACACAGTCTTAGTCAGAATATGCCTGGAAGTCTGCAAATTACTTACTTGTGGTGACATGACAGCCCGCTCACTGCTGGCGCCATCACCGGAGAATCCTCCCAGCACGTTGTGCATGTGCTGTGAGGATCCACAAGTCTGCAGTCACATAGAGTGACTGCAGACTTGTAGTTTAATACCAGACAACCCCTTTAAAGAGTCAAGATTGAGGTTCCTCTTGGGATCTGCTAGGCAGAGTAGCTAATGCCAAGTCTGTCCAAGGTAGCCCTTTTGATCTGACAGCCTCCAACAAACTTTATATCTATTTGTTAAATAAAAAAATCTAAAAAAAATCCATATTTAATATTGCCATGGCCAAACTATAAAAATATTACATTATTCATTAATCGAGGTGAACACCATTAAAAAAGGCCAAATTTGATGTTTTAGAGTAACCTTGCCTTCCCAAAATAATGGTTTAAAAAGAGATGAAAAATTTGTATGTCTGCCCCCAGGTACAGTCGTCATCGTATTTGACCCAATGTCATAAAATCAAAAATGTCTGAATTGATGTTTTTTTCCCATTACACTCCAATATGATTATTTTTTATTCCATTTTCAAGTCTATTATATAGTAAATTTAATGATGCCATTTAATACTACAACTCTTCCTCTAAAAACTAGCTAAAAACAGCTATGTCAATGAAATAAATTATGGCTCTTGTAAAGTGGGGATGAAATATGATTTGTTAGATTCTTTCCAATTTGAAATTGGATTTTTGTCGAACTTATTTGCGCAAATTGAATTGCTGGTGAAAGCTGTTTATTATGCTGCATGGTCTCAATAGACCTCAGAGTGAGCATAATTAATATAGGGGTTAAAAATAAAACACAGTATATTTATCTCGCCCCTCATGTGTCCTTGTGCCGTAGCTCCTTGCCCGGTGCCCTGCTGGCTCTCTTCCCCTCCCTGGCTCTAGTCTTCTTTTTTGTCTTTAGCTTTTTTCACTTGTCGGTGCCTCTGGTGCCTCAAACTCGATCATGACGTGAAGTGTTATGACATTACTAAGCCTATTCAGCACCAAAAGCACCGAAGAGGCGGCCATTTAGCTTGATTTCAGAGAAACGTATTACAAAGAATTCGAGTTCTGGTAAATCCAATTTTTTTCTGACATTCAAAGCGAATTTGATTCTCCCCAAATGAATTTGATCATCTCTAGAAAATATCTTTTTAGGAATGAAAATCAAGGAATTACCAAAATAATGGGAATTATCACTATTTTTACTAGAACAATTCTCCAGATCCTAGAAAGTAGAAGACAGCTCCATGTTCTATATGTAGGTAAATAATTAAATATTATGTTAAACTGTTGTTTCTTTTTTCACTATTGGATATTACAGATGAAAATTAGCTTTCAATATGACAAGTGATAAACCCCACTCATATGATAATAGCAAATGTCATGCCAGCATTTGGGTTCCTTTTCCTACAAGAACTCTACTTTTATAAATACATTTTATATATTTTGATATTCTGATTTGCAAACATATGTAATAATGTGGCACTTATCTGTCCTGTAAATCCTAAATAATAGGCATTTCCCAGTTGTTATTAGAACTCAGTTAATTATGCGGACACTTTCAGTTCACAAGGAAAGTACTGGAAAAATGCTTATATTAGTGTTATTTTCCAAATGCCAAACACTTATCATGGATAATATGTTCCTACTAAATATACACCACCTATGATGGAACAGCATGTAAAACAAGAACTAGGTCATTAGATGACTGGCCCTTGACCCTAGCACAATTCTTCAGGACTGTAGTGTTCCATCATACGTGGTCAGCCTACTAGCTGCTCCAAATGGTCATATATATTGTAGGATACATCTCAAGGGAAAAATGGCATATTGGGAACATCCATAAAAGTAAATATTGCAGCTTTATATAATAGGTCACTGTGTCCCCATGCAAAAATAGGGGCATTAATATAAGCTCTATTTTTTTCAGATATAAGAATTCTTGGTAGGGCTTTACCTTTACAGATTCTAGATGAGTTTTCATTTTTGTAATTTCCAGATACAGTGGTGTGAAAATCTGTTTGCCCCTTCCTGATTTCTTATTCTTTTGCATGTTTGTCACACCTAAATGTTTCAGATCACAAAACAAATTTACATTTTTGACAAAGATATAACTAGTAAACACAAAATGCAGTTTTTAAATGAAGGTCTATATTATTAAGGGAACAATAAATCCAAACCTACAGAGCCCTGTGTGAAAAAGTGATTCCCCCCCTTAAAACATAAATTAACTGTGGTTTATCACATCTTTGGAAAGCTGAGTTCAATTTCCCTAGCCAAACACAGGCCTGATTACTGCCACGCCCGTTCTCAATCAAGAAATCACTTAAATAGGACCTGCCTGACAAAGTTAAGTAGACCAAAAGATCAACAAAAGCTAGACATCATGCTGCAATCTAAAGAAATTCAGGAACAAATGAGAAACAAAGTAATTGAGATCTATCAGTCTGGAAAAGGTTATAAAGCCATTTCTAAAGCTTTGTGACACCAGTGAACCACAGTGAGAACCATTATCCACAAATGGCGAAAACATGAAACAGTGGTGAACCTTCCCAGCAGTGGCCGGCTGACCAAAATTACCCCAAGAGCGCAGCGGCAGCTCATCCAAGAGGTCACAAAAGACCCCACAACATCCACAGAACTGCAGGCCTCACTTGCCTCAGTTAAGGTCAGTGTTAATGATGTCACCATAAGAAAGACTGGGCAAAAATGGCTAGCATGGCAGAGTTCCAAGATGAAAAACACTGCTGAGCAAAAAGAACATAAAGGCTCGTCTCAGTTTTGCCAAAAAGCATCTTGATGATCGCCAAGACTTTTGGGAGAATACTCTGTGGACTGACAAGACAAAAGTTTAACTTTTTGGCAGGTTCATGCCCCATTTGTTATGAACTGCTACAAACACTAAGGAAAGATATGAAAACTGCCCCTACAATAGGACTAAGCTGATTCCCTACGATGCAGCGGGGGACCTGTTCCTTGTGAACAGACCCGCCTAAGTCCTCGGCTAGTCTGAACGCAGACCTATAGATATAAGGGAGGGGTCCCTACAAGAACTAAGGACTGGGATATAGTTGGACACCTCTTAGCAGAAATTGTAGCAGAGCAAAGACAAACAAAAAACAGAAGTACTAGTGGTCAAAAGACCAAGCAAACTACAGAGTAAGGTACAAGGCACCTGGCTAGCTTAAGAGTAAATGTAACACTGAAGTCCAGCAAGGCCAGGAGGGCGGAGCTGGATTAAATAGGCAAAAAGTCATGTGACCAGCAAAATAGAAAAAACTAACAGGAGGGTTCTAACAGTACCCCCTCTTCTATGAGGATCCTCCGGATCCTCCAGGCCCAGGTCTATCAGGAAACCTCCTGTGAAACGCTCCGACAAGTCTAGGAGCAGGGACATCATCCGCCCTTACCCAGGAGTTATCCTCGGGACCGAAACCTTTCCAAGCGACGAGATACTGCAATCTCCCTCTATGCCATCTAGAATTAAGAATGCGAGAAATTTCATATTCACCGTCTTCCTCCACAGGAGGAACAGAGACAGTGGCGTCCCTATCAGAAACATCAGCTTTTTTCAATAAGGAAACATGAAACACCGGATTAATCCTCCAGGAGGTAGGAACCTCCAACCTAACAGCAGATCGTTAACTACCTGAAGCACCTTAAATGGACCCACAAACTTCGGGCCCAATTTCTTAGAAGGAATCCTCAACCGCAGATTCCTAGAGGACAGCCAAACCATGTCACCAACAGTAAACAAAACCTCTTGAATGTTCCTGTCAAAGTAGCTCTTGGATTTTTTGTAAGCCTCTTGAAGGTTACGACGTACATCAGTCCAAACTCTCTCCAAATCACCGGAAAAATTCTCCTCCTCCGGCACAGCCGATACCAATTTGGAGAAAGACCCAAACGACGGATGTCTCCCAGTACAACAAAAAAAGGAGAACACCCAGCAGAAGAGGATGTATGGTTGTTAAGAGCAAATTCAGCCAGTGGCAGAAACTCAGACCACCCCTCTTGATTGTCAGCCACAAAACAACGCAAAAACTGTTCAACATCCTGGTTCTTTCTTTCTGTCTGTCCATTAGACTCAGGATGATAACCAGATGAAAATTACAAATGGACTCCCAACCTGTCACAAAAGGCACGCCAAAAACGAGCCACGAACTGAGGTCCCCTATCGGAAACAATGTCGGTAGGAACGCCATGGAGCCTGACAATTTCTTTAACAAAAGCCTTAGCGAGTGTCTTGGCACAGGGCAGTTTGATGAAGGGAACCAAGTGACACATCTTGCTAAAACGGTCCACGACCACCCAGATAACAGTGAAACCCTCAGAGGCAGGAAGGTCAGTAATAAAATAATAAAATGCATAGCAAGATGCGTCCAAGGAGCACTAGGAACCTCCAGAGGGCAAAGCAGCCCCGCAGCAGGAGCATGTGAAGACTTAGATCTAGCACACACAGTACATTGACGCACCCACTTAATGACTTCCTTCTGCCACCCAGGCCACCAAAAACTGCGACGTACAAGTCTCTTAGTCTCCGAAATTCTTGGATGACCTGCCAACCGAGACTCATGACACTCCACAAACAAATCTCTCCTAAAGTTCCTAGGCACAAACAACCTCCCATGGGGAGTGTTAGATGGGGCATCCTCCTGGGCTTTCAGAATCCCATCTTCCAAAATGGAGTCCAATGCTGCTATCACAGCGCCTTCCTGTAAAATGCTCTTCTCCTCCTCGGTACCAACCATGGGAGAAAAACTGCGAGATAAAGCATCAGCTTTTACATTCTTGGTACCCGGAATGTAAGTAACAGAAAAATTAAACCGCAAAAAAAAAAGTGCCCACCTAGCTTGACGGGCATTCAAGCGCTTGGCAGCATCAAGATAGATCAGATTCTTATGTTCAGTAAAAACCTGAATGGCAAATTTAGCACCTTCCAAGAGATGACGCCAATGTTCAAATGCGAGTTTAATCGCCAGCAATTCCCAATTACCGACATCGTAATTAAGTTCGGTCTCAGAAAATTTTTTTGAAGAAAAAGCTCAGGGATGTACTCCATCCTTGTTTTCCTGAGACAAAACAGCACTGACCCCCACCGAAGAAGCATCAACCTCGACCAAAAAAGGCTTGGTCTCATCAGGCTGCATAAGGATGGGGGCAGAACTGAACCTCTCCTTGAGATACACAAAAGCTTCAATGGCCTCAGTAGTCCACTGGACCGTATTCGCACCTTTCCTGGTGAGATCGGTCAGCGGCTTAACAATTATAGAAAAATTCTTAATGAATTTTCTGTAATAATTGGCGAAACCCAAAAGTCTCTGCATTGGTTTCAAACCAATAGGCCTAGGCCATTCCTGAACCGCCTGAATCTTCACCGGGTCCATCTCAAATCCCTCGCTGGAGATAATGTAGCCCAAAAAACTAATTCTCTGCACAGCGAACTCACATTTCTCCAGCTTAGCAAAAAGTGAATTGTCGCTTAACAACTGCAATACCTCACGTACGCTCTGCCATTGAGACTCCAGATACGGCGCAAAAATCAAAATGTCATCCAAATACACCATCGCATTCTTACCGATCAACGGTCTTAGGATGTCATTAATAAGGTTCTGAAAAAACGCTGGTGCATTGGTAAGACCAAAGGGCATAACCAGATTCTCAAAATGACCCACTGGAGTGTTAAAAACTGTTTTCCACTCATCACCTTCCTTCATACGTAACAAATTGTATGCCCCCCGGAGATCAATCTTAGAGAACCACTTGGCCCCCACTAACTGGTTGAACAAGTCAGGAATTAAAGGCAGTGGGTAGGAATTGCGTACTGTAATTTTATTAATTTCGCCAAAGTCCAGACATGGACGTAAACCGCCCTCTTTTTTTTTTTTACAAAAAAGAATCCAACAGCAACAGGTGACTTAGAATGTCTAATGTCGGCCAAGCTTGTCTGTATGTATTCCTCCAAGGCCTTTCTCTCAGGGATAGTAAGATTAAATAAGCGACTCTTAGGAAGAGTTGCTCCAGGGACAAACTCAATAGTACAATCATAGTCGCTATGAGGAGGCAAAACTTGCGACACCTCCTCAGAAAAAACCTTCCAAAAATCCTGAATAGGTACAGGTAATTCCCCTCTTTCCACAGCAGCAATGCGACCGTTGCAACATCTATCATAACACTTAGGACTCCAAGACTTAATTTCATGGGTAGACCAGTCCAGTACAGGATTGTGCAATTTTAACCAAGGTTACCCCAAAACCACTGGAGCAGGCAAATTATTTAATACCGCCAAATCCAAATTCTCTTGGTGGATACCATTAATGGTGAGGGGAAATTCAAAAACCTTGTGAGTAATACCTTTCAAGGGAGAGCCATCAACAGCAACCACAGAAATAGGAGATGACAAAAGTTTGGATTCTAATTTAAATTTTTCCAAAAAACCCTCATCAATCACATTGAGTGTAAAACCACAATCCACAAATACCCGAAATTCAATCAACTCCTCCTGGAATGAGGTGCTTCCAGAAAGAAATACTCCTTTTGAGTTTAAACAAGCTATGCGGTCGTAACTGACCTCTTTTTTTTTTCTTTGTTCAAACGAAGCACACAGTTCTTAATAAAGTGGTCAGATTTACTGCAATAAAAATACAATCCTTTAGCAAACCTGCGGTCTTTTTCCTGAGAGTAGGGTGACATCGCCCCAATCTCCATCGGTTTCTCCACCTTCCGAACAGACCCTCTGAAAACTAGGAGCTGCCATAGCAGTAGATTTCTCTTCATTACTCCTAGCACGCAGTCTCCTGTCCACAAGTATGGCTAATTGCATTGCCTCCTGCAAGGTTCCAGGTTTTGGGAAGGCAATAAGCAGATCCTTAACCCTTTCACCTAGACCATCAAGAAACAAACATTTTAATGCTGAGTCATTCCATTCCACTTCAGCCGACCATCTTCTGAAGTATTTACAATAATTTTCCACATCACCTGATCCCTGCTTCAAACGTCTTAATTCAGTTTCAGCAGATGAGACTCGATCAGGATCATCATACAACAACCCCATAGCAGAAAAAAAATCTTCCACAGATCTAAAACACGGATCATTAAGTTGAAGAGAAAAGGCCCATCCCTGTGGTTCTTTGCACAAAAGTGACATTATGAACCCATGGCACTGTGATTCATTCCCCGAGGATCTGGGTCTTAAACGAAAATATAATAAACAAGCGTTTTTAAAGGAAAAAAAAATCTTGCCGTTTACCATAAAAAAAATCTGGCAGTCCTACCTTCGGTTCCACAAAATGCGCTCCAGGACAGCTACTCACGTGTTGCTGGAGCTCGGCCACCTCCAAAGACAGTCCCTGCAGGCGTTGAGCCCACTCCTGAACCGACACCATGCTGAAATCAGGATTTCTTTCCTTAGAGTGTTTTATTTTTAGGCTGCACTTACTGTTATGATCTGCTACAAACACTAAGGAAAGATAGGAAAACTGTCCCTACAATAGGACTAAGCTGATTCCCTACGATGCAGCGGGGGACCTGTTCCTTGTGAACAGACCCGCTTAAGTCCTCGGCTAGTCTGAACGCAGACCTATAGATATAAGGGAGGGGTCCCTACAAGAACTAAGGACTGGGATATAGTTGGACACCTCCTAGCAGAAATTGTAGCAGAGCAAAGACAAACAAACAAACAGAAGTACTAGTGGTCAAAAGACCAAGCAAACTACAGAGTAAGGTACAAGGCACCTGGCTAGCTTAAGAGTAAATGTAACACTGAAGTCCAGCAAGGCCAGGAGGGCGGAGCTGGATTAAATAGGCAAAAAGTCATGTGACCAGCAAAATAGAAAAAACTAACAGGAGGGTTCTAACACCATTACATCTGGCGTAGAAGTAACACAGAATTTCAGAAAAGGAACATCATACCAACAGTAAAATATTGTGGTGGTAGTGTGATGGTCTCAGGCTGTTTTGCTGCTTCCGGACCTGGAAGACTTGCTGTGATAAATAGAATCATTAATTCTGCTGTTTACCAAAAAATCCTGAAGGAGAATGTCCAGCCATCTGTTTGTGACCTCACGCTAAAGCACACTTGGGTTACGCAGCCGGACAATGATCCAAAACACACCAGCAAGTCCACCTTTGAATGGCTTAAGAAAAACAAAATTAAGACTTTGGATTGGCGTAGTCAAAGTCCTGACCTTAATCAGATTGAGATGCTGTGGCATGACCTTAAAAAGGCGGTTCATGTTCGGAAACCATCCAATGTGGCTGAATTACAACAATTTTGCAAAGATGAGTGGACCAAAATTCCTCCTGAGTGTTGTAAAAGACTCATTGCCATTTATGGCAAATGCTTGATTGCAGTTGTTGCTTCTAAGTAGAGATGAGCGTTGTTCGACTCGAACTGTTCGCCAATCTCAAATTCAAGCTGTTTTGGGCGGTGTTTGAGCCGTTCGGCGAACACGAACGATTTGAAAAAAATTCGGCTGTTCGAGGTTATGTTCGATAACTGTTCGTGCACCAAAATCATAACTGGATTTTTTCTCAGTAATGATGAAAATTAATGTTAATACGCAGTTTGAGTGTACAGCGGGGCGGGGGGAGGGGCAGGGGATGGATCTCTGCAGGAATAATGAAGATCTCCATTTTTTTTTCTCTTTCCCGCATTTACAGTGGGAAGGTGCAATCTGTCAGCCTATCAGCAGCGCACACACGGAGCGAAGTGCTTTTTTTCACACAAGCAAGGGCATGTGTCATTGGCAGTGTATGTCACATGTCCTTGCCCTATAAGACCCAGCCATTTTCCCCGTCGCCACCATTTTCTCACTGCTGCAGCTGCGTGTAAGACGGCACCGCTGTTGCTGTGTGCGCTATACCTTGTTAATTTCAAGCCAATTTTCGCACAAATCTACAGATAGCTTGGGAGTAGGGAATAGTTGTGATTGCAGTCCTTTTAAGGACTAGGTTACAGCATTTCCTACGACTTTTATCAGGCAGGTCTGTGCTCTTAAATAGATAGATTGTGGGAGTAAAGACTAATTGTAATTGCAGTCCTTTTCAGGACTAAGTTACATCAGTTCCTATCAGTTTTTGCCAGGCAGGTCTGTGCCAGTGCTGTGCAAGTTTTTTTCACAGCATTTGGCTAAATCTAGCAAAGCTAATCCTTTTTGGCCTATTGCAGAGTGTGTTAGCCAGTGGAGTAGCCTATCTGTGTTGCAAGCTACACCACCTGTGTATAGAATACCAATTTTTTTACTGCACCTAGTGAAGTAAAACCTTTTGGGCATAGCATCATTCTATTAGTCCGTCTATACTGACCTCCATAAGGTTGCAAATTCAAAATAATTTTTATCTGCATCTAGCTTTGAAAAAATATTTGGCCTTCTAGCAGTGTGTGGGACTTGTTCTATTAGTCCATCTATACTGATCTCCATCAGGTTGCAAATTCAAAATAATTTTTATCTGCATCTAGCTCTGAAAAAATATTTGGCCTTCTAGCAGTGTGTGGGACTTGTTCCATTAGTCCATCTATACTGACCTCCATCAGGTTGCAAACTGAATATAATTTTTTTCTGCATCTACCTCTGAAAAAATATTTGGGCTTCTAGCTGTGTGTGGGACTTGTTCTATTAGTCCATCTATACTGACCTCCATCAGGTTGCAAATTGAATATAATATTTTTCTGCATCTAGCTCTAAAAAAATATTTGGCCTTCTAGCAGTGTGTGGTACTTGTTCTATTAGTCCATCTATTGTGACCTCCATCAGGTTGCAAATTGAATATAATTTTTTTCTGCATCTACCTCTGAAAAAATATTTGGGCTTCTAGCTGTGTTTGGGACTTGTTCTATTAGTCCATCTATACTGACCTCCATCAGGTTGCAAATAGAAAATAATTTTTTCCTGCATCTAGCTCTGAAAAAATATTTGGCCTTCTAGCAGTGTGTGGGACTTGTTCTATTAGTCCATCTATAATGACCTCCATCAGGTTGCAAATTGAATATAATTTTTTTCTGCATCTAGCTCTGAAAAAATGTTTGGCCTTCTAGCAGTGTGTGGGACTTCTTCTATTAGTCCATCTATACTGACCTCCATCAGGTGGCAAATTCAAAATATTTTTTTGTCTGCATCTAGCTCTGAAAAAATATTTGGCCTTCAAGCAGTGTGTGGGACTTGTTCTATTAGTCCATCTATACTGACCTCCATCAGGTTGCAAAATGAATATAATTTTTTGTCTGCATCTAGCTCTGAAAAAATGTTTGGCCTTCTAGCAGTGTGTGGGACTTGTTCTATTAGTCCATCTATACTGACCTCCATCAGGTTGCAAACTGAATATATTTTTTTTCTGCATCTACCTCTGAAAAAATATTTGGGCTTCTAGCTGTGTGTGGGACTTGTTCTATTAGTCCATCTATACTGACCTCCATCAGGTTGCAAATTGAATATAATATTTTTCTGCATCTAGCTCTGAAAAAATATTTGGCCTTCTAGCAGTGTGTGGGAATTGTTCTATTAGTCCATTTATACTGACCTCCATCAGGTTGCAAACTGAATATAATTTTTTTCTGCATCTACCTCTGAAAAAATATTTGGGCTTCTAGCTGTGTGTGGGACTTGTTCTATTAGTCCATCTATACTGACCTCCATCAGGTAGCAAATTCAAAATAATTTTTTGTCTTCATCTAGCTCTGAAAAAATATTTGGCCTTCTAGCTGTGTGTGGGACTTGTTCTATTAGTCCATCTATACTGACCTCCATCAGGTTGCAAATTGAATATAATTTTTTTCTGCATCTAGCTCTGAAAAAATATTTGGCCTTCTAGCAGTGTGTGGGACTTGTTCTATTAGTCCATCTATACTGACCTCCATCAGGTTGCAAACTGAATATAATTTTTTTCTGCATCTACCTCTGAAAAAATATTTGGGCTTCTAGCTGTGTGTGGGACTTGTTCTATTAGTCCATCTATACTGACCTCCATCAGGTTGCAAATTGAATATAATATTTTTCTGCATCTAGCTCTAAAAAAATATTTGGCCTTCTAGCAGTGTGTGGTACTTGTTCTATTAGTCCATCTATAGTGACCTCCATCAGGTTGCAAATTGAATATAATTTTTTTCTGCATCTACCTCTGAAAAAATATTTGGGCTTCTAGCTGTGTTTGGGACTTGTTCTAATAGTCCATCTATACTGACCTCCATCAGGTTGCAAATAGAATATAATTTTTTCCTGCATCTAGCTCTGAAAAAATATTTGGCCTTCTAGCAGTGTGTGGGACTTGTTCTATTAGTCCATCTATAATGACCTCCATCAGGTTGCAAATTGAATATAATTTTTTTCTGCATCTAGCTCTGAAAAAATATTTGGCCTTCTAGCAGTGTGTGGGACTTGTTCTATTAGTCCATCTATACTGACCTCCATCAGGTTGCAAATTCAAAATAATTTTTTGCCTGCATCTAGCTCTGAAAAAATATTTGGCCTTCTAGCAGTGTATGAGACTTGTTCTATTAGTCCATCTATACTGACCTCCATCAGGTTGCAAATTGAATATAATTTTTTCCTGCATCTTCCTCTAAAAAAATATTTGGGCTTCTAGCTGTGTGTGGGACTTGTCCTATTAGTCCATCTATACTGACCTCCATCAGGTTGCAAATTGAATATAATATTTTTTTGCATCTAGCTCTGAAAAAATATTTGGCCTTCTAGCAGTGTGTGGGACTTGTTCTATTAGTCCATCTATACTGACCTCCATCAGGTTGCAAACTGAATATAATTTTTTTCTGCATCTACCTCTGAAAAAATATTTGGCCTTCTAGCAGTGTGTGGGACTTGTTCTATTAGTCCATCTATACTGACCTCCATCAGGTTGCAAATTCAAAATAATTTTTTGCCTGCATCTAGCTCTGAAAAAATATTTGGCCTTCTAGCAGTGTATGAGACTTGTTCTATTAGTCCATCTATACTGACCTCCATCAGGTTGCAAATTGAATATAATTTTTTCCTGCATCTTCCTCTAAAAAAATATTTGGGCTTCTAGCTGTGTGTGGGACTTGTTCTATTAGTCCATCTATACTGACCTCCATCAGGTTGCAAATTGAATATAATATTTTTTTGCATCTAGCTCTGAAAAAATATTTGGCCTTCTAGCAGTGTGTGGGACTTGTTCTATTAGTCCATCTATACTGACCTCCATCAGGTTGCAAACTGAATATAATTTTTTTCTGCATCTACCTCTGAAAAAATATTTGGCCTTCTAGCAGTGTGTGGGACTTGTTCTATTAGTCCATCTATACTGACCTCCATCAGGTTGCAAATTCAAAATAATTTTTTGTCTGCATCTAGCTCTGAAAAAATATTTGGCCTTCTAGCAGTGTGTGGGACTTGTTCTATTAGTCCATCTATACTGACCTCCATCAGGTTGCAAACTGAATCTATTTTTTTTCTGCATCTACCTCTGAAAAAATATTTGGGCTTCTAGCTTTGTGTGGGACTTGTTCTATTAGTCCATCTATACTGACCTCCATCAGGTTGCAAATTGAATATAATATTTTTCTGCATTTAGGTCTGAAAAAATATTTGGCCTTCTAGCAGTGTGTGGGACTTGTTCTATTAGTCCATCTATACTGACCTCCATCAGGTTGCAAATTCAAAATAATTTTTTGTCTGCATCTAGCTCTGAAAAAATATTTGGCCTTCTAGCAGTGTGTGGGACTTGTTCTATTAGTCCATCTATACTGACCTCCATCAGGTTGCAAATTCAAAATAATTTTTATCTGCATCTAGCTCTGAAAAAATATTTGGCCTTCTAGCAGTGTGTGGGACTTGTTCTATTAGTCCATCTATACTGACCTCCATCAGGTTGCAAATTCAAAATAATTTTTTGTCTGCATCTAGCTCTGAAAAAATATTTGGCCTTCTAGCAGTGTGTGGGACTTGTTCTATTAGTCCATCTATACTGACCTCCATCAGGTTGCAAATTAAAAATAATTTTTATCTTCATCTAGCTCTGAAAAAATATTTGGCCTTCTAGCAGTGTGTGGGACATGTTCTATTAGTCCATCTATACTGACCTACATCAGGTTGCAAATTAAAAATAATTTTTGTCTGCATCTAGCTCTGAAAAAATATTTGGCCTTCTAGCAGTGTGTGGGACTTGTTCTATTAGTCCATCTATACTGACCTCCATCACGTTGCAAACTGAATATAATTTTTTTCTGCATCTACCTCTGAAAAAATATTTGGGCTTCTAGCTGTGTGTGGGACTTGTTCTATTAGTCCATCTATACTGACCTCCATTAGGTTGCAAATTGAATATAACATTTTTCTGCATCTAGCTCTGAAAAAATATTTGTCCTTCTAGCAGTGTGTGGGACTTGTTCTATTAGTCCATCTATACTGACCTCCATCAGGTTGCAAATTGAATATAATTTTTTTCTGCATCTAGCTCTGAAAAAATATTTGGCCTTCTAGCAGTGTGTGGGACTCATTGTATTAGGCCATCTATACCAAGCTCCACCAGCTTTTAAATTAATAATAATTTTTAGCTGCATCTAGCCCTGAAAATAATTTTTCTTCCCAATAGTGGTAGCAATAGAAATATGGGGCGCGCTCCTGGCTTACAAAAATAAACGCTTCATAACAAAAAACACCAGCTTAGCGCACTGCATTAATAAGATGGCATCATCGTCTCTCCCAGTGCTAGGCCTACTACCCAGGCTAGCATTCCTGTGCCTAAAACTCAATGTATGGGTCCACGCTAGCCACTATGCTGAGGGGTCTAAAGCTGCTGCTAACGCTTTATAACAATTCAATTGGCAGATTTTCACAGAGCTCTTCCACAACGCCCACCCATCGGGCAACAGTTGCCCACCTTCCCTATGGGATCTAGTGGCGAATAGTTGATGCCATTAATCAGAGAGTCAGTTGCCCCATCGACGTGGCAAGCATACGGTAAGGCATGGGAAGAGGGGACACGACTAGTAGCAGGCAGACGGGTTGACCAATGTGAACAAGCCAGATCACAAGTCACCATAGAATTTCTCCACCAGCTAATGATGAGGGGCATATCAGGGGCGTCAGCGCAGCGGTGTCTGACCGGAGTAGCATTTCACTTCCAACTACTGAATTGGGGAGATGTGACAAAGATTCATCATCAGACAATCCATAAAAGGGTGGAAAAGGGGTCAGCCAAGTCAGGAATGTAGACGTCCCGTCCCGTGTCACTAAAACTGATTTCTCACATCTTATCCCTAACACCATTAACATGACACTCACAATTTGAAGCAACACTAATGTCTACTGCATTTGTGATCACCTTCTTCGGGGCGCTATGCATAAGCGAATTAGTCCCTCAATCCAAATCTACCACCAGTGGAGGCTTATTACACCAGGACGTAGTCATAGCCAATAATGCAATATGTCTACGCATACACCAATCGAAAACGGTTCCAGCGGGCAGGGGCACTTGGGTACTTCTACAACACACAAACGGTACACTGAGTTGGGTAACAATAGTAAAAACATATCTAACCATCAGATCACAAAGTAATTTCTTCCTATCACACATTGATGGAACGCCAATATCAAGATACCAGTTCCAACTATATTTAATAAATGCATAACATCGGCAGGGAACCACCCCAAAGATTACGGGACACACTCATTCCGCATAGGCGCGGCCACGGAAGCAGCAAGAGCAGGACTGTCAGAAACGGAAGTTCAGAGGATAGGGAGATGGCGATCCACGTATTTGGCAAGATACATAAGACCGGACTTGTTATCCTAACGTGGTTTGTTTCCTTTACAGGTGACGCTAAGCCAACAGTGTGGGTGATAGGCCACTCGTATATATATTGGGCAGAAAAAAGGGCGAAAGTCCGCCCAGGCGGGAGGAAATTAGAGTTTCATAACACATATTTCAACTGGAGAGGTATTAGAGGCCTGCTGTGGCCACAGGTACTAATGGAGGTAATCAAGGTAGGGAGAGAGGCAAGATGTCCGGTCATCTTAGTTAAACAGGCCGGGGGAAACAACCTAGGTCATCACAAGAGCGCATAACTAATGGCAATAATGAAACTAGACACTGAGCGCTTCAGAGAATTTTTCACAAAACTAGCTATAGTATGGTCAGAGATTGTGCCGATAGCGGTATGGCAAGGTGCGGGAGATATCACGGCCATCGAACGGACAAGGCGGGTAATAAATATTCGGATGGCAAAATTTAGAAGAGACAGAGGCGGTGTAGTGGTACGACACCGACAACTGGAAGGAGATAAAGCAGGCCTTATACGGCCCGACGGTGTTCACTTAATGGATATTGGACTGGACATATTCCTGTCAGGACTCCAGGACGGAGTGGAACAAGCGTTAAGAGTGATGGGTGGGGGTCAGAGTCCTGCATACGAGTACGCAGGATCCTCCGTGGCCTGGAAATAGAAAGGACATGTTGGAGAGTTACACTTGTTGGCCAAGTTGCTGGAGTGGAGACCCAGGGCATGCTGCAACAAGCTGAATTATTTTAGAAATAAAATGCCTTTCTAATGGAATGAGTATAAAGAGTTAATAAAGCTGTGACCGATCCTCACCCATCCAGTTGTAAGAGTTACATTATTGTATTGTCAAGGAAAGGGGGGCGGTAGGGGGGCTGATCGTCTGGGTTTGGTTGGGAGTCCCCACAGTCTGCCTAGGCTAGATGCATTTAAAAATTCTTATTAGATACACAGGCGGTGCAGCTTGCTTCACAGCTGGGCTACTACTCCCAAAGTATTGCCTATGCTAGATGCAGTTAAAAATTCTACTCTGACTAGCAGACACTGAAGATTTGGAGCAGACCTCTGAGTAAACAGCTCTTCAGACTCAACCATCTGTGTTACCCCAAGCCATTGTGTATGTCGTTTCTTACAGTTAAAAGGGGGGGGGGAGCGACCCAACCCACCTGGAATTGATGATGCCAACATCACGTAAGACACAGCAAGGGGACTCCAAAAAGAGTCTCCATTTTTTCCGAAAATTGTGGCACAGACACCACTTAACCCTAGAACGCATACCTGGGGCCTCGCAGTCCCGCCCTGTTAATTGTTTTCTATTTTCTGCAAGATTACTTTAGTTAGAATTTTGAAACTCTAGGTATTCTTCATGTATATAGTTGTTTGTCATTTGAGTTTGAGTTATTCCATGTTATTTGCACACGGGCCTAAAAGGCCCCAGGTATATGAAAGTGTAGATTTTTATGGTCATGCGTTCTAGGGTTAAGTGGCATCAATTGCCCCACAGTTGCTTAAAACGGTTGGTGAGGTGATATTACCAAATCCTCAAGCTTTTAGTCTCCCAAGGATAACACAGGGTTAGAAAAGTCCTTGCGAATCCATGATTTGTTCACCTTTATGAACGTGAGTCTGTCTACATTCTCAGTGGACAGCCGCGTGCGCTTATCTGTCAGCACACCACCAGCAGCGCTGAACACACATTCAGAGAGAACACTGGCTGCAGGGCATGACAAGAACTCCAAGGCGTGAATGGCGAGCTCCGGCCATTTTTCCAGATTGGAATCCCAAAATGAGCAAGGGTCCAGTGACACAGTCATGGCTTCGATGTTCACTTGGAGATACTCCTGCACCATCCTCTCTAGGCATTGACTATGTGTCAGACTTCTTGTCTCCTGCGGCCTTGCAAAGGATGGTCTAAAAAAGTGGTGAAACGATTCAACAAAATTGCTGTTACCAGCAGATACTGTGTTACTGTTACGGTTTGAGTGATGAAGACTCGACAGTCCCACAGTTGGCAAGTTAGAACTGTGAGATTCACTTCGTGCACCACTGGTGTTTTGAGGAAAAGCACATGTAAGATTCTGCAACAGCGTCTGCAGATACTCCTGCATGCGTCAATCTATTTTTATGGCAGGAATTATTTCGGCAAATTTACTTTTGTGCCGGGGATCTAAGAGTGTGGCAACCCAGTAGTCGGGATTACTTCGAATTCTGCAATCTGAGGGTCATGTTGCAGGTAGTGCAGCAAGAAGGCACTCATATGTCTTGCGCATCCAGGAGGACCAAGTCCTTGTTGTGTTGGTAGCGAGGTAAGAATCATGTTTCCTTTCTCTGCCCTCTCCCCCCAACCTCGCACAACAGAAATGTGATCAAGGTCTCCCTCATCTGATGAGTCTTCCATGCCCATCACCAGTTCATCCTCCACTTCTTCCTCGGCTCCTGCACCTTCCTCAACAGTTTGGCTGCTACCATGCGCCCTGGTTAATCCCTCTCCCCCACCCTCCCATGCCTGCCATCTTGGTGCTGCCAACCGTCTGGACCTTGGAGATGTTATCCCTTCCGCATACGACTCCTCTTCTACTTCCTCCACCTCCTCTTGTCCCACCACCTGACTCTGAATTCTATTTAATGTGTGCTCCAGCATGTAAATCACTGGAATAATCATGCTGATAATGGCATCGTCGTCAGCACTAAACATCTTCGTCGCCATTTCAAAACTGTGCAGAAGGGTGTGTGGCGCCCCTGAGGGTTCAGTTGCCACAGAGTTACTGCATCTCACCCAGAGGTGTGGTATCTCACCCTCAGGTAAGGAAGGCGTATGGCTCGGGACCCTAACACCTGCATCCAACACATACCCGCAGTGGGGGTAGGGCGAGATTGCTCCTAAGGGAGAGCACAGTCCCAGGTCCCTAGCTGGTGGGAGGGTCCTATGTAGTGGGTGCTTAGGGGAGCAGCTTAGGGGAGCACATGACAGGGAGAGTATAAATAGGAAGCCATCTTAGAAAGAGCAAGCCAGTCAGAGGAGGAAAAGTGACAGGAGCAGAGGCTCGGCATGAGCTCTGCTCCGGAGGCGGGCCTAGCCTGGGAGGCCCAGGACTGAAGGAGAGAAGAGAGGAGTGGGAGCAGGAAGGCTCCAGGAACCGAAGGGACCCTAGGGCTACGGGCCGTGCAGAAGGCCACCCGTACTCCCTCTGCTACCAGGAGGTAGAGGGGTCAGGCCAGATAAGGGGAACCGGTCCCTCAACTAGAGGAGAAACAGCAAGGCTCAACTAGAAACCGGAGGCTGCAGCATTTCATGTACTGCAGGCAAAAGTCCACACCAGTCTCACTAAGAAGGTAGCCACATAGGACCCAGGGGACGGAACACAAGTTGCCCGCCAAGGCCCGAGGATACCGGATAGAAGTGTCACTGGGTGTGAGGTGCAGGGAGAAGGCCAGAGAAAGGACACACAGAAGGGGGTCCTGCTAAGTACTCCGGAGCTATCTGGGGGTGGACTGAGCCCCTCACTGAGTACGCACAGCACGACGGGTGAGATTGCTCTGGTACCTGTAATCTGGACTGCAACAACTGTGAGTAAAGATCTTGGGACTGCATCACACGGACTCTGTGTTCATTACTGACTCCCTGCACTACAACCACCATCATCCACCCACACTTCCCTGAAGCTACACTCTTCCTGTGGTGAGTAATAATACCATTGCTGCAAAACCACCAGCTTCAGAGGACTGTTCCGCAGCGGCGGCCACTTTGGCCGCACTCCACAGGTGGCGTAGTCGGACATTATAAAATCCATATATACAAACTATCGTTGGATTGACCGCCCTGTTTCACGGACCGGGTCACCGCCACAGTGACTACAACCCCCAACGTCTACCGGCCCGGCTCAGGGTACCCCACGGCCCAGGGGGCGCGTCAACTTCATAGGTCCCTGATCTGAGACCACTCCTGCAGCGAGATTTGCCCCACCTCTGGATCTCGTTGGCCCAGGCTATACGTCAGAACGTATTGCACCAGGGCTTGTCGGTGCTGCCACAGTCGCTGCAACATGTGCAGAGTTGAATTCCACCGTGTCGGCACATCGCATTTCAGCCGGTGAACTGGCAGGCCCAACGACTTCTGTAGAGATGTAAGTCGTTGAGCTGCGGGATGCGAACGGCGGAAGTGAGCACACAACGACCGTGTCCTCTGCAGAAGGCCATCTAGTCCGGGATAGTGGGCTAAAAATTTATGGACAACCAGGCTCAACACATGAGCCATACAAGGCACGTGTGTGACATTGCCCCGGCGAAGGGCCGCACCCAGGTTTGCAGCATTGTCGCACACGGCCTTCCCTGGTTGCAGGTCCAGTGGAGACAACCATTCATGAAGCTGGGTCTCCAGAGCTGACCACAAGTCCTCAGCTGTGTGACTCACATTTCCCAGACATTTCAAAATAAACACTGATGCCGTTGAGCCCTGCTGCCAGCATAGTAAGGAGGTGTGCAGGATTCCTTCTGCGCAGTTAGAAAGTAGGTGGCATTACCAGACAGGCTTTGGGTGCAGGTGGAGGACCGAGAGGAGGTTGAGGAGGCAGAAGCAGTGGAGGAACTTCGAGATAAAGAGGATTGACACAAAACTCGTGGGGACGGTAAGACTTGGACAGCAGCCCCTTGTCCTGCTGTCACCATAGTTACCCAGTGCCAAGTCAGCGCCATGTAACGCCCCTGTCCATGCCTACTCGTCCAAGTGTCTGTGGTGAAATGCACCCTGTCACACACAGAGTTTCTCAAAGAAGCGGTGATGTTGTGTGCGACATGCTGGTGGAGCGCAGGCACACCTTTCTTTGAGAAGTAGTGCCGACTGGGCATCTGGTACTGGGGCACTGCGACGGACATAAGGTCTCGAAAATCCACTGTGTCCTCCAGGCGGAAAGGCAGCATTTCTGTAGCCAACAGCTTGCAGATGGTGAAATTCAAACTCTTAGCTTTCTGTCACGCTGTCTCTGTATACTGGAGGTAGGGGGCCTAAGCTGACCCTAAGCTGGGGCCCTGACTAATCCCTCAACCTGGAGGTACTGTTAAAGGTACAGAGGTCCAGGCCGCCAGCGTAACCCCTACCTCCTGAGGATCCCTGCACCTAAGTAATCTAGTCCTGAGAAGGACCCTGATCACAACAAAAGGGGACAAGTAATAATATGCCCACACACAGTACTTAGACGAACGAGACAGTACAAGGGAAAAACCAAAACCACCTTGCATACAAAAACTACACAACTACAACAGAGGGAACACCAACGGGAAAGGAGATAAATGATAAAGCGAGGAAGGGAAAAAACACTCCAAATACACTTATCTCTGAAACTCCAAATACCACGATCCGCTCTGTTAGTCTGCATGAAATGCTTTCACCGACACTTCCCTAACAGACCAGCAGGCATTTGAAGGAGTCTCACTACAGCAGCATTGATTGCAGCTGGGCGAGGCAGGACCTCGTCTAGCACAGAGAGAGACAGAATTAACTCCCTCACTGCCGAAAAACACAAAGCACCAAAAAGTCAGCTGCGAGAAGTCAGGCTGTGTAATCGTGACGATCTTCGTGGCGACACACCCGTGACACTTTCTCATGGCTAGGAGGAAATGGTCTTTTACTTTTCCACATCTGAGGGACCGAGGGCTGGCTGTTGTGCTTTGACGGGGTTGAGTAGGGTGTCCCCGGCAAACTGCCGGTCTGTGAGGAAGATGCAGGCGGACATGTTAGGTTGCCTTGATCCAAAGGTGGTGCTCTCGATGTCAGAGAGTGCTCAACACCAGCAGGTGTTTCCACTTCCCAATGAACTGACGACCTGCCAATCAAACTGGCTGTTGCAGGTAAAGAGGTGGCAGGTCTGCGTCCAAAAACATGTGTGACTGCTGTCCCCCCAGTCACAGAGGATGAAGAGGCCGCGGATGCACAAGATGGGGCAGACGGTGGTTGGCCCAGCCTGCTAGGCCGCATTGTAGCACAGTGAGCTTCCCACTGCAACTTATGCTTCATATCCATGTGACGGTACATGCATGAAGTACTCAAACTATGGATTTTTTGGCCTCTACTTAGCTTTTGGTGACAAATATTACAGATAACACGAGTTGGGTCATCCTTATCGATCGGAATAAATGCCCAGGCTATGCAAGGCTTAGAGCCCATGTGATCTGAAGAGCCACTACGACTTGTGGTCAGAGGCAGAGTTGTGGTTGAGGATGCAGTTGTTGACGTGCTTCCAGTACTCCGTCTCTGTCCAGGAAGGCGCAACCTAACCTCGTCGTCAATAGCATCTGTGACGCCCCGCTGCGCTTGGTATCACAGATCCTAGAAGAGTGTATTGATGGAATCCTCCACAAGAGGCCCCCATAAACATTCACACCTCCACCTTCCACCTCAGACCAGCAGAGGGAGCCTGTTAGGGATATAAATAGGGAAGGTGGAGCTAGGCAGTTCAGTTCCTCTGAAGAGTTCCTGCAGTAGAGAAGCCTAAGAGAGGTCAGTCTGCAGTGGAGCTCAGTCTAGTCTAGAGAACTCAGTTTACAGTTCAGCAGTGGAGCACGAGGCTCCTGCTAGCTAGATTCAGGGAGCCCAGATAGAGCTTAAGGTGTGCCGGCGCCATAAGATCGGTGAAGCGCGGCAAGCTGCCGTTAGTGTATATAGCCTAGTGAGGGCCCGAGTAGGCCGAAGGCGAGTGGCGAGTTAGTACATAAGGGGCAGAGGAGCTTAACCAGCTCACCCCGAAGCAGTTACCGGACACCGGATCCGAGCTTACCGGGATCTCTATGACCCAGTAAGGCATAACCGGAATCCCTGGAGAACTACAAGTCCCAGGATCGCTAAGGTGCTGATACGTAACAGAGCCAGGAGACGCTTAGGCCCCGCATACTGGGAGCGTGAACTCCAAGAAAAGGCCCTACCACAAGGTCAGCCGGCGCAGTACAGAGACAAAGTTAGGCCTAGCTCCAGGCAGGTCAGAAACTTACTACGCAGAGGCAAGAAACAGGAGGCCCTACACCCGCTCATTGGGGAGGATCCTGATATGCACCCTTCACCCTACAGTGCTCAGGGGTGTGCCTGAATTTCCTCCAGTAAAAGGTACTGAAGTGACTACCGTGTCCGTTCCCGTTCTTGCTCTGACTCAGCTGGGTCTCGCCTGTCCTGCATTCCCCCTGCATACGCTGCCCTGAGACCTAGCTCCACCTGTGGGGAGCTATACCATCAAGCTGCCTTATCACGGGCCTCAGTGGACTGCTGCTGTGCTGGTGCTTCTCACCAGATACCACAGGTGGCGTCACAAACTCTTATAAAATTAACAATTATCCACCCTTTTAAAGAGTGACCCCAGGGTACGGGCCAGGGAGCTGACCACCGCGACATCCCAAAGGCCAGGTAAAGGCCCGGGTGACCTCATCGACTGGCTGGCTGTGGGTTGACAGTAAGTGGGATCTCCAACCTTGTCATCATCACCCTGTGTGTTATCACACCCGTCGTCCTCAAAGCCAACCTCTTCCTGCCCTGACTGAAAAGTCAAGTTGTCGCTCCAATCAGGTATTTGAGTCTCATCATCGTCTTCATCATTGTCTCCACCAACAGGAGTTACAGTTTGGGAACGAGGGTCTACATTATGCTCAGAACCTTCTTCATCTGGTCCTGGATCCGACTTATAAAGATTCTGGGCATCAGTGCAGATCATTTCCTCATCTGGATTAACAGAAGCTCTGGAGCAGACCTCCGTTTCCCAGGCTATAGTATGAGTAAACAGCTCTGCAGACTCAACCATCTGTGTTACCCCATACTCAGACGGGCAGCTGGAGACTTGGGAGCTGTGAGGAAGCAAGTGCGATTGGGGTGACACCTCTGAGGACTGGAGTATTTGTGATGTTGAAATTGAGGTGGAGGAGAGCCCACTTGAAGGAGCACTTGATATCCGCTGAAGCACCTGCTGTTTTTGTGCCTCATCTGGAATTTGTAGCGATGGGCGTGTCCGTAACAAAGGGATCGTATCACATTGTCCACAAAAAGAAGTCGACATGTTAGTTTGGCTGGAAGATGGTCTTTCTTCTGCAGATGTTACTCCCCCCCACCGCGGTGGGGCTCGACCCACCAGCGGACAGGCACCAGTATTGGGAGAGGGGGGCTGGCCGTCAGGGTCAACCGCGGCTCTGGCACAAACCCGGCGACACGGAGGTGGCACAGGCAGGAACGGACTGGCCGTGTCGGCTTCTCACTTTTTTGATTTTAGAAGGGCATGACATGCCTATATCTGTGTCTCCCCCTCCTTTTACTCCTCCACCTCTTTTCTTTTCGCATGACTATATGTACTTGTCACTTTTCCATGTGTTAGTTATGTCTTCTGAGCAGTTTGTCAGCTTTTGGACACCTTTGAAGGTGTTTTCTATGTGTTTCTATGTGTTTTTGTTCGCCTGCCATTGGTTTTAATGGTGTTCGAAGGTGTTCGACGAACAGTTCGACGAACAGTTCGGCGAACACACGGGTGTTCGACGAACCGAACCGGACTCGAGCACTACGGGGGTGGCTCAACACTACTTCTAAGGGAGGACCAACCAGTTATTAGGTTTAGGGGGCAATCACTTTTTCACACAGGGATCTGTAGGTTTGGATTTCTTTTTCCCTTAATAATAAAGACCTTCATTTAAATACTGCATTTTGTGTTTACTTGTGTTATCTTTGACTAATATTTAAATTTGTTTTGCGATCTGAAACATTTAAGTGTGACAAACATGCAAAAGAATAAGAAATCAGGAAGGGGCAAACACTTTTTCACACAACTGTACATTAAGGCACCATCTGCACCATTCTTTCAGATCTAAGGGCTCATTCAGATGTCTTTTTTTCGTGTACGAGTTCTTTCCATGTTTTTGACAGATAGAACTGTTAACCAGTATAGTCTATGGAGTGGATCACATGTCGGTATTTTCGCAGACTGAGTGGTCCGCACAAAATCATGGAAACATATTCGATTTTGAGTCAAATCTTTGATCAATCTCACCATTGCAAGTCTATGAGTCCATTAAAAAACTGTACAGCACTCGGATGCCATCCGTGCGTTGTTTGTTTTTCATGGACTGTTTTACATGTGAAGCGTTAAACCACGTTCACACGTTGAGTATTTGGTGATTTTTTTACCTCAGTATTTGTAAGCCAAAGTCAGGAGTGGAACAATCAGAGGAAAAGTATAATAGAAAGATGTGCACCATTTCTGTATTTTTGACCCACTCCTGGTTTTGGCTTACAATACTGTGGTACAAAACTCATCAAATGCTCAACATGTGCACGTGACCTTAGAAACCTTCATCAGTTTTTTTTCATCTGTGAAAAACTGATGAAACTCTGTTTCAGTAACCGCTCTCTGTATAGAGGGCAGCAGCTGTAACGGCGCCCCCGGCACTGACTAACAGCCGACCCTAATGCTGATTCTGCTATCAGTCAGTGCTGGGGGCATAGTTACAGCTGTTGCTCTCTATAGACAGAGCGATGACTGAACCCGCACTGACCCACCCCTTTCACTGAATGCCGAATGCTGCCGGGAGGAATAAAGTTCATTTCCTCCTGGCAACGGGGCTCTCAGTGCAGGCGCCGAACAGGTTCAGAACGCTACTAACCTGTAGATTAACCCAATATCTGTAGGTTAATAGCGTTTTTTCACGTGACATGTTCCCTTTAAACAAGTAATTTTCTGTTGACACATTAATTTCAAGTCATCTAAGTGGTACCTTCACAAGAATAACAAAAAATAGTTACAAGATTAAAAATATGGGTAATCGAACAGGAAATAATACCAAGCAATGAGATTTCTCACTGGCATGTGCCAAGTATAAACCTTACATTCTCTGCCCATTTATTATTACTTCATATAGAGCATTTCTGCATGATTAATTGTTATGATTAATTGTTACAATGGGTTGCATGCATAAATAATAGTCAGAAGTCTATATTAATTAATTTTAGCATATCTTAAAATGTTAATGAATTCTGGATTTACCAAAATGTTCTTTTAATACTGATGATCTGCCAAAGTTGTTTTAATGTTGCTTCCTACAAGCCGTATGAACAGCATGTGTCACTTGGGTACACTTATGTTATACAATGTGTTTCATAAAAAAGAGGGGGAGCAGTTTACGTAGATAAGGGTTTGAGCTTATTAATTGCAAAAATGTACATTTACTGATGTATGATGGAGTAGATGTTTCAATTCCTGTAGAAGAAACAGTGAAGTCAATACCATGATTATAATATGTATATACAGTACAGACCAAAAGTTTGGACACACCTTCTCATTTAAATATTTTTCTGTATTTTCATGACTATGAAAATTGTACATTCACACTGAAGGCATCAAAACTATGAATTAACACATGTGGAATTATATACTAAACAAAAAAGTGTGAAACAACTGAAAATATGTCTTATATTCTAGATTCTTCAAAGTAGCCACCTTTTGCTTTGATGACTGCTTTGCACACTCTTGGCATTCTCTTGATGAGCTTCAAGAGGTAATCACTGGAAATGGTTTTCACTTCAGAGGTGTGCCCTGTCAGGTTTAATAAGTGGGATTTCTTGCCTTATAAATGGGGTTGGGACCATCAGTTGTGTTGTGCAGAAGTCTGGTGGATACACAGCTGATAGTCCTACTGAATAGACTGTTAGAATTTGTATTATGGCAAGAAAAAACGTTTGGTCTGTACTGTATACTGTATATATACAGTCTATATATTTATATATATATATATATATATATATATATATATATATATATATATATATATAGACTGTATATATGATGGTCAGTACACGTTATATCAGTGAGTACTTGACTCCATTTCTTACCTCTGCTGGTCATATGGGCCATGGAGGAAAACCTTGCCGTGCTGTATTGTTGAGGATTAATCGAGTTTCAGATATTTAAGTCCAATAAATCGGGGCTCTTTTACTGATTACTCTCCCAATTATTAACTCTGAGGCATCCTCTTCTCCACTTTGCAATAGTAATTAACTCAGAAGCAAAAAAAAAGTTTTTTTTTTTCTGGTTCGCTGGTTCTTATTTGTTAATATATTGTTAATATAGGAAGCACCATTTACTGCTGATGTGTAGGAACTACAAATCGGAAGCAACACTAGAAGACTCCACCATGATTAGGCCGTGGGGAGCCGATGTAAATAGTTATAAGGGCAAATCCTTCTCCAAAAAGAGCAACAAAAGAGCTGTGAAAGGTTTTGCAGAGATGGTGGTCCAGATCAAATACTTATGGAGTCCAGTAAGCTTGAGAAGAATGAGAATAGGGTCAGTGATGCTCATGGATACCTGCACTGGGGAGAGGTAATGCTTGAGACTGTGTGTACAGTTCCAGAGTAACATACATCTGATGGAAGCCATCAGTTGTCTTCCAAAAAGTAATAAACAGCAAAAAGCAACACTTTTGAAGACCACTTAACACTTATTACTGGACCAACCAGAGTAATATCTGTTACCTAAACTAAAGAAATCACTACCAGTGCTAGAGATGACCACAGACTGGCAGAAGTTGTAACATCAGATCTAAGAACTCTATCACACATAGCATGGGTTAAATGGCAAGTAAAATAGAATACATGGAGACCTCAAACACTCATGAACACCTCCAAGCTTGCTCAGTGTGTGAGGGACTTTATTGTCTTAGTGAAATGTGTAGTATCACTTTTCTATGTGACAGCTCAATCTAGTGGCATAAGGTTTACCGAGTCGCACTAAGCCATTGGTCATTGAACTACAATGCTTTACTCAAGAGATTTCTGTGGAATAGCTCCAAGATTAAAGGTATGTGGGCACAATGTCAGACTGGCGCACCACAGGACTGGAGAATCCTCTGGTGGGCCCTGGCCTCTCCTTCCATAGCATCATAACTTTCAGCCAATATGGGACCCCTAAGATGTATGAAACTTGGTACCAAATGGCACCAGCACCCCACTTTTCTTCTCTGGCTTCTGAATTTCAAGAGTAACTGCATCTCAAAGATGCAGATACCATTGAATAAAATGGTGGAGGAGAGACTCCCTACTCTTCCATTCAACCGCCTGTGCATCTGAGACTGGACGCAACAGATGGCACCTGCTACTCTGAACATCAGACCACATGCTGCTGAGACCAGAGCAGCGTGCTGATGAAATGTGGCTAGGTGAGTAGGTATTTTTTTTATCAGACATTAATTGTAGCTGCTGTAAGGGCCTCATAATGTTTATATTGGAAGATATGGAGATCATCATACTGCATACTGTACATAGGGAGCTGTGGGGGACATCATACTGTATTTGGGAGATGTGGGGGCCATCATACTCTATATAAGAAGATGGAGAGACCATCATACTGTGTATAAGGAGCTATGGGGGCCATCTTACTGTATAGAGGGAGATGTATGGGGCCATTATACTGTCTCTAAGTAGCTTTGGGGCCATTATATTGTTTATTGGGATCTCTGGGGGCCATCTTGACTCCTTAGCTTTGTCTGTGATACCACTCAGGGTGCTCACTGGCCTGCTTCCCTGCCCTTAAATACTGTGCATTCTAAGGGAGTCTACACAGTAGATTCTGGGCCAAATCTTCTTCCAAGGAAATAGCCTCTCCATTTAGAGTAATTCCTTCTGTAGGTGGCAGGTGATCATTTATTTGTCCTGCTGTTGTGGTGATTGTGGGGACAACGTCACCCACAGATACATTAATCAGTAGAAATGGTTATACACAATTTATGTTGGAGTGAGTATAAAATTGGGAGTGTAATGCATTGACTGCATATTTAGTTGAAGGTGCATGAAGCTACAATCACTTCCGGGGCTCTGTTGCAAGCACAAAATCAATATTGTTGGGTCCTTGGGTTGTCAGATACTGAGCTGTCCATTGCTAATTAGCTTAAGTATGGATCAAATTGTGCTCTCCAAATAAACAGAAAAGGTTTTATTCAGCTCACCTAACTCGGTGTTATGAATCAGAGACTCTAACAAATACTGACGGAAAAAAGGTTTTGATCCAGCACCAAAGTCCTTTGCATAAAAATCATAGAAAATTCATTAAAATCCAGAAACACTAGCATCAACCATAAAAATTCTCAGAATTATTGCATCATTTATGGAAAAACCCTTTTAGTCAACATGTGGCACCCAAGGGGTCTGGTTGCCATAGTGGTAGAAATACCATGTCTGAGAGCGAGCATGGGTTTTCCTGGTCAGGAGCACTTTAGCATGCAACACCTCCTGCCCCAGTCCAGGGAGGGGAGGAACCTGCCCTTTATAAACTGGGTTCGGGGCGGGGTTAGAGAGTCAGAGTCTAGTAAGGAACAGAGCAGCAAGCAAGGAGCTCTGTAGGAGACAGGAGCTGAAGGCCAGGGACTTGAGCTAGCAGAGTTCGTCCTGGCCGAAGACGCA
Source organism: Phyllobates terribilis (assembly GCF_046119375.1). NCBI lineage: Eukaryota > Metazoa > Chordata > Amphibia > Anura > Dendrobatidae > Phyllobates > Phyllobates terribilis. The sequence continues at coordinate 100,944,676 of NW_027362768.1, read as the reverse complement.
GAGAACCGGACACAGGAGTCCGAGGCTGTGAGGATTTCCACATCCAGCAGCAGAAACCACCTGGCAGGGGATTTCAGGTCCTCTGGCCATAGGAAGCCCGGAGGTTCAGTCATATGCAAGGGACCAGCACCGCCATCGAGGAGTGGAAGGTACCAAAGGCCCCAAGTTACCAGCCATACGGGTGAGCACCACACGGTACACTCAGGGACGTGGGCTACTACACGACTACAGCAAGGTAGCCAGGAAGAGTGCAGTCAGATGGGAAGGCCTACAACTCTACCTGGCCAGGGGGACTCTTTTTCGCTCACAGACTGACCAGGCCTCTAATGTTAGCCAGTACTCCCGGCAGGGCCTTCTTCGTTACCCACAGTAAAGACCCTGAACTGCACTGCACGTACTCTGAGTCATTTCTGCTGCGCCCATGCACCACGACCCTCACCATTTATACACGCTGCCCTGAGGCTATACTCCTCCCGTGGGGAGTTATACTACTCTCTGCTGCGCACACAACACCAGCCTCAGCGGTCTGCCCCGCAGCGGCGGTTCTCAGTGACCGCAATCCATGGGTGACGTAGTCGGACATTTAAACATTAAAAAACAAATAAACAGATCTGCCACTGGTTTGACCACCCTGAGCCATGGGACCGGGTCGCCGCCACGGAGACTACAAACCCCCAGCATTACACAGAGACCCGGCTCCGGGTATTCCCTCACACACGGCCCAGGGGGCGCGTCAAACACATTTCAGAAGACAATCCTTAATTATGACTTGTGGTCTTCAATTACCATAGGAAGAAGATGACTGTTCGTTGGCTACTTAGAGTAGTCCAAGGTATTGGATAGATAACGGCACTCTGCATAATCTCACTCTCTTAATTTCTTTTGGTCTGTGTACTTATTATTTGAGATTAAAACTATTGAATTGCAACCCAAATGAGATTGCATCTTTCAGAATCATTCCTACGCAGACTGTGGCACATTTATGATGAAGAGGCAGAGCAGATGTGGGATAGTAACTAATTTTACTTGTTCAAACTTTCATAAGCCACATTATGATAAACAGTGTTGTAATGTGTACATTTTCCATGATTAACAGCTGATGCAATCTTCCAAGTTCTTGATTAGAGGTACCCATATGCACGAGGGAATTTCCAAAATCATAATCATTTTTTTGGAGGCTTCTCTATTCAGTCATCAAGGAGCTTTCAGAAGTATTATGCATACTTGGAGTATTTTTTTCAGCATAAGATTAACTTTGTTATTTTAGTTTTTTTTTTTTTTTTCAAAATATCTAATATTCCCAATCTATTATCCAAACTGTTGTTAAAATTGATTTTATGTCTTGGTTTCAGATCTGATAATATTTTACTGTATTTAGTGATCAAAAGATTATCAATCAGCCTAGAGATATTATGAGTTTATACAAGGTTCCACAACTTAGTGATATAAATAAGATTTGTGTTGGGCGTTAATTGGAGGTGAAACAAAGTCAGCTTTGGTTTATACAGGATCATCTGACACAAAAATAGAGGAAAATTGATGATTTGCACCACATTGGCTGACTGTTAGGCTATTGCTCTCAGTTTGCGCTCCCCTAATTAATGCTCCAAGGTTGCCAACTCAACAACCCCCTGCATGTCCTGTGGATACTCCCTGCATAAGCTCAATCAGTCACTCCGACAGACCCATCTGTGCTTTTATGGTGTTTTTAATTTAATATGGTAAATTTATATATGACATGCTTCATTTGTGGCAAAATTAAAGTTTTAAATATTTTGAACCAAACTTAAAGCTTTTATCACAGAGAATGAGAATAGCTAACATATGGATCAGATCTACCTACTTCTTTGCAAAGACAAAGTCCTCATTACAGAGTGCTGTTGTTTTACCAGTTTTGTTCTACTAATTTTCAGTTTTATTCCAAGTCAACTTCTTCCAAAGAGGTCAGTCAAATTTCTTTTTGTCAGATTTTTTTTAAAACAATGAAAGCACCTTTAAAATTAGTTCTTTTTGTATTTTAACTATTTTATAACAGCAGTTTGTAAGAAGAAAGTACTAAAAACACCAAGGCTCCTGGTGTCTAATATGTCGTAGTCTACAAATACTACAGAGACCTTTCAAACAAACAACAGAAGGGTCATACATTGGGCAGAGGTGGCTTCATAGCAGCCATCAAACTACATTCATTTTTAATAGTAGATTCTTGCACTTTTTGACCATTTTCATCCATATTAATTGAACAAAGAAAAATTAAATTCTTTATGTTTCTCACTGGTTTGATAATTTTGTTGTGCTAGTGGAGGGTCATGCAATTTCATACAGCCCACAAGAGATGATCAGTTGCTTCTGTTTTTTAGGGCAGATGCAGACGCCTGTAGATTATCTCATCCAAGAGAATTGGGTCGATTATGCAAATCACACTATGATCAAAAAGTTTGATTACAGTGTGCTCTGATTCTCTGGGAGCACACTGTGAGGAGAAGATGAAAAAAAATTTTTTCTCCCTCTTCTCCATTCTGTCAGTCGGTGGAAATCGGACTGCACTCAGATGTCATCCAAGTGCAGTCCAATGTTTTCCATAAACTCATTGACTTGCAAGGCTGTGTGCGATCCGAATATCAGACCAATCTCGGGCATGCAGTGATTTTTTTCCCTCTGTCTGAGGAAAAAATCGGACATATGCATGGCCCCACAGACTAACATTGGTCCGAGTGCGATCCAATGTTTTGTCAGATTGCACTTGGACTGAAAATACGGTCATCTTCACCTGCCTTTAGGCTGCCAGCATAGTATGCATGTCTTTAAAATGGCAAACATTTTAATCAGTAGTATTAAAGAGGTTGTCTGGCCTTAGGCTACAAGTCTGCAGTTGTGGCGCCCCTGAGGATTCAGTCGCCACAGAGGTACTGCACCTCACCCAGAGGTGTGGTGTCTCCTTCTCTCAGGTAAGGATGGAGTACTCTCCGGAACCCCAACACCCGCATTCAACACTACACTACTCCAGGCCGGCTGGAAAGGCAAGATGCACTGTGTTCCTGCTGAGCCCTGTCCCTGGCTGGAGTGGGAGGAACCAAAGAGAGGGGGAACCAGTAGTGGGTGTGGGTGGAGGATGCAGAACAGGGGAGCACTTTTATAGGAGTATAAAAAGCGAAGCCATCTTAGGGTGGCAGGATAGAGAGTGAGAGTGGATTCAGTGAAAGGAGAGGAGGGGAGCAGAGTCTCTTCAGGAGCTCTGCTCCAGAAAGGGGCCTAGTAATAGAGGCCCAGGAGGGGAGCAGAGGAGAAAGGCTCCGTTAACAGAAGGGATCCCAGGGTGTACGGTGAGTGCAGGATGGCACCCATAAGCCCGAGACTGCCAAGTGTCAGAGGGATCAGGCCGCAAGAAGGGAACCGGTCCCTTGACCAGCCGTGTTACTCCAGGTCTCGGCTGGAAAACCGGAGGCTCCTGCACTTCCATGGTGCATTTGCCACAGTCTCACCCTAGTCACCGTGAAGGGCATCGAGTAGGTCCGGGAACTCCAGGTTGCCCAGAGGGACTTCAGAGCACCCGATCGGGACTGTGTGTGGGGAAGCGCAGGGCAGGAGGGAGAAGACCCAGCGGGAGAAGTCGGTCTAGTAAGGAACATAAAGAAAGTGGGGTTCCATCAAGCGCTCCTGATATACTTGAGAAAGTGCTGGACCCCTTATCTGGTAGATGCAGTGCGACGCGGGAGGCTGACACCCGTACAATGTACCTGAGGAGCTTGAACAAAACTGTGAGTAAAACTCGGATGACTGCTCTCCACTGCCTAGGTCAGTTATTTCCTCTGTGCCATCTCTCCTGCACCACAAGCCCCAGCAGCACCATCATCTATACTACACTGCCCTGGGGCCCGCTCCACCTGTGGGGAGCCGTTCCCACCCAGCTGCCCTATCAACCGCCCCAGAGGTCTGAAGCAGCGCTGGTACCTATTACCAGAAACCACAGGTGGCATCACAAACACTTCCTAAGAACTACAAATCCCATATAAATATTTTCCTTCCCCTTTTTGTTGACCGCCCTGGGCCACAGACCAGGCCGCCGTCACAGTGACATATCCATTCCCTGGCACCTATAGGCCCGGCACCGAGTACCCCACGGCCCTCGGGGTGTGTCACAGTCACTCCATGTGACTGCAGACTTGGAATCCTCACATCGGGGGCACTGTAAGCTGTGAGGATTCTCTGGTGTCTGGAGTGGGCGGTCATATGCTCTCACTTATGCGATTTGCATATTTCTGACCACATTCAAACTAGACGTGTCCAGCCATGCTCAATACACTTACACTGAGTGAGGCTGTGCATGTCCAGTCGGCACGTGACCACTTGTGTCCTCATTTTTGCAAATCTCATAGGGATGCTGCACTTCTCTAATGGAGTGTAGTGTTCCTCTCTGAGGTAAGAGCAGTGTGATGGTCAGGACCCTTCCTCCACATCCAACACCACACTTCTCCCACCAGAAGGGGCTAGAAGGCACCAGGTGCTGCCCCTACTGGCATACGGAAGATTGGAGAACCAAGAGATAGGGGAACCAATTAGTGGGTGAGGGTGGAGGACTCACATTTTAGTGACACTGTAAATTTCATATTTAATACACAGCCATTTTGGTTCTTGGTTCTTTTGACTGTCTTTCGATCGTGATCTCTCTCTCTGAGCATGGATCCTGTGTGGACCTGCAGAGGACGGAGGCACGGCCCTCATACCCTGGCCTTGGGTCGAGGAGCAGGTTGCAGATAATGTATGTCTCAGCCCGGTCAAGGACCATGACCAAGAAGGCCCGGAGCTTAGGAGTGTAGCTCCACCGCAAATGGATCCCAGGAAGGATGCAGACGGAGCGGTATACGCCACCTGTCCTCGCCAACCTGATCTATTCAGAGGGATTCCGGCTGCAATAGGGGTACCGGCCCCCGATACCTGACCTTGCTACTCTATATCCTGGTCGGGGAAGCCCGGTAGGCCCAGATGATCCCACCGGGTAACGGAAAGACCAGAGCTGCCACCCGTACCCTTTTTTCTGAGTGAAGTTCAGAGGGAGACCCGGCCTATATACACACACACACAGACAGGAAAGGACCCGGTCTGAAGTCTAGGAACACTCTGTTGCTGGGTCCTGATTTAACACTGGACTTACTCGGAGGTTGTCGGACCCCCGTCTTTGGTGACCGCAGAACTCCGCGAGGAGCAGGGAGACGCCTTCCTACTGCCATCTCCATCGTGAGTAAAAAAACCCCTGAAGTTTACCCCTATGGCCTCCGGACTCTTATTCTGCACTACACCGCACAACGCAGCACCAGACCTCCTAGACTACTACCCCCTCCACCCTGTCCCTCTGCCCTGAGGCCCTGCTCCGCCTGTGGGGAGTAGTAACAACGATAGCTGCGATAACACCATGCCTCAGCGGACTGCTGCAGCGCTGGTGGCCTTCACCAGGTGCCACAGGTGGCGTAGTCGAGATCAGCCACTCAACCCGGATAAGCCCATACCATCCCTTTTTAATGTGATGGCCCTGGGCACGGAGCGGGTCGGGGCCATGGCTGCACCCCATCTACAACATCAAGGACCCGGCTCCGAGTCCCCCATCTCCCAGGGTAGGGCTTTCCAGCATCTCACAACCGAGCGTCACACAATCACGTGCCTGCCGCGTGCATGTGTGCATGATGTGAGGATACACAAGTCTGCAGTTACATACAGTTACTGCAGACTTGTAGCCTTAGGCCAGACAACCCCTTTAATACTTTGATAGAAACTTGGGTCATTTATGTTTTGTGCCACTTTTGGCGCAGAAATATGTACAAGTGCCTACTTTTCTTTTATACTAATGTTTATGAAGATACTAGAGTATTAGTCTTTCATATTAGCATGCTTTACTATTTCTTAAAGGGGTTGTCCCACAAAAAAATACATTTAATCAATATATCTTGGATTAAAAATAAGTTCCACAATTTGATTTGTTAAAGATATGTTCCTGTGCTAATATAATATTATAAAAACAAATAGAGGAGTAGAGATTGCCTCTTGGTATCCATTTAGCAAGACGGAGTATTCTCTCAACTAGGGACTTGTTGCAGCGTTGCAGCACCTGAAAACTGACTTGACTTCATTATTTTCTACAGTGAACCATGGGACTAGCAATTAGTCTACCGTAGAGGAAACAGACAGTGTTGAGAGGGCACCAGATTTTTCAATGATCTGATTAACAGTAAGACTTAAAGACTGTTCTTGACATTCTTACTCCAGACTATTAATTTGACATGCCCCCTGTTGAAGCTGGGTGAAACGCGCATCGGAGCACAGGGCTATACACCTAACAGGGCTCTGCACTCTATATACAAGTTTGCCTCCTGTCTGATGAATGTACTGCAATACATATGTGAGCATACTAATTATATCCTTGAGAGGTTTGTTGTTAGCCATCCATTGAACTACTCTATTTTTTAACAAAATCTATTAAATATTATATTTAATGAAGTTGATATATTTGTGATATATTTTGTAGCACCACTTTTCTTTTGGTTTATCTCATAATACTTAGGTGGATTTCTCTTATTCGGCCAGATACTTTTTGGTTATAGGAATATTGGTTGGTCCTACAGACTATTAATGTAACAGTTCCAGTTCTGCTGAGTACCCACCATATTTGCACAAACACGATAGATAGCCATTTGTTAAACATTGCCCCCCCTTTGGTCATTACTTAAAGGTTCCGGATATGGAGATAGTGGTCCAGAGGTGGTGACATTGAAGCCTGTTAGGAACTGTGGCGTAGGAGATCATCTAATGAAAGGTAAGCAGGCTTTGGAAAAAAGGATAGTTTGCTTGTTTTGCTAAGTGAAACCTGATAATGGAGCCATGCAGTGTATGGTGAGGTGAGTTAGCAATGTCCTGGTAGTGATTAGAAGCTCGTAGAGTTGTGTCATGTAGAACGTCAGCCACTGTGGATTTTTCTCTGGGCTGCTACTTGACCCCTGATGTCTGAAGTTGTCACGCAGGGTGTGGGAAAGACTTAGTGCAACACAGAGGGAAGAGGAAAAGGGAGCCCAGACACTAGGGAAAGGGGGGGAGTGGAGACCTCCTAGTCTGATCTAGTTTCACCCTGTCTTAACTACCGTCCCTATATTGGCTCTTCACCAATTGCCGCACGCGTGCCTTGCCCTGACTTTCCCTTGTGTATGCCTAAGGCTAGGGAAGGGAGGAGATGTGCACTAGTCGATCTCCACTAAACTCTATAGACAACAAGGTTAGACAAACAGGGGGGGATTGCTTAGCTTTAGATGACTCCAGCCAAATGCGCACACGGCCTCAAGCTCCAGAGAGGACGAAGTACTGCTCTTGCTAAAGCCTCACAAGTAGTAATGAATATCGCAGGCACCTCCCTTTCAGACACACAAGGTATTTATACACTCAGGCCAGGGAGCTAATTAGCCAGAGGGAGGTAGCCGCTGGGTCCTAGAGACAGCCAGCCTCTAAGAAGATGTCTGTAATTCCAAACGTAGAGATCTCCTGCAACCAACTGCAGAGCGACTGTCTGTCACCTCTGACACACCCGTGACAGAAGTGTAATGTTAGCCCAGTGCTTTATTCATTATGCCCTGAGACACTGTAGGATTAGTTCTTATAAAGTATAATATTTTAAAACATATTAAGGATAAGGTCATATTTACTAGACCACTACAATGCTGTTGTCTACGCCCAGCATACCTTGAGGAAGCAGAGGCGAAATATACATCAGAGGAAGGCCACGACCCCACTATCAGTATTTGGTCAGTTTTTTTCCTCAGGAGTGGGAGTCAAAACCAGAAGTAGGCTCTCCTCTTCAGGTCCTCAATCCCCCTCACAGAAATCTTAAACACCTTGACCTACACTCACTCTCTGAATCCATGCTCCCTCTTACAGACAATAGCTACTTACATGATGTAGATGTTGCTGCCACTTTATATAACACCACAACAGCTGCAGCTCTTAATTCGGTCGCCACCTCACACATACCAAAGCTCGCACAATCAACAGGCAACCCTGGCACACCAACCTGACTAAAGAACTGAGGCAGGCTTCCAGGGTTACTGAGTGGAGATAGAAAAGGTCCCACTCCAACGAGCACTTCATTGCATTCAAACAGTCCCTCACTACCTTCAAGTCCACACTCACTGCAGCAAAACAAACCTACTTCTCATCTCTCATATCCTCTGTCTCACAACCCTAAACAGCTATTCAATACATTCAATTCTCTCTCTCCTCCATCCCCCAGCACCTCCTCCGTCTCCTCTCAGCCGAAGACTTTCATCATTCTTCAAACAGAAGATTGACATCATCAGACAAAGCTTTTGCCTAAAGTCCCCACAGCACCTCCTCATATCTACTCAACCCTCCTCCTCCAAAACCAGCTTCTCACCATTACGGAAGATTAACTTTCCTCATTACTCTCCAAATCACACCTCACCACCTGTGAACTTGACCCACTCCCATCCCATCTAATCTTACCACAGTCTTCACCACAACCCTAACCATAGAATCATAGAATGGTAGAGTTGGAGGGGACCTCCTGGGTCATCTGGTCCAACCCCCTGCTCAAAGCAGAATTCACTAAATCATCTCAGACAGATATCTGTCCAGCCTCTGTTTGAAGATGTCCATTGAAGGACAGCACCCTGTGGCAGCCTGTTCCACTCATTTATCACCCTAACTGTCAAAAAGTTTTTTCTAATATCTAATCTATGTCTCCTCCCATTCAGTTTCATCCCATTGCTTCTAGTCTTTCCTTGTGCAAATGAGAATAAAGATGATCCTTCTACAATGTGACAGCCCTTGAGATATTTGCAGACAGCTATTAAGTCTCCTCTCAGTCTTCTTTTTTGCAAGCTAAACATTCCCAAATCCTGTAACCGTTCCTCATAGGACATGGTTTGCAGACCGGTCACCATTCTGGTCGCTCTTCTCTGAACTTGCTCCAGTTTGTCGATGTCTTTTTAAAAATGTAGTGCCCAAAACTGGACGCAGTATTCCAGATGAGGTCTGACCAAAGAGGAGTAAAGTCCGATAATGACTTCAAGTGATCTAGACTGTATGCTTCTGTTGATACATCCCAGAATTGTATTTGCCTTTTTTGCTGCTGCATCACACCGTTGACTCAAGTTCAGTCTATGATCTATTAGTATACTTAAGTCTTTTTCACATGTACTGTTGCTTAGCTCTATTCCTCCCATTTTGTATATGCTTTTTTCATTTTTATTGCCCAGATGTAGTACTTTGCATTTTTCCCTGTTAAAAAACATTCTGTTAGTTACTGCCCACTGCTCCAGTTTATTTAGGTCTTTTTGAGTCCTCTCTCTCTATATTAGCTATCCCTCCTAGCTTTGTGTCATCAGCAAATTTAATCAGTTTACCCTCAATTCCTTCATCTAAATCATTGATAAAGATGTTGAACAATACAGGTCCCAGGACAGAGCCCTGTGGTACCCCACTTGAGACATTCATCCAACTGGATGTGAAGCCATTTACGACCACTCTTTGAGTCCGATCACTAAGCCAGTTATGAATCTACCTAACAGTTGCCTTGTCCATTCCATACTTGGTAATTTTTTCAATAAGGATGGTGTGAGATACTTTGTCAAATGCTTTGCTGAATTCAAGATATACTATATCTACAGCATTTCCATGATCCACCCAGTCAGTGATTCTGTCATAGAAGGAAATTAAGTTAGTCTGACATGACTTGTTAGTTACAAACCCATGCTGACTCTGGTTAATCACTTCATTCTTATCTAGGTACTTACATACATGTTGTTTAATAATTTGTTCAAAGATCTTTCCTGGTATAGAAGTCAGACTCACCGGCCTATAGTTCCTTGGGTCCACCTTCTTCCCCTTTTTAAAGATAGGAACAACATTTGCTCTTCTCCAGTCTTCTGGGACTTCTCCTGTTCTCCAAGAATTTTCAAAGATTATGGAGAGTGGTTATAAAATTTATTCTACTATCTCCTTCAGTACTCTGGGGTGTAATTCATCTGGACCTGGAGACTTGAACTCATTTATGTTAGCTAAATATTCCCTCACAATCTCTCTGTTTACAGATAACTTGGATTCTTCTATTCCTTTAATAGGACAGTGAAGATCAGTTGAAGTTACATTTTCTTTCTGAGAGAAAACAGATGCAAAATAGGTATTAAAAAGTTCAGCCTTCTCAACATCCTTTCTTACCATTTCACCATTTTCATCCTGTAAAAATCCTATAGCATCTTTGACTTTTCTTTTACTTTTGACATACCCCCAAAATCCTTTTTTATTGCTTTGACACCTCTTGCAAGCCTTAATTCATTGTCAGCTTTAGCTAACCTGATACGTGCCCTTCAAGATCTACAGACTGCAATAACCCACCTCTTCAACCTGTCACCAGCAACTTGTGTGTTCCCCTCATGCTTCAAACATGCCTTGATCACACCCATCCTCAAAAAGTCCTCCCTTGACCCATCCTCTGTGTCTTGCTATCATCCTATATCACTTTTTCCCTATGCCTCAAAACTACTGGAACAACATGTCCATTTTGAACTGTCCTCCCACCTCTCCTCCTGCTCCTTCTTTGACGGCTTACAATCTGGCTTCCCACCTCACCCTTCTACTGAAACTGCCCTGACTAAAGTCACCAACGACCTACTAACCACCAAATCCAAGCGGCACTACTCTGTCCTCCTTCTCCTGGACCTGTTATCTGCCTTTAGCTATGGAAAAATGCAAGAGCGCAATAGAGTCTTATCCAATTAATAAATGTTACATAAAGGTATTAAAAACTGCTTACCTAGTAGGGTTGTGTGGGACACAACTCCTATAAAGCCTGGACTCCAAATGCTGAAGCTTCCTATGGATATGTCAGAGAGAGATGCTGGGAAAGGAAGTTGTTTCTGCGCTCTCTGGAGTCACGACAAACCATTAGTATGGATAAAAATGTAGGTTTATTGTCTACGCGTTTCAGAGTCCACCGACTCCTTCCTCAGGACAACCATACATACAGGTGTATGATTGTCCTGAGGAAGAAGTTGGTGGACTCTGAAACGCGTAGACAATAAACCTACATTTTTATCCATACTAATGGTTTGTCGTGACTCCAGAGAGCGCAGAAACAACTTCTTTTCCCAACATCTATCTCTGTTATCTGCCTTTAACACAGTGGACCACTCCCTCTTACTACAGACTCACTCATCTCTCGGCATCACAGACTTTTCCCTATCTTGGTTTCCTCATACCTATCAGACAAGACATTCAGTGTCTCCCACTCACACACCACCTCCTCATCTCACCCTCTACCTGTCGGTGTCCTCCAAGGTTCAGTCCTATGGCACCTGCTCTTCTCCATTTACACCTTCGGCCTTGGAAAGCTCATAGAGTCTCACGGCTTTCAGTATCACCTCTATGCTGGTGACAGACAGATCTACCTCTCTGGACCTGATATCAGCTCTTTACTAACCAGAATCGCACAATATCTGTCTGCTATTTCATCCTTCTTCTCTGCTAGATTTCTAAAATTTAACATGGATAAAAACACAATTCATCATCTTTCCACCACCTCATTCAACTCCCCCATCTGACCTATCTATCAAAGTCAATGGCTGCCCACTCTCCCCAGTGCCGCAAGTGACTAGCCCAGGGGATGGGGATGACTCGGTACCCGGGCCTTTGGGGATGTCGCGGTGCTCGGCTCCCGGGGGCGTACCCTGGGGTCACTCTTTAAAAAGGGGCTAATAGATTTCTTAGTTTTATGAAAGTTCGTGACGCCACCTGTGGCTTCTGGTGAGAATCACCAGCGCTGCGCAGTCCACTGAGGCCGATGATAAGGCAGCTCGATGGTATAGCTCCCCACAGGTGGAGCTGGGCCTCAGGGCAGCATACGGAGAAGGGGGATGCAGGACAGGCGAGACCCAGCCGGGTCAGAGCAAGAACAGGGACAGACACGATAGTCACTTCAGTACCTTTTACTGATGGAAATGCAGGCACAACCCGGAGCACTGTAGGGTGAAGGGTGCATATCAGGATCCTCCCCAATGAGCGGGTGTAGGGCCTCCTGTTACTTGCCTCTGCGTAGTAAGTTTCTGACCTGCCTGGAGCTAGGCCTAACTTTGTCTCTGTCCTGCGCTGGCTGACCTTGTGGTAGGGCCTTTTCTTGGAATACACGCTCCTCAGCTTGCGGGGCCTATGCATTTCCCGGCTCTGTTACGTATCAGCACTTTAGCGTTCCTGGGACCTGTAGTTCTCCAGGGATTCCGGTTATGCCTTACTGGGTCATAGAGATCCCGGTGAGCTCGGACCCGGTGTCCGGTAACTGCTTCGGGGTGAGCCAGTTAAGCTCTTCTGCCCCCTATGTACTAACTCTCCACTTGCCTTCGGCCCACTCGGGCCCTCACTAGGCTATACACACTAACAGCAGCTTGCCGCGCTTCACCGATCTTATGGCGCCGGCACACCTAAAGCTCACTATTCTGAGCTACAACTGAGTCTGGACCGTGCTCCACTGCAGACTGACCTCTCTCAGGCTTCTCTACTGCAGGAACTCTCTCAACAGACTTGGCTAGACTTAACTACCTGGCTCCACCTTCCCTATTTATATCCCTAACGGGCTCCCTCTGCTGGTCTGAGGTGGAAGGTGGAGATGTGTGAATGTTTATGGGGGCCTCTTGTGGAGGAATCCATCAATGCACTCTTCCAGAATCTGTGATACCAAGCGCAGCTGGGCGTCACACAAGCTCACTGCCTCGGGGTAACCCTGGACTCTAATCTCTCCTTCAAAGCACATATCCAAGCCCTTTCCACTTCCTGCCGACTCCAACTCAAAAATATCTCCCACATCCGCACATTCCTCAAGCACGAATCTGCAAAAACACTAGTGCATGCCCTCATCATCTCCCACCTCGACTACTGCAACCTCCTGCTCTGTGGCCTCCCTTCTTACACTCTTGCACCCCTCCAATCTATCCTAAACTCTGCTGCTCGACTAATCCATATGCCCCCTCGATTTTCTCTGGCCTCTCCTCTCTGTCAATCCCTTCACTGGCTCCCCATTACCCAGAGGCTTCAGTTCAAAACCTTAACCATGGCATACAAGCCATTCACAACCTGTCTCCTCCATATATCTGTGACCTAGTCTCCTGGTACTCACCTGCACTCAACCTCCGATCCTCACAAGATCTCCTTTTCTACTCCCCTCTTATTCCCTCCTCCCACAATTGCATACAAGATTTCTCCCGTGCATCCCCCCTTACTCTGGAACTCTCTACCCAATCATATCAGACTCTCACCTACCGTGGAAACCTTCAAAAAAGGAACCAGAAGACCTATCTCTTCCGACAAGCCTACAACCTGCAGTAACCCTTGCTCCACCATACAGCTGCACAACCAGCTCTACCCTCACCTACTGTATCCTCTCTCATCCCTTGTAGATTGTGAGCCCTCGCGGGCAGGGTCCTCTCTCCTCTTGTACCAGTCTCTGTTGCGTTTTTGTTCAAGATTATTGTAATTGTTTTTGCTATGTATACCCCTTTTTCAAACATAAAGTGCAATGGAATAAATGACGCTATAATAATAAATAGTACTAATAAAATGCAGAATTGCTGCACTTGTTTCTATTATACCATTTCTCTGATTGTTTCTCACCTGGTTTTGTCTCCCACTCCTGAGAAAAAATACTGACCAAATACTGATAGTGGGACCGTGGCTGAAGTTGCAGAGTCAGTAGATCGACCCCAGGCAGAACAGGCAGGTAGATAGCAACTAACAGCCTGCTAGTTCTTAGCCCTCTAAAAATAATTAATGTCCTGGATAACCCTTTTAAACTTTACCACTTTGACCACCATAAAATCCCCTAATATGCCTTGGAACACCCGCTAAAAGAAGTCGGTTTCAAAAGCCATTCAATTTTTTAAGCTCAAGAGGCTGGGTTGTTATAGGAAAATCAGTTCTGTTGGTAAACTTGCAGGCTCCAAAACCTTTGAGACCCATAGTGAATGCAATCTCAATAAAAAAGAGAATTATGAGAAAATTATGAGATTACTTCTATGTACTCAAGCTGAATAGAGCTATTTTACAAATGAAGGTGTTAGTATGTCATCACTGTATAAAATATAAAATATGTAGTTGTGTATGCTCAGGTGGACGGCCCAGGACGTCTAAGCTACTGTACATCTTGCCTAGAAGAAGTAACACATTAACTTGCACATCTACAGTATTATAGGCAGAACTGGCGATTAAGGTGTTAACTGCTCTTTTTAATGAAACATAATATTGAATTCTGCACTAGACAGAGTAATTACATTGCAAACATTTTTTCCGGCAATATATTTTGTTTCAATATTTTACATTCACTTATATTGTTTGTTTTTCAATGAAATGGCTTAAGAGGAAATCTTTCTTTTTTTTCTCCAAAAGGTAATTAGAAAGATGCACAAAAATAGGTTTTCAGGTAATGTTAATATTAAATATGTTAATCCACAAATCAGAACACACATTTAATAAAAAGTGTAATTTTCCATTTGCTCTCTAGTCGTCTATTAATAAGACGGAGGCCTTGCTCCATTGGGAGAGCGTTTCCGTGAAAGTTTGGTTACGGGCTATCTTGTACAGAGAAATTAGAACAAAATTGAACTGCGAGAGGTTATCTAATTTTATTATGATTGAAAAATCTTAGATTTTTAATCATTTATGTTACATAAGTTGGTTTATAGAACTTTATTTGAATCTTTTACTTTTTTTTTAAAACAGTTTTAAAGGGGATGAGATAGGATGAACATTTATTTATCCAAGGGCAAAAAATATAGGAACAAATATAGGGAAGTATATAAGTGCATGCTAAATATGGTCTGATGATAGTCTTCTGTGTTTCTATGATGGTCACAGTCATAGTTCTAGGTGGATTATGAGAGATATAGAAAAGATATAAGGCAGCAGGGAGGCTCAGTGGTTAGCACTGTTGTTTTTGTATGTTCTCCCTGTGTTTGTGCGGGTTTCCTCCTGGTTCTCCGCTTTCCTCCCACACTCCAAAGAAATACTGATAGGGAATGTAGATTGTGAACTCCATTGTCTAAGAAATGCCATTATCACAAACAATATCAATATTAAATAACAAGGATACTGAACAATAACATCAAGAAATATTATTATTGACAACACCAGTATGAAACGATAACAATATTGCACAACAAAAATATCCCTATGTAGATTCTAGGGGGCGGTCAGCAGAGAAAGCACAACTACAAAAGTGTATAAAATAAATTATTTTACATCCTGAAGCAAATGCGTAGTATAAAATTGATAAAACAAATGAGTAAATCAAAATAACAAAATGATTGCAGTATTACACACCATCAAAAACACATACATTTCCTACTATTATGGTCATTTTCATCATGTCATAGTTACCAGATAGGAACCCTTCTCATAGTGCCTACTGGTTATGCCACCTTAATGTGGCGCTCATTTCCTTAGCATGTCCTCTCCTTGGTATGGCCTCCCTCTCTCAGGGACCCATCACTGAAAACCATTCTTCAGCCTGGGACTTCTCAATGCCAATCAACTCTCTGTCCCCTCCAGTGTCGGACTGGGGTGCCAAAGGCCCACCAGAAACATCAACTCCAGGGCCCCATTTTTCAGCTACTTTCAAATATGACTTCATCCTCATTTAAAAATTTCTATATCAATAAAGTGGGTAGATTGTCAAATAAATAAGATGTTGCCATTGTCTGTACATAGTGAATCAAGTGTATTGTGCCAAGTACTGCTCATATAAGAGGGTGGAGGCCCACTCTGGTACCAGGGCCCACCAGAGGATTCTCCTGTTCTCTTGTGGGCCAGACCCAGCCTGGTCACAGACCACTCCTGCTGGCAATTCAGCGGCTTCCACTGATGTCATGTTGACAGAGCAGCTGCTTCTTTTCTGTTCTGCTCTGTTGATGGGTGTGACTGCCAACGTCATACCGATTGACAGCCAACTCCCCATTGCCTAACTGTGGGGAGTTGGCTGTCAATCAGCATGACATTGGCAGTCACACCCATCAACGGAGCAGAGCGGAAGAAGAAGAAGAGTTTCTTTGTTGATGTGGAGCAGCAGAATCGCCAGAAGGAGCAGCTCTGAGTCAGCGCTGGTAAAACAGGCAGGTAGGAGCCTCTACTAGCAACTACCTGCCTGTTAGTTTTTAGGCCCGTAGGAAAAGCAAAAAAACTGCCCTGAACAACCCCGTTAAGTGATTTTTTTGGAACACAAAATGGCAGGCACTGCACTAAATAAGGAACGTGCCTCTGACTGCGGTGCCGCTCCCCAGGCCGTGGCAATTGGTGGTCCCCTCCGCCGCTCCTTACTGGCCAGAGAAAAAAGGGACCAATAAAGTAAAAGGGACTGCTGTCACAAGCCGTCCCATAGGTATATAAACCTGGAGAAGTCCGAACCTCCTTCTTTCCCCTGTGGTCCTGGAATCGCTTGTCTCACCCTCCCTCCCCTTTGAGAACACGGCAAAATGGATAATTTTGAGACTTTACAAGTCGCAGCGGCCTGGAAATAAAGAAAGGACATGTTGGAAAGTTCCGCTTGTTGGCTGACTTGCCTGTGACGAGACACAGGGTATTTGGCAACGAGCTGATTTGAGAAGTTAAATGCCTTTCTAATGGAAAATAAATGGATAATTTAATAAAGCTGTGACCGATCAAGTTGTACCTGGTATAGTATTGGCAATGGAAAGGGGCGGCTGGGAGCCTAAACATGCGTCAGGGTTTGGTTGGGGTCCCCGCAACCTGCAGTCGGATTTCAATTAGTGCTTATGATCTGATTTTCATCAATGTTTTGTCTCTTTATCAGTGTTTTCTCCTTGTGTCAGTTTTTACCATCAGAGTTTCATCGGTGATTTTCTTATATGAAAAAATAAATAAATTATAAAGCTTCTTCTACACATTTCAACTTTAAAAACAGACAGAACACGGACTGCACATGGACGGCCACTGTGCTATCAGTGATTTTTTACCGGCCTATAGACGTGCGGGGGTCATTTTGATCTGTGACCATATGTCTCTATGATATTTTTGCGGACATGCTTTTTTGTGTTTTTGTTTATGGGCTGTATTTTTTGTTTTACCCCTTCATGACCTTAGGCGTATAGGCACGTCCAAGGTCGTGTCCCTGCTTTGATACGGGCTCTAATGCTGAGCCCGCATCTTTCCTCGCACATGACAGCTGATCTGATCAGCTTTCATGTGCATCTATCAGATGGGGGTGGATCTGAGATCCATCCATGGCTGTTAACCAGTTAAATGCTGCAGTAAATCACTGACAGCGGCATTTACCAAGCGCCGGGTGGAAGTGGGGCACAAGTCTCGCCCATTGGCTCGTGGCCGGCATTCATAGAAGATCATGATTTTTACTACACATAGCAGTGCTGAAAACCTGTTATGTGTAGCACAAGTGATCGGATGATGGCAGCTTCAAGTCTCCTAAGGATACTATTGAAGACACTAAAAAGTAAAAAAAAAAAAAGTTTTAAAAAATATATATAAAAAAACCCCACAAAAGTTCAAATCCCCTTCCTTTTGCCCCATTGAAAATAAAACAATAAAAAAACACATATTTTGTACGTCTGCATTCAGAAATGTCTGATCAATCAAAATAGAAAGTAAATTAATCAGAGCTATAAATGGCGTTATGGGA
The DNA here is from genome assembly GCF_046119375.1 of Phyllobates terribilis. Taxonomy (NCBI): domain Eukaryota; kingdom Metazoa; phylum Chordata; class Amphibia; order Anura; family Dendrobatidae; genus Phyllobates; species Phyllobates terribilis. The sequence goes on along the minus strand of NW_027362768.1, from coordinate 100,926,990 downwards.
AAAAAAATCTAAACTCCTGAATTACGCTTTTTTGGCCGCTGCAACATTGTAATAAAATGCAATAACCGCCAATCAAAACATCGTATTTTTCCCAAAATGGTATCAATAAAAACGTCAGCACGGGACACAAAAGATAAGTCTTCACTTGGCCCCAGATCCCGAAAAATGGAGACGCTCGGAAAATTCCGAAATAAGTGAATTTTTATTTCTTCCAAATTTTTTTTTTTCCATCACTTAAATAAAAGAACCAATACATGTTTGGTATCTGCGTACTCGTACTGACCTGGAGAATCATATTGGCAGGTTACTTTTAGCATTTAGTGAACATAGTAAATGAAAAAAAAATTGTGGAATTGCACTTTTTTTACAATTTCACCACACTTTGAATTTTTTTCCCGTTTTCCAGTACACAATATGGTTAAATCAATGGTGTCATTCAAAAGTACAACTCGTCCCGCAAAAATCAAGCCCTCATACAGCTATATTGATTGAAAAATAAAAAAGCTATGGCTCTGGCAAAAAGGGGAGAAAAAAACAAAAGGCAGAAATGCAAACTCACAAGGTGCTAAAGGGATTACATTGGTTCAGTAGTCAGATTTGGATATTTTTTTTTCTAGCAGAAATACTTCAAGAATTGATATGTTGCTTCTCCATGATAAAAAAAAACATGCCATGAGCACTACAGACGTTTTCTTACAGATATTAACCCCTTTATGACCTTGGGATTTTCCATTTTTGTGTTTTCGTTTTTTGCTCCCCTTCTTCCCAGAACCAAAACGTTTTAATTTTTCCGTAAATATGGCCTTGTGAGGGCTTGTTTTTTGCGGGACAAGTTGTACTTCTGAACGACTCCATTGATTTTACCATATACTGAAAAACAGGAAAAAAATTTCAACTGCAGTGATATTGCATATAAAGCGCAATTCCACAATTGTTTTTTTTGTTTTTTTATTTACCATGTTCACTAAATGCTAAAACTGACCTGCCATTATGATTCTCCAGGTCATTACGAGTTTGCAGATACCAAATATGTATAGGTTATTTTTTATTTAAGTGCTGAAAAAAAATCCAAAGTTTGTAAAAAAAAAAAAATGGTGCCATTTTCCAAGACTCGTAGCTAGAGATGAGCGTTGTTCTACTCGAACTGTTCGCCAATCTCAAATTCGAGCTGTTTTGGGCGGTGTTCGAGCCGTTCGGCGAACACGAACAATTTGAGAAAAATTCGGCTGTTCGAGGTTATGTTCGATAACTGTTCGTGCACCAAAATCATAACTGGATTTTTTCTCAGTAATGATGAAAATTAATGTTAATACGCCGTTTGAGTGTACAGCGGGGTGGGGGGAGGGGCAGGGGATGGATCTCTGCAGGAACAATGAAGATCTCCATTTTTTTTTTCTCTTTCCCGCATTTGCAGTGGGGAGGTGCAATCTGTCAGCCTATCAGCAGCGCACACACGGAGCGAAGTGCTTTTTTTCACACAAGCAAGGGCATGTGTCATTGGCAGTGTATGTCACATGTCCTTGCCCTATAAGACCAAGCCATTTTCCCCGTCGCCACCATTTTCTCACTGCTGCAGCTGCGTGTTAGACGGCACCGCTGTTGCTGTGTGCGCTATACCTTGTTAATTTCAAGCCAATTTTCGCACAAATCTACAGATAGCTTGGGAGTAGGGAATAGTTGTGATTGCAGTCCTTTTAAGGACTAGGTTACAGCATTTCCTACGACTTTTATCAGGCAGGTCTGTGCTCTTAAATAGATAGATTGTGGGAGTAAAGACTAATTGTAATTGGAGTCCTTTTCAGGACTAGGTTACATGAGTTCCTATCAGTTTTTGCCAGGCAGGTCTGTGCCAGTGCTGTGCAAGTTTTTTTCACAGCATTTGGCTGAATCTAGCAAAGCTAATCCTTTTTGGCCTATTGCAGAGTGTGTTAGTCAGTGGAGTAGCCTATCTGTGTTGCAAGATATACCACCTGTGTATAGAATACAAATTTTTTGACTGCACCTAGTGAAGTAAAACCTTTTGGGCATAGCATCATTCTATTAGTCCATCTATACTGACCTCCATCAGGTTGCAAATTGAATATAATATTTTTCTGCATCTAGCTCTGAAAAAATATTGGGCTTCTAGCTGTGTGTGGGACTTGTTATACTAGTCCATCTATACTGACCTCCATCAGGTTGCAAACTGCATATATTTTTTTCTTCATCTACCTCTGAAAAAATATTGGGCTTCTAGCTGTGTGTGGGACTTGTTCTATTAATCCATCTATACAGACCTCCATCAGGTTGCAAACTGAATATAGTTTTTTCTGCATCTACCTCTGAAAAAATATTTGGCCTTCTAGCTGTGTGTGGGACTTGTTCTATTAGTCCATCTATACTGACCTCCATAAGGTTGCAAACTGAATATAATTTTTTTCTGCATCTACCTCTGAAAAAATATTTGGCCTTCTAGCTGTGTGTGGGACTTGTTCTATTAGTCCATCTATACTGACCTCCATAAGGTTGCAAACTGAATATAATTTTTTTCTGCATCTACCTCTGAAAAAATATTTGGCCTTCTAGCTGTGTGTGGGACTTGTTCTATTAGTCCATCTATACTGACCTCCATAAGGTTGCAAGCTGAATATAATTTTTTTCTGCATCTTCCTCTGAAAAAATATTTGGCCTTCTAGCTGTGTGTGGGACTTGTTCTATTAGTCCATCTATACTGACCTCCATCAGGTTGCAAATTGAATATAATTTTTTTCTGCATCTAGCTCTGAAAAAATATTGGGCTTCTAGCTGTGTGTGGGACTTGTTGTACTAGTCCATCTATACTGACCTCCATCAGGTTGCAAACTGCATATATTTTTTTCTTCATCTACCTCTGAAAAAATATTGGGCTTCTAGCTGTGTGTGGGACTTGTTTTATTAATCCATCTATACAGACCTCCATCAGGTTGCAAACTGAATATATTTTTTTCTGCATCTTCCTCTGAAAAAATATTGGGCTTCTAGCTGTGTGTGGGACTTGTTCTATTAATCCATCTATACAGACCTCCATCAGGTTGCAAACTGAATATATTTTTTTCTGCATCTACCTCTGAAAAGATATTGGGCTTCTAGCTGTGTGTGGGACTTGTTGTATTAGTCCATCTATACTGACCTCCATAAGGTTGCAAACTGAATATAATTTTTTTCTGCATCTACCTCTGACTAAATATTTGGCCTTCTAGCTGTGTGTGGGACTTGTTCTATTAGTCCATCTATACAGACCTCCATAAGGTTGCAAACTGAATATAATTTTTTTCTGCATCTACCTCTGAAAAAATATTTGGCCTTCTAGCTGTGTGTGGGACTTGTTCTATTAGTCCATCTATACTGACCTCCATCAGGTTGCAAATTGAACATAATTTTTTTCTGCATCTAGCTCTGAAAAAATATTGGGCTTCTAGCTGTGTGTGGGACTTGTTGTACTAGTCCATCTATACTGACCTCCATCAGGTTGCAAACTGCATATATTTTTTTCTTCATCTACCTCTGAAAAAATATTGGGCTTCTAGCTGTGTGTGGGACTTGTTCTATTAATCCATCTATACAGACCTCCATCAGGTTGCAAACTGAATATAGTTTTTTCTGCATCTACCTCTGAAAAAATATTTGACCTTCTAGCTGTGTGTGGGACTTGTTCTATTAGTCCATCTATACTGACCTCCATAAGGTTGCAAACTGAATATAATTTTTTTCTGCATCTACCTCTGAAAAAATATTTGGCCTTCTAGCTGTGTGTGGGACTTGTTCTATTAGTCCATCTATACTGACCTCCATAAGGTTGCAAACTGAATATAATTTTTTTCTGCATCTACCTCTGAAAAAATATTTGGCCTTCTTGCTGTGTGTGGGACTTGTTCTATTAGTCCATCTATACTGACCTCCATAAGGTTGCAAACTGAATATAATTTTTTTCTGCATCTACCTCTGAAAAAATATTTGGCCTTCTAGCTGTGTGTGGGACTTGTTCTATTAGTCCATCTATACTGATCTCCATAAGGTTGCAAGCTGAATATAATTTTTTTCTGCATCTTCCTCTGAAAAAATATTTGGCCTTCTAGCTGTGTGTGGGACTTGTTCTATTAGTCCATCTATACTGACCTCCATCAGGTTGCAAATTGAATATAATTTTTTTCTGCATCTAGCTCTGAAAAAATATTGGGCTTCTAGCTGTGTGTGGGACTTGTTGTACTAGTCCATCTATACTGACCTCCATCAGGTTGCAAACTGCATATATTTTTTTCTTCATCTACCTCTGAAAAAATATTGGGCTTCTAGCTGTGTGTGGGACTTGTTTTATTAATCCATCTATACAGACCTCCATCAGGTTGCAAACTGAATATATTTTTTTCTGCATCTTCCTCTGAAAAAATATTGGGCTTCTAGCTGTGTGTGGGACTTGTTCTATTAATCAATCTATACAGACCTCCATCAGGTTGCAAACTGAATATATTTTTTTCTGCATCTACCTCTGAAAAGATATTGGGCTTCTAGCTGTGTGTGGGACTTGTTGTATTAGTCCATCTATACTGACCTCCATAAGGTTGCAAACTGAATATAATTTTTTTCTGCATCTACCTCTGACTAAATATTTGGCCTTCTAGCTGTGTGTGGGACTTGTTCTATTAGTCCATCTATACAGACCTCCATAAGGTTGCAAACTGAATATAATTTTTTTCTGCATCTACCTCTGAAAAAATATTTGGCCTTCTAGCTGTGTGTGGGACTTGTTCTATTAGTCCATCTATACTGACCTCCATCTGGTTGCAAATTGAACATAATTTTTTTCTGCATCTAGCTCTGAAAAAATATTGGGCTTCTAGCTGTGTGTGGGACTTGTTGTACTAGTCCATCTATACTGACCTCCATCAGGTTGCAAACTGCATATATTTTTTTCTTCATCTACCTCTGAAAAAATATTGGGCTTCTAGCTGTGTGTGGGACTTGTTCTATTAATCCATCTATACAGACCTCCATCAGGTTGCAAACTGAATATAGTTTTTTCTGCATCTACCTCTGAAAAAATATTTGACCTTCTAGCTGTGTGTGGGACTTGTTCTATTAGTCCATCTATACTGACCTCCATAAGGTTGCAAACTGAATATAATTTTTTTCTGCATCTACCTCTGAAAAAATATTTGGCCTTCTAGCTGTGTGTGGGACTTGTTCTATTAGTCCATCTATACTGACCTCCATAAGGTTGCAAACTGAATATAATTTTTTTCTGCATCTACCTCTGAAAAAATATTTGGCCTTCTAGCTGTGTGTGGGACTTGTTCTATTAGTCCATCTATACTGACCTCCAGAAGGTTGCAAGCTGAATATAATTTTTTTCTGCATCTACCTCTGAAAAAATATTTGGCCTTCTAGCTGTTTGTGGGACTTCTTCTATTAGTCCATCTATACTGACCTCCATCAGGTTGCAAATTGAATATAATTTTTTTCTGCATCTAGCTCTGAAAAAATATTGGGCTTCTAGCTGTGTGTGGGACTTGTTGTACTAGTCCATCTATACTGACCTCCATCAGGTTGCAAACTGCATATATTTCTTTCTTCATCTACATCTGAAAAAATATTGGGCTTCTAGCTGTGTGTGGGACTTGTTTTATTAATCCATCTATACAGACCTCCATCAGGTTGCAAACTGAATATATTTTTTTCTGCATCTTCCTCTGAAAAAATATTGGGCTTCTAGCTGTGTGTGGGACTTGTTCTATTAATCCATCTATACAGACCTCCATCAGGTTGCAAACTGAATATATTTTTTTCTGCATCTACCTCTGAAAAGATATTGGGCTTCTAGCTGTGTGTGGGACTTGTTGTATTAGTCCATCTATACTGACCTCCATAAGGTTGCAAACTGAATATAATTTTTTTCTGCATCTACCTCTGACTAAATATTTGGCCTTCTAGCTGTGTGTGGGACTTGTTCTATTAGTCCATCTATACTGACCTCCATAAGGTTGCAAACTGAATATAATTTTTTTCTGCATCTACCTCTGAAAAAATATTTGGCCTTCTAGCTGTGTGTGGGACTTGTTCTATTAGTCCATCTATACTGACCTCCATCAGGTTGCAAATTGAATATAATTTTTTTCTGCATCTAGCTCTGAAAAAATATTGGGCTTCTAGCTGTGTGTGGGACTTGTTCTATTAATCCATCTATACAGACCTCCATCAGGTTGCAAACTGAATATATTTTTTTCTGCATCTACCTCTGAAAAAATATTGGGCTTCTAGCTGTGTGTGGGACTTGTTCTATTAATCCATCTATACAGACCTCCATCAGGTTGCAAACTGAATATATTTTTTTCTGCATCTACCTCTGAAAAAATATTGGGCTTCTAGCTGTGTGTGGGACTTGTTGTATTAGTCCATCTATACTGACCTCCATAAGGTTGCAAACTGAATATAATTTTTTTCTGCATCTACCTCTGACAAAATATTTGGCCTTCTAGCTGTGTGTGGGACTTGTTCTATTAGTCCATCTATACTGACCTCCATAAGGTTGCAAACTGAATATAATTTTTTTCTGCATCTACCTCTGAAAAAATATTTGGCCTTCTAGCTGTGTGTGGGACTTGTTCTATTAGTCCATCTATACTGACCTCCATAAGGTTGCAAACTGAATATAATTTTTTTCTGCATCTACCTCTGAAAAAATATTGGGCTTCTAGCTGTGTGTGGGACTTGTTCTATTAATTCATCTATACAGACCTCCATCAGGTTGCAAACTGAATATATTTTTTTCTGCATCTACCTCTGAAAAAATATTGGGCTTCTAGCTGTGTGTGGGACTTGTTGTATTAGTCCATCTATACTGACCTCCATAAGGTTGCAAACTGAATATAATTTTTTTCTGCATCTACCTCTGACAAAATATTTGGCCTTCTAGCTGTGTGTGGGACTTGTTCTATTAGTCCATCTATACTGACCTCCATAAGGTTGCAAACTGAATATAATTTTTTTCTGCATCTACCTCTGAAAAAATATTTGGCCTTCTAGCTGTGTGTGGGACTTGTTCTATTAGTCCATCTATACTGACCTCCATAAGGTTGCAAACTGAATATAATTTTTTTCTGCATCTACCTCTGAAAAAATATTTGGCCTTCTAGCTGTGTGTGGGACTTGTTCTATTAGTCCATCTATACAGACCTCCATCAGGTTGCAAATTGAATATAATTTTTTTCTGCATCTATCCCAGCCAATAGTTTTGGCCTAATACCACAGTTTGGCCACTCAGCTCTGCTCGGTTCCCATCCATTGTTTTTTTGTGCAAACAACTCCAGAGTTGTGAATTAGTTAACCACCAAAATGAGTGGAAAAAGGCCTGCTGCTGGTGGAAAGGGGAATAGGCATGTTGGGAAGGGGAAAAAAGGTTGTGTCCGTGGGGTAGGTGTTAAAGCAACAGTAACATCTGCAGAAGAAAGACCATCTTCCAGCCAAACTAAAATGTCTACTTCTTTTAGCGGACAATGTGATAAGATCCCTTTCTTACGGCCACGCCAATCGCTACAAATTCCAGATGAGGCACAAAAACAGCAGGTGCTTCAACGGATATCAAGTGCTCCTTTAAGTGGGCTCTCCTCCACATCAACTTCAACATCACAAATACTCCAGTCCTCAAAGGTGTCACCCCAATCGCACTTGCTTCCTCACAGCTCCCAAATCTCCAGCTGCCCGTCTGAGTATGAGGTAGAACAGATGGTTGAGTCTGCAGAGCTGTTTACTCATACTATAGCCTGGGAATCAGAGGTCGACTCCAGCGCTTCTGTGAATCCAGACGAGGAAATGATCTGCACTGATGCCCAGAATCTTTATGAGTCGGATCCAGGACCAGACGCAGAAGGTTCTGACCATAATGTAAACCCTCATTCCCAAACTGTAACTCCTGTTGGTGGATACAATGAGGAAGACGATGATAAGACTCAAATACCTGATTGGAGCGACAACTTTAGTTTTTTGTCAGGGCAGGAACAGGTTGGCTCTGAGGACGACGGGTGTGATAACGCACAGGGTGATGATGATGAGGTTGGAGATCCCACTTACTGTCAACCCACAGTCAGCCAAGAGATGAGGTCAGCAGAGGAGGTGGAGGAAGATGCTAGTGACGACGAGGTCAGGTTGCGCCTTCCTGGACAGAGACGTAGTAATGGAAGCACGTCAACAACTGCATCCTCAAACACAACTCTGCCTCTCACCACAAGTCGTGGTGGCTCTTCAGGTCGCATGGGTGCTAAGCCTTGCATAGCCTGGGCATTTTTTCAGATCGATAAAGATGACCCAACTTGTGTTATCTGTAACATTTGTCAGCAAAAGCTAAGTAGAGGCCAAAAAATACATAGTTTGAGTACTTCATGCATGAACCGGCACATGGACATGAAGCATAAGTTGCAGTGGGAAGCTCAGTGTGCTACAATGCGGCCTAGCCGGCCGGGACAACCACCGTCTGCCATATCTTGTGCATCCGCGGCCTCTTCATCCTCTGTGACTGGGGGGACAGCAGTCACACCTGTTTTGGGGCGCAGACCTGCCACCTCTTTACCCGCAACAGCCAGCGTGATTGGCAGGTCATCATTTTCTTTGGAGGTGGTAACACCAGCTGGTGTTGAGCGCTGTCCGACATCGATAGCACCACCTTTGGATCAAGGCAACCTAACATGTCCGCCTGCATCTTCCTCACAGACCAGCAGTTTGCCGGGGACACCCTTATCAACCCCGTCTAAGCACAATAGCCAGCCCTCGGTCCCTCAGATGTGGACAAGTAAAAGACCATTTCCTCCTAGCCATGAGAAAGCTAAGAGGTTGAATTTCACCATCTGCAAGCTCTTGGCTACAGAAATGCTGCCTTTCTGCCTGGTGGACACAGAGGATTTTCGAGACCTTATGTCTGTCGCAGTGCCCCAGTACCAGATGCCCAGTCGGCACTACTTCTCAAAGAAAGGTGTGCCTACGCTCCACCAGCATGTCGCACACAACATCACCGCTTCTTTGAGAAACTCTGTGTGTGACAGGGTGCATTTCACCACAGACACTTGGACGAGTAGGCATGGACAGGGGCGTTACATGTCGCTGACTGGGCACTGGGTAACTATGGTTACAGCAGGACAAGGGGCTGCTGTCCAAGTCTTGCCGTCCCCACGAGTTGTGCGTCAATCCTCTTTATGTCAAAGTTCCTCCACTGCTTCTGCCTCCTCAACCTCCTCTCGGTCTTCCACCTGCACCCAAAGCCTGTCTGGTCATGCCACAAGCTTTCTAACTGCGCAGAAGGGATCCTGCACACCTCCTTACTATGCTGGCAGTAGGGCTCAACGTCATCAGGCGGTTTTTATATTGAAATGTCTGGGAAATGTGAGTCACACAGCTGAGGAGTTGTGTTCAGCTCTGGAGAACCAATTTCATGAATGGTTGTCTCCACTGGACCTGAAACCAGGGAAGGCCGTGTGCGACAATGCTGCAAACCTGGGTGCGGCCCTTCGCCGGGGCAATGTCACACACGTGCCTTGTATGGCTCACGTGTTGAACCTGGTTGTCCAGCAATTTTTAGCTCACTATCCCAGACTAGATGGCCTTCTGCAGAGGGCACGGTCGCTGTGTGCTCACTTCCGCCGTTCGCATCCCGCAGTTCAGCGACTTACATCTCTACAGAAGTCGTTGGGCCTGCCACTTCACCGGCTAAAATGCGATGTGCCTACCCGGTGGAATTCAACTCTGCACATGTTGCAGTGACTGTGGCAGCACCGACAAGCCCTGGTGCAATACGTTCTGACGTATAGCCTGGGCCAACGAGATTCAGAGGTGGGGCAAATCACGCTGGAGGAGTGGTCTCAGATCAGGGACCTATGCACCCTTCTGCACAGTTTTGAAATGGCGACGAAGATGTTTAGTGCTGACGATACCATTATCAGCATGACTATTCCGGTGATTTACATGCTGGAGCACATGTTAAACAGTCAGGTGGTGGCACAAGAGGAGGTGGAGGAAGTAGAGGAGTAGGAGTTGTATGCGGAAGGGCTAACATCTGCAAGGTCCAGACGGTCGGCAGCACCAAGGCGGCAGGCATGTGAGGGTGGGGGAGATGGTTTTACCAGGGCGCATGGTAGCAGCCAAACTAGTGAGGAAGGTGCAGGAGCCCAGGAAGAAGTGGAGGACGAACTGATGGAAGACTCATCAGATGAGGGAGACCTTGATCACATTTCTGTTGTGCGAGGTTGGGGGGAGAGGACAGAGGAAGGAAGCATGATTGTTACCTCGCCACCAACACAACAGGGACTTGGTGCTCCTGGATGCGCAACACACATGAGTGCCTTCTTGCTGCACTACCTGCAACATGACCCTCGAATTGTGAGAATTAGAAATAATCCTGACTACTGGGTTGCCACACTGTTAGATCCCCGGTACAAAAGTAAATTTGCAGAAATTATTCCTGCCATAGAAAGGGATGCACGCATGCAGGAGTATCAGGAGAGACTGCTGCAGAATCTTACATGTGCTTTTCCACAAAATACCAGTGGTGCACGTAGTGAATCTCACAGTTCCAACTTGCCAACCGTGGGACCGTCAAGTGTTCAGCACTCAAACCGTAACAGAACCACAGTATCTGCTGGTAACATCAATTTTGCGGAATCATTTCACCACTTTTTTAGCCCATCCTTTGCAAGGCCACAGGAGACATGAAGTCTGACACATAGTCAACGCCTAGAGACGATGGTACAGGAGTATCTCCAAGTAAACATTGAAGCCACGACTGTGTCACTGGACCCTTGCTCTTTTTGGGCTTCCAATCTGGATAAATGGCCGGAGCTAGCCACTTACGCCTTGGAGATCTTGTCATGCCCCGCAGCCAGCGTTCTGTCTGAACGTGTGTTCAGCGCTGCTGGTGGTGTGCTGACAGATAAGCGCACGCGGCTCTCCACTGATAATGTAGACAGACTCACGTTCATAAAGATGAACAAATCATGGATCCGAAACGACTTTTCTACCCCTGTGTCATCCTGGGGAGAGTAAAAGCTTGATGATTGGTTAAAATCACCCTACCAACCGTTTTAAGCTTTCAAATTACTAATCATGTTTATCTGTATCTTGGCTGGAAAATAATTTGGGCTTTGTAGCAGTGTGCAGCACTGATTCTATTAGGCCATCTATAATAAGCTCCACCAGATTTAAAATTACCAATCAAGTTTATCTGTATCTTGACTGGAAAATAATTTGGGCTTTGTAGCAGTGTGCAGCACTGATCCTATTAGGCCATCTATACTAAAGCTTCACCAGATTTAAAATTAATAATAATTTTTAGCTGCATCTAGCCCAGAAAATAATTTTGGGGCTCCGAGATGCGCAAGACACATAAGTGCCTTCTTGCTGCACTACCTGCAGCATGACCCTCATATTGTCAGAATTCGAAGTAATCATGACTACTGGGTTGCCACACTCTTAGATCCCCCAAACTTTTCGATCAACCTTTTCATTTTAATAAAGACCAAAAAAATGGTCATTTTTGAAATTATAAGCATTAGCAGGTTGTTAGAAACTGAAATCAAACAGTTTTCAACTCAAAACTTTATTCTAGGTGATGTTACATTTTCACATAGGACCCCTTGTTCGAAAGGAGCTTCTGAACTTTCTCGTCCATTGAATTTGTCAGGTTTTGGATGGTTTCTGCTTCAATTGTTTTGCATGAGGACAGAATACCCTCCCAGAGCTGTTGCTTAGATGTGAACTGCCTCCCGCCATCATAGACACTCCTTTTAATGATGCTCCAAAGGTTCTGAATGGGGTAGAGGTCAGGGGAGCATGGGGGTCACACCATAAGTTTGTCCCCTTTTATGCCCATATCAGCCAGAGATGCAGATGTTTTATGTGCAGCATGAGATGGTGCATTATCATGCAGAAAAATGATCTTGCTGTGAAATACACGGTTCTTCTTCTTGAACCATGGCAGGAAGTGCTGTTTGAGAAAATCCACATACATTATGGAGTTCATCTTTAGCGCCTTCAGGGATCCTAAAGGGGCCGACAATCTCTCTCCCCATGATTCCAGCCCAAAACATTACTCCACCTCCTCCTTGTTGGCGCTGTAGCCGTGTTTGCGTGGGGTGTCCATCAACCAGCCATCCTCCACTCCATCCATCTGGACCATCGAGCGCTGCACGGCACTCATCCGTGAACAAAACAGTTTTGAAATCAGTCTTCATGTAATGTTTGGCCCACTGGAGCCGTTTCTGCTTGTGTGAAGTGGATAGAGGAGGTCGACAGGCTGGCGTATGCACAGCTGCAAACCTCTGAAGGACCCTGCATCTTGTTGTTCGGGGGACTTGGAGGCACAAGCAGCTTCAAAAACTTGTCTGCTGCTATGACAAGGCTTTTTTGCCGCTGCTCTTTCAACCTGACTTAATTGCCTGTAGGAAAGAGTCCTCAATTTGCCCTTATCAGCACGCACACGTGTGTACTGTGAATCAGCTACATACTTCTTGATTGCCAAGACACTTCATCCTGGTCATCGCACAATGTTGATTGTAGTCATGCCTTGACCTAAACACTCCACAATTTGTTGCTTCTCAGCAGCCGACACATCCTTTTTCTTTCCCATTTTGGCAGAAAATGTAGGCTGCTTAATAATGTGAGAGAGCCTTCTTAAGTAGTCTTGCCTTTCATTGGACACACCTGCCAAACTAATTAGCACAGGTGTCTGCAATTGCTTACAGTGATATAAAGAGCCCTGACACACATCACCATCAATGAGTTTAACTGACAAACAAACAAATTCTTCCCTTATCACTCCTAAACACTTTTTGCATAATAATTTGGAACGCAGTGTACATGTGCTCTTCCCCAAAACACCAGTGGTTCACGTAGTGAATCTTACAGTTCTAACTTGCCAACCGTGGTCTGTATGGAGTTGTTCAATAAAGGGCCCAAAATTAAGATAACATAGATGGGAGAGGTCTCTATGAATAGGAATTCCTAAGTATTTGATACCCTGTGAGGGACAGGCAAAGGGAAAGTTGGACTGGATGGAATCCTATATGGATTTGGGGAGGGAGACATCGAGGGCCTCAGACTTCGCTGCATTGATTTTAAAATTTGACCATGTAACAAAGTGATCTATTTCAGCCATAACAGCATGGATGGATATATGTGATTGAGTGATATATACTAGGACATCATCAGCAAATAGAGAGCACTTGTACTCGGTGCCTCCCACCTCAATCCACCTAATATTGGGGTTATGGCGAATTGATGAGAGCAGGTGCTCCGTCACTAGGATGTATAAGAGAGGGGACAGAGGACATCCCTGCCTTGTCCCATTGGTGATTGTGAAAGGTGATGAAAATGTTCTGACGCACCCCCTGGGCCTTGGGACACCCGGAGCCGGACCCTTTTTGGTGGATGCTGGTGGTTGTAGTCTTCGTGGCGGCGACCCGGTTCCGTGGCTCAGGGTGGTCAAACCAGTGGCGGAACTATTTATGTGGTTTTGATGTTTAAATGTCCGACTACGCCACCCGTGGATTGCGGTCAGAGTGAACCGCCGCTACAGGGCAGACCGCTGAGGCTGGTGTTGTGGGTGCAGCAGAGCGTAGCATAACTCCCCACGGGAGGAGTATAGCCTCAGGGCAGTGTATGCGGAGGATGGGGGTGATGGTGCAGGGCAGCAGCAGTAACGACACGGAGTCAGTGATGCAGTTCAGGGCCTTTACTCACAGTTCTTATTATCCAGACCACGTCTGCAGGTAACGGCTGCCCACGTCGTACTGTGCTCACCAGGTGAGGGGCTCAGACAACTCCCAGATAACTTTGGAGCGCTTCACAGGACCCCCTTTGTGTGTCCTTTGTCTGGCCTTTCTTACCAACACTTCTGTCCGGCTGCCTCGGGCCTCCTCTTGGTAAACTTGGCGCCAGTTTCCCTGACCCTATGTGGTGCCTTCCTAGCGGGTGTAGCGAGGGGCTGCGCCACATAAAATGTCAGAGCCTCCGGTTTCTAGCTGAGGGTCGTTTCCTGCCTCCACTAGTTCGGGGACCGGTCTCCCCCTTTGGCCTGACCCCTCCACGCAGGTGGATTCGGGCGTGCGGTGGCGACTCGCCCGTCCGCACCCCTGGGATCCCTTCATTCCTCGTTCCTGGAGCCTTCTCCGCTCCTCTTCCTTCCTTCTCCCTCTTGCAGGCCTGGGCCTCTGTTACTAGGCCCGCCTCCGGAGCAGAGCTCATGCAGAGCCCCTGCTCCCTGCCACTTCTGCTCAGACTTCTCTGCACTGAACTAAGATGGTGCCCACCTTTTATACTCCCTTCTCAATGCACCCAGGAACTGCTTCCTCCCTGCTCCTGCACTACAGGGTTCCCCTTCCTCAGTGTTCCCTCCCCCCACTCCAGCCAGGAACAGGGACTGTCGTGCCCATCTCAGGGGCATATTGGTCGCCCTGCCCCACGGCAATGTGGTGTAATGCATGCAGGTGTCGGGTCCTGATCCACACTCCATCCTTACCTGAGAGTGAGATATCACACCTCTGGGTGAGGTGCAATACGTCTGTAGCAACCGAGCCCTCAGGGTGCTACAGTTCCATTTATCTTCAGCCTAGGTGACGCATTGTGATACAGGGCCGTGATTTTGGCTATAAAAGGGTCCCCTAGACCCCTACCCCAAGCTTTTTAAGAGAATCATATATGGCGTGCCAGGAGACTCTTTGGAATGCTTTCTCAGCATCCAACGAGAGTATCTACTTACAAATTTTTAACTGCATCTAGCCCAGGAAATACTTTGTGCCTAGTAGCAGTGTCTGCTAATCAGCGGATTATCCCAGCTGTTAAGCAAGCTACACCACCTGTAGTTTGGACACTTAATTTTTTCAAAGGAAATGCTTCGGGACCACGGGATACTCAGTGAAGAGCATCAGGAAGCACCCCAAGGCATAGGGGCTGGGACTGGCAGTAGGATACCTTGCGGTGGACAGCCGAGCTTGATCCTTATAAAAGCTTTTTAACTGCAGCAGCTTTAGTGGACGCTACTGGAGCTGGAATTACGCGGCTGCTGGCATGAGACTTGCCCTCCAATAGATCCTTGTAATTGGATTTAAAGTGTATTCATTCAAATTAGAGAGACAATTTAAATTAAAAAGCTTAGAGCTGCCTCCACCACAGGGGGGCTCGCTCGACCCACCAGCAGACAGGCACCAGTATTGGGAGAGGGGGGCTGGCCGTCAGGGTTCACCGCGGCTCTGGCACACACCCGGCGACACGGAGGTGGCACGGGCAGGATCGGACTGAACGTGTCGGCTTCTCACTTTTTGGATTTTAGAAGGGCATGACATGCCTATATCTGTGTCTCCCCCTCCTTTTACTCCTCCACCTCTTTTCTTTTCTCATGACTATATGTACTTGTCACTTTTCCATGTGTTAGTTGTGTCTTCTGAGCAGTTTGTCAGCTTTTGGACACCTTTGAAGGTGTTTTCTATGTGTTTCTATGTGTTTTTGTTTGCCTGCCATTGGTTTTAACGGTGTTCGAAGGTGTTCGACGAACAGTTCGATGAACAGTTCGGCGAACACACGGGTGTTCGACGAACCGAACCGAACTCGAACACTACAGGGGTGGCTCAACACTACTCGTAGCGTCTCCATTTTTTGGGATTTGTGGCTAAATGAGGTTGATTTAGTTTAGATTTTGATAGATTGGGTGTTCCTGAATGCAAAGGTACCAAATATCTGTATGTTTTAATTTTTTTATTTTTTTATTTTGAATTGTGCAGCATGGGGGTGATTTGAACTTTTATGTATTTTTAATTTTTTTTACATTTTTAAAAACTTTTGTTTCTACTTTTTACTTGCTTCAATAGTTCCCTTAGGTGACTTCAATCTGCGATCATCCGATTGCTTGTGCTACACATGACAGGGCTTCAGCAGTAATGATCATCTCATATGAATTCAGGCCACGGGCCGGCATTCATGGGAGATATGCAATGACAAGCACAGGGGTCTCCTGCACCTTGTGCACCTAGGACGAAATAATCCTATTGCTGCATATATATGAAATGGGAGTATACTCGGGACTACAGAACAGGAGAAGCACTTGGGTATTCTGGTTACAAGTATGCTAAGCAGCAGTACTCAATGTCAAGCAGCAGTCGCAAAAGCAAACAAGATTTTAGGATGTATAAAAAGAGAGAGATAAAATCCCGTGATCCCAACGTCTTCTATGCTGTAAATCACTTGTAAGGTCACATCGAGAATATGAGAAAATAGCAAAAGGCAATGGTACTCACCAGCCAAGGTTTCAAGAAAAAATGCACACCAGGACACGGCCGGCCCCCTTTTGTTAGAAGGAGGTAACACAGGTGCAGAATGCTGATGAACAATCGCCCTCACCCACTCTCACTGGAGGGGCGACTGCTTAGCACTAAAACTGCACACAGATGAAACTTGCAGTAGGGTGCAATTCACACACTCACGGCACCGTGCCTAGCCAGCATCTTATTAAACGCCCCTACTATTCGACTAGGCGGGATGCCCGGCACCCTATCCGTGCATCGCAGAGTTGTGAAGCCCCCACTTACAAGTAGTGTTGAGCCACCCCCGTAGTGTTCGAGTTCGGTTCGGTTCGTCGAACACCCGTGTGTTCGCCGAACTGTTCGTCGAACTGTTCGTCGAACACCTTCGAACACCGTTAAAACCAATGGCAGGCAAACAAAAACACATAGAAACACATAGAAAACACCTTCAAAGGTGTCCAAAAGCTGACAAACTGCTCAGAAGACACAACTAACACATGGAAAAGTGACAAGTACATATAGTCATGCGAAAATAAAAGAGGTGGAGGAGTAAAAGGAGGGGGAGACACAGATATAGGCATGTCATGCCCTTCTAAAATCCAAAAAGTGAGAAGCCGACACGGCCAGTCCGCTCCTGCCCGTGCCACCTCCGTGTCGCCGGGTTTGTGCCAGAGCCGCGGTGAACCCTGATGGCCAGCCCCCCTCTCCCAATACTGGTGCCTGTCCGCTGGTGGGTCGAGCGAGCCCCCCTGTGGTGGAGGCAGCTCTAAGCTTTTTAATTTAAATTGTCTGTCTAATTTGAATGAATATACTTTAAGTCCATTTACAAGGATCTATTGGAGGGCAAGTCTCATGCCAGCAGCCGCGTAATTCCAGCTCCAGTAGCGTCCACTAAAGCTGCTGCAGTTAAAAAGCTTTTATAAGGATCGAGCTCGGCTGTCCAACGCAAGGCATCCTACTGCCAGTCCCAGCCCCTATGCCTTGGGGTGCCTCCTGATGCTCTTCACTGAGTATCCCATGGTCCCGAAGCATTTCCTTTGAAAAAATTAAGTGTCTAAACTACAGGTGGTGTAGCTTGCTTAACAGCCGGGATAATCCGCTGACTAGCAGACACTGCTACTAGGCACAAAGTATTTCCTGGGCTAGATGCAGTTAAAAATTTGTAATTAGATACTCTCGTTGGATGCTGAGAAAGCATTCCATAGAGTCTCCTGGCACGCCATATATGATTCTCTTAAAAAGCTTGGGGTAGGGGTCTAGGGGACCCTTTTATAGCCAAAATCACGGCCCTGTATCGCAATACGTCACCTAGGCTGAAGATAAATGGAACTGTAGCACCCTGAGGGCTCGGTTGCTACAGACGTATTGCACCTCACCCAGAGGTGTGATATCTCACTCTCAGGTAAGGATGGAGTGTGGATCAGGACCCGACACCTGCATGCATTACACCACATTGCCGTGGGGCAGGGCGACCAATATGCCCCTGAGATGGGCACGACAGTCCCTGTCCCTGGCTGGAGTGGGGGGAGGGAACACTGAGGAAGGGGAACCCTGTAGTGCAGGAGCAGGGAGGAAGCAGTTCCTGGGTGCATTGAGAAGGGAGTATAAAAGGTGGGCACCATCTTAGTTCAGTGCAGAGAAGTCTGAGCAGAAGTGGCAGGGAGCAGGGGCTCTGCATGAGCTCTGCTCCGGAGGCGGGCCTAGTAACAGAGGCCCAGGCCTGGAAGAGGGAGAAGGAAGGAAGAGGAGCGGAGAAGGCTCCAGGAACGAGGAATGAAGGGATCCCAGGGGTGCGGACGGGCGAGTCGCCACCGCACGCCCGAATCCACCTGCGTGGAGGGGTCAGGCCAAAGGGGGAGACCGGTCCCCGAACTAGTGGAGGCAGGAAATGACCCTCAGCTAGAAACCGGAGGCTCTGACATTTTATGTGGCGCAGCCCCTCGCTACACCCGCTAGGAAGGCACCACATAGGGTCAGGGAAACTGGCGCCAAGTTTACCAAGAGGAGGCCCGAGGCAGCCGGACAGAAGTGTTGGTAAGAAAGGCCAGACAAAGGACACACAAAGGGGGTCCTGTGAAGTGCTCCAAAGTTATCTGGGAGTTGTCTGAGCCCCTCACCTGGTGAGCACAGTACGACGTGGGCAGCCGTTACCTGCAGACGTGGTCTGGATAATAAGAACTGTGAGTAAAGGCCATGGACTGCATCACTGACTCCGTGTCGTTACTGCTGCTGCCCTGCACCATCACCCCCATCCTCTGCATACACTGCCCTGAGGCTATACTCCTCCCATGGGGAGTTATGCTATGCTCTGCTGCACCCACAACACCAGCCTCAGCGGTCTGCCCTGTAGCGGCGGTTCACTCTGACCGCAATCCACGGGTGGCGTAGTCGGACATTTAAACATCAAAACCACATAAATAGTTCCGCCACTGGTTTGACCGCCCTGAGCCACGGAACCGGGTCGCCGCCACGAAGACTACAACCACCAGCATCCACCAAAAAGGGTCCGGCTCCGGGTGTCCCAAGGCCCAGGGGGTGCGTCAGAACATTTTCATCACCTTTCACAATCACCAATGGGACAAGGCAGGGATGTCCTCTGTCCCCTCTCTTATACATCCTAGTGATGGAGCACCTGCTCTCATCAATTCGCCATAACCCCAATATTAGGTGGATTGAGGTGGGAGGCACCGAGTACAAGTGCTCTCTATTTGCTGATGATGTCCTAGTATATATCACTCAATCACATATATCCATCCATGCTGTTATGGCTGAAATAGATCACTTTGTTACATGGTCAAATTTTAAAATCAATGCAGCGAAGTCTGAGGCCCTCGATGTCTCCCTCCCCAAATCCATATAGGATTCCATCCAATCCAACTTTCCCTTTGCCTGGCCCTCACAGGGTATCAAATACTTAGGAATTCCTATTCATAGAGACCTCTCCCATCTATGTTATCTTAATTTTGGGCCCTTTATTGAACAATTCCATACAGACCACGGTTGGCAATTAGAACTGTAAGATTCACTACGTGAACCGCTGGTGTTTTGTGGAAAAGCACATGTACACCGCGTTCCAAATTATTATGCAAAAAGTGTTTAGGAGTGATAAGGGAAGAATTTGTTTGTTTGTCAGTTAAACTCATTGATGGTGATGTGTGTCAGGGCTCTTTATATCACTGTAAGCAATTGCAGACACCTGTGCTAATTAGTTTGGCAGGTGTGTCCAATGAAAGGCAAGACTACTTAAGAAGGCTCTCTCACATTATTAAGCAGCCTACATTTTCTGCCAAAATGGGAAAGAAAAAGGATGTGTCGGCTGCTGAGAAGCAACAAATTGTGGAGTGTTTAGGTCAAGGCATGACTACAATCAACATTGTGCGATGATCAGGATGAAGTGTCTTGGCAATCAAGAAGTATGTAGCTGATTCACAGTACACACGTGTGCGTGCTGATAAGGGCAAATTGAGGACTCTTTCCTACAGGCAATTACGTCAGGTTGAAAGAGCAGCGGCAAAAAAGCCTTGTCATAGCAGCAGACAAGTTTTTGAAGCTGCTTGTGCCTCCAACGTCCCCCGAACAACAAGATGCAGGGTCCTTCAGAGGTTTGCAGCTGTGCATACGCCATCCTGTCGACCTCCTCTATCCACTTCACACAAGCAGAAACGGCTCCAGTGGGCCAAACATTACATGAAGACTGATTTCAAAACTGTTTTGTTCACGGATGAGTGCCGTGCAGCGCTCGATGGTCCAGATGGATGGAGTGGAGGATGGCTGGTTGATGGACACCCCACGCAAACACGGCTACAGCGCCAACAAGGAGGAGGTGGAGTAATGTTTTGGGCTGGAATCATGGGGAGAGAGATTGTCGGCCCCTTTAGGATCCCTGAAGGCGCTAAAGATGAACTCCATAATGTATGTGGATTTTCTCAAACAGCACTTCCTGCCATGGTTCAAGAAGAAGAACCGTGTATTTCACAGCAAGATCATTTTTCTGCATGATAATGCACCATCTCATGCTGCACATAAAACATCTGCATCTCTGGCTGATATGGGCATAAAAGGGGACAAACTTATGGTGTGACCCCCATGCTCCCCTGACCTCTACCCCATTCAGAACCTTTGGAGCATCATTAAAAGGAGTGTCTATGATGGCGGGAGGCAGTTCACATCTAAGCAACAGCTCTGGGAGGGTATTCTGTCCTCATGCAAAACAATTGAAGCAGAAACCATCCAAAACCTGACAAATTCAATGGACGAGAGAGTTCAGAAGCTCCTTTCGAACAAGGGGTCCTATGTGAAAATGTAACATCACCTAGAATAAAGTTTTGAGTTGAAAACTGTTTGATTTCAGTTTCTAACAACCTGCTAATGCTTATAATTTCAAAAATGACCATTTTTTTGGTCTTTATTAAAATGAAAAGGTTGATCGAAAAGTTTGGGGGATCTAAGAGTGTGGCAACCCAGTAGTCATGATTACTTCGAATTCTGACAATATGAGGGTCATGCTGCAGGTAGTGCAGCAAGAAGGCACTTATGTGTCTTGCGCATCTCGGAGCCCCAAAATTATTTTCCGGGCTAGATGCAGCTAAAAATTATTTTTAATTTTAAATCTGGTGGAGCTTATTATAGATGGCCTAATAGGATCAGTGCTGCACACTGCTACAAAGCCCAAATTATTTTCCAGTCAAGATACAGATAAACATGATTAGTAATTTGAAAGCTTAAAACGTTTGGTAGGGTGATTTTAACCAATCATCAAGCTTTTACTCTCCCCAGGATGACACAGGGGTAGAAAAGTCGTTTCGGATCCATGATTTGTTCATCTTTATGAACGTGAGTCTGTCTACATTATCAGTGGAGAGCCGCGTGCGCTTATCTGTCAGCACACCACCAGCAGCGCTGAACACACGTTCAGACAGAACGCTGGCTGCGGGTCATGACAAGATCTCCAAGGCGTAAGTGGCTAGCTCCGGCCATTTATCCAGATTGGAAGCCCAAAAAGAGCAAGGGTTCAGTGACACAGTCGTGGCTTCAATGTTTACTTGGAGATACTCCTGTACCATCGTCTCTAGGCGTTGACTATGTGTCAGACTTCTTGTCTCCTGTGGCCTTGCAAAGGATGGGCTAAAAAAGTGGTGAAATGATTCCGCAAAATTGATGTTACCAGCAGATACTGTGGTTCTGTTACGGTTTGAGTGCTGAACACTTGACGGTCCCACGGTTGGCAAGTTGGAACTGTGAGATTCACTACGTGCACCACTGGTATTTTGTGGAAAAGCACATGTAAGATTCTGCAGCAGTCTCTGCTGATACTCCTGCATGCGTGCATCCCTTTCTATGGCAGGAATAATTTCTGCAAATTTACTTTTGTACCGGGGATCTAACAGTGTGGCAACCCAGTAGTCAGGTTTATTTCTAATTCTCACAATTCGAGGGTCATGTTGCAGGTAGTGCAGCAAGAAGGCACTCATGTGTGTTGCGCATCCAGGAGCACCAAGTCCCTGTTGTGTTGGTGGCGAGGTAACAATCATGCTTCCTTCCTCTGTCCTCTCCCCCCAACCTCGCACAACAGAAATGTGATCAAGGTCTCCCTCATCTGATGAGTCTTCCATCAGTTCGTCCTCCACTTCTTCCTGGGCTCCTGCACCTTCCTCACTAGTTTGGCTGCTACCATGCGCCCTGGTAAAACCATCTCCCCCACCCTCACATGCCTGCCGCCTTGGTGCTGCCGACCTTCTGGACCTTGCAGATGTTAGCCCTTCCGCATACAACTCCTCCTCCTCTACTTCCTCCACCTCCTCTTGTGCCACCACCTGACTCCGAATTCTGTTTAACATGTGCTCCAGCATGTAAATCACCGGAATAGTCATGCTGATAATGGCATCGTCAGCACTAAACATCTTCGTCGCCATTTCAAAACTGTGCAGAAGGGTGCATAGGTCCCTGATCTGAGACCACTCCTCCAGCGTGATTTGCCCCACCTCTGAATCTCGTTGGCCCAGGCTATACGTCAGAACGTATTGCACGAGGGCTTGTCGGTGCTGCCACAGTCGCTGCAACATGTGCAGAGTTAAATTCCACCGGGTAGGCACATCGCATTTTAGCCGGTGAAGTGGCAGGCCCAACGACTTCTGTAGAGATGTAAGTCGCTGAGCTGCGGGATGCGAACGGCGGAAGTGAGCAAACAGCGACCGTGCCCTCTGCAGAAGGCCATCTAGTCTGGGATAGTGGGCTAAAAATTGCTGGACAAACAGGTTCAACAAGTGAGCCATACAAGGCACGTGTGTGACATTGCCCCGGCGAAGGGCCGCACCCAGGTTTGCAGCATTGTCGCACACGGCCTTCCCTGGTTTCAGGTCCAGTGGAGACAACCATTCATGAAATTGGTTCTCCAGAGCTGACCACAACTCCTCAGCTGTGTGACTCACATTTCCCAGACATTTCAATGTAAAAACCGCCTGATGACGTTGATCCCTACTGCCAGCATAGTAAGGAGGTGTGCAGGATCCCTTCTGCGCAGTTAGAAAGCTTGTGGCATGACCAGACAGGCTTTGGGTGCAGGTGGAAGACCGAGAGGAGGTTGAGGAGGCAGAAGCAGTGGAGGAACTTTGACATAAAGAGGATTGACGCACAACTCGTGGGGACGGCAAGACTTGGACAGCAGCCCCTTGTCCTGCTGTCACCATAGTTACCCAGTGCCCAGTCAGCGACATGTAACGCCCCTGTCCATGCCTACTCGTCCAAGTGTCTGTGGTGAAATGCACCCTGTCACACACAGAGTTTCTCAAAGAAGCGGTGATGTTGTGTGCGACATGCTGGTGGAGCGCAGGCACACCTTTCTTTGAGAAGTAGTGCCGACTGAGCATCTGGTACTGGGGCACTGCGACGGACATAAGGTCTCGAAAATCCTCTGTGTCCACCAGGCGGAAAGGCAGCATTTCTGTAGCCAAGAGCTTGCAGATGGTGAAATTCAACCTCTTAGCTTTCTCATGGCTAGGAGGAAATGGTCTTTTACTTGTCCACATCTGAGGGACCGAGGGCTGGCTATTGTGCTTAGACGGGGTTGATAAGGGTGTCCCCGGCAAACTGCCGGTCTGTGAGGAAGATGCAGGCGGACATGTTAGGTTGCCTTCATCCAAAGGTGGTGCTATCGATGTCGGACAGCGCTCAACACCAGCTGGTGTTACCACCTCCAAAGAAAATGATGACCTGCCAATCACGCTGGCTGCTGCGGGTAAAGAGGTGGCAGGTCTGCGCCCCAAAACAGGTGTGACTGCTGTCCCCCCAGTCACAGAGGATGAAGAGGCCGCGGATGCACAAGATATGGCAGACGGCGGTTGGCCCGGCCGGCTAGGCCGCATTGTAGCACACTGAGCTTCCCACTGCAACTTATGCTTCATGTCCATGTGCCGGTTCATGCATGAAGTACTCAAACTATGTATTTTTTGGCCTCTACTTAGCTTTTGCTGACAAATGTTACAGATAACACGAGTTGGGTCATCTTTATTGATCTGAAAAAATGCCCAGGCTATGCAAGGCTTAGCACCCATGCGACCTGAAGAGCCACCACGACTTGTGGTGAGAGGCAGAGTTGTGTTTGAGGATGCAGTTGTTGACGTGCTTCCAGTACTACGTCTCTGTCCAGGAAGGCGCAACCTGACCTCGTCGTCACTAGCATCTTCCTCCACCTCCTCTGCTGACCTCATCTCTTGGCTGACTGTGGGTTGACAGTAAGTGGGATCTCCGACCTCATCATCATCACCCTGTGCGTTATCACACCCGTCGTCCTCAGAGCCAACCTGTTCCTGCCCTGACAAAAAACTAAAGTTGTCGCTCCAATCAGGTATTTGAGTCTTATCATCGTCTTCCTCATTGTCTCCACCAACAGGAGTTACAGTTTGGGAATGAGGGTCTACATTATGGTCAGAAACTTCTGCGTCTGGTCCTGGATCCGACTCATAAAGATTCTGGGCATCAGTGCAGATCATTTCCTCGTCTGGATTCACAGAAGCGCTGGAGTCGACCTCTGATTCCCAGGCTATAGTATGAGTAAACAGCTCTGCAGACTCAACCATCTGTTCTACCTCATACTCAGACGGGCAGCTGGAGATTTGGGAGCTGTGAGGAAGCAAGTGCGATTTGGGTGACACCTTTGAGGACTGGAGTATTTGTGATGTTGAAGTTGATGTGGAGGAGAGCCCACTTAAAGGAGCACTTGATATCCGTTGAAGCACCTGCTGTTTTTGTGCCTCATCTGGAATTTGTAGCGATTGGCGTGGCCGTAAGAAAGGGATCTTATCACATTGTCCGCTAAAAGAAGTAGACATTTTAGTTTGGCTGGAAGATGGTCTTTCTTCTGCAGATGTTACTGTTGCTTTAACACCTACCCCACGGACACAACCTTTTTTCCCCTTCCCAACACGCCTATTCCCCTTTCCACCAGCAGCAGGCCTTTTTCCACTCATTTTGGTGGTTAACTAATTCACAACTCTGGAGTTGTTTGCACAAAAAAACAATGGATGGTAACCGAGCAGAGCTGAGTGGCCAAACTGTGGTATTAGGCCAAAACTATTGGCTGGGTTAGATGCAGAAAAAAATTGTTTTGAATTTGCAACCTGATGGAGGTCAGTATAGATGGACTAATAGAGAAAGTCCGACACACTACTAGAAGGCCAAATATTTTTTCAGAGGTAGATGCAGAAAAAAATATATTCAGTTTGCAACCTGATGGAGGTCAGTATAGATGGATTAATAGAACAAGACCCACACACAGCTAGAAGCCCAATATTTTTTCAGAGGTAGATGCAGAAAAAAATATATTCAGTTTGCAACCTGATGGAGGTCAGTATAGATGGACTAATAGAACAAGTCCCACACACTGCTAGAAGCCCAAATATTTTTTCAGAGGTACTGTAGATGCAGATAAAAATTAGTTTTAATTTGCAACCTGATGGAGGTCAGTATAGATGGACTAATAGAGAAAGTCCGACACACTACTAGAAGGCCAAATATTTTTTCAGAGGTAGATGCAGAAAAAAATATATTCAGTTTGCAACCTGATGGAGGTCAGTATAGATGGATTAATAGAACAAGACCCACACACAGCTAGAAGCCCAATATTTTTTCAGAGGTAGATGCAGAAAAAAATATATTCAGTTTGCAACCTGATGGAGGTCAGTATAGATGGACTAATAGAACAAGTCCCACACACTGCTAGAAGCCCAAACATTTTTTCAGAGGTACTGTAGATGCAGATAAAAATTAGTTTTAATTTGCAACCTGATGGAGGTCAGTATAGATGGACTAATAGAGAAAGTCCGACACACTACTAGAAGGCCAAATATTTTTTCAGAGGTAGATGCAGAAAAAAATATATTCAGTTTGCAACCTGATGGAGGTCAGTATAGATGGACTAATAGAACAAGTCCCACACACTGCTAGAAGCCCAAATATTTTTTCAGAGGTACTGTAGATGCAGATAAAAATTAGTTTTAATTTGCAACCTGATGGAGGTCAGTATAGATGGACTAATAGAGAAAGTCCGACACACTACTAGAAGGCCAAATATTTTTTCAGAGGTAGATGCAGAAAAAAATATATTCAGTTTGCAACCTGATGGAGGTCAGTATAGATGGATTAATAGAACAAGACCCACACACAGCTAGAAGCCCAATATTTTTTCAGAGGTAGATGCAGAAAAAAATATATTCAGTTTGCAACCTGATGGAGGTCAGTATAGATGGACTAATAGAACAAGTCCCACACACTGCTAGAAGCCCAAATATTTTTTCAGAGGTACTGTAGATGCAGATAAAAATTAGTTTTAATTTGCAACCTGATGGAGGTCAGTATAGATGGACTAATAGAGAAAGTCCGACACACTACTAGAAGGCCAAATATTTTTTCAGAGGTAGATGCAGAAAAAAATATATTCAGTTTGCAACCTGATGGAGGTCAGTATAGATGGACTAATAGAACAAGTCCCAAACACTGCTAGAAGCCCAAATATTTTTTCAGAGGTACTGTAGATGCAGATAAAAATTAGTTTTAATTTGCAACCTGATGGAGGTCAGTATAGATGGACTAATAGAGAAAGTCCGATACACTACTAGAAGGCCAAATATTTTTTCAGAGGTAGATGCAGAAAAAAATATATTCAGTTTGCAACCTGATGGAGGTCAGTATAGATGGATTAATAGAACAAGACCCACACACAGCTAGAAGCCCAATATTTTTTCAGAGGTAGATGCAGAAAAAACTATATTCAGTTTGCAACCTGATGGAGGTCAGTATAGATGGACTAATAGAACAAGTCCCACATACTGCTAGAAGCCCAAATATTTTTTCAGAGGTACTGTAGATGCAGATAAAAATTAGTTTTAATTTGCAACCTGATGGAGGTCAGTATAGATGGACTAATAGAGAAAGTCCGACACACTACTAGAAGGCCAAATATTTTTTCAGAGGTAGATGCAGAAAAAAATATATTCAGTTTGCAACCTGATGGAGGTCAGTATAGATGGATTAATAGAACAAGACCCACACACAGCTAGAAGCCCAATATTTTTTCAGAGGTAGATGCAGAAAAAAATATATTCAGTTTGCAACCTGATGGAGGTCAGTATAGATGGACTAATAGAACAAGTCCCACACACTGCTAGAAGCCCAAATATTTTTTCAGAGGTACTGTAGATGCAGATAAAAATTAGTTTTAATTTGCAACCTGATGGAGGTCAGTATAGATGGACTAATAGAGAAAGTCCGACACACTACTAGAAGGCCAAATATTTTTTCAGAGGTAGATGCAGAAAAAAATATATTCAGTTTGCAACCTGATGGAGGTCAGTATAGATGGATTAATAGAACAAGACCCACACACAGCTAGAAGCCCAATATTTTTTCAGAGGTAGATGCAGAAAAAAATATATTCAGTTTGCAACCTGATGGAGGTCAGTATAGATGGACTAATAGAACATGTCCCACACACTGCTAGAAGCCCAAATATTTTTTCAGAGGTACTGTAGATGCAGATAAAAATTAGTTTTAATTTGCAACCTGATGGAGGTCAGTATAGATGGACTAATAGAGAAAGTCCGACACACTACTAGAAGGCCAAATATTTTTTCAGAGGTAGATGCAGAAAAAAATATATTCAGTTTGCAACCTGATGGAGGTCAGTATAGATGGACTAATAGAACAAGTCCCACACACTGCTAGAAGCCCAAATATTTTTTCAGAGGTACTGTAGATGCAGATAAAAATTAGTTTTAATTTGCAACCTGATGGAGGTCAGTATAGATGGACTAATAGAGAAAGTCCGACACACTACTAGAAGGCCAAATATTTTTTCAGAGGTAGATGCAGAAAAAAATATATTCAGTTTGCAACCAGATGGAGGTCAGTATAGATGGATTAATAGAACAAGACCCACACACAGCTAGAAGCCCAATATTTTTTCAGAGGTAGATGCAGAAAAAAATATATTCAGTTTGCAACCTGATGGAGGTCAGTATAGATGGACTAATAGAACAAGTCCCACACAATGCTAGAAGCCCAAATATTTTTTCAGAGGTACTGTAGATGCAGATAAAAATTAGTTTTAATTTGCAACCTGATGGAGGTCAGTATAGATGGACTAATAGAGAAAGTCCGACACACTACTAGAAGGCCAAATATTTTTTCAGAGGTAGATGCAGAAAAAAATATATTCAGTTTGCAACCTGATGGAGGTCAGTATAGATGGACTAATAGAACAATTCCCACACACTGCTAGAAGCCCAAATATTTTTTCAGAGGTACTGTAGATGCAGATAAAAATTAGTTTTAATTTGCAACCTGATGGAGGTCAGTATAGATGGACTAATAGAGAAAGTCCGACACACTACTAGAAGGCCAAATATTTTTTCAGAGGTAGATGCAGAAAAAAATATATTCAGTTTGCAACCTGATGGAGGTCAGTATAGATGGATTAATAGAACAAGACCCACACACAGCTAGAAGCCCAATATTTTTTCAGAGGTAGATGCAGAAAAAACTATATTCAGTTTGCAACCTGATGGAGGTCAGTATAGATGGACTAATAGAACAAGTCCCACACACTGCTAGAAGCCCAAATATTTTTTCAGAGGTACTGTAGCTGCAGATAAAAATTAGTTTTAATTTGCAACCTGATGGAGGTCAGTATAGATGGACTAATAGAGAAAGTCCGACACACTACTAGAAGGCCAAATATTTTTTCAGAGGTAGATGCAGAAAAAAATATATTCAGTTTGCAACCTGATGGAGGTCAGTATAGATGGATTAATAGAACAAGACCCACACACAGCTAGAAGCCCAATATTTTTTCAGAGGTAGATGCAGAAAAAAATATATTCAGTTTGCAACCTGATGGAGGTCAGTATAGATGGACTAATAGAACAAGTCCCACACACTGCTAGAAGCCCAAATATTTTTTCAGAGGTACTGTAGATGCAGATAAAAATCAGTTTTAATTTGCAACCTGATGGAGGTCAGTATAGATGGACTAATAGAGAAAGTCCGACACACTACTAGAAGGCCAAATATTTTTTCAGAGGTAGATGCAGAAAAAAATATATTCAGTTTGCAACCTGATGGAGGTCAGTATAGATGGATTAATAGAACAAGACCCACACACAGCTAGAAGCCCAATATTTTTTCAGAGGTAGATGCAGAAAAAAATATATTCAGTTTGCAACCTGATGGAGGTCAGTATAGATGGACTAATAGAACAAGTCCCACACACTGCTAGAAGCCCAAATATTTTTTCAGAGGTACTGTAGATGCAGATAAAAATCAGTTTTAATTTGCAACCTGATGGAGGTCAGTATAGATGGACTAATAGAGAAAGTCCGACACACTACTAGAAGGCCAAATATTTTTTCAGAGGTAGATGCAGAAAAAAATATATTCAGTTTGCAACCTGATGGAGGTCAGTATAGATGGATTAATAGAACAAGACCCACACACAGCTAGAAGCCCAATATTTTTTCAGAGGTAGATGCAGAAAAAAATATATTCAGTTTGCAACCTGATGGAGGTCAGTATAGATGGACTAATAGAACAAGTCCCACACACTGCTAGAAGCCCAAATATTTTTTCAGAGGTACTGTAGATGCAGATAAAAATTAGTTTTAATTTGCAACCTGATGGAGGTCAGTATAGATGGACTAATAGAGAAAGTCCGACACACTACTAGAAGGCCAAATATTTTTTCAGAGGTAGATGCAGAAAAAAATATATTCAGTTTGCAACCTGATGGAGGTCAGTATAGATGGACTAATAGAACAAGTCCCACACACTGCTAGAAGCCCAAATATCTTTTCAGAGGTACTGTAGATGCAGATAAAAATTAGTTTTAATTTGCAACCTGATGGAGGTCAGTATAGATGGACTAATAGAGAAAGTCCGACACACTACTAGAAGGCCAAATATTTTTTCAGAGGTAGATGCAGAAAAAAATATATTCAGTTTGCAACCTGATGGAGGTCAGTATAGATGGACTAATACAACAAGTCCCGCACACAGCTAGAAGCCCAAATATTTTTTCAGAGGTACTGTAGATGCAGATAAAAATTATTTTTAATTTGCAACCTGATGGAGGTCAGTATAGATGGACTAATAGAGAAAGTCCGACACACTACTAGAAGGCCAAATATTTTTTCAGAGGTAGATGCAGAAAAAAATATATTCAGTTTGCAACCTGATGGAGGTCAGTATAGATGGACTAATACAACAAGTCCCACACACAGCTAGAAGCCCAAATATTTTTTCAGAGGTACTGTAGATGCAGATAAAAATTAGTTTTAATTTGCAACCTGATGGAGGTCAGTATAGATGAACTAATAGAGAAAGTCCGACACACTACTAGAAGGCCAAATATTTTTTCAGAGCTAGATGCAGAAAAAAATTATATTCAGTTTGCAACCTGATGGAGGTCAGTATAGATGGATTAATAGAACAAGACCCACACACAGCTAGAAGCCCAATATTTTTTCAGAGGTAGATGCAGAAAAAAATATATTCAGTTTGCAACCTGATGGAGGTCAGTATAGATGGACTAATAGAACAAGTCCCACACACTGCTAGAAGCCCAAATATTTTTTCAGAGGTACTGTAGATGCAGATAAAAATTAGTTTTAATTTGCAACCTGATGGAGGTCAGTATAGATGGACTAATAGAATGATGCTATGCCCAAAAGATTTTACTTCACTAGGTGCAGTAAAAAAATTGGTATTCTATACACAGGTGGTATATCTTGCAACACAGATAGGCTACTCCACTGACTAACACACTCTGCAATAGGCCAAAAAGGATTAGCTTTGCTAGATTCAGCCAAATGCTGTGAAAAAAACTTGCACAGCACTGGCACAGACCTGCCTGGCAAAAACTGATAGGAACTCATGTAACCTAGTCCTGAAAAGGACTCCAATTACAATTAGTCTTTACTCCCACAACCTATCTATTTAAGAGCACAGACCTCCCTGATAAAAGTCGTAGGAAATGCTGTAACCTAGTCCTTAAAAGGACTGCAATCACAACTATTCCCTACTCCCAAGCTATCTGTATATTTGTGCGAAAATTGGCTTGAAATTAACAAGGTATAGCGCACACAGCAACAGCGGTGCCGTCTAACACGCAGCTGCAGCAGTGAGAAAATGGTGGCGACGGGGAAAATGGCTTGGTCTTATAGGGCAAGGACATGTGACATACACTGCCAATGACACATGCCCTTGCTTGTGTGAAAAAAAGCACTTCGCTCCGTGTGTGCGCTGCTGATAGGCTGACAGATTGCACCTCCCCACTGTAAATGCGGGAAAGAGAAAAAAAAATGGAGATCTTCATTGTTCCTGCAGAGATCCATCCCCTGCCCCTCCCCCCACCCCGCTGTACACTCAAACTGCGTATTAACATTAATTTTCATCATTACTGAGAAAAAATCCAGTTATGATTTTGGTGCACGAACAGTTATCGAACATAACCTCGAACAGCCGAATTTTTCTCAAATTGTTCGTGTTCGCCGAAAACAGCTCGAATTTGAGATTGGCGAACAGTTCGAGTAGAACAACGCTCATCTCTACTTACAAGGTCACCATTACTGGGCCTGGCCGTGCCCTGGCAGATAAAAAAAGTGCAAAAAAATATCATATGAGGTATTCGTTGATATTTTGGCCAAAATACGTAAGCTCGCAACCCATCGTCAAGGGTCCTCATGGTTTTGCGAGTCCCTACTCCAATATTAAAAACAGACAGCATAGCCAGAACAATAGACAGAATTTTAGAAAATAGCAAAAGGCAATGGTACTCACCAGCCAAGGTTTCAAGAAAAAATGCACACCAGGACACGGCCGGACCCCTTTTGTTAGAAGGAGGTAACACAGGTGCAGAATGCTGATGAACAATCGCCCTCACCCACTCTCACTGGAGGGGCGACTGCTTAGCACTAAAACTGCACACAGATGAAACTTGCAGTAGGGTGCAATTCACACACTCACGGCACCGTGCCTAGCCAGCATCCTATTAAACGCCCCTACTATTCGACTAGGCGGGATGCCCGGCACCCTATCCGTGCATCGCAGAGTTGTGAAGCCCCCACTTACAAGGTCACCATTACTGGGCCTGGCCGTGTCCTGGCAGATAAAAAAAGTGCAAAAAATATATGAGGTATTCGTTGATATTTTGGCCAAAATACGTAAGCTCGCAATAAAGGGGGAGGTAAGAGAAGTAGGGGAGGAGCGGAGAATGGGAGGAACCGGAGTACCTCTGCATTAGTTGGTCATCCAAGTGATAGGTTGCCAATTAAAGAAGCTCTCCCATCAAATATTTTATCCTCTTAATTAGTGTTGAGCCACCCCCGTAGTGTTCGAGTTCGGTTCGGTTCGTCGAACACCCGTGTGTTCGCCGAACTGTTCGTCGAACTGTTCGTCGAACACCTTCGAACACCGTTAAAACCAATGGCAGGCAAACAAAAACACATAGAAACACATAGAAAACACCTTCAAAGGTGTCCAAAAGCTGACAAACTGCTCAGAAGACATAACTAACACATGGAAAAGTGACAAGTACATATAGTCATGCGAAAATAAAAGAGGTGGAGGAGTAAAAGGAGGGGGAGACACAGATATAGGCATGTCATGCCCTTCTCAAATCCAAAAAGTGAGAAGCCGACACGGCCAGTCTGCTCCTGCCCGTGCCACCTCCGTGTCGCCGGGTTTGTGCCAGAGCCGCGGTGAACCCTGACGGCCAGCCCCCCTCTCCCAATACTGGTGCCTGTCCGCTGGTGGGTCGAGCGAGCCCCCCTGTGGTGGAGGCAGCTCTAAGCTTTTTAATTTAAATTGTCTCTCTAATTTGAATGAATACACTTTAAATCCATTTACAAGGATCTATTGGAGGGCAAGTCTCATGCCAGCAGCCGCAGTAATTCCAGCTCCAGTAGCGTCCACTAAAGCTGCTGCAGTTAAAAAGCTTTTATAAGGATCGAGCTCGGCTGTCCATCGCAAGGCATCCTACTGCCAGTCCCAGCCCCTATGCCTTGGGGTGCCTCCTGATGCTCTTCACTAAGTATCCCATGGTCCCGAAGCATTTCCTTTGAAAAAATTAAGTGTCTAAACTACAGGTGGTGCAGCTTGCTTAACAGCCGGGATAATCCGCTCACTAGCAGACACTGCTACTAGGCACAAAGTATTTCCTTCTATATGCAGTTAAAAATTTGTAATTAGATACTCTCGTTGGATGCTGAGAAAGCATTCCATAGAGTCTCCTGGCACGCCATATATGATTCTCTTAAAAAGCTTGGGGTAGGGGTCTAGGGGACCCTTTTATAGCCAAAATCACGGCCCTGTATCGCAATACGTCACCTAGGCTGAAGATAAATGGAACTGTAGCACCCTGAGGGCTCGGTTGCTACAGACGTATTGCACCTCACCCAGAGGTGTGATATCTCACTCTCAGGTAAGGATGGAGTGTGGATCAGGACCCGACACCTGCATGCATTACACCACATTGCCGTGGGGCAGGGCGACCAATATGCCCCTGAGATGGGCACGACAGTCCCTGTCCCTGGCTGGAGTGGGGGGAGGGAACACTGAGGAAGGGGAACCCTGTAGTGCAGGAGCAGGGAGGAAGCAGTTCCTGGGTGCATTGAGAAGGGAGTATAAAAGGTGGGCACCATCTTAGTTCAGTGCAGAGAAGTCTGAGCAGAAGTGGCAGGGAGCAGGGGCTCTGCATGAGCTCTGCTCCGGAGGCGGGCCTAGTAACAGAGGCCCAGGCCTGGAAGAGGGAGAAGGAAGGAAGAGGAGCGGAGAAGGCTCCAGGAACGAGGAATGAAGGGATCCCAGGGGTGCGGACGGGCGAGTCACCACCGCACGCCCGAATCCACCTGCGTGGAGGGGTCAGGCCAAAGGGGGAGACCGGTCCCCGAACTAGTGGAGGCAGGAAATGACCCTCAGCTAGAAACCGGAGGCTCTGACATTTTATGTGGCGCAGCCCCTCGCTACACCCGCTAGGAAGGCACCACATAGGGTCAGGGAAACTGGCGCCAAGTTTACCAAGAGGAGGCCCGAGGCAGCCGGACAGAAGTGTTGGTAAGAAAGGCCAGACAAAGGACACACAAAGGGGGTCCTGTGAAGTGCTCCAAAGTTATCTGGGAGTTGTCTGAGCCCCTCACCTGGTGAGCACAGTACGACGTGGGCAGCCGTTACCTGCAGACGTGGTCTGGATAATAAGAACTGTGAGTAAAGGCCATGGACTGCATCACTGACTCCGTGTCGTTACTGCTGCTGCCCTGCACCATCACCCCCATCCTCTGCATACACTGCCCTGAGGCTATACTCCTCCCATGGGGAGTTATGCTACGCTCTGCTGCACCGACAACACCAGCCTCAGCGGTCTGCCCTGTAGCGGCGGTTCACTCTGACCGCAATCCACGGGTGGCGTAGTCGGACATTTAAACATCAAAACCACATAAATAGTTCCGCCACTGGTTTGACCGCCCTGAGCCACGGAACCGGGTCGCCGCCACGAAGACTACAACCACCAGCATCCACCAAAAAGGGTCCGGCTCCGGGTGTCCCAAGGCCCAGGGGGTGCGTCAGAACATTTTCATCACCTTTCACAATCACCAAGGGGACAAGGCAGGGATGTCCTCTGTCCCCTCTCTTATACATCCTAGTGATGGAGCACCTGCTCTCATCAATTCGCCATAACCCCAATATTAGGTGGATTGAGGTGGGAGGCACCGAGTACAAGTGCTCTCTATTTGCTGATGATGTCCTAGTATATATCACTCAATCACATATATCCATCCATGCTGTTATGGCTGAAATAGATCACTTTGTTACATGGTCAAATTTTAAAATCAATGCAGCGAAGTCTGAGGCCCTCGATGTCTCCCTCCCCAAATCCATATAGGATTCCATCCAATCCAACTTTCCCTTTGCCTGGCCCTCACAGGGTATCAAATACTTAGGAATTCCTATTCATAGAGACCTCTCCCATCTATGTTATCTTAATTTTGGGCCCTTTATTGAACAATTCCATACAGACCACGGTTGGCAATTAGAACTGTAAGATTCACTACGTGAACCGCTGGTGTTTTGTGGAAAAGCACATGTACACCGCGTTCCAAATTATTATGCAAAAAGTGTTTAGGAGTGATAAGTGAAGAATTTGTTTGTTTGTCAGTTAAACTCATTGATGGTGATGTGTGTCAGGGCTCTTTATATCACTGTAAGCAATTGCAGACACCTGTGCTAATTAGTTTGGCAGGTGTGTCCAATGAAAGGCAAGACTACTTAAGAAGGCTCTCTCACATTATTAAGCAGCCTACATTTTCTGCCAAAATGGGAAAGAAAAAGGATGTGTCGGCTGCTGAGAAGCAACAAATTGTGGAGTGTTTAGGTCAAGGCATGACTACAATCAACATTGTGCGATGATCAGGATGAAGTGTCTTGGCAATCAAGAAGTATGTAGCTGATTCACAGTACACACGTGTGCGTGCTGATAAGGGCAAATTGAGGACTCTTTCCTACAGGCAATTACGTCAGGTTGAAAGAGCAGCGGCAAAAAAGCCTTGTCATAGCAGCAGACAAGTTTTTGAAGCTGCTTGTGCCTCCAACGTCCCCCGAACAACAAGATGCAGAGTCCTTCAGAGGTTTGCAGCTGTGCATACGCCATCCTGTCGACCTCCTCTATCCACTTCACACAAGCAGAAACGGCTCCAGTGGGCCAAACATTACATGAAGACTGATTTCAAAACTGTTTTGTTCACGGATGAGTGCCGTGCAGCGCTCGATGGTCCAGATGGATGGAGTGGAGGATGGCTGGTTGATGGACACCCCACGCAAACACGGCTACAGCGCCAACAAGGAGGAGGTGGAGTAATGTTTTGGGCTGGAATCATGGGGAGAGAGATTGTCGGCCCCTTTAGGATCCCTGAAGGCGCTAAAGATGAACTCCATAATGTATGTGGATTTTCTCAAACAGCACTTCCTGCCATGGTTCAAGAAGAAGAACCGTGTATTTCACAGCAAGATCATTTTTCTGCATGATAATGCACCATCTCATGCTGCACATAAAACATCTGCATCTCTGGCTGATATGGGCATAAAAGGGGACAAACTTATGGTGTGACCCCCATGCTCCCCTGACCTCTACCCCATTCAGAACCTTTGGAGCATCATTAAAAGGAGTGTCTATGATGGCGGGAGGCAGTTCACATCTAAGCAACAGCTCTGGGAGGGTATTCTGTCCTCATGCAAAACAATTGAAGCAGAAACCATCCAAAACCTGACAAATTCAATGGACGAGAGAGTTCAGAAGCTCCTTTCGAACAAGGGGTCCTATGTGAAAATGTAACATCACCTAGAATAAAGTTTTGAGTTGAAAACTGTTTGATTTCAGTTTCTAACAACCTGCTAATGTTTATAATTTCAAAAATGACCATTTTTTTGGTCTTTATTAAAATGAAAAGGTTGATCGAAAAGTTTGGGGGATCTAAGAGTGTGGCAACCCAGTAGTCATGATTACTTCGAATTCTGACAATATGAGGGTCATGCTGCAGGTAGTGCAGCAAGAAGGCACTTATGTGTCTTGCGCATCTCGGAGCCCCAAAATTATTTTCCGGGCTAGATGCAGCTAAAAATTATTTTTAATTTTAAATCTGGTGGAGCTTATTATAGATGGCCTAATAGGATCAGTGCTGCACACTGCTACAAAGCCCAAATTATTTTCCAGTCAAGATACAGATAAACATGATTAGTAATTTGAAAGCTTAAAACGTTTGGTAGGGTGATTTTAACCAATCATCAAGCTTTTACTCTCCCCAGGATGACACAGGGGTAGAAAAGTCGTTTCGGATCCATGATTTGTTCATCTTTATGAACGTGAGTCTGTCTACATTTTCAGTGGAGAGCCGCGTGCGCTTATCTGTCAGCACACCACCAGCAGCGCTGAACACACGTTCGGACAGAACGCTGGCTGCGGGGCATGACAAGATCTCCAAGGCGTAAGTGGCTAGCTCCGGCCATTTATCCAGATTGGAAGCCCAAAAAGAGCAAGGGTCCAGTGACACAGTCGTGGCTTCAATGTTTACTTGGAGATACTCCTGTACCATCGTCTCTAGGCGTTGACTATGTGTCAGACTTCTTGTCTCCTGTGGCCTTGCAAAGGATGGGCTAAAAAAGTGGTGAAATGATTCCGCAAAATTGATGTTACCAGCAGATACTGTGGTTCTGTTACGGTTTGAGTGCTGAACACTTGACGGTCCCACGGTTGGCAAGTTGGAACTGTGAGATTCACTACGTGCACCACTGGTATTTTGTGGAAAAGCACATGTAAGATTCTGCAGCAGTCTCTGCTGATACTCCTGCATGCGTGCATCCCTTTCTATGGCAGGAATAATTTCTGCAAATTTACTTTTGTACCGGGGATCTAACAGTGTGGCAACCCAGTAGTCAGGTTTATTTCTAATTCTCACAATTCGAGGGTCATGTTGCAAGTAGTGCAGCAAGAAGGCACTCATGTGTGTTGCGCATCCAGGAGCACCAAGTCCCTGTTGTGTTGGTGGCGAGGTAACAATCATGCTTCCTTCCTCTGTCCTCTCCCCCCAACCTCGCACAACAGAAATGTGATCAAGGTCTCCCTCATCTGATGAGTCTTCCATCAGTTCGTCCTCCACTTCTTCCTGGGCTCCTGCACCTTCCTCACTAGTTTGGCTGCTACCATGCGCCCTGGTAAAACCATCTCCCCCACCCTCACATGCCTGCCGCCTTGGTGCTGCCGACCTTCTGGACCTTGCAGATGTTAGCCCTTCCGCATACAACTCCTCCTCCTCTACTTCCTCCACCTCCTCTTGTGCCACCACCTGACTCCGAATTCTGTTTAACATGTGCTCCAGCATGTAAATCACCGGAATAGTCATGCTGATAATGGCATCGTCAGCACTAAACATCTTCGTCGCCATTTCAAAACTGTGCAGAAGGGTGCATAGGTCCCTGATCTGAGACCACTCCTCCAGCGTGATTTGCCCCACCTCTGAATCTCGTTGGCCCAGGCTATACGTCAGAACGTATTGCACGAGGGCTTGTCGGTGCTGCCACAGTCGCTGCAACATGTGCAGAGTTAAATTCCACCGGGTAGGCACATCGCATTTTAGCCGGTGAAGTGGCAGGCCCAACGACTTCTGTAGAGATGTAAGTCGCTGAGCTGCGGGATGCGAACGGCGGAAGTGAGCAAACAGCGACCGTGCCCTCTGCAGAAGGCCATCTAGTCTGGGATAGTGGGCTAAAAATTGCTGGACAACCAGGTTCAACACGTGAGCCATACAAGGCACGTGTGTGACATTGCCCCGGCGAAGGGCCGCACCCAGGTTTGCAGCATTGTCGCACACGGCCTTCCCTGGTTTCAGGTCCAGTGGAGACAACCATTCATGAAATTGGTTCTCCAGAGCTGACCACAACTCCTCAGCTGTGTGACTCACATTTCCCAGACATTTCAATGTAAAAACCGCCTGATGACGTTGATCCCTACTGCCAGCATAGTAAGGAGGTGTGCAGGATCCCTTCTGCGCAGTTAGAAAGCTTGTGGCATGACCAGACAGGCTTTGGGTGCAGGTGGAAGACCGAGAGGAGGTTGAGGAGGCAGAAGCAGTGGAGGAACTTTGACATAAAGAGGATTGACGCACAACTCGTGGGGACGGCAAGACTTGGACAGCAGCCCCTTGTCCTGCTGTCACCATAGTTACCCAGTGCCCAGTCAGCGACATGTAACGCCCCTGTCCATGCCTACTCGTCCAAGTGTCTGTGGTGAAATGCACCCTGTCACACACAGAGTTTCTCAAAGAAGCGGTGATGTTGTGTGCGACATGCTGGTGGAGCGCAGGCACACCTTTCTTTGAGAAGTAGTGCCGACTGAGCATCTGGTACTGGGGCACTGCGACGGACATAAGGTCTCGAAAATCCTCTGTGTCCACCAGGCAGAAAGGCAGCATTTCTGTAGCCAAGAGCTTGCAGATGGTGAAATTCAACCTCTTAGCTTTCTCATGGCTAGGAGGAAATGGTCTTTTACTTGTCCACATCTGAGGGACCGAGGGCTGGCTATTGTGCTTAGACGGGGTTGATAAGGGTGTCCCCGGCAAACTGCCGGTCTGTGAGGAAGATGCAGGCGGACATGTTAGGTTGCCTTCATCCAAAGGTGGTGCTATCGATGTCGGACAGCGCTCAACACCAGCTGGTGTTACCACCTCCAAAGAAAATGATGACCTGCCAATCACGCTGGCTGCTGCGGGTAAAGAGGTGGCAGGTCTGCGCCCCAAAACAGGTGTGACTGCTGTCCCCCCAGTCACAGAGGATGAAGAGGCCGCGGATGCACAAGATATGGCAGACGGCGGTTGGCCCGGCCGGCTAGGCCACATTGTAGCACACTGAGCTTCCCACTGCAACTTATGCTTCATGTCCATGTGCCGGTTCATGCATGAAGTACTCAAACTATGTATTTTTTGGCCTCTACTTAGCTTTTGCTGACAAATGTTACAGATAACACGAGTTGGGTCATCTTTATCGATCTGAAAAAATGCCCAGGCTATGCAAGGCTTAGCACCCATGCGACCTGAAGAGCCACCACGACTTGTGGTGAGAGGCAGAGTTGTGTTTGAGGATGCAGTTGTTGACGTGCTTCCAGTACTACGTCTCTGTCCAGGAAGGCGCAACCTGACCTCGTCGTCACTAGCATCTTCCTCCACCTCCTCTGCTGACCTCATCTCTTGGCTGACTGTGGGTTGACAGTAAGTGGGATCTCCGACCTCATCATCATCACCCTGTGCGTTATCACACCCGTCGTCCTCAGAGCCAACCTGTTCCTGCCCTGACAAAAAACTAAAGTTGTCGCTCCAATCAGGTATTTGAGTCTTATCATCGTCTTCCTCATTGTCTCCACCAACAGGAGTTACAGTTTGGGAATGAGGGTCTACATTATGGTCAGAAACTTCTGCGTCTGGTCCTGGATCCGACTCATAAAGATTCTGGGCATCAGTGCAGATCATTTCCTCGTCTGGATTCACAGAAGCGCTGGAGTCGACCTCTGATTCCCAGGCTATAGTATGAGTAAACAGCTCTGCAGACTCAACCATCTGTTCTACCTCATACTCAGACGGGCAGCTGGAGATTTGGGAGCTGTGAGGAAGCAAGTGCGATTTGGGTGACACCTTTGAGGACTGGAGTATTTGTGATGTTGAAGTTGATGTGGAGGAGAGCCCACTTAAAGGAGCACTTGATATCCGTTGAAGCACCTGCTGTTTTTGTGCCTCATCTGGAATTTGTAGCGATTGGCGTGGCCGTAAGAAAGGGATCTTATCACATTGTCCGCTAAAATAAGTAGACATTTTAGTTTGGCTGGAAGATGGTCTTTCTTCTGCAGATGTTACTGTTGCTTTAACACCTACCCCACGGACACAACCTTTTTTCCCCTTCCCAACACGCCTATTCCCCTTTCCACCAGCAGCAGGCCTTTTTCCACTCATTTTG
The DNA here is from genome assembly GCF_046119375.1 of Phyllobates terribilis. Lineage (NCBI taxonomy): Eukaryota > Metazoa > Chordata > Amphibia > Anura > Dendrobatidae > Phyllobates > Phyllobates terribilis. The sequence goes on along the minus strand of NW_027362768.1, from coordinate 100,886,665 downwards.
GTGGTTAACTAATTCACAACTCTGGAGTTGTTTGCACAAAAAAACAATGGATGGTAACCGAGCAGAGCTGAGTGGCCAAACTGTGGTATTAGGCCAAAACTATTGGCTGGGTTAGATGCAGAAAAAAATTGTTTTGAATTTGCAACCTGATGGAGGTCAGTATAGATGGACTAATAGAGAAAGTCCGACACACTACTAGAAGGCCAAATATTTTTTCAGAGGTAGATGCAGAAAAAAATATATTCAGTTTGCAACCTGATGGAGGTCAGTATAGATGGATTAATAGAACAAGACCCACACACAGCTAGAAGCCCAATATTTTTTCAGAGGTAGATGCAGAAAAAAATATATTCAGTTTGCAACCTGATGGAGGTCAGTATAGATGGACTAATAGAACAAGTCCCACACACTGCTAGAAGCGAAAATATTTTTTCAGAGGTACTGTAGATGCAGATAAAAATTAGTTTTAATTTGCAACCTGATGGAGGTCAGTATAGATGGACTAATAGAGAAAGTCCGACACACTACTAGAAGGCCAAATATTTTTTCAGAGGTAGATGCAGAAAAAAATATATTCAGTTTGCAACCTGATGGAGGTCAGTATAGATGGATTAATAGAACAAGACCCACACACAGCTAGAAGCCCAATATTTTTTCAGAGGTAGATGCAGAAAAAAATATATTCAGTTTGCAACCTGATGGAGGTCAGTATAGATGGACTAATAGAACAAGTCCCACACACTGCTAGAAGCCCAAATATTTTTTCAGAGGTACTGTAGATGCAGATAAAAATTAGTTTTAATTTGCAACCTGATGGAGGTCAGTATAGATGGACTAATAAAGAAAGTCCGACACACTACTAGAAGGCCAAATATTTTTTCAGAGGTAGATGCAGAAAAAAATATATTCAGTTTGCAACCTGATGGAGGTCAGTATAGATGGACTAATAGAACAAGTCCCACACACTGCTAGAAGCCCAAATATTTTTTCAGAGGTACTGTAGATGCAGATAAAAATTAGTTTTAATTTGCAACCTGATGGAGGTCAGTATAGATGGACTAATAGAGAAAGTCCGACACACTACTAGAAGGCCAAATATTTTTTCAGAGGTAGATGCAGAAAAAAATATATTCAGTTTGCAACCTGATGGATGTCAGTATAGATGGATTAATAGAACAAGACCCACACACAGCTAGAAGCCCAATATTTTTTCAGAGGTAGATGCAGAAAAAAATATATTCAGTTTGCAACCTGATGGAGGTCAGTATAGATGGACTAATAGAACAAGTCCCACACACTGCTAGAAGCCCAAATATTTTTTCAGAGGTACTGTAGATGCAGATAAAAATTAGTTTTAATTTGCAACCTGATGGAGGTCAGTATAGATGGACTAATAGAGAAAGTCCGACACACTACTAGAAGGCCAAATATTTTTTCAGAGGTAGATGCAGAAAAAAATATATTCAGTTTGCAACCTGATGGAGGTCAGTATAGATGGACTAATAGAACAAGTCCCACACACTGCTAGAAGCCCAAATATTTTTTCAGAGGTACTGTAGATGCAGATAAAAATTAGTTTTAATTTGCAACCTGATGGAGGTCAGTATAGATGGACTAATAGAGAAAGTCCGATACACTACTAGAAGGCCAAATATTTTTTCAGAGGTAGATGCAGAAAAAAATATATTCAGTTTGCAACCTGATGGAGGTCAGTATAGATGGATTAATAGAACAAGACCCACACACAGCTAGAAGCCCAATATTTTTTCAGAGGTAGATGGAGAAAAAACTATATTCAGTTTGCAACCTGATGGAGGTCAGTATAGATGGACTAATAGAACAAGTCCCACACACTGCTAGAAGCCCAAATATTTTTTCAGAGGTACTGTAGATGCAGATAAAAATTAGTTTTAATTTGCAACCTGATGGAGGTCAGTATAGATGGACTAATAGAGAAAGTCCGACACACTACTAGAAGGCCAAATATTTTTTCAGAGGTAGATGCAGAGAAAAATATATTCAGTTTGCAACCTGATGGAGGTCAGTATAGATGGATTAATAGAACAAGACCCACACACAGCTAGAAGCCCAATATTTTTTCAGAGGTAGATGCAGAAAAAAATATATTCAGTTTGCAACCTGATGGAGGTCAGTATAGATGGACTAATAGAACAAGTCCCACACACTGCTAGAAGCCCAAACATTTTTTCAGAGGTACTGTAGATGCAGATAAAAATTAGTTTTAATTTGCAACCTGATGGAGGTCAGTATAGATGGACTAATAGAGAAAGTCCGACACACTACTAGAAGGCCAAATATTTTTTCAGAGGTAGATGCAGAAAAAAATATATTCAGTTTGCAACCTGATGGAGGTCAGTATAGATGGATTAATAGAACAAGACCCACACACAGCTAGAAGCCCAATATTTTTTCAGAGGTAGATGCAGAAAAAAATATATTCAGTTTGCAACCTGATGGAGGTCAGTATAGATGGACTAATAGAACAAGTCCCACACACTGCTAGAAGCCCAAATATTTTTTCAGAGGTACTGTAGATGCAGATAAAAATTAGTTTTAATTTGCAACCTGATGGAGGTCAGTATAGATGGACTAATAGAGAAAGTCCGACACACTACTAGAAGGCCAAATATTTTTTCAGAGGTAGATGCAGAAAAAAATATATTCAGTTTGCAACCTGATGGAGGTCAGTATAGATGGACTAATAGAACAAGTCCCACACACTGCTAGAAGCCCAAATATTTTTTCAGAGGTACTGTAGATGCAGATAAAAATTAGTTTTAATTTGCAACCTGATGGAGGTCAGTATAGATGGACTAATAGAGAAAGTCCGACACACTACTAGAAGGCCAAATATTTTTTCAGAGGTAGATGCAGAAAAAAATATATTCAGTTTGCAACCAGATGGAGGTCAGTATAGATGGATTAATAGAACAAGACCCACACACAGCTAGAAGCCCAATATTTTTTCAGAGGTAGATGCAGAAAAAAATATATTCAGTTTGCAACCTGATGGAGGTCAGTATAGATGGACTAATAGAACAAGTCCCACACAATGCTAGAAGCCCAAATATTTTTTCAGAGGTACTGTAGATGCAGATAAAAATTAGTTTTAATTTGCAACCTGATGGAGGTCAGTATAGATGGACTAATAGAGAAAGTCCGACACACTACTAGAAGGCCAAATATTTTTTCAGAGGTAGATGCAGAAAAAAATATATTCAGTTTGCAACCTGATGGAGGTCAGTATAGATGGACTAATAGAACAAGTCCCACACACTGCTAGAAGCCCAAATATTTTTTCAGAGGTACTGTAGATGCAGATAAAAATTAGTTTTAATTTGCAACCTGATGGAGGTCAGTATAGATGGACTAATAGAGAAAGTCCGACACACTACTAGAAGGCCAAATATTTTTTCAGAGGTAGATGCAGAAAAAAATATATTCAGTTTGCAACCTGATGGAGGTCAGTATAGATGGATTAATAGAACAAGACCCACACACAGCTAGAAGCCCAATATTTTTTCAGAGGTAGATGCAGAAAAAACTATATTCAGTTTGCAACCTGATGGAGGTCAGTATAGATGGACTAATAGAACAAGTCCCACACACTGCTAGAAGCCCAAATATTTTTTCAGAGGTACTGTAGATGCAGATAAAAATTAGTTTTAATTTGCAACCTGATGGAGGTCAGTATAGATGGACTAATAGAGAAAGTCCGACACACTACTAGAAGGCCAAATATTTTTTCAGAGGTAGATGCAGAAAAAAATATATTCAGTTTGCAACCTGATGGAGGTCAGTATAGATGGATTAATAGAACAAGACCCACACACAGCTAGAAGCCCAATATTTTTTCAGAGGTAGATGCAGAAAAAACTATATTCAGTTTGCAACCTGATGGAGGTCAGTATAGATGGACTAATAGAACAAGTCCCACACACTGCTAGAAGCCCAAATATTTTTTCAGAGGTACTGTAGATGCAGATAAAAATTAGTTTTAATTTGCAACCTGATGGAGGTCAGTATAGATGGACTAATAGAGAAAGTCCGACACACTACTAGAAGGCCAAATATTTTTTCAGAGGTAGATGCAGAAAAAAATATATTCAGTTTGCAACCTGATGGAGGTCAGTATAGATGGATTAATAGAACAAGACCCACACACAGCTAGAAGCCCAATATTTTTTCAGAGGTAGATGCAGAAAAAAATATATTCAGTTTGCAACCTGATGGAGGTCAGTATAGATGGACTAATAGAACAAGTCCCACACACTGCTAGAAGCCCAAATATTTTTTCAGAGGTACTGTAGATGCAGATAAAAATCAGTTTTAATTTGCAACCTGATGGAGGTCAGTATAGATGGACTAATAGAGAAAGTCCGACACACTACTAGAAGGCCAAATATTTTTTCAGAGGTAGATGCAGAAAAAAATATATTCAGTTTGCAACCTGATGGAGGTCAGTATAGATGGATTAATAGAACAAGACCCACACACAGCTAGAAGCCCAATATTTTTTCAGAGGTAGATGCAGAAAAAAATATATTCAGTTTGCAACCTGATGGAGGTCAGTATAGATGGACTAATAGAACAAGTCCCACACACTGCTAGAAGCCCAAATATTTTTTCAGAGGTACTGTAGATGCAGATAAAAATTAGTTTTAATTTGCAACCTGATGGAGGTCAGTATAGATGGACTAATAGAGAAAGTCCGACACACTACTAGAAGGCCAAATATTTTTTCAGAGGTAGATGCAGAAAAAAATATATTCAGTTTGCAACCTGATGGAGGTCAGTATAGATGGACTAATAGAACAAGTCCCACACACTGCTAGAAGCCCAAATATTTTTTCAGAGGTACTGTAGATGCAGATAAAAATTAGTTTTAATTTGCAACCTGATGGAGGTCAGTATAGATGGACTAATAGAGAAAGTCCGATACACTACTAGAAGGCCAAATATTTTTTCAGAGGTAGATGCAGAAAAAAATATATTCAGTTTGCAACCTGATGGAGGTCAGTATAGATGGATTAATAGAACAAGACCCACACACAGCTAGAAGCCCAATATTTTTTCAGAGGTAGATGGAGAAAAAACTATATTCAGTTTGCAACCTGATGGAGGTCAGTATAGATGGACTAATAGAACAAGTCCCACACACTGCTAGAAGCCCAAATATTTTTTCAGAGGTACTGTAGATGCAGATAAAAATTAGTTTTAATTTGCAACCTGATGGAGGTCAGTATAGATGGACTAATAGAGAAAGTCCGACACACTACTAGAAGGCCAAATATTTTTTCAGAGGTAGATGCAGAGAAAAATATATTCAGTTTGCAACCTGATGGAGGTCAGTATAGATGGATTAATAGAACAAGACCCACACACAGCTAGAAGCCCAATATTTTTTCAGAGGTAGATGCAGAAAAAAATATATTCAGTTTGCAACCTGATGGAGGTCAGTATAGATGGACTAATAGAACAAGTCCCACACACTGCTAGAAGCCCAAACATTTTTTCAGAGGTACTGTAGATGCAGATAAAAATTAGTTTTAATTTGCAACCTGATGGAGGTCAGTATAGATGGACTAATAGAGAAAGTCCGACACACTACTAGAAGGCCAAATATTTTTTCAGAGGTAGATGCAGAAAAAAATATATTCAGTTTGCAACCTGATGGAGGTCAGTATAGATGGATTAATAGAACAAGACCCACACACAGCTAGAAGCCCAATATTTTTTCAGAGGTAGATGCAGAAAAAAATATATTCAGTTTGCAACCTGATGGAGGTCAGTATAGATGGACTAATAGAACAAGTCCCACACACTGCTAGAAGCCCAAATATTTTTTCAGAGGTACTGTAGATGCAGATAAAAATTAGTTTTAATTTGCAACCTGATGGAGGTCAGTATAGATGGACTAATAGAGAAAGTCCGACACACTACTAGAAGGCCAAATATTTTTTCAGAGGTAGATGCAGAAAAAAATATATTCAGTTTGCAACCTGATGGAGGTCAGTATAGATGGACTAATAGAACAAGTCCCACACACTGCTAGAAGCCCAAATATTTTTTCAGAGGTACTGTAGATGCAGATAAAAATTAGTTTTAATTTGCAACCTGATGGAGGTCAGTATAGATGGACTAATAGAGAAAGTCCGACACACTACTAGAAGGCCAAATATTTTTTCAGAGGTAGATGCAGAAAAAAATATATTCAGTTTGCAACCAGATGGAGGTCAGTATAGATGGATTAATAGAACAAGACCCACACACAGCTAGAAGCCCAATATTTTTTCAGAGGTAGATGCAGAAAAAAATATATTCAGTTTGCAACCTGATGGAGGTCAGTATAGATGGACTAATAGAACAAGTCCCACACAATGCTAGAAGCCCAAATATTTTTTCAGAGGTACTGTAGATGCAGATAAAAATTAGTTTTAATTTGCAACCTGATGGAGGTCAGTATAGATGGACTAATAGAGAAAGTCCGACACACTACTAGAAGGCCAAATATTTTTTCAGAGGTAGATGCAGAAAAAAATATATTCAGTTTGCAACCTGATGGAGGTCAGTATAGATGGACTAATAGAACAAGTCCCACACACTGCTAGAAGCCCAAATATTTTTTCAGAGGTACTGTAGATGCAGATAAAAATTAGTTTTAATTTGCAACCTGATGGAGGTCAGTATAGATGGACTAATAGAGAAAGTCCGACACACTACTAGAAGGCCAAATATTTTTTCAGAGGTAGATGCAGAAAAAAATATATTCAGTTTGCAACCTGATGGAGGTCAGTATAGATGGATTAATAGAACAAGACCCACACACAGCTAGAAGCCCAATATTTTTTCAGAGGTAGATGCAGAAAAAACTATATTCAGTTTGCAACCTGATGGAGGTCAGTATAGATGGACTAATAGAACAAGTCCCACACACTGCTAGAAGCCCAAATATTTTTTCAGAGGTACTGTAGATGCAGATAAAAATTAGTTTTAATTTGCAACCTGATGGAGGTCAGTATAGATGGACTAATAGAGAAAGTCCGACACACTACTAGAAGGCCAAATATTTTTTCAGAGGTAGATGCAGAAAAAAATATATTCAGTTTGCAACCTGATGGAGGTCAGTATAGATGGATTAATAGAACAAGACCCACACACAGCTAGAAGCCCAATATTTTTTCAGAGGTAGATGCAGAAAAAAATATATTCAGTTTGCAACCTGATGGAGGTCAGTATAGATGGACTAATAGAACAAGTCCCACACACTGCTAGAAGCCCAAATATTTTTTCAGAGGTACTGTAGATGCAGATAAAAATCAGTTTTAATTTGCAACCTGATGGAGGTCAGTATAGATGGACTAATAGAGAAAGTCCGACACACTACTAGAAGGCCAAATATTTTTTCAGAGGTAGATGCAGAAAAAAATATATTCAGTTTGCAACCTGATGGAGGTCAGTATAGATGGATTAATAGAACAAGACCCACACACAGCTAGAAGCCCAATATTTTTTCAGAGGTAGATGCAGAAAAAAATATATTCAGTTTGCAACCTGATGGAGGTCAGTATAGATGGACTAATAGAACAAGTCCCACACACTGCTAGAAGCCCAAATATTTTTTCAGAGGTACTGTAGATGCAGATAAAAATTAGTTTTAATTTGCAACCTGATGGAGGTCAGTATAGATGGACTAATAGAGAAAGTCCGACACAATACTAGAAGGCCAAATATTTTTTCAGAGGTAGATGCAGAAAAAAATATATTCAGTTTGCAACCTGATGGAGGTCAGTATAGATGGACTAATAGAACAAGTCCCACACACTGCTAGAAGCCCAAATATCTTTTCAGAGGTACTGTAGATGCAGATAAAAATTAGTTTTAATTTGCAACCTGATGGAGGTCAGTATAGATGGACTAATAGAGAAAGTCCGACACACTACTAGAAGGCCAAATATTTTTTCAGAGGTAGATGCAGAAAAAAATATATTCAGTTTGCAACCTGATGGAGGTCAGTATAGATGGACTAATACAACAAGTCCCGCACACAGCTAGAAGCCCAAATATTTTTTCAGAGGTACTGTAGATGCAGATAAAAATTATTTTTAATTTGCAACCTGATGGAGGTCAGTATAGATGGACTAATAGAGAAAGTCCGACACACTACTAGAAGGCCAAATATTTTTTCAGAGGTAGATGCAGAAAAAAATATATTCAGTTTGCAACCTGATGGAGGTCAGTATAGATGGACTAATACAACAAGTCCCACACACAGCTAGAAGCCCAAATATTTTTTCAGAGGTACTGTAGATGCAGATAAAAATTAGTTTTAATTTGCAACCTGATGGAGGTCAGTATAGATGAACTAATAGAGAAAGTCCGACACACTACTAGAAGGCCAAATATTTTTTCAGAGCTAGATGCAGAAAAAAATTATATTCAGTTTGCAACCTGATGGAGGTCAGTATAGATGGATTAATAGAACAAGACCCACACACAGCTAGAAGCCCAATATTTTTTCAGAGGTAGATGCAGAAAAAAATATATTCAGTTTGCAACCTGATGGAGGTCAGTATAGATGGACTAATAGAACAAGTCCCACACACTGCTAGAAGCCCAAATATTTTTTCAGAGGTACTGTAGATGCAGATAAAAATTAGTTTTAATTTGCAACCTGATGGAGGTCAGTATAGATGGACTAATAGAGAAAGTCCGACACACTACTAGAAGGCCAAATATTTTTTCAGAGGTAGATGCAGAAAAAAATATATTCAGTTTGCAACCTGATGGAGGTCAGTATAGATGGATTAATAGAACAAGACCCACACACAGCTAGAAGCCCAATATTTTTTCAGAGGTAGATGCAGAAAAAGATATATTCAGTTTGCAACCTGATGGAGGTCAGTATAGATGGACTAATAGAACAAGTCCCACACACTGCTAGAAGCCCAAATATTTTTTCAGAGGTACTGTAGATGCAGATAAAAATTAGTTTTAATTTGCAACCTGATGGAGGTCAGTATAGATGGACTAATAGAGAAAGTCCGACACACTACTAGAAGGCCAAATATTTTTTCAGAGGTAGATGCAGAAAAAAATATATTCAGTTTGCAACCTGATGGAGGTCAGTATAGATGGACTAATAGAACAAGTCCCACACACTGCTAGAAGCCCAAATATTTTTTCAGAGGTACTGTAGATGCAGATAAAAATTAGTTTTAATTTGCAACCTGATGTAGGTCAGTATAGATGGACTAATAGAGAAAGTCCGACACACTACTAGAAGGCCAAATATTTTTTCAGAGGTAGATGCAGAAAAAAATATATTCAGTTTGCAACCTGATGGAGGTCAGTATAGATGGACTAATAGAACAAGTCCCACACACTGCTAGAAGCCCAAATATTTTTTCAGAGGTACTGTAGATGCAGATAAAAATTAGTTTTAATTTGCAACCTGATGGAGGTCAGTATAGATGGACTAATAGAGAAAGTCCGACACACTACTAGAAGGCCAAATATTTTTTCAGAGGTAGATGCAGAAAAAAATATATTCAGTTTGCAACCTGATGGAGGTCAGTATAGATGGATTAATAGAACAAAACTGTAACATACCTGGCGGCGTCCTTGCATGGTGGTCCATCTCCCACTGTGCAAGAGAGCGCACTTGATCTCCTGTCCAGAATGTCTCTCTGGCTTCCCTCCATGCTGTCTGTTTGTGTCTGTTTCTGCTGCTTAAGGGCGGCGCCTGATCACTTCCTGCCTTTTGTACCTGCTGTGGGTCACTCCCCTTGTGCGTCCTCAGCCCATTGCTGTCTGTCACTTGGTATATAGCTCAGCAGCTCCCTTCTATCCCGGCCTGAGCAAAGTGTTTCCTTCAGTGTGTGCTTGCACTCTGAAGGTGCCAGGTCCCGTCCTTTGTTTCCTTGTCTGCCTTTCCTGGAGGCTGTATTTCCAGGCCTGTCTGAACTGTGTCCTGTATGTCTCCTGCTTTGCGGTATTAGTTCCCGTGTCTGAACTGAGTCCTTCCTGTGTATCTTGTCTGTCCTGTCTGAACACGCTCCTAGCCTGTTCCCCCCGCCTTCTAGGGGCCGATTACCTAGACCCGCTCCTGTCTCTTGTCAGTCCTGTCTGAACACGCTCCTAGCCTGTTCCCCCCGCCTTCTAGGGGCCGATTACCTAGACCCGCTCCTGTCTCTTGTCAGTCCTGTCTGAACACGCTCCTAGCCTGTTCCTCCTGCCTTCTAGGGGCCGATTACCTAGACCCGTTCCTGTATCTTGTCTGACCTGTCTGAACTCGCTCCTAGCCTGTTCCTCTCGCCTTCTAGTGGCCGTTTTCCTAGACCCGCTCCTGTGTCTGGTCTGTCCTGTCTGAACACGCTCCTTGCCTGTTCGTTCCGCCTCTCTGGGCGCCGTATTCCCAGACCCGCTCCTGTATCCCTCTGCAGTGTCGGTCTCCTCCGTACACTCAGTTCCAGTCTGAACTCTCTCCTGTCCTTTACCTGTTTTGCCTCTATGTCCGTTCCCTTCCTTTTTCTGCAGAGTCTGAACTCGTACCTAACTCCTGCTTGTTGTCTCTGCAAGTACTGTGTGAGTATCTGGCTCTGTCTTTCCCTTCCTGTCTGTTCCGTGTGAACTGAGCCCTGTCCTCCCTGCTCAGCCTTGTCGGCACTCTAGCTGTGCTTGCCTGTAACCCTCTGCCTGTATTGTTCCTGAGTCCCGGTGTGTACTGGGTCCTATCCCGCCTGTGTTCCTACCTGCTAGTGCCTCCCTGTCTGCACTCTAGCTGTGCTTGCCTTTACCCCCCTGCCTGCATACCCGCCTGCCTGCATACCAGTCGTGCCTGCCTATACCCACCAGTCTGTGTGCCAGCCTACCAGCCTGTTCCTGTATTCCCCTGTGTGGGTCAACAGCCGTGTCCGGGGTCTGTCCTGGAGTAGCACCTGGTCCCTCTGCTCGGTTCCTCCTTGGTGCACTGGCGTCGTATGCCGTCGTGCGACCCTGGTCGGATCGGGTGAATACTTAGTCACGCCCCTCCAGGCATTCACTCTCCGGCACGGTCCAGTGGAATCACTACCAATCCCACGCACACGCCGCTTAGCCCGGGCGTGTGCATAACAGCATGCTCAGGCCATGGTTCCCGTTGAGCCCCACGGCCTTCGCCCTCTGAGAAGTTTTCCAGCGAATATATGCATTAAAATAAATAAATAATTTTTTTTTCTCTTAGCTGAGTTCCAGGCGAAATTACACACCGTCCAGATGGATCTATCAGCTCTCGTTCCTGCGGATCCGCCACGTTACTATGGGGATCCAAGACAGTGTCGTGCATTTGTGGAGCAATGCATGCTACACTTTAAGGCCTACCCTCTCTACTTTCCTTCCGATTGGGCTAAAGTGGCCTTTATGATGTCTTACCTGGCGGGTGATGCCTTGGAATGGATCAACCCCCTATATGAAACACAGGATCCGATCCTCCGGGACCTAATGGCCTTCCTGGTGGCCTTTCTAATGGTCTTCGATGATCCTAACCCGGAGGCTCCTGCTGAAGCTTCACCTCCCAATATCCCGGAGCAGCCCCGATGGGTAATGTGTGTGGGTAGCGCAATAGTCCTCCAGCCCAATGAGACTACTGCCCACCCAGAATCCTCACAGGGTGACTACGCTTTCCGGAATACTTCTCTCAACCTCAAGAGGCAGTCCAGACGTGCTAGACTTAGAGGCAAGCCGTCACGCCAGGGTCTGTCCTCCCTGAGACCTCCTGACCCCAACCTTGAAGTCCCTACTGAAGCTTCATCTCCCTGTATCCCGGAGAAACCCAAATGGGTAATGTGCGTGGGTAGTGCACCAGTTCTCCTGCCCGAAGAGACTTCTGCCCATCCAGACTCCACACAGGAGAACTTCCTGCACCCGGCATCAGTTGCTTCTCTCTCTTTAACCGGTGTGCATGTCCAAGGATGCTCCAAAGCTGTGGTTACCTCAGAGTCTGTGCACCTCTACTACCTGGCGGAGGATCCCCTGTTGCCTCCAGAATCCTCCGGGATACCACTCGATGACAAATGGAGAGAGACTTCTCTACACCCGGTACTCAATACTTTGTCCGCTTCGTCCTGTGAGCCTGACAATGGGTACCCCAAAGTGGTAGTTACCCCCGAGTCTCAACACCCCTCCGACCAGGCGGAGGATCTCCAGTCGTCTCCTGAACCCTTCGGGGTGCTACCTGGTAGCGAAAGGACAGAGACTCTCCTATACTCTGTACCTGATACCTCGCTCGCTTCGTCCAGTGAGTCCAACCTAGTGTACTCCGAAGCAGAGGTTACTCCCGAGTCTCTACACCCCTCCGACCAGGCGGAGGACCTCCAGTTGTGTTCAGAACCCTTTGGGGTGCCACCTGGTGGTGAAAGGACAGAGACTCTCCTATACTCTGTACCTGATACCTCGCTCGCTTCGTCCAGTGAGTCCAACCTAGTGTACTCCGAAGCAGAGGTTACTCCCGAGTCTCTACACCCCTCCGACCAGGCGGAGGACCTCCAGTTGTGTTCAGAACCCTTCGGGGTGCCACCTGGTGGTGAATGGACAGAGACTTTCCTATACTCGGTACCCGATACCTCGCCTGCTTCCTCCAGTGAGTCCGACCTAGTGTACTCTGAAGCAGTTGTTTTCTCTGAGCCTCTGCACTCTTCTGACCCGGCGGAGGACCTCCAGTTGTTTCCTGAATCCTCCGGGGTACCACCAGATAACAAAGAGACAGTGACTTTTCCTCATTATGTACCTGATAACCCGTCTATTTTTTCCTGTGAGCTTGACAAGATGTACCTCGAAGCAGAGATTACCCTCAAGTCTCTGTCCCCCTCCAACCCAGTGAACGACTGGTCCTCGAATTCCCTGCGGAAGATTCTGGCAGGCCTGAAGAAGAGGGAGCGTAAGGGGGGAGGTACTGTAACATACCTGGCGGCGTCCTTGCATGGTGGTCCATCTCCCACTGTGCAAGAGAGCGCACTTGATCTCCTGTCCAGAATGTCTCTCTGGCTTCCCTCCATGCTGTCTGTTTGTGTCTGTTTCTGCTGCTTAAGGGCGGCGCCCGATCACTTCCTGCCTTTTGTACCTGCTGTGGGTCACTCCCCTTGTGCGTCCTCAGCCTATTGCTGTCTGTCACTTGGTATATAGCTCAGCAGCTCCCTTCTATCCCGGCCTGAGCAAAGTGTTTCCTTCAGTGTGTGCTTGCACTCTGAAGGTGCCAGGTCCCGTCCTTTGTTTCCTTGTCTGCCTTTCCTGGAGGCTGTATTTCCAGGCCTGTCTGAACTGTGTCCTGTATGTCTCCTGCTTTGCGGTATTAGTTCCCGTGTCTGAACTGAGTCCTTCCTGTGTATCTTGTCTGTCCTGTCTGAACACGCTCCTAGCCTGTTCCCCCCGCCTTCTAGGGGCCGATTACCTAGACCCGCTCCTGTCTCTTGTCAGTCCTGTCTGAACACGCTCCTAGCCTGTTCCCCCCGCCTTCTAGGGGCCGATTACCTAGACCCGCTCCTGTCTCTTGTCAGTCCTGTCTGAACACGCTCCTAGCCTGTTCCTCCTGCCTTCTAGGGGCCGATTACCTAGACCCGTTCCTGTATCTTGTCTGACCTGTCTGAACTCGCTCCTAGCCTGTTCCTCTCGCCTTCTAGTGGCCGTTTTCCTAGACCCGCTCCTGTGTCTGGTCTGTCCTGTCTGAACACGCTCCTTGCCTGTTCGTTCCGCCTCTCTGGGGGCCGTATTCCCAGACCCGCTCCTGTATCCCTCTGCAGTGTCGGTCTCCTCCGTACACTCAGTTCCAGTCTGAACTCTCTCCTGTCCTTTACCTGTTTTGCCTCTATGTCCGTTCCCTTCCTTTTTCTGCAGAGTCTGAACTCGTACCTAACTCCTGCTTGTTGTCTCTGCAAGTACTGTGTGAGTATCTGGCTCTGTCTTTCCCTTCCTGTCTGTTCCGTGTGAACTGAGCCCTGTCCTCCCTGCTCAGCCTTGTCGGCACTCTAGCTGTGCTTGCCTGTAACCCTCTGCCTGTATTGTTCCTGAGTCCCGGTGTGTACTGGGTCCTATCCCGCCTGTGTTCCTACCTGCTAGTGCCTCCCTGTCTGCACTCTAGCTGTGCTTGCCTTTACCCCCCTGCCTGCATACCCGCCTGCCTGCATACCAGTCGTGCCTGCCTATACCCACCAGTCTGTGTGCCAGCCTACCAGCCTGTTCCTGTATTCCCCTGTGTGGGTCAACAGCCGTGTCCGGGGTCTGTCCTGGAGTAGCACCTGGTCCCTCTGCTCGGTTCCTCCTTGGTGCACTGGCGTCGTATGCCGTCGTGCGACCCTGGTCGGATCGGGTGAATACTTAGTCACGCCCCTCCAGGCATTCACTCTCCGGCACGGTCCAGTGGAATCACTACCAATCCCACGCACACGCCGCTTAGCCCGGGCGTGTGCATAACAAAGACCCACACACAGCTAGAAGCCCAATATTTTTTCAGAGGTAGATGCAGAAAAAACTATATTCAGTTTGCAACCTGATGGAGGTCAGTATAGATGGACTAATAGAACAAGTCCCACACACTGCTAGAAGCCCAAATATTTTTTCAGAGGTACTGTAGATGCAGATAAAAATTAGTTTTAATTTGCAACCTGATGGAGGTCAGTATAGATGGACTAATAGAGAAAGTCCGACACACTACTAGAAGGCCAAATATTTTTTCAGAGGTAGATGCAGAAAAAAATATATTCAGTTTGCAACCTGATGGAGGTCAGTATAGATGGATTAATAGAACAAGACCCACACACAGCTAGAAGCCCAATATTTTTTCAGAGGTAGATGCAGAAAAAAATATATTCAGTTTGCAACCTGATGGAGGTCAGTATAGATGGACTAATAGAACAAGTCCCACACACTGCTAGAAGCCCAAATATTTTTTCAGAGGTACTGTAGATGCAGATAAAAATTAGTTTTAATTTGCAACCTGATGGAGGTCAGTATAGATGGACTAATAGAGAAAGTCCGACACACTACTAGAAGGCCAAATATTTTTTCAGAGGTAGATGCAGAAAAAAATATATTCAGTTTGCAACCTGATGGAGGTCAGTATAGATGGACTAATAGAACAAGTCCCACACACTGCTAGAAGCCCAAATATTTTTTCAGAGGTACTGTAGATGCAGATAAAAATTAGTTTTAATTTGCAACGTGATGGAGGTCAGTATAGATGGACTAATAGAGAAAGTCCGACACACTACTAGAAGGCCAAATATTTTTTCAGAGGTAGATGCAGAAAAAAATATATTCAGTTTGCAACCAGATGGAGGTCAGTATAGATGGATTAATAGAACAAGACCCACACACAGCTAGAAGCCCAATATTTTTTCAGAGGTAGATGCAGAAAAAAATATATTCAGTTTGCAACCTGATGGAGGTCAGTATAGATGGACTAATAGAACAAGTCCCACACAATGCTAGAAGCCCAAATATTTTTTCAGAGGTACTGTAGATGCAGATAAGAATTAGTTTTAATTTGCAACCTGATGGAGGTCAGTATAGATGGACTAATAGAGAAAGTCCGACACACTACTAGAAGGCCAAATATTTTTTCAGAGGTAGATGCAGAAAAAAATATATTCAGTTTGCAACCTGATGGAGGTCAGTATAGATGGACTAATAGAACAAGTCCCACACACTGCTAGAAGCCCAAATATTTTTTCAGAGGTACTGTAGATGCAGATAAAAATTAGTTTTAATTTGCAACCTGATGGAGGTCAGTATAGATGGACTAATAGAGAAAGTCCGACACACTACTAGAAGGCCAAATATTTTTTCAGAGGTAGATGCAGAAAAAAATATATTCAGTTTGCAACCTGATGGAGGTCAGTATAGATGGATTAATAGAACAAGACCCACACACAGCTAGAAGCCCAATATTTTTTCAGAGGTAGATGCAGAAAAAAATATATTCAGTTTGCAACCTGATTGAGGTCAGTATAGATGGACTAATAGAACAAGTCCCACACACTGCTAGAAGCCCAAATATTTTTTCAGAGGTACTGTAGATGCAGATAAAAATTAGTTTTAATTTGCAACCTGATGGAGGTCAGTATAGATGGACTAATAGAGAAAGTCCGACACACTACTAGAAGGCCAAATATTTTTTCAGAGGTAGATGCAGAAAAAAATATATTCAGTTTGCAACCTGATGGAGGTCAGTATAGATGGATTAATAGAACAAGACCCACACACAGCTAGAAGCCCAATATTTTTTCAGAGGTAGATGCAGAAAAAAATATATTCAGTTTGCAACCTGATGGAGGTCAGTATAGATGGACTAATAGAACAAGTCCCACACACTGCTAGAAGCCCAAATATTTTTTCAGAGGTACTGTAGATGCAGATAAAAATCAGTTTTAATTTGCAACCTGATGGAGGTCAGTATAGATGGACTAATAGAGAAAGTCCGACACACTACTAGAAGGCCAAATATTTTTTCAGAGGTAGATGCAGAAAAAAATATATTCAGTTTGCAACCTGATGGAGGTCAGTATAGATGGATTAATAGAACAAGACCCACACACAGCTAGAAGCCCAATATTTTTTCAGAGGTAGATGCAGAAAAAAATATATTCAGTTTGCAACCTGATGGAGGTCAGTATAGATGGACTAATAGAACAAGTCCCACACACTGCTAGAAGCCCAAATATTTTTTCAGAGGTACTGTAGATGCAGATAAAAATTAGTTTTAATTTGCAACCTGATGGAGGTCAGTATAGATGGACTAATAGAGAAAGTCCGACACAATACTAGAAGGCCAAATATTTTTTCAGAGGTAGATGCAGAAAAAAATATATTCAGTTTGCAACCTGATGGAGGTCAGTATAGATGGACTAATAGAACAAGTCCCACACACTGCTAGAAGCCCAAATATCTTTTCAGAGGTACTGTAGATGCAGATAAAAATTAGTTTTAATTTGCAACCTGATGGAGGTCAGTATAGATGGACTAATAGAGAAAGTCCGACACACTACTAGAAGGCCAAATATTTTTTCAGAGGTAGATGCAGAAAAAAATATATTCAGTTTGCAACCTGATGGAGGTCAGTATAGATGGACTAATACAACAAGTCCCGCACACAGCTAGAAGCCCAAATATTTTTTCAGAGGTACTGTAGATGCAGATAAAAATTATTTTTAATTTGCAACCTGATGGAGGTCAGTATAGATGGACTAATAGAGAAAGTCCGACACACTACTAGAAGGCCAAATATTTTTTCAGAGGTAGATGCAGAAAAAAATATATTCAGTTTGCAACCTGATGGAGGTCAGTATAGATGGACTAATACAACAAGTCCCACACACAGCTAGAAGCCCAAATATTTTTTCAGAGGTACTGTAGATGCAGATAAAAATTAGTTTTAATTTGCAACCTGATGGAGGTCAGTATAGATGAACTAATAGAGAAAGTCCGACACACTACTAGAAGGCCAAATATTTTTTCAGAGCTAGATGCAGAAAAAAATTATATTCAGTTTGCAACCTGATGGAGGTCAGTATAGATGGATTAATAGAACAAGACCCACACACAGCTAGAAGCCCAATATTTTTTCAGAGGTAGATGCAGAAAAAAATATATTCAGTTTGCAACCTGATGGAGGTCAGTATAGATGGACTAATAGAACAAGTCCCACACACTGCTAGAAGCCCAAATATTTTTTCAGAGGTACTGTAGATGCAGATAAAAATTAGTTTTAATTTGCAACCTGATGGAGGTCAGTATAGATGGACTAATAGAGAAAGTCCGACACACTACTTGAAGGCCAAATATTTTTTCAGAGGTAGATGCAGAAAAAAATATATTCAGTTTGCAACCTGATGGAGGTCAGTATAGATGGATTAATAGAACAAGACCCACACACAGCTAGAAGCCCAATATTTTTTCAGAGGTAGATGCAGAAAAAAATATATTCAGTTTGCAACCTGATGGAGGTCAGTATAGATGGACTAATAGAACAAGTCCCACACACTGCTAGAAGCCCAAATATTTTTTCAGAGGTACTGTAGATGCAGATAAAAATTAGTTTTAATTTGCAACCTGAAGGAGGTCAGTATAGATGGACTAATAGAGAAAGTCCGACACACTACTAGAAGGCCAAATATTTTTTCAGAGGTAGATGCAGAAAAAAATATATTCAGTTTGCAACCTGATGGAGGTCTGTATAGATGGACTAATAGAACAAGTCCCACACACTGCTAGAAGCCCAAATATTTTTTCAGAGGTACTGTAGATGCAGATAAAAATTAGTTTTAATTTGCAACCTGATGGAGGTCAGTATAGATGGACTAATAGAGAAAGTCCGACACACTACTAGAAGGCCAAATATTTTTTCAGAGGTAGATGCAGAAAAAAATATATTCAGTTTGCAACCTGATGGAGGTCAGTATAGATGGACTAATAGAACAAGTCCCACACACTGCTAGAAGCCCAAATATTTTTTCAGAGGTACTGTAGATGCAGATAAAAATTAGTTTTAATTTGCAACCTGATGGAGGTCAGTATAGATGGACTAATAGAGAAAGTCCGACACACTACTAGAAGGCCAAATATTTTTTCAGAGGTAGATGCAGAAAAAAATATATTCAGTTTGCAACCTGATGGAGGTCAGTATAGATGGATTAATAGAACAAGACCCACACACAGCTAGAAGCCCAATATTTTTTCAGAGGTAGATGCAGAAAAAAATATATTCAGTTTGCAACCTGATGGAGGTCAGTATAGATGGATTAATAGAACAAGACTGTAACATACCTGGCGGCGTCCTTGCATGGTGGTCCATCTCCCACTGTGCAAGAGAGCGCACTTGATCTCCTGTCCAGAATGTCTCTCTGGCTTCCCTCCATGCTGTCTGTTTGTGTCTGTTTCTGCTGCTTAAGGGCGGCGCCTGATCACTTCCTGCCTTTTGTACCTGCTGTGGGTCACTCCCCTTGTGCGTCCTCAGCCTATTGCTGTCTGTCACTTGGTATATAGCTCAGCAGCTCCCTTCTATCCCGGCCTGAGCAAAGTGTTTCCTTCAGTGTGTGCTTGCACTCTGAAGGTGCCAGGTCCCGTCCTTTGTTTCCTTGTCTGCCTTTCCTGGAGGCTGTATTTCCAGGCCTGTCTGAACTGTGTCCTGTATGTCTCCTGCTTTGCGGTATTAGTTCCCGTGTCTGAACTGAGTCCTTCCTGTGTATCTTGTCAGTCCTGTCTGAACACGCTCCTAGCCTGTTCCCCCCGCCTTCTAGGGGCCGATTACCTAGACCCGCTCCTGTCTCTTGTCAGTCCTGTCTGAACACGCTCCTAGCCTGTTCCTCCTGCCTTCTAGGGGCCGATTACCTAGACCCGTTCCTGTATCTTGTCTGACCTGTCTGAACTCGCTCCTAGCCTGTTCCTCTCGCCTTCTAGTGGCCGTTTTCCTAGACCCGCTCCTGTGTCTGGTCTGTCCTGTCTGAACACGCTCCTTGCCTGTTCGTTCCGCCTCTCTGGGGGCCGTATTCCCAGACCCGCTCCTGTATCCCTCTGCAGTGTCGGTCTCCTCCGTACACTCAGTTCCAGTCTGAACTCTCTCCTGTCCTTTACCTGTTTTGCCTCTATGTCCGTTCCCTTCCTTTTTCTGCAGAGTCTGAACTCGTACCTAACTCCTGCTTGTTGTCTCTGCAAGTACTGTGTGAGTATCTGGCTCTGTCTTTCCCTTCCTGTCTGTTCCGTGTGAACTGAGCCCTGTCCTCCCTGCTCAGCCTTGTCGGCACTCTAGCTGTGCTTGCCTGTAACCCTCTGCCTGTATTGTTCCTGAGTCCCGGTGTGTACTGGGTCCTATCCCGCCTGTGTTCCTACCTGCTAGTGCCTCCCTGTCTGCACTCTAGCTGTGCTTGCCTTTACCCCCCTGCCTGCATACCCGCCTGCCTGCATACCAGTCGTGCCTGCCTATACCCACCAGTCTGTGTGCCAGCCTACCAGCCTGTTCCTGTATTCCCCTGTGTGGGTCAACAGCCGTGTCCGGGGTCTGTCCTGGAGTAGCACCTGGTCCCTCTGCTCGGTTCCTCCTTGGTGCACTGGCGTCGTATGCCGTCGTGCGACCCTGGTCGGATCGGGTGAATACTTAGTCACGCCCCTCCAGGCATTCACTCTCCGGCACGGTCCAGTGGAATCACTACCAATCCCACGCACACGCCGCTTAGCCCGGGCGTGTGCATAACAGCATGCTCAGGCCATGGTTCCCGTTGAGCCCCACGGCCTTCGCCCTCTGAGAAGTTTTCCAGCGAATATATGCATTAAAATAAATAAATAATTTTTTTTTCTCTTAGCTGAGTTCCAGGCGAAATTACACACCGTCCAGATGGATCTATCAGCTCTCGTTCCTGCGGATCCGCCACGTTACTATGGGGATCCAAGACAGTGTCGTGCATTTGTGGAGCAATGCATGCTACACTTTAAGGCCTACCCTCTCTACTTTCCTTCCGATTGGGCTAAAGTGGCCTTTATGATGTCTTACCTGGCGGGTGATGCCTTGGAATGGATCAACCCCCTATATGAAACACAGGATCCGATCCTCCGGGACCTAATGGCCTTCCTGGTGGCCTTTCTAATGGTCTTCGATGATCCTAACCCGGAGGCTCCTGCTGAAGCTTCACCTCCCAATATCCCGGAGCAGCCCCGATGGGTAATGTGTGTGGGTAGCGCAATAGTCCTCCAGCCCAATGAGACTACTGCCCACCCAGAATCCTCACAGGGTGACTACGCTTTCCGGAATACTTCTCTCAACCTCAAGAGGCAGTCCAGACGTGCTAGACTTAGAGGCAAGCCGTCACGCCAGGGTCTGTCCTCCCTGAGACCTCCTGACCCCAACCTTGAAGTCCCTACTGAAGCTTCATCTCCCTGTATCCCGGAGAAACCCCAATGGGTAATGTGCGTGGGTAGTGCACCAGTTCTCCTGCCCGAAGAGACTTCTGCCCATCCAGACTCCACACAGGAGAACTTCCTGCACCCGGCATCAGTTGCTTCTCTCTCTTTAACCGGTGTGCATGTCCAAGGATGCTCCAAAGCTGTGGTTACCTCAGAGTCTGTGCACCTCTACTACCTGGCGGAGGATCCCCTGTTGCCTCCAGAATCCTCCGGGATACCACTCGATGACAAATGGAGAGAGACTTCTCTACACCCGGTACTCAATACTTTGTCCGCTTCGTCCTGTGAGCCTGACAATGGGTACCCCAAAGTGGTAGTTACCCCCGAGTCTCTACACCCCTCCGACCAGGCGGAGGATCTCCAGTCGTCTCCTGAACCCTTCGGGGTGCTACCTGGTAGCGAAAGGACAGAGACTCTCCTATACTCTGTACCTGATACCTCGCTCGCTTCGTCCAGTGAGTCCAACCTAGTGTACTCCGAAGCAGAGGTTACTCCCGAGTCTCTACACCCCTCCGACCAGGCGGAGGACCTCCAGTTGTGTTCAGAACCCTTTGGGGTGCCACCTGGTGGTGAAAGGACAGAGACTCTCCTATACTCTGTACCTGATACCTCGCTCGCTTCGTCCAGTGAGTCCAACCTAGTGTACTCCGAAGCAGAGGTTACTCCCGAGTCTCTACACCCCTCCGACCAGGCGGAGGACCTCCAGTTGTGTTCAGAACCCTTCGGGGTGCCACCTGGTGGTGAATGGACAGAGACTTTCCTATACTCGGTACCCGATACCTCGCCTGCTTCCTCCAGTGAGTCCGACCTAGTGTACTCTGAAGCAGTTGTTTTCTCTGAGCCTCTGCACTCTTCTGACCCGGCGGAGGACCTCCAGTTGTTTCCTGAATCCTCCGGGGTACCACCAGATAACAAAGAGACAGTGACTTTTCCTCATTATGTACCTGATAACCCGTCTATTTTTTCCTGTGAGCTTGACAAGATGTACCTCGAAGCAGAGATTACCCTCAAGTCTCTGTCCCCCTCCAACCCAGTGAACGACTGGTCCTCGAATTCCCTGCGGAAGATTCTGGCAGGCCTGAAGAAGAGGGAGCGTAAGGGGGGAGGTACTGTAACATACCTGGCGGCGTCCTTGCATGGTGGTCCATCTCCCACTGTGCAAGAGAGCGCACTTGATCTCCTGTCCAGAATGTCTCTCTGGCTTCCCTCCATGCTGTCTGTTTGTGTCTGTTTCTGCTGCTTAAGGGCGGCGCCCGATCACTTCCTGCCTTTTGTACCTGCTGTGGGTCACTCCCCTTGTGCGTCCTCAGCCTATTGCTGTCTGTCACTTGGTATATAGCTCAGCAGCTCCCTTCTATCCCGGCCTGAGCAAAGTGTTTCCTTCAGTGTGTGCTTGCACTCTGAAGGTGCCAGGTCCCGTCCTTTGTTTCCTTGTCTGCCTTTCCTGGAGGCTGTATTTCCAGGCCTGTCTGAACTGTGTCCTGTATGTCTCCTGCTTTGCGGTATTAGTTCCCGTGTCTGAACTGAGTCCTTCCTGTGTATCTTGTCTGTCCTGTCTGAACACGCTCCTAGCCTGTTCCCCCCGCCTTCTAGGGGCCGATTACCTAGACCCGCTCCTGTCTCTTGTCAGTCCTGTCTGAACACGCTCCTAGCCTGTTCCCCCCGCCTTCTAGGGGCCGATTACCTAGACCCGCTCCTGTCTCTTGTCAGTCCTGTCTGAACACGCTCCTAGCCTGTTCCTCCTGCCTTCTAGGGGCCGATTACCTAGACCCGTTCCTGTATCTTGTCTGACCTGTCTGAACTCGCTCCTAGCCTGTTCCTCTCGCCTTCTAGTGGCCGTTTTCCTAGACCCGCTCCTGTGTCTGGTCTGTCCTGTCTGAACACGCTCCTTGCCTGTTCGTTCCGCCTCTCTGGGGGCCGTATTCCCAGACCCGCTCCTGTATCCCTCTGCAGTGTCGGTCTCCTCCGTACACTCAGTTCCAGTCTGAACTCTCTCCTGTCCTTTACCTGTTTTGCCTCTATGTCCGTTCCCTTCCTTTTTCTGCAGAGTCTGAACTCGTACCTAACTCCTGCTTGTTGTCTCTGCAAGTACTGTGTGAGTATCTGGCTCTGTCTTTCCCTTCCTGTCTGTTCCGTGTGAACTGAGCCCTGTCCTCCCTGCTCAGCCTTGTCGGCACTCTAGCTGTGCTTGCCTGTAACCCTCTGCCTGTATTGTTCCTGAGTCCCGGTGTGTACTGGGTCCTATCCCGCCTGTGTTCCTACCTGCTAGTGCCTCCCTGTCTGCACTCTAGCTGTGATTGCCTTTACCCCCCTGCCTGCATACCCGCCTGCCTGCATACCAGTCGTGCCTGCCTATACCCACCAGTCTGTGTGCCAGCCTACCAGCCTGTTCCTGTATTCCCCTGTGTGGGTCAACAGCCGTGTCCGGGGTCTGTCCTGGAGTAGCACCTGGTCCCTCTGCTCGGTTCCTCCTTGGTGCACTGGCGTCGTATGCCGTCGTGCGACCCTGGTCGGATCGGGTGAATACTTAGTCACGCCCCTCCAGGCATTCACTCTCCGGCACGGTCCAGTGGAATCACTACCAATCCCACGCACACGCCGCTTAGCCCGGGCGTGTGCATAACAAAGACCCACACACAGCTAGAAGCCCAATATTTTTTCAGAGGTAGATGCAGAAAAAACTATATTCAGTTTGCAACCTGATGGAGGTCAGTATAGATGGACTAATAGAACAAGTCCCACACACTGCTAGAAGCCCAAATATTTTTTCAGAGGTACTGTAGATGCAGATAAAAATTAGTTTTAATTTGCAACCTGATGGAGGTCAGTATAGATGGACTAATAGAGAAAGTCCGACACACTACTAGAAGGCCAAATATTTTTTCAGAGGTAGATGCAGAAAAAAATATATTCAGTTTGCAACCTGATGGAGGTCAGTATAGATGGATTAATAGAACAAGACCCACACACAGCTAGAAGCCCAATATTTTTTCAGAGGTAGATGCAGAAAAAAATATATTCAGTTTGCAACCTGATGGAGGTCAGTATAGATGGACTAATAGAACAAGTCCCACACACTGCTAGAAGCCCAAATATTTTTTCAGAGGTACTGTAGATGCAGATAAAAATCAGTTTTAATTTGCAACCTGATGGAGGTCAGTATAGATGGACTAATAGAGAAAGTCCGACACACTACTAGAAGGCCAAATATTTTTTCAGAGGTAGATGCAGAAAAAAATATATTCAGTTTGCAACCTGATGGAGGTCAGTATAGATGGATTAATAGAACAAGACCCACACACAGCTAGAAGCCCAATATTTTTTCAGAGGTAGATGCAGAAAAAAATATATTCAGTTTGCAACCTGATGGAGGTCAGTATAGATGGACTAATAGAACAAGTCCCACACACTGCTAGAAGCCCAAATATTTTTTCAGAGGTACTGTAGATGCAGATAAAAATTAGTTTTAATTTGCAACCTGATGGAGGTCAGTATAGATGGACTAATAGAGAAAGTCCGACACACTACTAGAAGGCCAAATATTTTTTCAGAGGTAGATGCAGAAAAAAATATATTCAGTTTGCAACCTGATGGAGGTCAGTATAGATGGACTAATAGAACAAGTCCCACACACTGCTAGAAGCCCAAATATCTTTTCAGAGGTACTGTAGATGCAGATAAAAATTAGTTTTAATTTGCAACCTGATGGAGGTAAGTATAGATGGACTAATAGAGAAAGTCCGACACACTACTAGAAGGCCAAATATTTTTTCAGAGGTAGATGCAGAAAAAAATATATTCAGTTTGCAACCTGATGGAGGTCAGTATAGATGGACTAATACAACAAGTCCCGCACACAGCTAGAAGCCCAAATATTTTTTCAGAGGTACTGTAGATGCAGATAAAAATTATTTTTAATTTGCAACCTGATGGAGGTCAGTATAGATGGACTAATAGAGAAAGTCCGACACACTACTAGAAGGCCAAATATTTTTTCAGAGGTAGATGCAGAAAAAAATATATTCAGTTTGCAACCTGATGGAGGTCAGTATAGATGGACTAATACAACAAGTCCCACACACAGCTAGAAGCCCAAATATTTTTTCAGAGGTACTGTAGATGCAGATAAAAATTAGTTTTAATTTGCAACCTGATGGAGGTCAGTATAGATGAACTAATAGAGAAAGTCCGACACACTACTAGAAGGCCAAATATTTTTTCAGAGCTAGATGCAGAAAAAAATTATATTCAGTTTGCAACCTGATGGAGGTCAGTATAGTTGGATTAATAGAACAAGACCCACACACAGCTAGAAGCCCAATATTTTTTCAGAGGTAGATGCAGAAAAAAATATATTCAGTTTGCAACCTGATGGAGGTCAGTATAGATGGACTAATAGAACAAGTCCCACACACTGCTAGAAGCCCAAATATTTTTTCAGAGGTACTGTAGATGCAGATAAAAATTAGTTTTAATTTGCAACCTGATGGAGGTCAGTATAGATGGACTAATAGAATGATGCTATGCCCAAAAGATTTTACTTCACTAGGTGCAGTAAAAAAATTGGTATTCTATACACAGGTGGTATATCTTGCAACACAGATAGGCTACTCCACTGACTAACACACTCTGCAATAGGCCAAAAAGGATTAGCTTTGCTAGATTCAGCCAAATGCTGTGAAAAAAACTTGCACAGCACTGGCACAGACCTGCCTGGCAAAAACTGATAGGAACTCATGTAACCTAGTCCTGAAAAGGACTCCAATTACAATTAGTCTTTACTCCCACAACCTATCTATTTAAGAGCACAGACCTCCCTGATAAAAGTCGTAGGAAATGCTGTAACCTAGTCCTTAAAAGGACTGCAATCACAACTATTCCCTACTCCCAAGCTATCTGTATATTTGTGCGAAAATTGGCTTGAAATTAACAAGGTATAGCGCACACAGCAACAGCGGTGCCGTCTAACACGCAGCTGCAGCAGTGAGAAAATGGTGGCGACGGGGAAAATGGCTTGGTCTTATAGGGCAAGGACATGTGACATACACTGCCAATGACACATGCCCTTGCTTGTGTGAAAAAAAGCACTTCGCTCCGTGTGTGCGCTGCTGATAGGCTGACAGATTGCACCTCCCCACTGTAAATGCGGGAAAGAGAAAAAAAAATGGAGATCTTCATTGTTCCTGCAGAGATCCATCCCCTGCCCCTCCCCCCACCCCGCTGTACACTCAAACTGCGTATTAACATTAATTTTCATCATTACTGAGAAAAAATCCAGTTATGATTTTGGTGCACGAACAGTTATCGAACATAACCTCGAACAGCCGAATTTTTCTCAAATTGTTCGTGTTCGCCGAAAACAGCTCGAATTTGAGATTGGCGAACAGTTCGAGTAGAACAACGCTCATCTCTACTTACAAGGTCACCATTACTGGGCCTGGCCATGCCCTGGCAGATAAAAAAAGTGCAAAAAAATATCATATGAGGTATTCGTTGATATTTTGGCCAAAATACGTAAGCTCGCAACCCATCGTCAAGGGTCCTCATGGTTTTGCGAGTCCCTACTCTAATATTAAAAACAGACAGCATAGCCAGAACAATAGACAGAATTTTAGAAAATAGCAAAAGGCAATGGTACTCACCAGCCAAGGTTTCAAGAAAAAATGCACACCAGGACACGGCCGGACCCCTTTTGTTAGAAGGAGGTAACACAGGTGCAGAATGCTGATGAACAATCGCCCTCACCCACTCTCACTGGAGGGGCGACTGCTTAGCACTAAAACTGCACACAGATGAAACTTGCAGTAGGGTGCAATTCACACACTCACGGCACCGTGCCTAGCCAGCATCCTATTAAACGCCCCTACTATTCGACTAGGCGGGATGCCCGGCACCCTATCCGTGCATCGCAGAGTTGTGAAGCCCCCACTTACAAGGTCACCATTACTGGGCCTGGCCGTGTCCTGGCAGATAAAAAAAGTGCAAAAAATATATGAGGTATTCGTTGATATTTTGGCCAAAATACGTAAGCTCGCAATAAAGGGGGAGGTAAGAGAAGTAGGGGAGGAGCGGAGAATGGGAGGAACCGGAGTACCTCTGCATTAGTTGGTCATCCAAGTGATAGGTTGCCAATTAAAGAAGCTCTCCCATCAAATATTTTATCCTCTTAATTAATGTTGAGCCACCCCCGTAGTGTTCGAGTTCGGTTCGGTTCGTCGAACACCCGTGTGTTCGCCGAACTGTTCGTCGAACTGTTCGTCGAACACCTTCGAACACCGTTAAAACCAATGGCAGGCAAACAAAAACACATAGAAACACATAGAAAACACCTTCAAAGGTGTCCAAAAGCTGACAAACTGCTCAGAAGACATAACTAACACATGGAAAAGTGACAAGTACATATAGTCATGCGAAAATAAAAGAGGTGGAGGAGTAAAAGGAGGGGGAGACACAGATATAGGCATGTCATGCCCTTCTCAAATCCAAAAAGTGAGAAGCCGACACGGCCAGTCTGCTCCTGCCCGTGCCACCTCCGTGTCGCCGGGTTTGTGCCAGAGCCGCGGTGAACCCTGACGGCCAGCCCCCCTCTCCCAATACTGGTGCCTGTCCGCTGGTGGGTCGAGCGAGCCCCCCTGTGGTGGAGGCAGCTCTAAGCTTTTTAATTTAAATTGTCTCTCTAATTTGAATGAATACACTTTAAATCCATTTACAAGGATCTATTGGAGGGCAAGTCTCATGCCAGCAGCCGCGGTAATTCCAGCTCCAGTAGCGTCCACTAAAGCTGCTGCAGTTAAAAAGCTTTTATAAGGATCGAGCTCGGCTGTCCATCGCAAGGCATCCTACTGCCAGTCCCAGCCCCTATGCCTTGGGGTGCCTCCTGATGCTCTTCACTAAGTATCCCATGGTCCCGAAGCATTTCCTTTGAAAAAATTAAGTGTCTAAACTACAGGTGGTGCAGCTTGCTTAACAGCCGGGATAATCCGCTCACTAGCAGACACTGCTACTAGGCACAAAGTATTTCCTTCTATATGCAGTTAAAAATTTGTAATTAGATACTCTCGTTGGATGCTGAGAAAGCATTCCATAGAGTCTCCTGGCACGCCATATATGATTCTCTTAAAAAGCTTGGGGTAGGGGTCTAGGGGACCCTTTTATAGCCAAAATCACGGCCCTGTATCGCAATACGTCACCTAGGCTGAAGATAAATGGAACTGTAGCACCCTGAGGGCTCGGTTGCTACAGAGGTATTGCACCTCACCCAGAGGTGTGATATCTCACTCTCAGGTAAGGATGGAGTGTGGATCAGGACCCGACACCTGCATGCATTACACCACATTGCCGTGGGGCAGGGCGACCAATATGCCCCTGAGATGGGCACGACAGTCCCTGTCCCTGGCTGGAGTGGGGGGAGGGAACACTGAGGAAGGGGAACCCTGTAGTGCAGGAGCAGGGAGGAAGCAGTTCCTGGGTGCATTGAGAAGGGAGTATAAAAGGTGGGCACCATCTTAGTTCAGTGCAGAGAAGTCTGAGCAGAAGTGGCAGGGAGCAGGGGCTCTGCATGAGCTCTGCTCCGGAGGCGGGCCTAGTAACAGAGGCCCAGGCCTGGAAGAGGGAGAAGGAAGGAAGAGGAGCGGAGAAGGCTCCAGGAACGAGGAATGAAGGGATCCCAGGGGTGCGGACGGGCGAGTCACCACCGCACGCCCGAATCCACCTGCGTGGAGGGGTCAGGCCAAAGGGGGAGACCGGTCCCCGAACTAGTGGAGGCAGGAAACGACCCTCAGCTAGAAACCGGAGGCTCTGACATTTTATGTGGCGCAGCCCCTCGCTACACCCGCTAGGAAGGCACCACATAGGGTCAGGGAAACTGGCGCCAAGTTTACCAAGAGGAGGCCCGAGGCAGCCGGACAGAAGTGTTGGTAAGAAAGGCCAGACAAAGGACACACAAAGGGGGTCCTGTGAAGTGCTCCAAAGTTATCTGGGAGTTGTCTGAGCCCCTCACCTGGTGAGCACAGTACGACGTGGGCAGCCGTTACCTGCAGACGTGGTCTGGATAATAAGAACTGTGAGTAAAGGCCCTGAACTGCATCACTGACTCCGTGTCGTTACTGCTGCTGCCCTGCACCATCACCCCCATCCTCCGCATACACTGCCCTGAGGCTATACTCCTCCCGTGGGGAGTTATGCTACGCTCTGCTGCACCCACAACACCAGCCTCAGTGGTCTGCCCTGTAGCGGCGGTTCACTCTGACCGCAATCCACGGGTGGCGTAGTCGGACATTTAAACATGAAAACCACATAAATAGTTCCGCCACTGGTTTGACCACCCTGAGCCACGGAACTGGGTCGCCGCCACGAAGACTACAACCACCAGCATCCACCAAAAAGGGTCCGGCTCTGGGTGTCCCAAGGCCCAGGGGGTGCGTCAGAACATTTTCATCACCTTTCACAATCACCAATGGGACAAGGCAGTGATGTCCTCTGTCCCCTCTCTTATACATCCTAGTGACGGAGCACCTGCTCTCATCAATTCGCCATAACCCCAATATTAGGTGGATTGAGGTGGGAGGCACCGAGTACAAGTGCTCTCTATTTGCTGATGATGTCCTAGTATATATCACTCAATCACATATATCCATCCATGCTGTTATGGCTGAAATAGATCACTTTGTTACATGGTCAAATTTTAAAATCAATACAGCGAAGTCTGAGGCCCTCGATGTCTCCCTCCCCAAATCCATATAGGATTCCATCCAGTCCAACTTTCCCTTTGCCTGGCCCTCACAGGGTATCAAATACTTAGGAATTCCTATTCATAGAGACCTCTCCCATCTATGTTATCTTAATTTTGGGCCCTTTATTGAACAACTCCATACAGACCACGGTTGGCAAGTTAGAACTGTAAGATTCACTACGTGAACCACTGGTGTTTTGTGGAAAAGCACATGTACACTGCGTTCCAAATTATTATACAAAAAGTGTTTAGGAGTGATAAGGGAAGAATTTTTTTCGTTTGTCAGTTAAACTCATTGATGGTGATGTGTGTCAGGGCTCTTTATATCACTGTAAGCAATTGCAGACACCTGTGCTAATTAGTTTGGCAGGTGTGTCCAATGAAAGGCAAGACTACTTAAGAAGGCTCTCTCACATTATTAAGCAGCCTACATTTTCTGCCAAAATGGGAAAGAAAAAGGATGTGTCGGCTGCTGAGAAGCAACAAATTGTGGAGTGTTTAGGTCAAGGCATGACTACAATCAACATTGTGCGATGATCAGGATGAAGTGTCTTGGCAATCAAGAAGTATGTAGCTGATTCACAGTACACACGTGTGCGTGCTGATAAGGGCAAATTGAGGACTCTTTCCTACAGGCAATTACGTCAGGTTGAAAGAGCAGCGGCAAAAAAGCCTTGTCATAGCAGCAGACAAGTTTTTGAAGCTGCTTGTGCCTCCAACGTCCCCCGAACAACAAGATGCAGGGTCCTTCAGAGGTTTGCAGCTGTGCATGCGCCATCCTGTCGACCTCCTCTATCCACTTCACACAAGCAGAAACGGCTCCAGTGGGCCAAACATTACATGAAGACTGATTTCAAAACCGTTTTGTTCACGGATGAGTGCCGTGCAGCGCTCGATGGTCCAGATGGATGGAGTGGAGGATGGCTGGTTGATGGACACCCCACGCAAACACGGCTACAGCGCCAACAAGGAGGAGGTGGAGTAATGTTTTGGGCTGGAATCATGGGGAGAGAGATTGTCGGCCCCTTTAGGATCCCTGAAGGCGCTAAAGATGAACTCCATAATGTATATGGATTTTCTCAAACAGCACTTCCTGCCATGGTTCAAGAAGAAGAACCGTGTATTTCACAGCAAGATCATTTTTCTGCATGATAATGCACCATCTCATGCTGTACATAAAACATCTGCATCTCTGGCTGATATGGGCATAAAAGGGGACAAACTTATGGTGTGACCCCCATGCTCCCCTGACCTCTACCCCATTCAGAACCTTTGGAGCATCATTAAAAGGAGTGTCTATGATGGCGGGAGGCAGTTCACATCTAAGCAACAGCTCTGGGAGGGTATTCTGTCCTCATGCAAAACAATTGAAGCAGAAACCATCCAAAACCTGACAAATTCAATGGACGAGAGAGTTCAGAAGCTCCTTTCGAACAAGGGGTCCTATGTGAAAATGTAACATCACCTAGAATAAAGTTTTGAGTTGAAAACTGTTTGATTTCAGTTTCTAATAACCTGCTAATGCTTATAATTTCAAAAATGACCATTTTTTTGGTCTTTATTAAAATGAAAAGGTTGATCGAAAAGTTTGGGGGATCTAAGAGTGTGGCAACCCAGTAGTCATGATTACTTCGAATTCTGACAATATGAGGGTCATGCTGCAGGTAGTGCAGCAAGAAGGCACTTATGTGCCTTGCGCATCTCGGAGCCCCAAAATTATTTTCCGGGCTAGATGCAGCTAAAAATTATTTTTAATTTTAAATCTGGTGAAGCTTTAGTATAGATGGCCTAATAGGATCAGTGCTGCACACTGCTACAAAGCCCAAATTATTTTCCAGTCAAGATACAGATAAACATGATTAGTAATTTGAAAGCTTAAAACGGTTGGTAGGGTGATTTTAACCAATCATCAAGCTTTTACTCTCCCCAGGATGACACAGGGGTAGAAAAGTCGTTTCGGATCCATGATTTGTTCATCTTTATGAACGTGAGTCTGTCTACATTATCAGTGGAGAGCTGCGCGCGCTTATCTGTCAGCACACCACCAGCAGCGCTGAACACACGTTCAGACAGAACGCTGGCTGCGGGGCATGACAAGATCTCCAAGGCGTAAGTGGCTAGCTCCGGCCATTTATCCAGATTGGAAGCCCAAAAAGAGCAAGGGTCCAGTGACACAGTCGTGGCTTCAATGTTTACTTGGAGATACTCCTGTACCATCGTCTCTAGGCGTTGACTATGTGTCAGACTTCTTGTCTCCTGTGGCCTTGCAAAGGATGGGCTAAAAAAGTGGTGAAATGATTCCGCAAAATTGATGTTACCAGCAGATACTGTGGTTCTGTTACGGTTTGAGTGCTGAACACTTGACGGTCCCACGGTTGGCAAGTTGGAACTGTGAGATTCACTACGTGCACCACTGGTATTTTGTGGAAAAGCACATGTAAGATTCTGCAACAGTCTCTGCTGATACTCCTGCATGCGTGCATCCCTTTCTATGGCAGGAATAATTTCTGCAAATTTACTTTTGTACCGGGGATCTAACAGTGTGGCAACCCAGTAGTCAGGATTATTTCTAATTCTCACAATTCGAGGGTCATGTTGCAGGTAGTGCAGCAAGAAGGCACTCATGTGTGTTGCGCATCCAGGAGCACCAAGTCCCTGTTGTGTTGGTGGCGAGGTAACAATCATGCTTCCTTCCTCTGTCCTCTCCCCCCAACCTCGCACAACAGAAATGTGATCAAGGTCTCCCTCATCTGATGAGTCTTCCATCAGTTCATCCTCCACTTCTTCCTGGGCTCCTGCACCTTCCTCACTAGTTTGGCTGCTACCATGCACCCTGGTAAAACCATCTCCCCCACCCTCACATGCCTGCCGCCTTGGTGCTGCCGACCGTCTGGACCTTGCAGATGTTAGCCCTTCCGCATACAACTCCTCCTCCTCTACTTCCTCCACCTCCTCTTGTGCCACCACCTGACTCCGAATT
This sequence comes from Phyllobates terribilis, assembly GCF_046119375.1. Classification (NCBI taxonomy): domain Eukaryota; kingdom Metazoa; phylum Chordata; class Amphibia; order Anura; family Dendrobatidae; genus Phyllobates; species Phyllobates terribilis. Next base: position 100,854,008 of record NW_027362768.1, on the reverse strand, counting down.
CTGTTTAACATGTGCTCCAGCATGTAAATCACCGGAATAGTCATGCTGATAATGGCATTGTCAGCACTAAACATCTTCGTCGCCATTTCAAAACTGTGCAGAAGGGTTCATAGGTCCCTGATCTGAGACCACTCCTCCAGCGTGATTTGCCCCACCTCTGAATCTCGTTGGCCCAGGCTATACGTCAGAACGTATTGCACCAGGGCTTGTCGGTGCTGCCACAGTCGCTGCAACATGTGCAGAGTTGAATTCCACCGGGTAGGCACATCGCATTTTAGCCGGTGAAGTGGCAGGCCCAACGACTTCTGTAGAGATGTAAGTCGCTGAGCTGCGGGATGCGAACGGCGGAAGTGAGCACACAGCGACCGTGCCCTCTGCAGAAGGCCATCTAGTCTGGGATAGTGGGCTAAAAATTGCTGGACAACCAGGTTCAACACGTGAGCCATACAAGGCACGTGTGTGACATTGCCCCGGCGAAGGGCCGCACCCAGGTTTGCAGCATTGTCGCACACGGCCTTCCCTGGTTTCAGGTCCAGTGGAGACAACCATTCATGAAATTGGTTCTCCAGAGCTGACCACAACTCCTCAGCTGTGTGACTCACATTTCCCAGACATTTCAATGTAAAAACCGCCTGATGACGTTGAGCCCTACTGCCAGCATAGTAAGGAGGTGTGCAGGATCCCTTCTGCGCAGTTAGAAAGCTTGTGGCATGACCAGACAGGCTTTGGGTGCAGGTGGAAGACCGAGAGGAGGTTGAGGAGGCAGAAGCAGTGGAGGAACTTTGACATAAAGAGGATTGACGCACAACTCGTGGGGACGGCAAGACTTGGACAGCAGCCCCTTGTCCTGCTGTCACCATAGTTACCCAGTGCCCAGTCAGCGACATGTAACGCCCCTGTCCATGCCTACTCGTCCAAGTGTCTGTGGTGAAATGCACCCTGTCACACACAGAGTTTCTCAAAGAAGCGGTGATGTTGTGTGCGACATGCTGGTGGAGCGCAGGCACACCTTTCTTTGAGAAGTAGTGCCGACTGGGCATTGGTACTGGGGCACTGCGACGGACATAAGGTCTCGAAAATCCTCTGTGTCCACCAGGCGGAAAGGCAGCATTTCTGTAGCCAAGAGCTTGCAGATGGTGAAATTCAACCTCTTAGCTTTCTCATGGCTAGGAGGAAATGGTCTTTTACTTGTCCACATCTGAGGGACCTAGGGCTGGCTATTGCGCTTAGACGGGGTTGATAAGGGTGTCCCCGGCAAACTGCCGGTCTGTGAGGAAGATGCAGGCGGACATGTTAGGTTGCCTTGATCCAAAGGTGGTGCTATCGATGTCGGACAGCGCTCAACACCAGCTGGTGTTACCACCTCCAAAGAAAATGATGACCTGCCAATCACGCTGGCTGTTGCGGGTAAAGAGGTGGCAGGTCTGCGCCCCAAAACAGGTGTGACTGCTGTCCCCCCAGTCACAGAGGATGAAGAGGCCGCGGATGCACAAGATATGGCAGACGGTGATTGGCCCGGCCGGCTAGGCCGCATTGTAGCACACTGAGCTTCCCACTGCAACTTATGCTTCATGTCCATGTGCCGGTTCGTGCATGAAGTACTCAAACTATGTATTTTTTGGCCTCTACTTAGCTTTTGCTGACAAATGTTACAGATAACACGAGTTGGGTCATCTTTATCGATCTGAAAAAATGCCCAGGCTATGCAAGGCTTAGCACCCATGCGACCTGAAGAGCCACCACGACTTGTGGTGAGAGGCAGAGTTGTGTTTGAGGATGCAGTTGTTGACGTGCTTCCAGTACTACGTCTCTGTCCAGGAAGGTGCAACCTGACCTCGTCGTCACTAGCATCTTCCTCCACCTCCTCTGCTGACCTCATCTCTTGGCTGACTGTGGGTTGACAGTAAGTGGGATCTCCGACCTCATCATCATCACCCTGTGCGTTATCACACCCGTCGTCCTCAGAGCCAACCTGTTCCTGCCCTGACAAAAAACTAAAGTTGTCGCTCCAATCAGGTATTTGAGTCTTATCATCGTCTTCCTCATTGTCTCCACCAACAGGAGTTACAGTTTGGGAATGAGGGTCTACATTATGGTCAGAACCTTCTGCGTCTGGTCCTGGATCCGACTCATAAAGATTCTGGGCATCAGTGCAGATCATTTCCTCGTCTGGATTCACAGAAGCGCTGGAGTCGACCTCTGATTCCCAGGCTATAGTATGAGTAAACAGCTCTGCAAACTCAACCATCTGTTCTACCTCATACTCAGACGGGCAGCTGGAGATTTGGGAGCTGTGAGGAAGCAAGTGCGATTTGGGTGACACCTTTGAGGACTGGAGTATTTGTGATGTTGAAGTTGATGTGGAGGAGAGCCCACTTAAAGGAGCACTTGATATCCGTTGAAGCACCTGCTGTTTTTGTGCCTCATCTGGAATTTGTAGCGATTGGCGTGGCCGTAAGAAAGGGATCTTATCACTTTGTCCGCTAAAAGAAGTAGACATTTTAGTTTGGCTGGAAGATGGTCTTTCTTCTGCAGATGTTACTGTTGCTTTAACACCTACCCCACGGACACAACCTTTTTTCCCCTTCCCAACATGCCTATTCCCCTTTCCACCAGCAGCAGGCCTTTTTCCACTCATTTTAGTGGTTAACTAATTCACAACTCTGGAGTTGTTTGCACAAAAAAACAATGGATGGTAACCGAGCAGAGCTGAGTGGCCAAACTGTGGTATTAGGCCAAAACTATTGGCTGGGTTAGATGCAGAAAAAAATTATTTTGAATTTGCAACCTGATGGAGGTCAGTATAGATGGACTAATACAAATAGTCCCACACACTGCTAGAAGCCCAAATATTTTTTCAGAGGTACTGTAGATGCAGATAAAAATTATTTTTAATTTGCAACCTGCTGGAGGTCAGTATAGAAGGACTAATAGAACAAGTCCCACACACTGCTAGAAGCCCAAATATTTTTTCAGAGCTAAATGAAGAAAAAAATTATTTTTAATTTGCAACCTGATGGAGGTCAGTATAGATGGACTAATAGACCAAGTCCCACACACTGCTAGAAGCCCAAATATTTTTTCAGAGCTAGATGCAGAAAAAAATTATTTTTAATTTGCAACCTGATGGAGGTCAGTATAGATGGACTAATAGACCAAGTCCCACACACCGCTAGAAGCCCAAATATTTTTTCAGAGCTAGATGCAGAAAAAAATTATTTTTAATTTGCAACCTGATGGAGGTCAGTATAGATGGACTAATAGACCAAGTCCCACACACTGCTAGAAGCCCAAATATTTTTTCAGAGCTAGATGCAGAAAAAAATTATTTTTAATTTGCAACCTGATGGAGGTCAGTATAGATGGACTAATAGACCAAGTCCCACACACCGCTAGAAGCCCAACTATTTTTTCAGAGCTAGATGCAGAAAAAAATTATATTCAATTTGCAACCTGCTGGAGGTCAGTATAGAAGGACTAATAGAACAAGTCCCACACACTGCTAGAAGCCCAAATATTTTTTCAGAGCTAAATGAAGAAAAAAATTATTTTTAATTTGCAACCTGATGGAGGTCAGTATAGATGGACTAATAGACCAAGTCCCACACACTGCTAGAAGCCCAAACATTTTTTCAGAGCTAGATGCAGAAAAAAATTATATTCAGTTTGCAACCTGATGGAGGTCAGTATAGATGGACTAATAGAATGATGCTATGCCCAAAAGATTTTGCTTCACTAGGTGCAGTAAAAAAATTGGTATTCTATACACAGGTGTTATATCTTGCAACACAGATAGGCTACTCCACTGACTAACACACTCTGCAATAGGCCAAAAAGGATTAGCTTTGCTAGATTCAGCCAAATGCTGTGAAAAAAACTTGCACAGCACTGGCACAGACCTGCCTGGCAAAAACTGATAGGAACTCATGTAACCTAGTCCTGAAAAGGACTCCAATTACAATTAGTCTTTACTCCCACAACCTATCTATTTAAGAGCACAGACCTCCCTGATAAAAGTCGTAGGAAATGCTGTAACCTAGTCCTTAAAAGGACTGCAATCACAACTATTCCCTACTCCCAAGCTATCTGTATATTTGTGCGAAAATTGGCTTGAAATTAACAAGGTATAGCGCACACAGCAACAGCGGTGCCGTCTAACACGCAGCTGCAGCAGTGAGAAAATGGTGGCGACGGGGAAAATGGCTTGGTCTTATAGGGCAAGGACATGTGACATACACTGCCAATGACACATGCCCTTGCTTGTGTGAAAAAAAGCACTTCGCTCCGTGTGTGCGCTGCTGATAGGCTGACAGATTGCACCTCCCCACTGCAAATGCGGGAAAGAGAAAAAAAAATGGAGATCTTCATTGTTCCTGCAGAGATCCATCCCCTGCCCCTCCCCCCACCCCGCTGTACACTCAAACTGCGTATTAACATTAATTTTCATCATTACTGAGAAAAAATCCAGTTATGATTTTGGTGCACGAACAGTTATCGAACATAACCTCGAACAGCCGAATTTTTCTCAAATTGTTCGTGTTCGCCGAATGGCTCGAACACCGCCCAAAACAGCTCGAATTTGAGATTGGCGAACAGTTCGAGTAGAACAACGCTCATCTCTAGTTATCATTACTTTAAGAAATGAAGGTCAGTCAGTCCGAAAAATTGGGCAAACTTTGAATGTGTCCCCAAGTGCATTTGAAAAGACCATCAGGCGCTACAAAGAAACTGGCTCACATGAGGACCGCGCCAGGAAAGGAAGACCTAGAGTCACCTCTGCTTCTGAGGATAAGTTTATCCGAGTCACCAGCCTCAGAAATCGCAGGTTAACAGCAGCTCAGATTAGAGACCAGGTCAATGCCACACAGAGTTCTAGCAGCAGACACATCTCTACAACAACTGTTAAGAGGAGACTTTGTGCAGCAGGCCTTCATGGTAAAATAGCTGCTAGGAAACCACTGCTAAGGACAGGCAACAAGCAGAAGAGACTTGTTTGGGCTAAAGAACACAAGGAATGGACATTAGACCAGTGGAAATCTGTGCTTTGGTCTGATGAGTCCAAATTTGAGATCTTTGGTTCCAACCACGGTGTCTTTGTGCTACGCAGAAAAGGTGAACGGATGGACTCTACATGCCTGGTTCCTACCGTGAAGCATGGAGGAGGAGGTGTGATGGTGTGGGGGTGATTTGCTGGTGACACTGTTGAGGATTTAATCAAAATTGAAGGCATACTGAACCAGCATGGCTACCACAGCATCTTGCAGCGGCATGCTATTCCATCCAGTTTGCGTTTAGTTGGACCATCATTTATTTTTCAACAGGACAATGACCCCAAACACACCTCCAGGCTGTGTAAGGGCTATTTGACCAAGTAGGAGAGTGATGGGGTGTTACGTCAGATGACCTGGCGTCCAGTCACCAGGCCTGAACCCAATCGAGATGGCTTGGGGTGAGCTGGACTGCAGAGTGAAGGCAAAAGGGCCAACAAGTGCTAAGCATCTATGGGAACTCATCCTTCTTCCTCCAAACACGGTGAGTTGAGTTAATGCCAAAGAGCTCAATTTTTGTCTCATCAGACCACAGCACCTTCTCTTAATAACTCACAGAGTCATCCAGATGTTCATTGGAAAACTTCAGACGGGCCTGCACATGTGCCTTCTTGAGCAGGGGGACCTTGCGGGCACTGCAGGATTTTAAACCTTTAATGCGTAATGTGTTACCAATGGTTTTCTTGGGAACTGTGGTCCCAACTGCCTTGAGATAATTAACAAGTTTCCTCTGTGTAGTTTTAGGCTGATCTCTCACCTTCCTTATTATCAAGGATACCTCACGAGGTGAGATTTTGCATGGTGCCCCAGATCGATGTCTATTGACAGTCATTTTGGATTTCTTCCATTTTCTTGTTATTGCACCAACAGTTGTCAACTTCTCACCCAGTATCTTACTTATGGTTTTGTAGCCCATTCCAGCTTTGTGCAGGTCTATGATCTTGTCTCTGACTTCCTTAGAAAGCTCTTTGGTCTTGCCCATGTTGTAGAGGTTAGAGTCTGACTGATTGAGTCTGGGGACAGGAATCTTTTACCCAGGTAACTATGTAAGACAGCTGTCTTTAATGCAGGTAACGAGCTGATTAGGAGTGTCTAACTGGTCTGTAGGAGCCAGAACTCATAATGGTTTGTAGGGGATCAAATACTTATTTCTCACTGCTAAATGCAAAAAAAATTATCCAATTTATACAATGTGATTTTCTTGATTTTTTTTGGATATTATATCTCTCAATATTAAAATTAACCTACCCTTAAATTGTAGACTGTTCATGTCTTTGTCAGTGGGCAAACTTACAAAAACAGCAAGGGATCAAATACTTATTTCCTTCACTACAGATTTTGGAATGCTTGTAATTTCAGCCATTCCCTATTACCCTCTAACTCTGAACGTATGAGGAGGTATCCAAAAGAAACAGGAATCTTCCTCTGGAGAGCTGGCAGACTGACTCAGAAGGGTTCTTCGAACAGTCATCTAGGCCTGAAGCCCCTACTACAAGTGCCCCACTCCCCAGAAGACAATTTCTGTTTCTTTTGGGTACCCCCTCATTTTTTAAAGGGATCAAAAAGTTTTGTAAGCTAAATGTAACAAATATATAATAAATAAATACAACATTTATGAGCTGGAGTAAATTTCTGATTTTGGCACATAAGCAGCCTGCAAAATACAGCATCTTAATTAATTTGGTGCATCTTCAGCCAGAAAACGTTTGATCAAGAATGGCAGAAGAAACAGCGTTTTGGATTAATTCCCCATAATGGATAACTAAATGCATCAGTGGATGACATAGCTAATCTGATATGGTTTTCTACACATATAATATTTTGCAGATTCTCATCACCCCTTTAATTATGTTAGCAACACCATCAATACAAAAGGAAAATAAAAGGGGAACACTGAAAAACCAAATCATATAGGGAGGGACAAGCATAGGCTACCACTAAACAAGCACCAATATAACCAATATTACAGCCATATATTCCCCATACAATGAATATACACAAGCTCCATATAAGAAACTACACAAGGGAAAACATCACTGACTTACTAGGTAACCATGGCACATTTACGTAATCGTTTGTTCCAACAATGACAACTTTTTCATCACAAATGATTAATTTCCTTGGAATTAATAAACTCTTGCTTCCTCTCTCCTCTTTCATAATTAAAGGGAATCATTAGCAGGTTCAGCAGGTTTTTGCTATTTAATCTGAGAGCAGCATAATGAAGGAATAGGGAGCCTGATTAAAGGGATGTGTCACTCGCTCAGCAGCTTTCTGTAGTTTCAATATAATCAGTGTTTTATCAGCAGGAGATTATTACTGCAGGACTAGGTGTCCTGTGCCAGGCAGTCCAGCTAATCTGTGTAACCCCGCCCATTGTACACAAGAAGCTGCCAATCAGTGGTGTGGGCAGGGTTATACAGAGCTCAGCATTCATAGCACTGCTACATCTACAGCAGAAAATCAGATACTTTATTTAAACTGCATCAAGCAGCCAGTAAATAATACTTTGCTGCAATCAGGTTCTCTGCCCCTACATTGTGCTGCTCTCGGATTACATCACAAAAACCTGCCGACAAATTCCCTTTAAATACAGATAATCTTGAACTTAAAGTGATCTAAACTGCACAAAATAAATGATCCTAATCAAGAACTGTGATCTCCTTATAGCACAATTCTGTCTGCGTTTTGCAGTTTCTCAGTGGGAAAAACAAGAACATCTTGTAGTTATGATACCTTTTAATGGCTAACAAAAATAAAATAAATGATGTTACAAGGCAAGCTTTCGGGACAACTTAGGTCCCTTCCTCCGGCATGATATGGCAAGGTATATGAACAAACACAAATATATGCACACAAAGAAAGAAAAAAAAGAAAGAAAAAGAAAGGGGAAAGAAAAAAAAAAGGAAAAGCAGATGCATGGCATTGCAGTCTCTGGCTCATGGACAAGCAGCACATGCGAGCTAATGGTACCATTCACATAATGTCACATTTCCATAGAGATCTATTATAAATTGATTATATCTGCACTATTTGTTTTTCAGGACCCTTTAATATCAGGAGTCAAGTACTGCGAAGACGGGATGGACACTCAACTACAATAACATCTCGCCTCACTTTTGTACATAGGTTCAGATTTCGGTACAATAGAGTGATCAGAGTGATCTATAGAGTGAGCATTAGAGAGACAATCCACCCCGATTATAATGCTGAGGATGAATTGGACCAATCAGAGAGGACTGAGCCGGCCCGCTGTGACACGCCAGTAGCCGCATCCTCGAGAACCAGCACACAGAATTACAATGGCAATTGCCCAATATGTCCTGATGTCCAACAAGGAGACATCACCTCTTTATTATGCGGACATTCGTTCCACATTGCGTGCCTGGACACCTGGCGTCTCTATCATCAGGCGTGCCCCATGTGTCGTGCAGTTATCACCAGCGAGCATAAGGTATGTATACTTATAGGTATATATATATCCTTATATCTAACATGTATTGGCTTCCTTATTCATAACAGTATTACATTCACCTGGTCTGAATGGTGCCCTGTGCAGAATTGCCCTTTGCTCATCTCCCTTCCTTTTTCTGCTGTGCTGTCAGCGCTTTCACCCCCCTCTATCTGGAAAGATGCAGGTTTTATTAGGGACTGTTGATGGGAGGGGGTTGTTAGTAATAATACCTGGTGCCGCCTGATGCCACCTACTGCGCTAGTTTAGATAATAGTCTAATTATTACCATAAAGTTTTGCAGTCTCTAGATCATAGTCAGTATAAGTAAGACATGCCATCTAATGCTACTATTTACCTAATATTAATTCCATAGAGATGTAATTGGGGTATATTTATAATATTTGTTTTTTAGGAACCCATGCTGCTAGGAGAAGTAATGGAGGCTCATGGACACCAACATCTTGACAAAGGTTTCCACATGTCCATACAACCAACCATACCATACAACCGTATAACCACGTGTCTGATTGGGGCAACCAATCAGACAGGACGGCTATGCCACCCAAGTAGCCGAACCCTCAACTACTACTCCACCAAAAAGATATAAAATGGCTCAATCTGATGTGATATTACTTATCTATATTTAAATAAATTGTTGATTTTTTTTATCACATTGGACAAAAATAAAGCTTAAATATGTCTTCATTATACAAAATATGTAGATTTAGATATTCTTGCCTAATCAAGGAAACATCAAAAACATTTTGTATATTATCTTTGTAATAGACTAGAACTAACAACATTACCATTACAAAGTAGAAACATTAGGAATAGAACAGTTAAAGAGGTAATAAAGGGGGAGGTAAGAGAAGTAGGGGAGGAGCGGAGAATGGGAGGAACCGGAGTACCTCTGCATTAGTTGGTCATCCAAGTGATAGGTTGCCAATTAAAGAAGCTCTCCCATCAAATATTTTATCCTCTTAATTAGTGTTGAGCCACCCCCGTAGTGTTCGAGTTCGGTTCGGTTCGTCGAACACCCGTGTGTTCGCCGAACTGTTCGTCGAACTGTTCGTCGAACACCTTCGAACACCGTTAAAACCAATGGCAGGCAAACAAAAACACATAGAAACACATAGAAAACACCTTCAAAGGTGTCCAAAAGCTGACAAACTGCTCAGAAGACATAACTAACACATGGAAAAGTGACAAGTACATATAGTCATGCGAAAATAAAAGAGGTGGAGGAGTAAAAGGAGGGGGAGACACAGATATAGGCATGTCATGCCCTTCTAAAATCCAAAAAGTGAGAAGCCGACACGGCCAGTCCGCTCCTGCCCGTGCCACCTCCGTGTCGCCGGGTTTGTGCCAGAGCCGCGGTGAACCCTGATGGCCAGCCCCCCTCTCCCAATACTGGTGCCTGTCCGCTGGTGGGTCGAGCGAGCCCCCCTGTGGTGGAGGCAGCTCTAAGCTTTTTAATTTAAATTGTCTCTCTAATTTGAATGAATACACTTTAAATCCATTTACAAGGATCTATTGGAGGGCAAGTCTCATGCCAGCAGCCGCGTAATTCCAGCTCCAGTAGCGTCCACTAAAGCTGCTGCAGTTAAAAAGCTTTTATAAGGATCGAGCTCGGCTGTCCACCGCAAGGCATCCTACTGCCAGTCCCAGCCCCTATGCCTTGGGGTGCCTCCTGATGCTCTTCACTAAGTATCCCATGGTCCCGAAGCATTTCCTTTGAAAAAATTAAGTGTCTAAACTACAGGTGGTGTAGCTTGCTTAACAGCCGGGATAATCCGCTGACTAGCAGACACTGCTACTAGGCACAAAGTATTTCCTGGGCTAGATGCAATTAAAAATTTGAAATTAGATACTCTCGTTGGATGCTGAGAAAGCATTCCATAGAGTCTCCTGGCACGCCATATATGATTCTCTTAAAAAGCTTGGGGTAGGGGTCTAGGGGACCCTTTTATAGCCAAAATCACGGCCCTGTATCACAATACATCACCTAGGCTGAAGATAAATGGAACTGTAGCACCCTGAGGGCTCGGTTGCTACAGACGTATTGCACCTCACCCAGAGGTGTGATATCTCACTCTCAGGTAAGGATGGAGTGTGGATCAGGACCCGACACCTGCATGCATTACACCACATTGCCGTGGGGCAGGGCGACCAATATGCCCCTGAGATGGGCACGACAGTCCCTGTCCCTGGCTGGAGTGGGGGGAGGGAACACTGAGGAAGGGGAACCCTGTAGTGCAGGAGCAGGGAGGAAGCAGTTCCTGGGTGCATTGAGAAGGGAGTATAAAAGGTGGGCACCATCTTAGTTCAGTGCAGAGAAGTCTGAGCAGAAGTGGCAGGGAGCAGGGGCTCTGCATGAGCTCTGCTCCGGAGGCGGGCCTAGTAACAGAGGCCCAGGCCTGGAAGAGGGAGAAGGAAGGAAGAGGAGCGGAGAAGGCTCCAGGAACGAGGAATGAAGGGATCCCAGGGGTGCGGACGGGCGAGTCGCCACCGCACGCCCGAATCCACCTGCGTGGAGGGGTCAGGCCAAAGGGGGAGACCGGTCCCCGAACTAGTGGAGGCAGGAAATGACCCTCAGCTAGAAACCGGAGGCTCTGACATTTTATGTGGCGCAGCCCCTCGCTACACCCGCTAGGAAGGCACCACATAGGGTCAGGGAAACTGGCGCCAAGTTTACCAAGAGGAGGCCCGAGGCAGCCGGACAGAAGTGTTGGTAAGAAAGGCCAGACAAAGGACACACAAAGGGGGTCCTGTGAAGTGCTCCAAAGTTATCTGGGAGTTGTCTGAGCCCCTCACCTGGTGAGCACAGTACGACGTGGGCAGCCGTTACCTGCAGACGTGGTCTGGATAATAAGAACTGTGAGTAAAGGCCCTGAACTGCATCACTGACTCCGTGTCGTTACTGCTGCTGCCCTGCACCATCACCCCCATCCTCCGCATACACTGCCCTGAGGCTATACTCCTCCCGTGGGGAGTTATGCTACGCTCTGCTGCACCCACAACACCAGCCTCAGCGGTCTGCCCTGTAGCGGCGGTTCACTCTGACCGCAATCCACGGGTGGCGTAGTCGTACATTTAAACATCAAAACCACATAAATAGTTCCGCCACTGGTTTGACCGCCCTGAGCCACGGAACCGGGTCGCTGCCACGAAGACTACAACCACCAGCATCCACCAAAAAGGGTCCGGCTCCGGGTGTCCCAAGGCCCAGGGGGTGCGTCAGAACATTTTCATCACCTTTCACAATCACCAATGGGACAAGGCAGGGATGTCCTCTGTCCCCTCTGTTATACATCCTAGTGATGGAGCACCTGCTCTCATCAATTCGCCATAACCCCAATATTAGGTGGATTGAGGTGGGAGGCACCGAGTACAAGTGCTCTCTATTTGCTGATGATGTCCTAGTATATATCACTCAATCACATATATCCATCCATGCTGTTATGGCTGAAATAGATCACTTTGTTACATGGTAAAATTTTAAAATCAATGCAGCGAAGTCTGAGGCCCTCGATGTCTCCCTCCCCAAATCCATATAGGATTCCATCCAGTCCAACTTTCCCTTTGCCTGGCCCTCACAGGGTATCAAATACTTAGGAATTCCTATTCATAGAGACCTCTCCCATCTATGTTATCTTAATTTTGGGCCCTTTATTGAACAACTCCATACAGACCACGGTTGGCAAGTTAGAACTGTAAGATTCACTACGTGAACCACTGGTGTTTTGTGGAAAAGCACATGTACACTGCGTTCCAAATAATTATGCAAAAAGTGTTTAGGAGTGATAAGGGAAGAATTTGTTTGTTTGTCAGTTAAACTCATTGATGGTGATGTGTGTCAGGGCTCTTTATATCACTGTAAGCAATTGCAGACACCTGTGCTAATTAGTTTGGCAGGTGTGTCCAATGAAAGGCAAGACTACTTAAGAAGGCTCTCTCACATTATTAAGCAGCCTACATTTTCTGCCAAAATGGGAAAGAAAAAGGATGTGTTGGCTGCTGAGAAGCAACAAATTGTGGAGTGTTTAGGTCAAGGCATGACTACAATCAACATTGTGCGATGATCAGGATGAAGTGTCTTGGCAATCAAGAAGTATGTAGCTGATTCACAGTACACACGTGTGCGTGCTGATAAGGGCAAATTGAGGACTCTTTCCTACAGGCAATTACGTCAGGTTGAAAGAGCAGCGGCAAAAAAGCCTTGTCATAGCAGCAGACAAGTTTTTGAAGCTGCTTGTGCCTCCAACGTCCCCCGAACAACGAGATGCAGGGTCCTTCAGAGGTTTGCAGTTGTGCATACGCCATCCTGTCGCCCTCCTCTATCCACTTCACACAAGCAGAAACGGCTCCAGTGGGCAAAACATTACATGAAGACTGATTTCAAAACAGTTTTGTTCACGGATGAGTGCCGTGCAGCGCTCGATGGTCCAGATGGATGGAGTGGAGGATGGCTGGTTGATGGACACCCCACGCAAACACGGCTACAGCGCCAACAAGGAGGAGGTGGAGTAATGTTTTGGGCTGGAATCATGGGGAGAGAGATTGTCGGCCCCTTTAGGATCCCTGAAGGCGCTAAAGATGAACTCCATAATGTATGTGGATTTTCTCAAACAGCACTTCCTGCCATGGTTCAAGAAGAAGAACCGTGTATTTCACAGCAAGATCATTTTTCTGCATGATAATGCACCATCTCATGCTGCACATAAAACATCTGCATCTCTGGCTGATATGGGCATAAAAGGGGACAAACTTATGGTGTGACCCCCATGCTCCCCTGACCTCTACCCCATTCAGAACCTTTGGAGCATCATTAAAAGGAGTGTCTATGATGGCGGGAGGCAGTTCACATCTAAGCAACAGCTCTGGGAGGGTATTCTGTCCTCATGCAAAACAATTGAAGCAGAAACCATCCAAAACCTGACAAATTCAATGGACGAGAGAGTTCAGAAGCTCCTTTCGAACAAGGGGTCCTATGTGAAAATGTAACATCACCTAGAATAAAGTTTTGAGTTGAAAACTGTTTGATTTCAGTTTCTAACAACCTGCTAATGCTTATAATTTCAAAAATGACCATTTTTTTGGTCTTTATTAAAATGAAAAGGTTGATCGAAAAGTTTGGGGGATCTAAGAGTGTGGCAACCCAGTAGTCATGATTACTTCGAATTCTGACAATATGAGGGTCATGCTGCAGGTAGTGCAGCAAGAAGGCACTTATGTGTCTTGCGCATCTCGGAGCCCCAAAATTATTTTCCGGGCTAGATGCAGCTAAAAATTATTTTTAATTTTAAATCTGGTGAAGCTTTAGTATAGATGGCCTAATAGGATCAGTGCTGCACACTGCTACAAAGCCCAAATTATTTTCCAGTCAAGATACAGATAAACATGATTAGTAATTTGAAAGCTTAAAACGGTTGGTAGGGTGATTTTAACCAATCATCAAGCTTTTACTCTCCCCAGGATGACACAGGGGTAGAAAAGTCGTTTCGGATCCATGATTTGTTCATCTTTATGAACGTGAGTCTGTCTACATTATCAGTGGAGAGCCGCGTGCGCTTATCTGTCAGCACACCACCAGCAGCGCTGAACACACGTTCAGACAGAACGCTGGCTGCGGGGCATGACAAGATCTCCAAGGCGTAAGTGGCTAGCTCCGGCCATTTATCCAGATTGGAAGCCCAAAAAGAGCAAGGGTCCAGTGACACAGTCGTGGCTTCAATGTTTACTTGGAGATACTCCTGTACCATCGTCTCTAGGCGTTGACTATGTGTCAGACTTCTTGTCTCCTGTGGCCTTGCAAAGGATGGGCTAAAAAAGTGGTGAAATGATTCCGCAAAATTGATGTTACCAGCAGATACTGTGGTTCTGTTACGGTTTGAGTGCTGAACACTTGACGGTCCCACGGTTGGCAAGTTGGAACTGTGAGATTCACTACGTGCACCACTGGTATTTTGTGGAAAAGCGCATGTAACATTCTGCAACAGTCTCTGCTGATACTCCTGCATGCGTGCATCCCTTTCTATGGCAGGAATAATTTCTGCAAATTTACTTTTGTACCGGGGATCTAACAGTGTGGCAACCCAGTAGTCAGGATTATTTCTAATTCTCACAATTCGAGGGTCATGTTGCAGGTAGTGCAGCAAGAAGGCACTCATGTGTGTTGCGCATCCAGGAGCACCAAGTCCCTGTTGTGTTGGTGGCGAGGTAACAATCATGCTTCCTTCCTTTGTCCTCTCCCCCCAACCTCGCACAACAGAAATGTGATCAAGGTCTCCCTCATCTGATGAGACTTCCATCAATTCGTCCTCCACTTCTTCCTGGGCTCCTGCACCTTCCTCACTAGTTTGGCTGCTACCATGCGCCCTGGTAAAACCATCTCCCCCACCCTCACATGCCTGCCGCCTTGGTGCTGCCGACCGTCTGGACCTTGCAGATGTTAGCCCTTCCGCATACAACTCCTCCTCCTCTACTTCCTCCACCTCCTCTTGTGCCACCACCTGACTCCGAATTCTGTTTAACATGTGCTCCAGCATGTAAATCACCGGAATAGTCATGCTGACAATGGCATCGTCAGCACTAAACATCTTCGTCGCCATTTCAAAACTGTGCAGAAGGGTGCATAGGTCCCTGATCTGAGACCACTCCTCCAGCGTGATTTGCCCCACCTCTGAATCTCGTTGGCCCAGGCTATACGTCAGAACGTATTGCACCAGGGCTTGTCGGTGCTGCCACAGTCGCTGCAACATGTGCAGAGTTGAATTCCACCGGGTAGGCACATCGCATTTTAGCCGGTGAAGTGGCAGGCCCAACGACTTCTGTAGAGATGTAAGTCGCTGAGCTGCGGGATGCGAACGGCGGAAGTGAGCACACAGCGACCGTGCCCTCTGCAGAAGGCCATCTAGTCTGGGATAGTGGGCTAAAAATTGCTGGACAACCAGGTTCAACACGTGAGCCATACAAGGCACGTGTGTGACATTGCCGCGGCGAAGGGCCGCACCCAGGTTTGCAGCATTGTCGCACACGGCCTTCCCTGGTTTCAGGTCCAGTGGAGACAACCATTCATGAAATTGGTTCTCCAGAGCTGACCACAACTCCTCAGCTGTGTGACTCACATTTTCCAGACATTTCAATGTAAAAACCGCCTGATGACGTTGAGCCCTACTGCCAGCATAGTAAGGAGGTGTGCAGGATCCCTTCTGCGCAGTTAGAAAGCTTGTGGCATGACCAGACAGGCTTTGGGTGCAGGTGGAAGACCGAGAGGAGGTTGAGGAGGCAGAAGCAGTGGAGGAACTTTGACATAAAGAGGATTGACGCACAACTCGTGGGGACGGCAAGACTTGGACAGCAGCCCCTTGTCCTGCTGTCACCATAGTTACCCAGTGCCCAGTCAGCGACATGTAACGCCCCTGTCCATGCCTACTCGTCCAAGTGTCTGTGGTGAAATGCACCCTGTCACACACAGAGTTTCTCAAAGAAGCGGTGATGTTGTGTGCGACATGCTGGTGGAGCGCAGGCACACCTTTCTTTGAGAAGTAGTGCCGACTGGGCATCTGGTACTGGGGCACTGCGACGGACATAAGGTCTCGAAAATCCTCTGTGTCCACCAGGCGGAAAGGCAGCATTTCTGTAGCCAAGAGCTTGCAGATGGTGAAATTCAACCTCTTAGCTTTCTCATGGCTAGGAGGAAATGGTCTTTTACTTGTCCACATCTGAGGGACCGAGGGCTGGCTATTGTGCTTAGACGGGGTTGATAAGGGTGTCCCCGGCAAACTGCCGGTCTGTGAGGAAGATGCAGGCGGACATGTTAGGTTGCCTTGATCCAAAGGTGGTGCTATCGATGTCGGACAGCGCTCAACACCAGCTGGTGTTCCCACCTCCAAAGAAAATGATGACCTGCCAATCACGCTGGCTGTTGCGGGTAAAGAGGTGGCAGGTCTGCGCCCCAAAACAGGTGTGACTGCTGTCCCCCCAGTCACAGAGGATGAAGAGGCTGCGGATGCACAAGATATGGCAGACGGTGGTTGGCCCGGCCGGCTAGGCCGCATTGTAGCACACTGAGCTTCCCACTGCAACTTATGCTTCATGTCCATGTGCCGGTTCATGCATGAAGTACTCAAACTATGTATTTTTTGGCCTCTACTTAGCTTTTGCTGACAAATGTTACAGATAACACGAGTTGGGTCATCTTTATCGATCTGAAAAAATGCCCAGGCTATGCAAGGCTTAGCACCCATGCAACCTGAAGAGCCACCACGACTTGTGGTGAGAGGCAGAGTTGTGTTTGAGGATGCAGTTGTTGACGTGCTTCCAGTACTACGTCTCTGTCCAGGAAGGCGCAACCTGACCTCGTCGTCACTAGCATCTTCCTCCACCTCCTCTGCTGACCTCATCTCTTGGCTGACTGTGGGTTGACAGTAAGTGGGATCTCCAACCTCATCATCATCACCCTGTGCGTTATCACACCCGTCGTCCTCAGAGCCAACCTGTTCCTGCCCTGACAAAAAACTAAAGTTGTCGCTCCAATCAGGTATTTGAGTCTTATCATCGTCTTCCTCATTGTCTCCACCAACAGGAGTTACAGTTTGGGAATGAGGGTCTACATTATGGTCAGAACCTTCTGCGTCTGGTCCTGGATCCGACTCATAAAGATTCTGGGCATCAGTGCAGATCATTTCCTCGTCTGGATTCACAGAAGCGCTGGAGTCGACCTCTGATTCCCAGGCTATAGTATGAGTAAACAGCTCTGCAGACTCAACCATCTGTTCTACCTCATACTCAGACGGGCAGCTGGAGATTTGGGAGCTGTGAGGAAGCAAGTGCGATTGGGGTGACACCTTTGAGGACTGGAGTATTTGTGATGTTGAAGTTGATGTGGAGGAGAGCCCACTTAAAGGAGCACTTGATATCCGTTGAAGCACCTGCTGTTTTTGTGCCTCATCTGGAATTTGTAGCGATTGGCGTGGCCGTAAGAAAGGGATCTTATCACATTGTCCGCTAAAAGAAGTAGACATTTTAGTTTGGCTGGAAGATGGTCTTTCTTCTGCAGATGTTACTGTTGCTTTAACACCTACCCCACGGACACAACCTTTTTTCCCCTTCCCAACACGCCTATTCCCCTTTCCACCAGCAGCAGGCCTTTTTCCACTCATTTTGGTGGTTAACTAATTCACAACTCTGGAGTTGTTTGCACAAAAAAACAATGGATGGTAACCGAGCAGAGCTGAGTGGCCAAACTGTGGTATTAGGCCAAAACTATTGGCTGGGTTAGATGCAGAAAAAAATTATATTCAATTTGCAACCTGATGGAGGTCAGTATAGATGGACTAATACAACAAGTCCCACACACAGCTAGAAGCCCAATATTTTTTCAGAGGTAGATGCAGAAAAAAATATATTCAGTTTGCAACCTGATGGAGGTCAGTATAGATGGACTAATACAACAAGTCCCACACACAGCTAGAAGCCCAAATATTTTTTCAGAGGTACTGTAGATGCAGATAAAAATTATTTTTAATTTGCAACCTGATGGTGGTCAGTATAGATGGACTAATAGAGAAAGTCCGACACACTGCTAGAAGGCCAAATATTTTTTCAGAGCTAGATGCAGAAAAAAATTATATTCAGTTTGCAACCTGATGGAGGTCTGTATAGATGGATTAATTGAACAAGACCCACACACAGCTAGAAGCCCAATATTTTTTCAGAGGTAGATGCAGAAAAAGATATTGTAGCGCTGGCGTCCCTGCCCTCTGCTAGGCAGGGACGCTGCTCCCCTCACCGCTCTGCTCCGTGCCCGGCGTCCTCTCCCCGCTCTGCTGTCAGCGCGCGCTCCTTCCCGGCGTCCTCCTCCCGCTCTGCTCTCAGCGCGCGCTCCTTCCCGGCCCCTGTGCTTAGGGCGCGCGCGCGCGCTCCCCTCCTCTTAAAGGGGTCGCGCGCGCCGTCCTAAGGAGTCCCCGGCCAATGGCCGGAGGACTTCATCATATATAAGGCACCTCCTCCAAAATGGAGGTGCCCGAGCAATGTTGTTTGCACCTGTGTCTCACCTGTGCTTCAGCCCTCAGGTTCCGCTGCCAGTTACCTGCCAGTTTCCTGCCAGTTACCTGCCTGATTCCTGCCTGAATACTTGTTACCTGTCTGCCAGTCTGAGGTCCGACGGTCTGCCTTACTACTCCTGTCAGTCTGTCTAAAGGACCAGCCTGCCCGCTCACCTGGGAGCGCACATCAGCTACCTGCCTGCTTTCCTGAGGTCCGACGGTCTGCCTTACAACTCCGGTCAGTCTGTCTATGGACCAGCTTGCCCGCTCACCTGGGAGCGCTTCTCCGTTACCTGCCTGCTTGCCAGCCCAGAGGCTCCGTTGTCACGTGCTGTGACCACCAGCTATTCCAGACTCTTGCCCGCTCACCTGGGAGCGCTTCTCCGTTACCTGCCTGCTTGCCTACCTGGAGGCTCCGCCGTCACGTGCTGTGACCACCAGCTATTCCAGACTCTTGCCCGCTCACCTGGGAGTGCTTCTCCGTTACCTGCCTGCTTGCCTGCCCGGAGGCTCCGTTGTCACGTGCTGTGACCATCAGCTACTTCAGACTCTTGTCCGCTCACCTGGGAGCGCTTCTCCGTTACCTGCCTGCTTGCCAGCCCGGAGGTTCCGCCGTCACGTGCCGTGACCACCTGCTATTCCAGAGACTCTCGCTTGCTCACCTGGGAGCACACATCTACCATCTGCCTGCTAGCCAACCCGGAGGCTCTGCCATCACAGGTCGTACCTACCCTTTACCCAGAGACTGCCCTGATCACTTGCCGTATCTCCCTGTCCGTTCATCCAGAGACTGCCACCCGCTCCCTTACAAGGGCCGCCCCCTTGTATAGTAGCTCAGAGGTTCCGCCTCCCAGACCCGTTACAGTTTGCTCGGGCCATGGAACCCGGTGGCACCCAAGCTCCCTCGCTCTCGGACCTCTGTCTTGAACTGTCCCGTCAGAGGTCCCAACAGGAGTCCATCCTGGGTCACCTGCGGAATGTTAATACTCGCCTGAACACTCTGTCTGATCCACCAACAACCTCCGCCAGTGCCATATCTTGCAATCCGGCAGCTCCGCTGCCCACTAATACCATGGTATCCTACCCCGGACCCCGGCTTTCTGCACCTCCTCGCTTCGGAGGCGACTCCGTCCAGGCTCGGGGCTTCTTAAATCAGTGCACCCTGCATTTCGAACTTTTGTCCTACCAGTTTAACTCCGACCGGGACAAAATTGCCTTCATCATGTCCCATCTCACCGGGGAGGCCCTGGCCTGGCTAAATCCTCTATGGGAGAGAGGAGACCCCCTGGTGTCCAACTTGCCTGCTTTTCTCACGGCTTTCCGGAAAGTCTTCGACGAACCCGGACGGAAGACCTCATCTGCATCATCGCTGCTACGCCTCCGTCAGGGGAGTCTCACCGTGGGCCAATATGCCATACGGTTCCGTACCCTTGCCTCGGAGCTGGCCTGGGATAACGACGCTCTGGTTTTCGTCTTCTGGGAGGGTCTGTCCGGCCGTATTAAAGATGAACTTGCCGGTCGGGACATTCCTACCACTCTCGATGACTTAATAACTCTTGCCACCCGGATTGACCTACGGTTCCAGGAGCGTGCCAGAGAGGTCACCCGTGAGAGGAGGTTACCACGTCTAGCTCCTACTTTTCAGAAACCCGTCACTCCTTCTGTCTCTAACCAGGTACACCCTCCTGAGCCTATGCAGGTCGACCAGACCAAGATGGTCAAGACCCGTCAGGACTTACGCCGTGCCGAGGGGACCTGCTTCTACTGTGGCAGTAAGGAGCACCGGATCCGTGCCTGCCCGGAGAGGTCGGGAAACGCCTGTGTCTAGGTTCGCTCAGAGAGGTCCACCTAGACAAGAATAAATCCTCTCCATCCCTGCTGTTGTCAGTTTCAATCGTCTACGGGGAGAACCGTTATTTCGAACTAGCCCAACTGGACTCTGGAGCAGCCGGGAATCTTATTTCACAGTCCCTGGTAGAAAAATACCGCATCCCCACCAAACCTCTGGCTGTACCCTTGTCTGTGGCTGCCGTGGATGGGGGTCTCTTACCACGCCCCATCCAACTCATCACCGAATCCATTACTCTGCAGGTGGGAATGCTGCATTCTGAGAGTATCTCCTTTCATGTTCTGCCTGGACTCTCTCACGCCCTCTTGCTAGGTCTGCCTTGGCTCCAGAAACATGCACCCGTGCTTGACTGGCAAACCGGAGAAGTCCTTCGCTGGGGACAAGACTGTCATAAGACCTGCCTGGTTCCCGTCCATCCCGTCCGTCCCTCTCCTACCCCAGCTAATCTACCTGGACTTCCAATTCCTTATTGGTCTTATGCTGATGTCTTTAATAAAAAGGAGGCAGAGACATTACCCCCTCATAGACCATACGACTGTCCCATCGACCTGTTACCCGGTACTACTCCTCCCCGTGGGCGTATTTATCCTTTATCCGCTGCTGAGACCCGGTCGATGTCCGAATATATTGAGGAGAATCTGGCCAGGGGATTCATCCGGAAATCTACCTCCCCGGCGGGAGCAGGCTTCTTTTACGTCAAAAAGAAGGACGGCTCTCTCCGTCCCTGTATAGACTATAGAGGCCTAAACCAGATCACGGTGAAGAATAAGTATCCCCTTCCGCTCATTCCAGAATTATTTGATCGTCTGAGGGGGGCTAGAATCTTCACCAAACTAGACCTCCGTGGGGCGTACAACCTGGTTCGTATCCGTCAAGGGGATGAATGGAAGACGGCATTCAACACCCGGGATGGCCACTATGAATACCTGGTAATGCCCTTTGGTCTCTGTAACGCTCCTGCCGTCTTTCAAGAGTTGGTCAATGACATCTTCCGGGACCTTCTCTACTCCTGCGTAGTGGTGTACCTGGACGACATCTTGGTCTTCTCTCCGGATCTCCAGACTCACCGGAGGGACGTTCGTCAGGTCCTGCTCAGGCTCAGGCAGAATCACCTCTTCGCTAAATACGAGAAGTGCCTCTTTGAGCAGACCTCGCTTCCGTTTTTGGGCTACATTATTTCTCAGACCGGCCTACGAATGGATCCAGAGAAACTGTCTGCCATCGAGAAATGGCCCCGACCGGAGGGGTTGAAGGCCATTCAGCGGTTCCTGGGCTTCGCCAACTACTACCGCCTCTTCATACCACACTTCTCTTCCCGGACTGCCCCAATTTCCGCGCTCACCCGTAAGGGTACTAATCCCAAAGAGTGGCCGCCCGAAGCAGAAGAAGCCTTTCTTTCCTTAAAACAGGCCTTCTCTTCCGCCCCGGTGCTGCATCGCCCGGACGGCAACAAGCAGTTCTTCCTGGAAGTGGACGCCTCCTCCTCTGGAGCTGGAGCGGTACTTACTCAAAAATCTTCTTCCGGGAGGATGGTAACTTGCGGCTTCTTCTCTAAACTCTTCTCCTCCTCAGAGCGCAATTATTCTATAGGAGATCGAGAGTTATTGGCCATCAAACTGGCATTGGAGGAGTGGCGTTACCTGCTTGAGGGGGCTCTTCACCCGGTAATAATTTACACTGACCACAAGAACTTGGCTTACCTCCAGCATGCCCAGAGACTTAACCCGCGCCAAGCCCGGTGGTCCTTGTTTTTTGCTCGTTTTGATTTTGTCCTTCATTTTCGCCCGGCTGACAAAAACGTCAAGGCGGACGCCTTGTCTCGATCCTTTCTGGTATCTGATCTCGAGGAAGATCCGAAACACATCATCGATCCCGCCAGAGTAATGCAGGTGGCTCCCGTGAGTCTAAATCGTCTCCCTCCCGGAAAGACGTTCGTATCAGTACCTGATCGGGAGAAGATCCTTCACTGGGGTCACTCGTCTAAACTGGCTGGCCACGCTGGTCAGAAGAAGACCCTCCAGCTTATTTCCCGGCACTACTGGTGGCCTACCCTGCACAAGGATGTAATAGACTTTGTTTCTGCCTGTGTGTCCTGCGCCCGCAACAAGGTTCCGAGACGTCTGCCAGCCGGTCGCCTCCTTCCGCTCCCAGTACCTGCTGCCCCCTGTCAGCATATTGCAATGGACTTCATAACTGACCTCCCACTCTCTGCCGGTTGTACGGTCATTTGGGTGGTCGCTGACCGCTTCTCCAAGATGGCTCATTTCGTTCCCCTGCCAGGCCTCCCGTCTGCACCCGAGCTAGCTAGAGACTTTATTCGTCACATCTTCCGTCTTCATGGCCTGCCCCTCCACATCGTGTCGGATCGTGGGGTACAGTTCACCTCACGCTTCTGGAGAGCCACTTGTAAACTACTAGACGTCACCCTGGACTTCTCTTCCGCTTACCACCCACAGTCCAATGGTCAAGTGGAGCGGATCAATCAGAACCTGACCAGTTACCTCCGGCACTTCGTTAATGCCCACCATTCTGACTGGGTGGATCTCCTACCATGGGCCGAGTTCTCTTACAATAATCACGAGAGCGAATCCTCCTCCAAATCCCCGTTTTTTGTAGTCTTTGGTCAGCATCCTCGGATTCCTTTTCCTGTCTCCACCTCGGTGGACAACCCGGCTGCGGAATCTCTCGTTAGCAAATTTTCCTCCATTTGGGAGAGTACCCGATCCGCACTCCTTCAGTCTTCCGAGCGTATGAAAAGACACGCTGACAAAAAACGTCTGGACCCTCCTCAATTCCGTCCTGGGGATAAAGTCTGGCTCTCGTCCAAATATGTCCGGCTCAAGATCCCTTCCTATAAGTTAGGGCCTCGGTTCATCGGCCCACTGGAGGTCATCAGTCAGATCAACCCGGTGGCCTATAAATTGAAACTCCCGGCCAACTTACTGATCCCTAACTCCTTCCATGTATCTCTCCTCAAACCTGTGGTACTTAACTCTTTTTCCAAGTCTACAGGTACGCCTCCTGCTCCGGTTTCTGCTGAGGACGAGTTTGAGGTAGAGAACATTCTTGCCACCAAAAGGGTAAGAGGAAAGACCTTTTTCCTGGTAGATTGGAAGGGGTTTGGTCCTGAGGAGAGAACGTGGGAGCCCCGGGAGAACATCCATGCCCCTCTCGTCCTAGCTAAATTTCTGTCTGGCCTAAAAAAGGGGGGGCCTAAAGGGGGGGGTACTGTAGCGCTGGCGTCCCTGCCCTCTGCTAGGCAGGGACGCTGCTCCCCTCACCGCTCTGCTCCGTGCCCGGCGTCCTCTCCCCGCTCTGCTGTCAGCGCGCGCTCCTTCCCAGCGTCCTCCTCCCGCTCTGCTCTCAGCGCGCGCTCCTTCCCGGCCCCTGTGCTTAGGGCGCGCGCGCGCTCCCCTCCTCTTAAAGGGGTCGCGCGCGCCGTCCTAAGGAGTCCCCGGCCAATGGCCGGAGGACTTCATCATATATAAGGCACCTCCTCCAAAATGGAGGTGCCCGAGCAATGTTGTTTGCACCTGTGTCTCACCTGTGCTTCAGCCCTCAGGTCCCGCTGCCAGTTACCTGCCAGTTTCCTGCCAGTTACCTGCCTGATTCCTGCCTGAATACTTGTTACCTGTCTGCCAGTCTGAGGTCCGACGGTCTGCCTTACTACTCCTGTCAGTATGTCTAAAGGACCAGCCTGCCCGCTCACCTGGGAGCGCACATCAGCTACCTGCCTGCTTTCCTGAGGTCCGACGGTCTGCCTTACAACTCCGGTCAGTCTGTCTATGGACCAGCTTGCCCGCTCACCTGGGAGCGCTTCTCCGTTACCTGCCTGCTTGCCAGCCCGGAGGCTCCGTTGTCACGTGCTGTGACCACCAGCTATTCCAGACTCTTGCCCGCTCACCTGGGAGCGCTTCTCCGTTACCTGCCTGCTTGCCTACCTGGAGGCTCCGCCGTCACGTGCTGTGACCACCAGCTATTCCAGACTCTTGCCCGCTCACCTGGGAGCGCTTCTCCGTTACCTGCCTGCTTGCCTGCCCGGAGGCTCCGTTGTCACGTGCTGTGACCATCAGCTACTTCAGACTCTTGTCCGCTCACCTGGGAGCGCTTCTCCGTTACCTGCCTGCTTGCCAGCCCGGAGGTTCCGCCGTCACGTGCCGTGACCACCAGCTATTCCAGAGACTCTCGCTTGCTCACCTGGGAGCACACATCTACCATCTGCCTGCTAGCCAACCCGGAGGCTCTGCCATCACAGGTAGTACCTACCCTTTACCCAGAGACTGCCCTGATCACTTGCCGTATCTCCCTGTCCGTTCATCCAGAGACTGCCATCCGCTCCCTTACAAGGGCCGCCCCCTTGTATAGTAGCTCAGAGGTTCCGCCTCCCAGACCCGTTACAGATATATTCAGTTTGCAACCTGATGGAGGTCAGTATAGATGGACAAATACAACAAGTCCCACACACAGCTAGAAGCCCAATATTTTTTCAGAGGTAGATGCAGAAAAAAATATATTCAGTTTGCAACCTGATGGAGGTCAGTATAGATGGACTAATACAACAAGTCCCACACACAGCTAGAAGCCCAATATTTTTTCAGATGTAGATGCAGAAAAAAATATATTCAGTTTGCAACCTGATGGAGGTCAGTATAGATGGACTAATACAACAAGTCCCACACACAGCTAGAAGCCCAAATATTTTTTCAGAGGTACTGTAGATGCAGATAAAAATTATTTTTAATTTGCAACCTGATGGAGGTCAGTATAGATGGACTAATAGAGAAAGTCTGACACACTGCTAGAAGGCCAAATATTTTTTCAGAGCTAGATGCAGAAAAAAATTATATTCAGTTTGCAACCTGATGGAGGTCAGTATAGATGGACTAACAGAGAAAGTCCCACACACTGCTAGAAGGCCAAATATTTTTTCAGAGATAGATGCAGAAAAAAATTATATTCAGTTTGCAACCTGATGGAGGTCTGTATAGATGGATTAATAGAACAAGACCCACACACAGCTAGAAGCCCAATATTTTTTCAGAGGTAGATGCAGAAAAAAATATATTCAGTTTGCAACCTGATGGAGGTCAGTATAGATGGACTAATACAACAAGTCCCACACACAGCTAGGAGCCCAATATTTTTTCAGAGGTAGATGCAGAAAATAATATATTCAGTTTGCAACCTGATGGAGGTCAGTATAGATGGACTAATACAACAAGTCCCACACACAGCTAGAAGCCCAATATTTTTTCAGAGGTAGATGCAGAAAAAAATATATTCAGTTTGCAACCTGATGGAGGTCAGTATAGATGGACTTTTAAAGGAATAGAAGAATCCAAGTTATCTGTAAACAGAAAGATTGTGAGGGAATATTTAGCTAACATAAATGAGTTCAAGTCTCCAGGTCCAGAAGAATTACACCCCAGAGTACTGAAGGAGATCGTAGAAGAAATTTTAGAACCACTCTCCATAATCTTTGAAAATTCTTGGAGAACAGGAGAAGTCCCAGAAGACTGGAGAAGAGCAAATGTTGTTCCTATCTTCAAAAAGGGGAAGAAGGTGGACCCAGGGAACTATAGGCCGGTGAGTCTGACTTCTATACCAGGAAAGATCTTTGAGCAAATTATTAAACAACATGTATGTAAGTACCTGGATAAGAATGAAGTGATTAACCAGAGTCAGCATGGGTTTGTAACTAACAAGTCATGTCAGACTAACTTAATTTCCTTTTATGACAGAATCACTGACTGGGTGGATCAGGGAAATGCTGCAGATATAGTATATCTTGACTTCAGCAAAGCATTTGACAAAGTACCTCACACCATCCTTATTGAAAAAATGACCAAGTATGCAATGGATCAGGCAACTGTTAGGTGGATTCATAACTGGCTTAGTGATCGGACTCAAAGGGTGGTTGTAAATGGCTTCACATCCAGCTGGATGAATGTCTCAAGTGGGGTACCACAGGGCTCCATCCTGGGACCTGTATTGTTCAACATCTTTATCAATGATTTAGATGAAGGAATTGAGGGTAAACTGATTAAATTTGCTGATGACACAAAGCTAGGAGGGATAGCTAATACTAGAGAAGAGAGAGAGAGGATTCAAAAAGACCTAAATAAACTGGAACAGTGGGCAGCAACCAACAGAATGATTTTTAACAGGGAAAAATACAAAGTACTACATCTGGGCAATAAAAATGAAAAAAGCATATACAGAATGGGAGGAATAGAGCTAAGCAACAGTACATGTGAAAAATACTTAGGTATACTAATAGATCATAGACTGAACATGAGACAACAGTGTGATGCAGCAGAAAAAAAGGCAAATACAATTCTGGGATGTATTAACAGAAGCATACAGTCTAGATCACGTGAAGTCATTATCGGTCTTTACTCCTCTTTGGTCAGACCTCATCTGGAATACTGTGTACAGTTTTGGGCACCACATTTTAAAAAAGACATAGACAAACTGGAGCAAGTTCAGAGAAGAGCGACCAGAATGGTGACTGGTCTGCAAACCCTGTCCTATGAGGAACGGTTGCAGGATTTGGGAATGTTTAGCTTGCAAAAAAGAAGACTGAGAGGAGACTTAATAGCTGTCTACAAATATGTCAAGGGCTGTCACATTGTAGAAGGATCATCTTTATTCTCATTTGCACAAGGAAAGACTAGAAGCAATGGGATGAAACTAAATGGGAGGAGACACAGATTAGATATTAGAAAAAACTTTTTGACAGTTAGGGTGATTAATGAGTGGAACAGGCTGCCACGAGAGGTGGTGAGTTCCCCTTCAATGGACGTCTTAAAACAGAGGCTGGACAGACATCTGTCTGAGATGATTTAGTGAATCCTGCTTTGAGCAGGGGGTTGGACCAGATGACCCAGGAGGTCCCCTCCAACTCTACCATTCTATGATTCTATGACTAATACAACAAGTCCCACACACAGCTAGAAGCCCAAATATTTTTTCAGAGGTACTGTAGATGCAGATAAAAATTATTTTTAATTTGCAACTTGATGGAGGTCAGTATAGATGGACTAATAGAGAAAGTCTGACACACTGCTAGAAGGCCAAATATTTTTTCAGAGCTAGATGCAGAAAAAAATTATATTCAGTTTGCAATCTGATGGATGTCTGTATAGATGGATTAATAGAACAAGACCCACACACAGCTAGAAGCCCAATATTTTTTCAGATGTAGATGCAGAAAAAAATATATTCAGTTTGCAACCTGATGGAGGTCAGTATAGATGGACTAATACAACAAGTCCCACACACAGCTAGAAGCCCAAATATTTTTTCAGAGGTACTGTAGATGCAGATAAAAATTATTTTTAATTTGCAACCTGATGGAGGTCAGTATAGATGGACTAATAGAGAAATTCTGACACACTGCTAGAAGGCCAAATATTTTTTCAGAGCTAGATGCAGAAAAAAATTATATTCAGTTTGCAACCTGATGGAGGTCAGTATAGATGGACTAACAGAGAAAGTCCCACACACTGCTAGAAGGCCAAATATTTTTTCAGAGCTAGATGCAGAAAAAAATTATATTCAGTTTGCAACCTGATGGAGGTCTGTATAGATGGATTAATAGAACAAGACCCACACACAGCTAGAAGCCCAATATTTTTTCAGAGGTAGATGCAGAAAAAAATATATTCAGTTTGCAACCTGATGGAGGTCAGTATAGATGGACTAATACAACAAGTCCCACACACAGCTAGGAGCCCAATATTTTTTCAGAGGTAGATGCAGAAAATAATATATTCAGTTTGCAACCTGATGGAGGTCAGTATAGATGGACTAATACAACAAGTCCCACACACAGCTAGAAGCCCAATATTTTTTCAGAGGTAGATGCAGAAAAAAATATATTCAGTTTGCAACCTGATGGAGGTCAGTATAGATGGACTTTTAAAGGAATAGAAGAATCCAAGTTATCTGTAAACAGAAAGATTGTGAGGGAATATTTAGCTAACATAAATGAGTTCAAGTCTCCAGGTCCAGATGAATTACACCCCAGAGTACTGAAGGAGATCGTAGAAGAAATTTTAGAACCACTCTCCATAATCTTTGAAAATTCTTGGAGAACAGGAGAAGTCCCAGAAGACTGGAGAAGAGCAAATGTTGTTCCTATCTTCAAAAAGGGGAAGAAGGTGGACCCAGGGAACTATAGGCCGGTGAGTCTGACTTCTATACCAGGAAAGATCTTTGAACAAATTATTAAACAACATGTATGTAAGTACCTGGATAAGAATGAAGTGATTAACCAGAGTCAGCATGGGTTTGTAACTAACAAGTCATGTCAGACTAACTTAATTTCCTTTTATGACAGAATCACTGACTGGGTGGATCATGGAAATGCTGCAGATATAGTATATCTTGACTTCAGCAAAGCATTTGACAAAGTACCTCACACCATCCTTATTGAAAAAATGACCAAGTATGCAATGGATCAGGCAACTGTTAGGTGGATTCATAACTGGCTTAGTGATCGGACTCAAAGGGTGGTTGTAAATGGCTTCACATCCAGCTGGATGAATGTCTCAAGTGGGGTACCACAGGGCTCCGTCCTGGGACCTGCATTGTTCAACATCTTTATCAATGATTTAGATGAAGGAATTGAGGGTAAACTGATTAAATTTGCTGATGACACAAAGCTAGGAGGGATAGCTAATACTAGAGAAGAGAGAGAGAGGATTCAAAAAGACCTAAATAAACTGGAGCAGTGGGCAGCAACCAACAGAATGATTTTTAACAGGGAAAAATACAAAGTACTACATCTGGGCAATAAAAATGAAAAAAGCATATACAGAATGGGAGGAATAGAGCTAAGCAACAGTACATGTGAAAAATACTTAGGTATACTAATAGATCATAGACTGAACATGAGACAACAGTGTGATGCAGCAGAAAAAAAGGCAAATACAATTCTGGGATGTATTAACAGAAGCATACAGTCTAGATCACGTGAAGTCATTATCGGTCTTTACTCCTCTTTGGTCAGACCTCATCTGGAATACTGTGTACAGTTTTGGGCACCACATTTTAAAAAAGACATAGACAAACTGGAGCAAGTTCAGAGAAGAGCGACCAGAATGGTGACTGGTCTGCAAACCCTGTCCTATGAGGAACGGTTGCAGGATTTGGGAATGTTTAGCTTGCAAAAAAGAAGACTGAGAGGAGACTTAATAGCTGTCTACAAATATGTCAAGGGCTGTCACATTGTAGAAGGATCATCTTTATTCTCATTTGCACAAGGAAAGACTAGAAGCAATGGGATGAAACTAAATGGGAGGAGACACAGATTAGATATTAGAAAAAACTTTTTGACAGTTAGGGTGATTAATGAGTGGAACAGGCTGCCACGAGAGGTGGTGAGTTCCCCTTCAATGGACGTCTTAAAACAGAGGCTGGACAGACATCTGTCTGAGATGATTTAGTGAATCCTGCTTTGAGCAGGGGGTTGGACCAGATGACCCAGGAGGTCCCCTCCAACTCTACCATTCTATGATTCTATGACTAATACATAATATAAAAAATTATATTCAGTTTGCAACCTGATGGAGGTCAGTAGAGATGAACTAATAGAACAAGTCCCACACACAGCTAGAAGCCCAAATATTTTTTCAGAGGTACTGTAGATGCAGATAAAAATTATTTTTAATTTGCAACCTGATGGAGGTCAGTATAGATGGACTAATAGAGAAAGTCCGACACACTGCTAGAAGGCCAAATATTTTTTCAGAGCTAGATGCAGAAAAAAATTATATTCAGTTTGCAACCTGATGGAGGTCTGTATAGATGGATTAATAGAACAAGACCCACACACAGCTAGAAGCCCAATATTTTTTCAGAGGTAGATGCAGAAAAAAATATATTCAGTTTGCAACCTGATGGAGGTCAGTATAGATGGACTAATACAACAAGTCCCACACACAGCTAGGAGCCCAATATTTTTTCAGAGGTAGATGCAGAAAAAAAATATATTCAGTTTGCAACCTGATGGAGTTCAGTATAGATGGACTAATACAACAAGTCCCACACACAGCTAGAAGCCCAATATTTTTTCAGAGGTAGATGCAGAAAAAAATATATTCAGTTTGCAACCTGATGGAGGTCAGTATAGATGGACTAATACAACAAGTCCCACACACAGCTAGAAGCCCAATATTTTTTCAGAGGTAGATGCAGAAAAAAATATATTCAGTTTGCAACCTGATGGAGGTCAGTATAGATGGACTAATACAACAAGTCGCACACACAGCTAGATGCCCAAATATTTTTTCAGAGGTACTGTAGATGCAGATAAAAATTATTTTTAATTTGCAACCTGATGGAGGTCAGTATAGATGGACTAATAGAGAAAGTCCGACACACTGCTAGAAGGCCAAATATTTTTTCAGAGCTAGATGCAGAAAAAAAATTATATTCAGTTTGCAACCTGATGGAGGTCAGTATAGATGGACTAATAGAATGATGCTATGCCCAAAAGATTTTACTTCACTAGGTGCAGTAAAAAAATTGGTATTCTATACACAGGTGGTATATCTTGCAACACAGAAAGGCTACTCCACTGACTAACACACTCTGCAATAGGCCAAAAAGGATTAGCTTTGCTAGATTCAGCCAAATGCTGTGAAAAAAACTTGCACAGCACTGGCACAGACCTGCCTGGCAAAAACTGATAGGAACTGATGTAACCTAGTCCTGAAAAGGACTCCAATTACAATTAGTCTTTACTCCCACAATCTATCTATTTAAGAGCACAGACCTCCCTGATAAAAGTCGTAGGAAATGCTGTAACCTAGTCCTTAAAAGGACTGCAATCACAACTATTCCCTACTCCCAAGCTATCTGTATATTTGTGCGAAAATTGGCTTGAAATTAACAAGGTATAGCGCACACAGCAACAGCGGTGCCGTCTAACACGCAGCTGCAGCAGTGAGAAAATGGTGGCGACGGGGAAAATGGCTTGGTGTTATAGGGCAAGGACATGTGACATACACTGCCAATGACACATGCCCTTGCTTTTGTGAAAATAAGCACTTCGCTCCGTGTGTGCGCTGCTGATAGGCTGACAGATTGCACCTCCCCACTGCAAATACGGGAAAGAGAAAAAAAAATGGAGATCTTCATTGTTCCTGCAGAGATCCATCCCCTGCCCCTCCCCCCACCCCGCTGTACACTCAAACTGCGTATTAACATTAATTTTCATCATTACTGAGAAAAAATCCAGTTATGATTTTGGTGCACGAACAGTTATCGAACATAACCTCGAACAGCCGAATTTTTCTCAAATTGTTCGTGTTCGCCGAACGGCTCGAACACCGCCCAAAACAGCTCGAATTTGAGATTGGCGAACAGTTCGAGTAGAACAACGCTCATCTCTACTCTTAATACAATACAATCATCATATTATATAGCACTGTGTACTTACAATTGCTAATTTTGCCCTTGTACCCAGTTAATTCTTCTCTTTTCCATTAGATATATGACATCACATGATTAAAAACTGACTAGCTGAATCCTGCTAAGCGCTATGTAGAAACTGGAAGTCTATTTGTCCCTGCATGAGTCATAAGTCACTGCAAACATCCCTGGCAAGGGGGAGAAGGGAGCAGCTGGGTCAGGAGATGAAGAGGGGAATGATTCATGGAGGTAAAAGAGACTTCATGTTTCTATATAGAGCAGAGAAAAGTGAAGAATTAACTGGTTAGAAAGGCAAAACGAGCAATTGTTTTATAACAGTGCTATATAATATGATGACTGCAATATATTAATTGAATAAAACTTTGATGGGAGGAGGAGTGCTTCTCTAACAATTTCAGGTGAGTAGGAGCTCTCCATAGTCTACAAATCTTTGACCAAAAAAGCAGAGTTGATCCAGCTTCTTGTAAATTTACACATTTATTGAAAAATAGAACTTTTAAAACATTCTATTGAAAAAAGCAACATGGCAGCTACGCCTTTCAAATCCACACGTTCTTTGTCTGAGCTGCAGCTGAAATGACTGCACAGCTATTTAAACCACTACCCTCCAATGAAATCACATTTAAGACATCACATGGTCGTTGGTAAAATCATTACATATGCAAGACAGTGATTAAAAAGATTTTACAAAAAACAACACACAAGCAAACCCAAAATCAAGAAAACTAAACAGTATAATCCCAGGTAAATGAAAAACGCAAGAATGCAGAGCAATAATTCATGGGCTTGGGGATACTAGACGATAGAATGTCCCCTAATCTACTTGCTTTTTTAGCTACCGCTCGGCAGCCCGTACCCAGAATTTTTGAGAGTATGGCATCTTCTTGTAATAGAGGTAAATATTTTAGCACAATGGTTTTAATTCCATTGAATTCATAACTATAACGCATTGATAATACGGGCTTGCTAATAGTTATATTCTGATTTTTCGACGCACCAGTAATCAAATTGTTACATTCCTTAGTCTGTACAATGCTATTACCTCTATCAAGCATCCAACCTGGATAGCCCCTGTTTTTTAATTTGGTGTTACATCTTGTAATTTCCCCTTCCAAATTGTTAGCATCGCTACAGTTATGTTTGATGCAGGTCAACTCTCCAACCAGGATTACTCTTATGGTATGTCTAGGGTGATTACTGGACTGCATGCTAAATTGTGTTACCCGCAAGGGGTTTTGAAAAGAAAGAAGTGACAATATCACCCCCGAAACAAACTAGTGATGCTAACAATTTGGAAGGGGAAATTCGTAAAATCAATCACTTCTAGTTAGTTATAGTTGTCACTATTGGTATTATATCAAACGGAGAGAAAGGTTTAGAGATCATCATGCTTGTGAAAATCGTGGGAAGCTGAGAATATTGCATCGATGTGTGCCTAAACCATGCTGGTGCAGCACAGCAAAATAAGACGAGAATAGAGTGAATTTGTGGCACTTCCATCCAAGGAATAAAAAATACTTTATTGTAAATCCATAAAAACGAGCAAATCCATGTGACAGTGATATAAAAAATGACACGTTTCTTGTGTAAACAGGCGCCCTTATAGCATAAAGTAATGAATCACAGGAGACTAGTTTTAAAGTAGAGGGAACCAATAGAAGAACAGATAATAAACTAATCAGAGAACAATACAGAAATTAGGAAAGAATTATACAGCAAACAATGTTACCAACTTAGAAAAAAGGAAATAACAACTAATAAATAAATAACATCCTCTCTGTGTTTGGTAACAAAGTGTTCAGCAAAACAGAATATCACCCATTTTTATATAAATATTAGACAAATGCTCTGCAATATGCTTTTTAATTTCCTGGTGGCGCAACCTACGTGCCCATAATGGCAGATATCACATTTGATGCAGAATACAATATGATGGGAGTCACAATTAATACATTCATTATTAGTGTGGCTCAAACCAGAGAACAATAAAAATTGATATTTTTTATTTACAATAAAGGTACAACCCTTACATCTGCTCTCTGTACATTTAAGAAAACCCCTTTGGGTAAGCCAGGTAGATGGAGATTTTTCTTGTTGAAAAAGACTAGGAGAAAGCATGTTACCTAAGAACCGCTCTTTTTTGGCTACACATTTAAACCCTCCTGTGATGATACAGCCTATAATCTTAATAAGCCAGATGATTAGATTTGTTTATCCAAGAGAAATACACTATTATGTTTATGAGCTTGGTCAATAAGAACAGACTAGTATTTTTATAACCCTGAATGTTGTCTCCTCTTGGATCTGTGAAACAATGTTGTTTGCTACTATGCTAATTGCATATTATACTAAGTCAACTGAATGTTGATTTAACCCCTTTAAAGACCATGACGTATTAATATGCGTCTGTGCCCTGGGCTTTAAGAGCCTGACCCGTATTAATACGTAATGGCGATCGCGCGCGCACACAGGCTGTGCGGGCGCGATCGTCGCCGGGTGTCAGCTGATTGTCACAGCTGATACCTAGTGCTATGTGCAGGGAATGGTCCCGCACTGCTCCCGGCACATTAACCCCCGCCATGCTGCGATCGAAGTCGATCGCAGCATTGCGGTGGCTAAGGGGAGGTGATCGCAATACTCACCTCCTCTTCCGGCCTCCAGCGCTGTCTGCCGCGGCTTCCCGGATGTTGCCATGATGACCCGATGTCATCATGACAACATCCGGGTCACCAGGCAGAAGGAAGATTTTTTGGTCATGCGCAGTGCATGACCAAACTATCTTCTCACTGTGCAGCGCTGACAGCCTGCATGGCACAGGTATGGTGCTCCATTCCTGTGCTATGCAGGCGATCAGAATAAAAAAAAGTGAAAGTCCCATAGTGGGATAAAGTAAAAAAGTAAAAAAAAGTATCAGAAAGTGAAAAAAAAAAAAAAAATTTGTAAAAATATTAAAAAAAAAAAATAAAAAAAATAATCCACCAAAAATAAAAATATAATTTACCCATCAATAAACATTATTTTGAAAAAAAAACCAAACGAACAATAAAAGTACACATATTTGGTATAGCCGCGTCCGGAACGACCTGACCTATAAAATTGTCCCACTAGTTAACCCCTTCAGTGAACACGGTAAAAAAAATAAATAAAAAAAGAAGCAAAAAACAATGCTTTATCATCATACTGCCAAACAAAAAATGGAATAACACGCGATCAAAAAAACGAATATAAATAAAAATGGTACAGCTGAAAATGTCATCTTGTCCCACAAAAAACAAGCCACCATACAGCTCCATCATCCGAAAAATCAAAAAGTTATAGCTCTCAGAATAAAGCATGCAAAAAAATATTTTTTTCTATAAAATTGCTTTTATTGTGTAAAAGCGCCAAAACATAGAAAAACAATATAAATCTGGTACCGCTGTAAATGTACTGACCCGAAGAATAAAGCTACCTTATCAATTTTACCACACACGGAGCAGAATAAAAAAAATGTAAAAAAACACAATTCCTGAATTGTTGGTTTTTGTTTATTCTGCCTCCCAAAAATCGGAATAGAAAGCGATCAAAAAATGTCACGTGCCTGAAAATGGCACCAACAAAAATGTCAACTCATCCCGCAAAAAACAAGCTGTCACATGACTCTGTCGGCCAAAATATGGAAAAATTATAGCTCTCAAAATATGGCGATGCAAAAACTAGATTTCACAAAAAAATGCGTCTTTTAGTGAGTGACAGCTGTCAATCATAAAAACCCGATATGATTCTGGTATCTCTGTAGTCGCACCGACCCGAAGAATAAAGTCGTCTAATCACTTATACCGCACTAGGAACGGTGTAAAAAATAAACGCTAGGGCTGGGGTTGGGGTTAGGGTTGTGCTAGGGTTAGGGTTGTTTTTTTTTTTTCAAAAGTATAAAAAAAAAAGATGACGATATGGCAAATAGTGGTGAGCGCAAGTGCTCGTTATTTGAGTTTGCATCGGGTGCTTGGGTATGCATTGAGTATCGTGGGTGCTCGAGTGACATGCTCGAGTCTCTGCCCCATATGCTTCGTGGCCAAAAAACCTGCCATGCACGAGCAATCCCCGCATGTTTTTTTGGGGTGTCTAATAACCGTGAAACATGCTGGCGGGGACTCGAGCATGTCACTCGAGCAGCCTTGATACATGGTGCGATGCAAACTCAAGTAGCGAGCACTTGCGCTCAAGACTAATGACAACTTATTCAATATGATGACTTAATGTTATCAAATTCTGTGTCGTACCTCTGGGTTCAAAACGTGCACTATACCCCTTGATAAAATCCTTGAGGGGTGCAGTTTCCAAAATGGGGTCACTTGTGGGGGGGTTTCCACTATTTAGGCACATCAGGGGCTCTCCAAACGCGACATGCATCTCGATTCCAGCCGATTTTGCGTTCAAAAAGTCACACAGTGCTCCTTCCCTTCTGAACTCTGCCGTGCGCACAAACACTGTATTTTTCCCACATATGGGGTATTGGCGTACTCAGAAGAAATTGCACAAAAGTTTTTGGGGTCCATTTTCTCCTCTTACCCTTGTGAAAATAAAAAAATTGGGTCTAAAACATAATTTTTGTGGAAAAAGTTTGATTTTTTTATTTTCATGGCTCCATATTATAAACTTCTGTAAAGGACTTCGGGGTTCAAGGTGCTCACCTCACATCTAGATAAGCTCCCTGAGGGGTCTAGTTTCCAAAATGGTGTCACTTGTGGCTGGTTTCCACTGTTTAGGCACATCAGGGGCTCCCCAAATGCAACGTGGCGTCCGCCAATTATTCAAGCAAATTTTACAATCAAAAAGTCAAATGGCGCTCCTTCCCTTCCGAACCCTGCCGTGCGCCAAAACAGTGGTTTTCCCCCACATATGGGGTATCTGCTTACTCAGGAGAAATTGAACAACAAACTGCATGGTGCAATTTCTCCTGTTACCCTTATAAAAATGCAAAAGTTGGGGCTGAAAAACATTTTTGTGGGAAAAATGTGAAAATTTTATTTTTACGGCTCAATATTATAAACTTCTGTGAAGCACCTGGGGGATCAAGGTGCTCACCACACATCTAGATAAGTTCCCTGAGGGGTCTAGTTTTTAAAATTGTGTCACTTGTGGGGGGTTTCCACTGTTTAGGCACATCAGGGGCTCCCCAAATGCAACATGGCGTCCGCTAATTATTCAAGCAAACTTTACATTCAAAAAGTCTAATGGCGCTCCTTCCCTTACGAACCCTGCCGTGCACCCAAACAGTGGTTTTTCCCCACATATGGGGTATCTGCGTGCCCAGGAGAAATTGCACACCAAATTTCGGGTCCATTTTTTCCTGTTACCCCTGCAAAAATAAAAAATTGGGT
Source organism: Phyllobates terribilis (assembly GCF_046119375.1). Lineage (NCBI taxonomy): Eukaryota > Metazoa > Chordata > Amphibia > Anura > Dendrobatidae > Phyllobates > Phyllobates terribilis. The sequence continues at coordinate 100,816,803 of NW_027362768.1, read as the reverse complement.
CTAAAGTAACATTTTTGTGAAAAAAAGTTAAATGTTAATTTTTTTCTTCCACATTCCAAAAATTCATGTGAAGCACCTGAAGGGTTAATAAAGTTCTTGAATGTGGTTTTGATCACCTTGAGGGATGCAGTATTTAGAATGGTGTCACTTTTGGGTATTTTCTGTCATAAAGACCCCTCAAAGTGACTTCAAATATGATGTGGTCCCTAAAAAAATGGTTTTGTAAATTTTGTTGGAAAAATGAGAAATCACTGGCCAACTTTTAACACTTATAGCTCCCCCCAAAAAAATTTTGGTTCCAAAATTGTGCTGATGTAAAGTAGACATGTGGGAAATGTTATCTATTAACTATTTTGTGTGAAATATCTCTCTGATTTAAGGGCATAAAAATTCAAATTTTGAAAATTGCAAAATTTTCAAAAATTTTGCCAAATTTCCATTTTTTTCACAAATAAACGCAAGTGATATCGAAGAAATTTTATGACAATCATGAAGTACAATATATCACGAAAAAATAATCTCAGAATCAGGGGGATCCGTTGAAGCGTTCCAGAGTAATTACTTCATAAAGTGACAGTGGTCAGAATTGTAAAAATTGGCCTGGTCATTAACGTGCAAACCACCTTGGGTTGTAAAGGGGTTAAAGAGCCCCTGCTATACCAACTATTTAAATTGATTAGCTCAAACAATGAGACCTGGTGAGCCCTGCACCTTTACCTTTAACCCCGACCTGTGACTGATGACCTTACACAGATGTAAATATAAACAGGGATGTCTGTAGTGCTGCAAGCCGAATCAAGGAGAAGCAAGAGGACACTCAGACTCTGTCACACCATCAGCTTGGAAGGATGGCTTTACCCAAAGAAACACAGATTTGGATGATTCTAGCCTAAGGGTATATAGCCCTGACTAGAATAATATGGATCTGCTCCATTGACCATTAAAGAAACCATGGATACATTTGGGGACGATGAAATCACCTGGCCCCATGGATATGTTGTTTGGGGTTGCCAGGAGGGACCCTCCGGTCGCCTGGAACTCATGGAGACATTCGGAGAAGCCAGATAGGGACCAGCCTGTCATCTGGCCCCATGGAAACACTCAGAGAGGCCAGGGTGGGACCTTCGGGTCTCCTGGCCTTGTTGTTATGATCTGCAACAAGTACTAAGGAAAGATGAGGGAAAACTGTCCCTACAGTAAGACTAAGCTGAATCCCTATGATGTAACGGGCTGCCTGTTCCTAGCGAACAGACCTGCCTTAGTCCTCGGCTAGTCTGAACGAAGACCTATAGCATAAGGGGAGGGGTCCCTAAAAGAACTAAGGACTGGAACAAAAATGGGACACCTCCTAAACCGACAAAAAGGTACTAGAGGTCCCAGAAGGACCAAGCAAACTGACAGAGAAAGGCACAGAAGCACCTGGCTAGAGAAACAGTCAAACACTGAAGTCCAGCACAGCCAAAAGGGCGGAGCTTGAATATAAAGGCACATGGTCACATGACTGCAAAACACAAGATAGAAAAAACAAACAGGAGTGTTCTAACAGTACCCCCTCTTTTATGAGGATCCTCCGGATCCTCCAGGCCCAGGCCTATCCAGAAACCTCCTGTGGAAAGCTCTAACAAACCTAGGAGCAGAGACATAATCTGCCCTTATCCAGGAGTTATCTTCGGGACTGAAACCCTTCCAGGAGACAAGATACTGTAATCTCCCTCTATGCCATCTAGAATTCAAGATACGAGAAATTTCATATTCGCCGTCTTCCACCTCAGGAGGAACTGTGACAGTGGAATCCCTATCTGATACATCAGCCTTTTTCAACAAGGAAACATGAAACACAGGATTAATTTTCCAGAAAGTAGGGTTAACAACCTGAAACACTTTAAATGGATCCACAAACTTAGGACCCAGTTTTTTAGAGGGAATCATCAACCGCAGGTTCTTTGAGGACAACCAAGCCATGTCACCCACCGTAAACAAAACCTCCTTACGTTTCCTGTCAAAATACTTCTTGGACTTCTTATTAGCCTCTTGATGGTTGCGACGTACATTAGTCCAAACTCTCTCCAAATCACCGGAAAAATTATCCTCCTCCGAACCAAAAGATGGATGTCTCTCAGTACAACAAAAAAAGGAGAACACCCAGCAGAGGAGGATGTATGATTGTTAACAGCAAATTCTGCGAGAGGCAGAAACTCAGACCACACCTCTTACTTGTCCGCCACAAAACAACGCAAAAACTGTACAACATCCTGGTTCTTTCTTTCAGTCTATCCATTAGACTCAGGATGATGCCCAGAGGAAAATAACAAATGGACTCCCAACCTGTCACAAAAAGCACGCCAAAAGCGAGCCACAAACTGAGATCCTCTATCAGAAACAATATCCGTGGGAACGCCATGAAGCTTGACAATCTCCTTAACAAACGCCTTAGCGAGTGTCTTGCGGCAGGGCAACTTAATGAATGGAACCAAATGACACATCTTACTAAAACGGTCCACGACCACCCAGATGACAGAAAAATCCTCCGACAGGAAGATCAGTAATAAAATCCATTGTGAGATGCGTCCAAGGCGCACTAGGAACCTCCAGAGGGCAAAGCAACCCTGCAGCAGGAGCCTTTGACCTAGCACACACAGTACATTGACTCACCCACTTGATGACTTCCTTCTGCCATCCAGGCCACCAAACTCTGCAACTGATAAGTCTCTTAGTCTCCGAAATTCCTGGATGACCTGCCAACCGAGACTCATGACACTCCACAAACAAATCTCTCCTAAAGGCTCTAGGCACGAACAACCTCCCATGGGGAGTATTAGATGGAGCATCATCTTGAGCTTTCAGAATCCCATTCTCCAAAACGGAGTCCAATGCTGCCACCACAACTCCTTTCTGTAAAATGCTCTCCTCCTCCTCGGCACCGACCGTAGAAGAGAAGCTGCGAGATAAAGCATCGGCTTTAACATTCTTAGTACCAGGGATATAGATAACAGAAAAATGAAACCGAGAAAAAAAAAGTGCCCACCTAGCTTGACGGGCGTTCAAGAGCTTGGCAGCATCCAGATAGATCAAATTCTTATGATCTGTGAACACCTGAATAGGAAATCTAGCACCTTCTAAAAAGTGACGTCAATGTTCAAACGCGAGTTTAATAGCCTGCATCTCCCGACTTCCAACATCATAATTCAGTTCGGTTTCCGAATTTTTTTTCGAAAAGAAGGCACAAGGATGTACTCCATCCTTGTTCTCCTAAGACAAAACTACTCCGACTCCCACCGATGAAGCATCGACCTCGACCAAAAAAGGCTTGGTCTCATCAGGCTGCTTAAGGATAGGGGCAGAACTGAACCTCTCTTTGAGATACTCAAACGCTTCGATGGCCTCAGTAGTCCACTGGACCGTATTCGCACCTTTCCTGGTGAGATCGGTCAGAGGCTTAACAATTACAGAAAAATTCTTAATGAATTTTCTGAAACAATTGGCAAAACCCCAAAATCTCTGTATAGATTTCAAACCAATAGGCCTAGGCCATTCCTGCACAGCCTTAACCTTCACCGGGTCCATCTCAAAGCCCTCGCTGGAGACAATGTAGCCCAAAAAAACTAATTTTCTGCACAGCGAACTCACATTTCTCCAGCTCAGCAAAGAGTGAATTATCACTCAATAACTGCAAAACTTCACGTACAATGGGACTCTAGATCTGGTGAATAAATCAAAATGTCATCCAAATACACAACCACATTCTTACCAATCAAAGGTCTCAGGATGTCATTAATAAGGTTCTAAAATAATGCAGGTGCATTGGTAAGAGCAAAAGGCATCACTAGATTCTCAAAATGACCTACCGGAGTGTTAAAAGCAGTTTTCCATTCATCACCCTCCTTCACTCGTAACAAATTGTATGCCCCCCGGAGATCAATTTTAGAGAACCAATTGGCCACCACCAACTGGTTAAACACATCAGGAATTAATGGCAATGGGTAGGAATTGCTTACAGTAATCTTATTAATTTCATGAAAATCCAGATATGGACGTAAACCCCCGTCCTTTTTTTTTAACAAAGAAAAATCCAACTGCCACAGGCGACTTAGAAGGTCTAATGTGACCAGCAGCCAGGCTAGTCTGTATGTACTCCTCCAAGGCCTTTCTTTCAGGGATAGTCAGATTAAACAAGCGACTCTTGGGAAGAGTAGCTCCAGGACCAAACTCAATGGCGCAATCATAATCCCTATGAGGAGGTAAAACTTGCGACGCCTCCTCTGAAAAAACCCTCCAAAAATCTTGAATAAGTACAGGTAATTCCTCTTTTTCCACAGCCGCAATGCGACCATTTCAACATTTATCATAGCACTTCGGACTCCAAGACTTCATCACATTAGTAGACCAGTCCAGCAAAGGATTGTGCAGTTTTAACCAAGGCAAACCTAAAACAAACGGAGAGGGTAAATTGTCTAATACAACCAAGTCCAAAATTTCTTGGTGAACTCCACTGATAGTGAGGGGAAATGCAGCAACCTTGTGAGCAATACATTTCAAGGGAGTGTTATCAATTGCAATCACAGAAATAGGCGATGACAGAGGTTTGGATTTCAATTTAAGGTTTTCCAAAAACCCTTTATCAATCACATTAAGTGTTGAACCACAATCCACAAATACCTGAAATTCAATCAAATTTTCCTGCAAAGTAGTACTCCCAGAAAGAAATACTCCTGCAGAGCGTAAACAAGCTATACGGGCGTAACTGACCTTTTTTTTTTTCTTTACTTAAACGAAGCTCACAATACTTAATCAAATGTAAAGCTTTACCACAATAAAGACACAATCCCTCGGCGAACCTCCGTCTCTTTCCTGAGAGGGGAACGACTTCGCCACAACCTCCATCGGTTCTCCGCCATCAGAGCAGATTTTCTGGGGACTGGGACCTGGCATTACAGGAGTCTTTACCTCATTCTGTCTAAATCTCAGTCTCCTATCCACATGAACAGCTAATTGCATGGCATCCTGCAGAGTCTCAGGTGTGGGGAATGCAATTAGCAAATCCTTAACCCTTTCACTCAGACCAGCAAAAAATAGACATTTCAGAGCAGGATCATTCCATAAAACTTCTGAAGCCCATCTTCTGAAGTGTGTGCAATAATTTTCAACATCACCTGACCCCTGATTCAAATGCCTGAGTTCTGCCTCGGCAGATGAGATTCGATCAGGATCATCATATAATAGCCCCATAGCAGAGCAAAATTCATCTACAGACATTAAACATGGATCATTAGGTTGGAGAGAAAAGGCCCACCCCTGTCGTTCTTTGCGCAAAAGTGACATTATAAATCCAATGCGCTGTGATTCATTCCCAGAGGACCTTGGTCTCAAATAAAAATATGACAAACAAGCATTTTTAAAGGAAAAAAAATCTTGCTGTTTGCCATAAAAAACATCAGGCAGTCCTACCTTGGGTTCCACAAAATGCGCTTCAGAACAGCTACTCATGTGTTGCTGGAACTTGGCTACCTCCAGAGACAATCTGTTTTTTAGCCAAATCCTGGACGGAAGCCATACTGATCCCCGAATTTCTTTCCTTTTTGTTTTTTTTTGCTGGACTTACTGTTATGATTTGCAACAAGTACTAAGGAAAGATAAGGGAAAACTGTCCCTACAGTAAGACTAAGCTGAATCCCTACGATATAGTAGGCTGCCTGTTCCTAGCGAACAGACCCGCCTTAGTGCTCGGCTAGTCTGAACAAAGACCTACAGCATAAGGGGAGGGGTCCCTAAAAGAACTCAGGACTGGAACAAAAATGGGACATCTCCTAAACAGAGAAGTTGTTGCAGAACACAAAAAGACAAACAGACAAAAAAGTACTAGAGGTCCCAGGAGGACCAAACAAACTGACAGAGAAAGGCACAGAAGCACCTGGCTAGAGAAACAGTCAAACACTGAAGTCCAGCACAGCCAAAAGGGCGGAGTTGGAGTATAAAGGCAGGTGGTCACATGACCGCAAAACACAAGAAGGAAAAAAAAACAAACAGGAGGGTTCTAACACTTGTACCTCGATGGACAGCTAGCTTCCTAAGCTTGCCGCAACCTTCTCTCTGTGGGGGCACGCCAGAAGCGGGGAGCCACTGGTTGAGGTAGTCGACCCTGGAAGTCCCAAAGTCGCAGCTGTTCTATTCCAGGCAGGCGGAGCGGAAGGGTGAGACTGTGTAATGTTGTACCATCTCAGGTATTTGCTGTTAGAACCCTCCTGTTTGTTTCTTCCATCTTGTGTTTTGCGGTCACGTGACCATCTGCCTTTATATTTCAGCTCCGTCCTTTTGGCTGTGCTGGACTTCAGTGTTTGACTGTTTTTCTAGCCATGTGCTTCTGTGCCTTTCTCTGTCAGTTCGTTTGGTCCTTCTGGGACCTCTAGTACCTTTTTGTCTGTTTGTCTTTTTGTGTTCTGCAACAACTTTTCTGTTTAGGAGGTGTCCCATTTTTTGTTCCAGTCCTTAGTAGAGATGAGCGTTGTTCTACTCGAACTGTTCGCCAATCTCAAATTCGAGCTGTTTTGGGCGGTGTTCGAGCCGGTCGGCGAACACGAACAATTTGAGAAAAATTCGGCTGTTCGAGGTTATGTTCGATAACTGTTCGTGCACCAAAATCATAACTGGATTTTTTCTCAGTAATGATGAAAATTAATGTTAATACGCAGTTTGAGCGTACAGCGGGGCGGGGGGAGGGGCAGGGGATGGATCTCTGCAGGAACAATGAAGATCTCCATTTTTTTTTCTCTTTCCCGCATTTGCAGTGGGGAGGTGCAATCTGTCAGCCTATCAGCAGCGCACACACGGAGCGAAGTGCTTTTTTTCACACAAGCAAGGGCATGTGAGATTGGCAGTGTATGTCACATGTCCTTGCCCTATAAGACCAAGCCATTTTCCCCGTCGCCACCATTTTCTCACTGCTGCAGCTGCGTGTTAGACGGCACCGCTGTTGCTGTGTGCGCTATACCTTGTTAATTTCAAGCCAATTTTCGCACAAATATACAGATAGCTTGGGAGTAGGGAATAGTTGTGATTGCAGTCCTTTTAAGGACTAGGTTACAGCATTTCCTACGACTTTTATCAGGCAGGTCTGTGCTCTTAAATAGATAGATTGTGGGAGTAAAGACTAATTGTAATTGGAGTCCTTTTCAGGACTAGGTTACATTAGTTCCTATCAGTTTTTGCCAGGCAGGTCTGTGCCAGTGCTGTGCAAGTTTTTTTCACAGCATTTGGCTGAATCTAGCAAAGCTAATCCTTTTTGGCCTATTGCAGAGTGTGTTAGTCAGTGGAGTAGCCTATCTGTGTTGCAAGATATACCACCTGTGTATAGAATACCAATTTTTTTACTGCACCTAGTGAAGTAAAATCTTTTGGGCATAGCATCATTCTATTAGTCCATCTATACTGACCTCCATCAGGTTGCAAACTGAATATAATTTTTTTCTGCATCTAGCTCTGAAAAAATATTTGGGCTTCTAGCAGTGTGTGGGACTTGGTCTATTAGTCCATCTATACTGACCTCCATCAGGTTGCAAATTAAAAATAATTTTTTTCTTCATTTAGCTCTGAAAAAATATTTGGGCTTCTAGCAGTGTGTGGGACTTGTTCTATTAGTCCTTCTATACTGACCTCCAGCAGGTTGCAAATTGAATATAATTTTTTTCTGCATCTAGCTCTGAAAAAATATTTGGGCTTCTAGCGGTGTGTGGGACTTGGTCTATTAGTCCATCTATACTGACCTCCATCAGGTTGCAAATTAAAAATAATTTTTTTCTTCATTTATCTCTGAAAAAATATTTGGGCTTCTAGCAGCGTGTGGGACTTGTTCTATTAGTCCATCTATACTGACCTCCATCAGGTTGCAAATTAAAAATAATTTTTTTCTGCATCTAGCTCTGAAAAAATATTTGGGCTTCTAGCAGTGTGTGGGACTTGGTCTATTAGTCCATCTATACTGACCTCCATCAGGTTGCAAATTAAAAATAATTTTTTTCTGCATCTAGCTCTGAAAAAATATTTGGGCTTCTAGCAGTGTGTGGGACTTGGTCTATTAGTCCATCTATACTGACCTCCATCAGGTTGCAAATTAAAAATAATTTTTTTCTGCATCTAGCTCTGAAAAAATATTTGGGCTTCTAGCGGTGTGTGGGACTTGGTCTATTAGTCCATCTATACTGACCTCCATCAGGTTGCAAATTAAAAATAATTTTTTTCTGCATCTAGCTCTGAAAAAATATTTGGGCTTCTAGCAGTGTGTGGGACTTGGTCTATTAGTCCATCTATACTGACCTCCATCAGGTTGCAAATTGAATAAAAAAATTTTCTGCATCTAGCTCTGAAAAAATATTTGGGCTTCTAGCGGTGTGTGGGACTTGGTCTATTAGTCCATCTATACTGACCTCTATCAGGTTGCAAATTAAAAATAATTTTTTTCTGCATCTAACCCAGCCAATAGTTTTGGCCTAATACCACAGTTTGGCCACTCAGCTCTGCTCGGTTACCATCCATTGTTTTTTTGTGCAAACAACTCCAGAGTTGTGAATTAGTTAACCACCAAAATGAGTGGAAAAAGGCCTGCTGCTGGTGGAAAGGGGAATAGGCGTGTTGGGAAGGGGAAAAAAGGTTGTGTCTGTGGGGTAGGTGCAGAAGAAAGACCATCTTCCAGCCAAACTAAAATGTCTACTTCTTTTAGCGGACAATGTGATAAGATCCCTTTCTTACGGCCACGCCAATCGCTACAAATTCCAGATGAGGCACAAAAACAGCAGGTGCTTCAACGGATATCAAGTGCTCCTTTAAGTGGGCTCTCCTCCACATCAACTTCAACATCACAAATACTCCAGTCCTCAAAGGTGTCACCCAAATCGCACTTGCTTCCTCACAGCTCCCAAATCTCCAGCTGCCCGTTTGAGTATGAGGTAGAACAGATGGTTGAGTCTGCAGAGCTGTTTACTCATACTATAGCCTGGGAATCAGAGGTCGACTCCAGCGCTTCTGTGAATCCAGACGAGGAAATGATCTGCACTGATGCCCAGAATCTTTATGAGTCGGATCCAGGACCAGACGCAGAAGGTTCTGACCATAATGTAGACCCTCATTCCCAAACTGTAACTCCTGTTGGTGGAGACAATGAGGAAGACGATGATAAGACTCAAATACCTGATTGGAGCGACAACTTTAGTTTTTTGTCAGGGCAGGAACAGGTTGGCTCTGAGGACGACGGGTGTGATAACGCACAGGGTGATGATGATGAGGTCGGAGATCCCACTTACTGTCAACCCACAGTCAGCCAAGAGATGAGGTCAGCAGAGGAGGTGGAGGAAGATGCTAGTGACGACGAGGTCAGGTTGCGCCTTCCTGGACAGAGACGTAGTACTGGAAGCACGTCAACAACTGCATCCTCAAACACAACTCTGCCTCTCACCACAAGTCGTGGTGGCTCTTCAGGTCGCATGGGTGCTAAGCCTTGCATAGCCTGGGCATTTTTTCAGATCGATAAAGATGACCCAACTCGTGTTATCTGTAACATTTGTCAGCAAAAGCTAAGTAGAGGCCAAAAAATACATAGTTTGAGTACTTCATGCATGAACCGGCACATGGACATGAAGCATAAGTTGCAGTGGGAAGCTCAGTGTGCTACAATGCGGTCTAGCCGGCCGGGCCAACCACCGTCTGCCATATCTTGTGCATCCGCGGCCTCTTCATCCTCTGTGACTGGGGGGACAGCAGTCACACCTGTTTTGGGGCGCAGACCTGCCACCTCTTTACCCGCAACAGCCAGCGTGATTGGCAGGTCATCATTTTCTTTGGAGGTGGTAACACCAGCTGGTCTTGAGCGCTGTCCGACATCGATAGCACCACCTTTGGATCAAGGCAACCTAACATGTCTGCCTGCATCTTCCTCACAGACCGGCAGTTTGCCGGGGACACCCTTATCAACCCCGTCTAAGCACAATAGCCAGCCCTCGGTCCCTCAGATGTGGACAAGTAAAAGACCATTTCCTCCTAGCCATGAGAAAGCTAAGAGGTTGAATTTCACCATCTGCAAGCTCTTGGCTACAGAAATGCTGCCTTTCCGCCTGGTGGACACAGAGGATTTTCGAGACCTTATGTCCGTCGCAGTGCCCCAGTACCAGATGCCCAGTCGGCACTACTTCTCAAAGAAAGGTGTGCCTGCGCTCCACCAGCATGTCGCACACAACATCACCGCTTCTTTGAGAAACTCTGTGTGTGACAGGGTGCATTTCACCACAGACACTTGGACGAGTAGGCATGGACAGGGGCGTTACATGTCGCTGACTGGGCACTGGGTAACTATGGTGACAGCAGGACAAGGGGCTGCTGTCCAAGTCTTGCCGTCCCCACGAGTTGTGCGTCAATCCTCTTTATGTCATTTTTCCTCCACTGCTTCTGCCTCCTCAACCTCCTCTCGGTCTTCCACCTGCACCCAAAGCCTGTCTGGTCATACCACAAGCTTTCTAACTGCGCAGAAGGGATCCTGCACACCTCCTTACTATGCTGGCAGTAGGGCTCAACGTCATCAGGCGGTTTTTACATTGAAATGTCTGGGAAATGTGAGTCACACAGCTGAGGAGTTGTGGTCAGCTCTGGAGAACCAATTTCATGAATGGTTGTCTCCACTGGACCTGAAACCAGGGAAGGCCGTGTGCGACAATGCTGCAAACCTGGGTGCGGCCCTTCGCCGGGGCAATGTCACACACGTGCCTTGTATGGCTCACGTGTTGAACCTGGTTGTCCAGCAATTTTTAGCCCACTATCCCAGACTAGATGGCCTTCTGCAGAGGGCACGGTCGCTGTGTGCTCACTTCCGCCGTTCGCATCCCGCAGCTCAGCGACTTACATCTCTACAGAAGTCGTTGGGCCTGCCACTTCACCAACTAAAATGCGATGTGCCTACCCGGTGGAATTCAACTCTGCACATGTTGCAGCGACTGTGGCAGCACCGACAAGCCCTGGTGCAATACGTTCTGACGTATAGCCTGGGCCAACGAGATTCAGAGGTGGGGCAAATCACGCTGGAGGAGTGGTCTCAGATCAGGGACCTATGCACCTTTCTGCACAGTTTTGAAATGGCGACGAAGATGTTTAGTGCTGACGATGCCATTATCAGCATGACTATTCCGGTGATTTACATGCTGGAGCACATGTTAAACAGAATTCGGAGTCAGGTGGTGGCACAAGAGGAGGTGGAGGAAGTAGAGGAGGAGGAGTTGTATGCGGAAGGGCTAACATCTGCAAGGTCCAGACGGTCGGCAGCACCAGGGCGGCAGGCATGTGAGGGTGGGGGAGATGATTTTACCAGGGCGCATGGTAGCAGCCAAACTAGTGAGGAAGGTGCAGGAGCCCAGGAAGAAGTGGAGGATGAACTGATGGAAGACTCATCAGATGAGGGAGACCTTGATCACATTTCTGTTGTGCGAGGTTGGGGGGAGAGGACAGAGGAAGGAAGCATGATTGTTACCTCGCCACCAACACAACAGGGACTTGGTGCTCCTGGATGCGCAACACACATGAGTGCCTTCTTGCTGCACTACCTGCAACATGACCCTCGAATTGTGAGAATTAGAAATAATCCTGACTACTGGGTTGCCACACTGTTAGATCCCCGGTACAAAAGTAAATTTGCAGAAATTATTCCTGCCATAGAAAGGGATGCACGCATGCAGGAGTATCAGCAGAGACTGTTGCAGAATCTTACATGTGCTTTTCCACAAAATACCAGTGGTGCACGTAGTGAATCTCACAGTTCCAACTTGCCAACCGTGGGACCGTCAAGTGTTCAGCACTCAAACCGTAACAGAACCACAGTATCTGCTGGTAACATCAATTTTGCGGAATCATTTCACCACTTTTTTAGCCCATCCTTTGCAAGGCCACAGGAGACAAGAAGTCTGACACATAGTCAACGCCTAGAGACGATGGTACAGGAGTATCTCCAAGTAAACATTGAAGCCACGACTGTGTCACTGGACCCTTGCTCTTTTTGGGCTTCCAATCTGGATAAATGGCCGGAGCTAGCCACTTACGCCTTGGAGATCTTGTCATGCCCAGCAGCCAGCGTTCTGTCTGAACGTGTGTTCAGCGCTGCTGGTGGTGTGCTGACAGATAAGCGCACGCGGCTCTCCACTGATAATGTAGACAGACTCACGTTCATAAAGATGAACAAATCATGGATCCGAAACGACTTTTCTACCCCTGTGTCATCCTGGGGAGAGTAAAAGCTTGATGATTGGTTAAAATCACCCTACCAACCGTTTTAAGCTTTCAAATTACTAATCATGTTTATCTGTATCTTGACTGGAAAATAATTTGGGCTTTGTAGCAGTGTGCAGCACTGATCCTATTAGGCCATCTATAATAAGCTTCACCAGATTTAAAATTAAAAATAATTTTTAGCTGCATCTAGCTCGGAAAATAATTTTGGGGCTCCGAGATGAGCAAGACACATAAGTGCCTTCTTGCTGCACTACCTGCAGCATGACCCTCATATTGTCAGAATTCGAAGTAATCATGACTACTGGGTTGCCACACTCTTAGATCCCCCAAACTTTTCGATCAACCTTTTCATTTTAATAAAGACCAAAAAAATGGTCATTTTTGAAATTATAAGCATTAGCAGGTTGTTAGAAACTGAAATCAAACAGTTTTCAACTCAAAACTTTATTCTAGGTGATGTTACATTTTCACATAGGACCCCTTGTTCGAAAGGAGCTTCTGAACTCTCTCGTCCATTGAATTTGTCAGGTTTTGGATGGTTTCTGCTTCAATTGTTTTGCATGAGGACAGAATACCCTCCCAGAGCTGTTGCTTAGATGTGAACTGCCTCCCGCCATCATAGACACTCCTTTTAATGATGCTCCAAAGGTTCTGAATGGGGTAGAGGTCAGGGGAGCATGGGGGTCACACCATAAGTTTGTCCCCTTTTATGCCCATATCAGCCAGAGATGCAGATGTTTTATGTGCAGCATGAGATGGTGCATTATCATGCAGAAAAATGATCATGCTGTGAAATACACGGTTCTTCTTCTTGAACCATGGCAGGAAGTGCTGTTTGAGAAAATCCACATACATTATGGAGTTCATCTTTAGCGCCTTCAGGGATCCTAAAGGGGCCGACAATCTCTCTCCCCATGATTCCAGCCCAAAACATTACTCCACCTCCTCCTTGTTGGCGCTGTAGCCGTGTTTGCGTGGGGTGTCCATCAACCAGCCATCCTCCACTCCATTCATCTGGACCATCGAGCGCTACACGGCACTCATCCGTGAACAAAACAGTTTTGAAATCAGTCTTCATGTAATGTTTGGCCCACTGGAGCCGTTTCTGCTTGTGTGAAGTGGATAGAGGAGGTCGACAGGATGGCGTATGCACAGCTGCAAACCTCTGAAGGACCCTGCATCTTGTTGTTCGGGGGACGTTGGAGGCACAAGCAGCTTCAAAAACTTGTCTGCTGCTATGACAAGGCTTTTTTGCCGCTGCTCTTTCAACCTGACGTAATTGCCTGTAGGAAAGAGTCCTCAATTTGCCCTTATCAGCACGCACACGTGTGTACTGTGAATCAGCTACATACTTCTTGATTGCCAAGACACTTCATCCTGATCATCGCACAATGTTGATTGTAGTCATGCCTTGACCTAAACACTCCACAATTTGTTGCTTCTCAGCAGCCGACACATCCTTTTTCTTTCCCATTTTGGCAGAAAATGTAGGCTGCTTAATAATGTGAGAGAGCCTTCTTAAGTAGTCTTGCCTTTCATTGGACACACCTGCCAAACTAATTAGCACAGGTGTCTGCAATTGCTTACAGTGATATAAAGAGCCCTGACACACATCACCATCAATGAGTTTAACTGACAAACAAACAAATTCTTCCCTTATCACTCCTAAACACTTTTTGCATAATAATTTGGAACGCGGTGTACATGTGCTTTTCCACAAAACACCAGTGGTTCACGTAGTGAATCTTACAGTTCTAACTTGCCAACCGTGGTCTGTATGGAATTGTTCAATAAAGGGCCCAAAATTAAGATAACATAGATGGGAGAGGTCTCTATGAATAGGAATTCCTAAGTATTTGATACCCTGTGAGGGCCAGGCAAAGGGAAAGTTGGACTGGATGGAATCCTATATGGATTTAGGGAGGGAGACATCGAGGGCCTCAGACTTCGCTGCATTGATTTTAAAATTTTACCATGTAACAAAGTGATCTATTTCAGCCATAACAGCAGGGATGGATATATGTGATTGAGTGATATATACTAGGACATCATCAGCAAATAGAGAGCACTTGTACTCGGTGCCTCCCACCTCAATCCACCTAATATTGGGGTTATGGCGAATTGATGAGAGCAGGTGCTCCGTCACTAGGATGTATAAGAGAGGGGACAGAGGACATCCCTGCCTTGTCCCATTGGTGATTGTGAAAGGTGATGAAAATGTTCTGACGCACCCCCTGGGCCTTGGGACACCCGGAGCCGGACCCTTTTTGGTGGATGCTGGTGGTTGTAGTCTTCGTGGCGGCGATCCGGTTCCGTGGCTCAGGGCGGTCAAACCAGTGGCGGAACTATTTATGTGGTTTTGATGTTTAAATGTCCGACTACGCCACCCGTGGATTGCGGTCAGAGTGAACCGCCGCTACAGGGCAGACCGCTAAGGCTGGTGTTGTGGGTGCAGCAGAGCGTAGCATAACTCCCCACGGGAGGAGTATAGCCTCAGGGCAGTGTATGCGGAGGATGGGGGTGATGGTGCAGGGCAGCAGCAGTAACGACACGGAGTCAGTGATGCAGTTCAGGGCCTTTACTCACAGTTCTTATTATCCAGACCACGTCTGCAGGTAACGGCTGCCCACGTCGTACTGTGCTCACCAGGTGAGGGGCTCAGACAACTCCCAGATAACTTTGGAGCGCTTCACAGGACCCCCTTTGTGTGTCCTTTGTCTGGCCTTTCTTACCAACACTTCTGTCCGGCTGCCTCGGGCCTCCTCTTGGTAAACTTGGCGCCAGTTTCCCTGACCCTATGTGGTGCCTTCCTAGCGGGTGGAGCAAGGGGCTGCGCCACATAAAATGTCAGAGCCTCCGGTTTCTAGTTGAGGGTCGTTTCCTGCCTCCACTAGTTCGGGGACCGGTCTCCCCCTTTGGCCTGACCCCTCCACGCAGGTGGATTCGGGCGTGCGGTGGCGACTCGCCCGTCCGCACCCCTGGGATCCCTTCATTCCTCGTTCCTGGAGCCTTCTCCGCTCCTCTTCCTTCCTTCTCCCTCTTGCAGGCCTGGGCCTCTGTTACTAGGCCCGCCTCCGGAGCAGAGCTCATGCAGAGCCCCTGCTCCCTGCCACTTCTGCTCAGACTTCTCTGCACTGAACTAAGATGGTGCCCACCTTTTATACTCCCTTCTCAATGCACCCAGGAACTGCTTCCTCCCTGCTCCTGCACTGCAGGGTTCCCCTTCCTCAGTGTTCCCTCCCCCCACTCCAGCCAGGGACAGGGACTGTCGTGCCCATCTCAGGGGCATATTGGTCGCCCTGCCCCACGGCAATGTGGTGTAATGCATGCAGGTGTCGGGTCCTGATCCACACTCCATCCTTATCTGAGAGTGAGATATCACACCTCTGGGTGAGGTGCAATACGTCTGTAGCAACCGAGCCCTCGGTGCTACAGTTCCATTTATCTTCAGCCTAGGTGACGTATTGTGATACAGGGCCGTGATTTTGGCTATAAAAGGGTCCCCTAGACCCCTACCCCAAGCTTTTTAAGAGAATCATATATGGCGTGCCAGGAGACTCTATGGAATGCTTTCTCAGCATCCAACGAGAGTATCTACTTACAAATTTTTAACTGCATCTAGCCCAGGAAATACTTTGTGCCTAGTAGCAGTGTCTGCTAGTCAGCGGATTATCCCGGCTGTTAAGCAAGCTACACCACCTGTAGTTTGGACACTTAATTTTTTCAAAGGAAATGCTTCGGGACCACGGGATACTTAGTGAAGAGCATCAGGAGGCACCCCAAGGCATAGGGGCTGGGACTGGCACTAGGATGCCTTGCGGTGGACAGCCGAGCTCGATCCTTATAAAAGCTTTTTAACTGCAGCAGCTTTAGTGGACGCTACTGGAGCTGGAATTACGCGGCTGCTGGCATGAGACTTGCCCTCCAATAGATCCTTGTAAATGGATTTAAAGTGTATTCATTCAAATTAGAGGGACAATTTAAATTAAAAAGCTTAGAGCTGCCTCCACCACAGGGGGGCTCTCTCGACCCACCAGCGGACAGGCACCAGTATTGGGAGAGGGGGGCTGGCCGTCAGGGTTCACCGCGGCTCTGGCACAAACCCGGCGACACGGAGGTGGCACGGGCAGGAGCGGACTGGCCGTCTCGGCTTCTCACTTTTTGGATTTTAGAAGGGCATGACATGCCTATATCTGTGTCTCCCCCTCCTTTTACTCCTCCACCTCTTTTCTTTTCGCATGACTATATGTACTTGTCACTTTTCCATGTGTTAGTTGTGTCTTCTGAGCAGTTTGTCAGCTTTTGGACACCTTTGAAGGTGTTTTCT
Source organism: Phyllobates terribilis (assembly GCF_046119375.1). NCBI lineage: Eukaryota > Metazoa > Chordata > Amphibia > Anura > Dendrobatidae > Phyllobates > Phyllobates terribilis. Next base: position 100,800,221 of record NW_027362768.1, on the reverse strand, counting down.
ATGTGTTTCTATGTGTTTTTGTTTGCCTGCCATTGGTTTTAACGGTGTTCGAAGGTGTTCGACGAACAGTTCGACGAACAGTTCGGCGAACACACGGGTGTTCGACGAACCGAACTCGAACACTACGGGGGTGGCTCAACACTAGTCCTTAGTTCTTTTAGGGACCCCTCCCCTAATGCTATAGGTCTTCGTTCAGACTAGCCGAGGACTAAGGCGGGTCTGTTCGCTAGGAACAGGCAGCCCGCTACATCGTAGGGATTCAGCTTAGTTTTACTGCAGGGACAGTTTTCCCTTATCTTTCCTTAGTTCATGTTGCAGATCATAACAGTAAGTCCAGCCCAAAAAAAACTAAAAGGAAAGAGATTTGGCGATCAGTATGGTTTCCATCCAGGATTTGGCTCAACGCTTGCAGGGATTGTTTCTGGAGGTGGCCAAGCTCCAGCAACACGTGAGTAGCAGTTCTGAACTGCATTTTGTGGAGCCCAAGGTAGGACTGCCTGATGTTTTTTATGGTAAACAGCAAGATTTTTTTTCCTTTAAAAATGCTTGTTTGCTATATGTTCATTTGAGACCAAGGTCCTCTGGGAATGAATCCCAGCGCATTTTTTTTATTATGTCACTTTTGCGCAAAGAACCACAGGGGTGGGCCTTTTCTCTACTACCTAATGATTCAGGTCTAAGGTCTGTAGAAGAATTTTTTTCTGCTATGGGGCTAATATATGATGATCCTGATCGATTCTCATCTGCTGAGGCAGAACTCAGGCGTTTGAATCAGGGGTCAGGTGATGTTGAAAATTATTGCACACACTTCAGAAGATGGGCTTCAGAGGTTAAATGGAATGATCCAGCTCAGAAATGTCTATTTCTTGCTGGTCTGAGTGAAAGGGTTAAGGATTTGCTAATTGCATTCCCCACACCTGAGACTCAGCAGGATGTCATGCAATTAGCTGTTCATGTGGATTGGAGACTGAGATTTAGACAGAATGAGGTAAAGACTCCTGTAATGCCAGGTCCCAGTCCCCAGAAAATCTGCTCTGACGGCGGAGAACCGATGGAGGTTGTGGCGAAGTCGCTCCCCTCTCAGGAAAGAGACGGAGGTTCGCTGAGGGATTGTGTCTTTATTGTGGTAAAGCTGAGCATTTGATTAAGTATTGTGAGCTTCGTTTAAGTAAAGAAAAAAAAAAGGTCAGCTACGCCCGTATAGCTTGTTTACGCTCTGCAGGAGTATTTCTTTCTGGGAGTACTACTTTGCAGGAAAATTTGATTGAATTTCAGGTATTTGTGGAATGTGGTTCAACACTTAATGTGATTGATAAAGGGTTTTTGGAAAACCTTAAATTGAAATCCAAACCTTTGTCATCACCCATTTCTGTGATTGCAATTGACAACACTCCCTTGAAATGTATTACTCACAAGGTTGCTGCATTTCCCCTCACTATCAATGTCGTTCTAGGATTGTCTTGGTTAAAACTGCACAATCCTTTGCTGGACTGGTCTACTAATGCGATTAAGTCTTGGAGTCCGAAGTGCTATGATAAACGTTGTAATGGTCGCATTGCGGCTGTGGAAAAAGGGGAATTACCTGTACCTATTCAAGGTTTTTGGAGGGTTTTTTTCAGAGGAGGAGGCGCAAGTATTACTTCCTCATAGGGATTATGATTGCGCCATGGAGTTTGTTCCTGGAGCTACTCTTCCCAAGAGTCGCTTGTTTAATCTGACTATCCCTGAAAGAAAGGCCTTGGAGGAGTACATACAGACTAGCCTGGCTGTTGGTCACATTAGAACTTCTAAGTTGCCTGTGGAAGTTGGATTTTTCTTTGTTAAGAAAAAGGACGGGGGTTTACATCCATGTCTGGATTTTCGTGAAATTAATAAGATTACCGTACGCAATTCCTGCCCATTGTCGTTAATTCCTGACTTGTTCAACCAGTTGGTGGGGGCTAAGTGGTTCTCTAAAATTGATTTCCGGGGGGCATACAATTTGTTACGAGTGAAGGAGTGTGACGAATGGAAAACTGCTTTTAACACTCTGGTAGGTCATTTTGAGAATCTGGTGATGCCTTTTGGTCTTACCAATGCACCTGCATTTTTTCAGAACCTTTTTAATGACATCCTGAGACCTTTGAGTGGTAAGAATGTGGTTGTGTATTTGGATGACATTTTGATTTATTCACCAGTCCCATTGGCAGAGTGTACGTGAAGTTTTGCAGTTATTGAGTGATAATTCACTCTTTGCTAAGCTGGAGAAATGTGAGTTCGCTGTGCAGAAAATTAGTTTTTTGGGCTACATTGTCTCCAGCGAGGGCTTTGAGATGGACCCGGTGAAGGTTCAGGCTGTGCAGGAATGGCCTAGGCCTATTGGTTTGAAATCTATACAGAGATTTTTGGGTTTTGCCAAAAATTACAGAAAATTCATTAAGAATTTTTCTGTAATTGTTAAGCCTCTTACCGATCTCACCAGGAAAGGTGCGAATACGGTCCAGTGGACTACTGAGGTCATTGAAGCGTTTGAGTACCTCAAAGAGAGGTTCAGTTCTGCCCCTATCCTTTTGCAGCCTGATGAGACCAAGCCTATTTTGGTCGAGATCGATGCTTCATCGGTGGGGGTCGGAGCAGTTCTGTCTTAGGAGAACAAGGATGGAGTACATCCTTGCGCATTCTTTTTGAAAATTTTTTCGGAAACCGAACTGAATTATGATGTTGGAAATCGGGAGTTGCTGGCTATTAAACTCACGTTTGAACATTGGCGTCATTTTTTGGAAGGTGCTAGATTTCCTATTCAGGTTTTCACAGATCATAAGAATTTGATCTATGTGGATGCTGCCAAGCTCTTGAATGCCCATCAAGCTAGGTGGGCACTTTTTTTTTCTCGGTTTCATTTTTCTGTTACCTATATCCCTGGTACTAAGAATGTTAAAGCCGATGCTTTATCTCGCAGCTTCTCTCCTACGGTCGGTGCCGAGGAGGAGAGCATTTTACAGAAAGGAGTTGTGGTGGCAGCATTGGCCTCCGTTTTGGAGAATGGGATTCTGAAAGCTCAAAATGATGCTCCATCTAACACTCCCCATGGGAGGTTGTTCGTGCCTAGAGCCTTTAGGAGATTTGTTTGTGGAGTGTCATGAGTTTCGATTGGCAGGTCATCCAGGAATTTTGGAGACTAAGAGACTTATCAGTCGCAGGTTTTGGTGGCCTGGATGGCAGAAGGAAGTCATCAAGTGGGTGCGTCAATGTACTGTGTGTGCCAGGTCAAAGGCTTAACATACTCCTGCTTCGGGGTTGCTTTGCCCTCTGCAGGTTCCTAGTGCGCCTTAGACGCATCTCACAATGGATTTTATTACTGATCTTCCTGTGTCCGAGGGTTTTACTGTCATCTGGGTGGTCGTGGACCGTTTTAGTAAGATGTGTCATTTGGTTCCATTCATTAAGTTGCCCTGCCCCAAGACACTCAATAAGGCGTTTGTTAAGGAGATTGTCAAGCTCCATGGCGTTCCCACGGATATTGTTTCTGATAGAGGACCTCAGTTTGTGGCTTGCTTTTGACGTGCTTTTTGTGACAGGTTGGGAGTCCATTTGTCATTTTCGTCTGGGCATCATCCTGAGTCTAATGGATAGACTGAAAGAAAGAACCAGGATGTGGAACAGTTTTTGCGTTGTTTTGTGGCGGACAATCAAGAGGTGTGGTCTGAGTTTCTGCCTCTCGCAGAATTTGCTCTTAACAATCATACATCCTCCTCTGCTGGGTGTTCTCCGTTTTTTTGTTGTACTGGGAGACATCCGTCTTTTGGTTCGTTCTCCAAATTGGGGTCGGCGGTGCCGGAGGAGGAGAATTTTTCCGGTGATTTGGAGACAGTTTGGACTAATGTACGTTGCAACCTTCAAGAGGCTAACAAGAAGTCCAAGAAGTATTTTGACAGGAAACGTAAGGAGGTTTTGTTTACGATGGGTGACATGGCTTGGTTGTCCTCAAAGAACCTGCGGTTGAGGATTCCCTCTAAAAAACTGGGTCCTAAGTTTGTGGGTCCATTTAAAGTGCTTCAGGTTCTTAACCCGTCTAGGGTTAGGTTTGATGTCCCTACTTCCTGGAAGAATAATCCTGTGTTTCATGTTTCCTTGTTGAAAAAGGCTGATGTATCAGATAGGGATGCCACTGTCTCAGTTCCTCCTGTGGTGGAAGACGGCGAATATGAAATTTTTCGTATCTTGAATTCTAGCATAAGAAAAACATAGATTACAATCAACTTTATTAAGATATGAAACACAATCCAGGATGATAGCGGTATTGCCGGACTCTACAAGGAGCACAGGGTCATTGATGAAGCCAAGAACAGAATGAAGATCCTATTGCTCACAAGGATGGAAGCCAGACACAGGTTTATATAATGGAAGGATGTGGTTCCAATAAGCAGCACAGCCGATAGACCATGAGGAACGCTAAACCCTTTCCATGCCACAAGAAACCTGTTAACTGATGAATGGCCATGTAGATTTAAAGAGGACCTGTGTTCAGCTAATTGCAGCAATCTTCTAATCTCAGATGTACCACAGGTCCCAGCAGAATGTGGCACATTCATGACAGTTACTCTGTTACATGTTTTTACTTAATATTCAATATAGAATATTTTATGTTTTACCCTTGTGGTTTGACTAAAAATTTATTTTTGTATTAATGTACTTACGTACTGCCACTTTCTCTGGGATACAGCACTGTACTGCTCCTCTTTTCTGGCTTTTACAATATAAGTCTATGAAGTGTTAGAACGAGGCGCTATAGTCTTACATTAGAAAAAAGAAACTTCCGGCTCACGCATAGAGCATAGAATGAACCGGTTAGTCAGAATTATGGTGACGTCACTGGGAAGCGCAGCAGAGCGGCGCTAAATCACAGAGAAAGTGGCAGTAGGTGAGTACATTAGCACACTGACCCTACTCACCGTACACATATACATACATTTAATGAAGAACATTTTTCAAGGCAGGGCTTCTTTACCATAGTGGAGAGATACAAAGAAAGATGAATTGCAATTGCTTCCTGATGTACATTAATTTAACAAGCCGCAGTGTTAGGGCTCATTCGGACGAACATATTAAACGTCCGTGTGCTGTCCGTATTCAAAACGAATAGACTACGGACAGCAAACTGACCAGTGCAAATCAATATGGGAGTTCCTATGAACGTTTCTACACATGGACTGATGGTCTGCATGGACAAAAATTGCAGCATGCACTAATTGATTCCATATTTTAGATCAGTTTCGCCCATTGTAAGACAATGGGAGCGCAAAAAAAGATCACATACAGGTTAATAGCCATACATCATGCATTTTGCATGCATACATTACAATTAGAAAGCTAGGAAGACTGTGACCATTATTATGCATTGAATTTTTCATGTAAAAAATGAATGCTGTGTGTATATACTAACCGGACATACAGACTTTTTTCTGGATGTAACATGCACGATTTTGCATATGATGGTATGAAAACAGTCATGAAAACATTATGATCTGAAATGAATGTATTTTACAATCCTGTGCATTAATATTTTTATTCTATAACTGGATGTATGAATTGAAATGGTTAGGTTATGTTCACACAGAGCGGTAGCACTGTGCTCGCTCCGGATTTGGGGGAATTATAGTAACAGCAAAGTGGTTGAGATTTTACTAAACTTCATCAACATGCTGGAGAAAAAAATGTGCAGCAGAAATTGATCTGCAGTTCAGATTTTAAATATGCAACATGTCAATTTATGTTGTGGATTTTTACTAAAGATTTTCCCTTTTGTAAGGCCTCATTCAAACTAAAAGAGGTCCAGGGCTATTTCATTTTTTTTACTGTGGGCCTAAGCACTAAAAGGCAAGTTGTTGAAACCTTCCTGCCTGTTGTGTCCTGTGCCGATCTCTGCCAGCACAGAGCAATCACAGACAGTGTCGGACTTGGGTGCTGGCCGCAACACCATTTTGGACCAATATATTGACTCATTTAGACATTTGGTGCAGTCCATGATATTGGATAAAAAAAAAGAAAGGAAACACCCAACCTCTGTGTGCAGGAGAGAAGGGCAATTCACAGCCTGAAGAACAACAAGGAGATCACTATTAAGCCTGTGGATAAAGGTGGTGCCATGGTCCTTCTGAATACAACTGACTACATTAAAGAAGCACACAGACAGCTGATGGACATACAATACTACACCAAACAAGATGATAAATAAGGGAGTTGAAAAGAGTCATCAAAGGTATGTGTACAGATTCCACATACCTTCTGGACTTCATACCTGAGAATCCCAGGATAGGTATTTTCTATACACTTCCGAAGATTTATAAGCCAGGTAACCCAGGGAGGCCAATCATCTCCAGGGTGGGAATACTCACCGAAAAAATCTCAGGGTGGGTAGAAAATGTCCTTTAACCACTGGTAAGAAAGACAGCCAGTTATTTACAGGACACCACGGACCTTTTAAGAAAGCTATCCACAATAGGTCCTCTCACTAAGAGTGCCATCTTAGCCACCATGGATGTGGAATCCCTATATTCAACCATCCGACATGAAGATGGATTATCCGCCTGCCAAATATTTCTTGAAGCTAATGGGATCCCTTCCGAATCTGTATTAGGACTCACCAGATTTATCCTCACACATAACTTCTTCACTTTTGGCGAGGAGCTATATCTGCAGCGCACTGGAACTGCTATGGGCACCAAAAAGTATGCCAACTTTGTCATGGTGAAATTGGAAAATGATTTTCTAGCATCATGCTCTATCAAACCCCTGGCCTATTTTCGTTACATTGATGACATCTTAATAATCTGGACTAAGTTTGAACAAGAACTTCTAAAATTCCATGACAAATTCAATAGATTTCATCCCATCATAAACTTAACATTGGAGCACTCAAAAATGGAAATCAACTTTCTGGATACCACCATAAATATTCAAAATGGTTCAATGCAGACATCAGTGTATGGGAAACCAATTGACCGTCCCACATACCTCAGATGGGACAGCTTCCACCCGAAACACATTAAAAAGTCCATCGTTTACAGCCAGGCCCTTAGATATAATCGTATCTGTTCCAGTCCAATGTACAGGGATGAACACCTAACCCATCTTAAAAAGACATTTTTAAACCAAGGCTACCACTCCACCTCCATTGATGACCAGATCATTAGAACCACAAGGATCCCTAGAAGTCAATTACTTCAGTACGGAGAAAAAGAGGAAAATAATTGTGTACCTCTGGTGGTGACCCACAATCCACAGCTTGAGGTACTGAGAAAAACTGCTAAAAATCTTCACCACATCCTACACAAGGATGACCGGCTAAAAACAATATTCAAAGACCCTCCCTTGCTGTGCTATAGGCAACCTCCAAATTTAAGAACCATCATGATCCGAAGTTCAGTACCCTCAGATACACCAAGAGGAACTTTTCCTTGCAATGTGAAGCACTGCAAAACCTGCACCCATATAGAGACCAAAGACAGGATACAGACTCCCAACACACAGCAGGAATATAAGATTCCCAGGACATTCACATGTTCCTCTTCTTATGTGGTGTACTTAATTCTGTGCACTATATGTCATATTGGGGGTCTCTATGTGGGAGAAACAGGACATAAACTAAGAGCAAGGATGAGGTCTCATCGCCACATGATTACAGATAAAAAAAAACCCAGGTACCGGTGGCCAAACTTTTCTGTGGTCCAGGACACAACATCAACAATATGAAAGTTGTTATATTAAAAGGCAACTTTAAATCGTAAAAACATCGAAGGGTCTTGGAATACAAACTGATTAGGGTCTTTGGCACCCTCCACACAGGTATAAATCTGTCAGGAGGATTTATGTCTCACTACAAAATCTGAGGAATCTGCTCCAGAGACAGTGATGGCACCAGTCCTATGATCTTACATGGATATTGCTCAGTTTTTTGTTTATTTAAATGTCAATTTATTATGCCATGCATCTGCTTTTCTTTTTTCTTTTTTTTCCTTCTTTATGTGCATTTATTTGTGTTTCTTCATATATCATGTTATACCATACCATGCCTGAGGAAGGTACCTAAGTTGTCCCGAAAGCTTGCCTTGTATCATCATTTATTTTATTTATGTTAGCCATTAAAAGGTATCATAGCTACAAGATTATCTGAGAGCAATCTTTTTTCAACTGGCTAACACGGCACCAAACCACTTGTTTTGCTTTTAAGGGCCCACCAGAAACATCAACTCCAGGGCTCCACTTTTCAGTTACTTGCAAATATGACTTTATCCTCATTCACAAATTTCTATAGCAATAAACTGGGTAGATTGTTATATAAATAATATGTTGCCATTGTCTGTACATAGTGAAACAACTGTATTGTGAAAAGTGCTGCTCATATAAGAGGGTGGTGGCCCACTCTGGCCCAGGGGCCCACCGGAGGATTCTCCTGTTCTCCTGTGGGACAGTCTGAGCCTGGTCCACTCCAAGGACCCTTACCTGAAGGCTTCATCTACATACCTCACACTTAGTTCATTTATACCACATCTGTGAATTCTGCTGTTTATTTTCCCCACCAATCTGGAGACAATGTATCTCACTTTGTATTCAAATAGCTGAATTCATCTACCTGTTCTTTCCCTACCATATGCTTACAAGGGATGACGACATCCTAATTAATCCTTGTTCACATACTGTATTTAAATTACAGAGACGTGCTGACTAGTTGTTATCAACCCTTAATAATTGTAATACAATGAGACATTTCTTGTTGTCTCACTGAAACCTTTGTACTTTAAAATGTCACAAACATTGACATGGAGAATCCTAACTACCATTTCTAAGGCCATTTTAGAAATTGACCCAATGCCTAGTGATTAGGGAACTGTTAGCTACAGTAAACTCTATTTTGTTATAATGCACAATGATATTAAATATTTTACATCTGTATATCTTACAAATAGAGACTGTAATGATGATGATGATCTCTAAAACGCTGTGGAAATGACTTGACAAGGTCTACAAATCGAGGAACATTTCACTGACGATGAAGACACAGCTCGTACATAGTTTAGTCTTTTCTGTGGTAACATATGGATGTGAAAGCTGGATCATAAAGAAACAAGACAGAAGAATCAAAGCCTTCGAAATGTGGTGCTGAAGAACAATGTTATCAATACCATGGATGGCAAGAAGAGCAAACAAATCAATTTTGGAACAAATCAAGCCAGATATGTGACTCGAAGCAACATTCACCAAGCTACGACTTTCCTACTTTGGACACATCATACAAATAGAGCAATCACTGGAGAAGGACATCATGGTCGGAAGAATAGAAGGAACAAGGTGAAGAGGAAGACCAGCATCCTGATGGCTTGATACTATCCAGATAATGGCGGAGAAGACCCTAGTGGTCCTTTCTAATCTTGCACAAGATTGATCTCCCTAGAAAGCGTTCATCCATCAAGTCACCTTGGCTCGAGACCGAGCGGAAGGCCATTAAAATGAAATAAACATAAATAACTAACTAAATTTGTACATCTTACTTCTTTTGGGAATGTTAAAAGGGTGCATTGTAGCACTCTGTAGTCCAAGGTAAAAAGACTTTGTAATATATTAACCTTTTGATGTCCATAGTGTTCCTGCACTCCTAGACAAAACTCCAGAATTACTGTTTTGATGTACGTAGGGACATTACTTCAAACCGGCCCATGTTGTAAGGTGACTCAGTATTTATGGGCATAGCATTATTGCGTACAGTGAATGCTGTGGAGCAGTAATGTGGGATTTCTAATTAACAAGTGAGTTTATACATTTGCAATCAAAATTATTACTGCATGTTAGGTTTATTAGCTAAATTTACAAACTTTCTGCTGTTTGCAATAAACCAAACAAACAATCTAAAGAATTCAACTAAAGGCCCCGTCACACTTAGCGACGATGCAACGATCCCGACAACGATACGACCTGTCAGGGATCGTTGCTGCATCGCTATGTGGTCGCTGGTGAGCTGTCAAACAGGCAGGCTCACCAACGATCAGGGGAGCAGCGACATCGTGGAAAGAATCTTTCCACGATGTCCTGCTCCTGGTTACCAGCCTGCTGAAGCAGGAGCAGGCTGGTAACCATGGTAAACATCGGGTTACTAGGGGCACACACGCACCTAGTAACCCGTTGTTTATCATGGTTACCACTCTGCTACAGTGAGCGGGAGGTTACCGCTCACTTTAGCAGGCTGGTAACCATGGTAAACATCGGGTTACTAGGGGCACACGCGCACCTAGTAACCCGTCGTTTATCATGGTTAGGAGCCTGCTAAAGTGAGCGGTAACCTCCCGCTCACTGTAGCAGAGTGGTAACCATGATAAACAACGGGTTAATAGGTGCGCGTGTGCCCCTAGTAACCCGATGTTTACCATGGTTACCAGCCTGATCGCTGCTCCCGCTGGTCACACACAGCGATCTGTGCTGACCAGCGGGAGGGCAACGACCAAAAAATAGTCCAGGACACTTTGCAGCGATCAGCGACCTCACAGCAGGGGCCTGATCATTGCAAAGTGTCACACATAGCGACATCGCTGGTGAGGTCGCTGTTGCGTCACCAAAACCGTGACACAGCAGCGATCTCGCTATGTGAGATGGGGGCTTAATACAGCAAGTGGTTTCTCCAGATTCAACACAAATGAATGCACTGGTGTGTCATCACTCAATAAAATAAAACATGAAGTTGTGGACATTTAGGTAGAAGGCCAAAGTAAAGTTTTTGCACCATGACCCAGCATATCTACCCTTCTTCTTGGCTAGAAAATGTATTACATGCCACTTTTAATGGATACTGCAGATACATAGGGTTTGAAACTCCATCCACTAGATTCCAGGGGTTTCCTCTGACCACAGAGGAGGATGCTGACTGATGGAATAAACTGGCGGGAACAAGGGTCACACGAGGTCGGTAGCAGGAGGTCAAACTCAGAGGCAGAATTGTTAGGCAGTAGAATTATCAGAAAACTGCCCGAGGTCAGAATAAAGTAAATACAGGCAGAATAGGGTCAAACAGACAAAAGATAACCAAAGTAGTATTTACTGTTAAGCCCCCATCTCACATAGCGAGATCGCTAGCGAGATCGCTGCTGTGTCACGGTTTTGGTGACGCAACAGCGACCTCACCAGCGATGTCGCTATGTGTGACACTTTGCAATGATCAGGCCCCTGCTGTGAGGTCGCTGATCGCTGCAAAGTGTCCTGGACCATTTTTTGGTCGTTGCCCTCCCGCTGGTCAGCACAGATCGCTGTGTGTGACCAGCGGGAGCAGCGATCAGGCTGGTAACCATGGTAAACATCGGGTTACTAGGGGCACACGCGCACCTAGTAACCCGTTGTTTATCATGGTTACCACTCTGCTACAGTGAGCGGGAGGTTACCGCTCAGTTTAGCAGGCTCCTAACCATGATAAACAATGGGTTACTAGGTGCGCGTGTGCCCCTAGTAACCCGATGTTTACCATGGTTACCAGCCTGCTAAAGTGAGCGGTAACCTCCCGCTCACTGTAGTAGAGTGGTAACCATGATAAACAACGGGTTACTAGGTGCGCGTGTGCCCCTAGTAACCCGATGTTTACCATGGTTTCCAGCCAGCTCCTGCTTCAGCAGGCTCGTAACCAGGAGCAGGACATCGTGGAAAGAATTTTCCACGATGTCGCTGCTCCCCTGATCGTTGGTGAGCCTGCCTGTTTGACAGCTCACCAGCGACCACATAGCGACGCAGCAACGATCCCTGACAGGTCGTATCATTGTCGGAATCGTTGCAGCGTCGCTAAGTGTGACGGAGCCTTTACTACTAGCACTGGAAACGGACTCTCAGGAGTTTAAATAGACTGCAGCCGTACCCAGGGCTTACAGTACAGAGAAACACTAACTAGCCAGGAATCAACCCTCAAGCTTCTAGGCTGGACGAAACCACAAGTCCTAGGAGTAAAACAGAAATACCATATTGTCACCTAGCATACCCTGCCAACCGAAGCTGACACAGAAGAACAAGCACCAGCATGGATGTCAGACTTTGGCTGTTATAACCTACTGAAAACATGATGCATAGCCAGACACCAGCTTCTGGCAGTATTCCTGAGAAGTCTTAGCCCATTCCACATGGGTAATGGCTTCCAGTTCACTAATAATTTTGGGTTTGCGTGCTGCAATAGCCTTCTACAAATCCCAATATAAAATTTCTATGCAGTTCAATTAAGGTGATTTTGACGGACAATCCAATATCTTCCAGGGCTTCTGAAAATTTCTGAAAATGATCGTTCAGATACAGGTGAAAGAATAGTGCACAAGTTCAAAATTGAACATGCAAATGTCCTGCAGCAAAATTTGGTTGCAGCAGGAACTGAGGTTTTAGCGTGCACATTATGCTGCAAAATAAATGCACCTGACTTGAAACCCATGGAAAATTTTTGGTGGGATTTGCAGAAAATGGTTGCAGTCTGGCTTTGCATCTTGTTTTCAGCAGGTCATAACAGTCAAGGGTGCTTTACTAAGTATTAAAGATCATGTCATGAAGGGGGTTGATGGTATAATCATTAAAAGTGGCATTTAGTGTTTTTTGAGAAACCACTCGTTACTTTAGAGTTGTTGAACTATTTAAATTGTTCTTGTTTGATTGGTTTATTGCTAACAGCAGACAGTTTGTTGATTTACAAACCTAACCTAATTTGTAATGGGAGTTGAATGATTTTGATTACATCTGTAACATTACATTTTAAAGAAAATTGTACCAAAATCTATCAATCTGAAAAATGTTAAACAAAACAATCATGTCTACAAATAGTTTGATTTTTTAAATGCTAAAAGCAGTTTAAAGCGAATAGCAGTTTTTTAGACAGAAAATAATAATTTGGCACACCTTTATATAATATTAAAATATAATAATTATTTATTTTTAAATATTATAGCACAATATATAAACAAATGATAGAATCTAAATTTTAAAATTCCCAAAGAAAAGAAAAAACAAACAAGTTCTGGTGATTCTGCCTAACAGATGTTGCTGTTTCTGTTTTTACGTTCTTACACCACATGACCGGCAAACATGGATACAAAAAGGTCCTTCTTTGATCAAACACAAAATACCTTCCCTTGAGAAAGCGATGATCTAAGCGAAACGCGTATCGGGGGCCAGTGGGAGTTCATCTCCACTAGCTTTTTTCCTTTGTCAAGCCTCCACTTGGGTAAGAGTGTTTCTATACTTCCTTGAATTGCCACTGGGCAAATTACAAAATAGTTACTCATATTATGTCATATAAGTGTTAACTCCCCTGTGGATGGTTTGTTTGCTTCCCAGTATATACTTGTTAATGATCTTTGCCAATAGGCTGGCTGGCACCTTAAACTTTGTTGCACTTTACTTAGCAATGTTACTAAAATAACAGTGGAAGTTGCAAACCCTTTATGGCTGACATTTATTTCTATCAGTCCTGTTCTTAAATGGTTTTACTATCTGTGACCTCAGTGTTGTATTTGATAAAAAAAAATTTCTTGATTATTCATACCATATACTCCTGTTTCTCCTCTTATTGTTTAAACACTTTTCGGAGTGGTATTCCCTTATGGGCCACGGGATCCATATGTGATACTGCGGACCCATAATCATGTTATTAATGGGTTCTTAGTTATTCATGATCATTATATAGTTGTATGGTACATATATCAGCAACTGAGCAGTTCTGTCACCAGGAAAAGCGGATCACCCCCGCCGATCAGGCTTTGACCTAGCATAAGGATAGGCCATCAATTTTACATTAATGAACAACCCCTTTAAGAAAGTTGTCCAAAAGTAATCAATGGTTCACATTTCAAAGTAATTGTAAAAAAGAAGCAACCATGCAATTTACTTGTTATAAAAAATCCTCCCAATTCTCAAGAAAGCAGGGATTTTTAATGTTATAATGAGCAGAGCACTTGAAGACTTTTTGCTGCAGAGCTTGCAAGCTGACTCATGTAGCAACATTGGAGAGTGCACAGTTCTGCCCAGTGATGTAACCATGCCACTGGTCCAAACTGTCAATCTAGCAGGAGCACACTGTTGGAAAAAGAAGGAAGCGAGGCGGCACGGGAGCAGTGTGCGCTAGAAGATAAATCTTGAGAAAACTCTAATAAAAACAATCACAGTGATGCAGTGTCAGACTGAAGAACATTGGGCCCATCAGAGAATTTGATTCTGAGGGCCCACCTTTCTCCCTCACTCAAGAGCCCCATAGCAGCTGCAAGGTTTTCACTATGAACTCTCCTGAAGGAGAAGCCAGGGCCCACCGGAGGATTCTCCGATTCTCTGGTGGGCCAGTCCAACCCTACCTGAGTGATGTCACAAAAGAACAACAATATAATATCATCATAAAACTAACCTAAGAATGCTATAGTGATTGGATAAAAGACAAAGGACAAAGTGGGAAGAAATGTAATGAAATCACTGATTGGTGTATTATTGTGCAAGAATAATGCAGAATGTGATGTCACAGCCTATAGATAATGCAGAAAGTCATGCAATAACACAGAAATAATGCACACAGTAATATTACTTCATAGGAAAAATATGTCACAGAATAAGGATAATGCATATCATGATGTCATAGTTAATGTATCATGTATACAGATGTAATACCCCAGAGTTGGGTATTATTATAATTTTGAGTACTGTTACTTATAATATTGGAGTTAAAGGGGTTTTCCCACAAACAAAAGTTCATTTTAGTCAATAGATCTTGACATAATAATAAGTTCCACAATTGAATGTGTTTAAATAAAATGTTCCTGTGCTGAGATAATCTTATAAATGTGCCCCTGCTGTGTACTGTGTAATGGCTGTGTCTGACCATACAGGAACATGGTCTGATCATACCACAGCTCCTGGACAGGGAGGAGAAAAAGAGTATATAGACAGGACAGCACGGGATCACAGCTGCTGCTTTCTGTGAGGTATAACATTTCCCGGCCTGTTTTTAAACAATGTTTTACTACAAATAAAGAATCAGCTGTGATCCTCTGCTGTCCTGTCTGTATCCTCTCTTTTCCTTCCTCCCCTGCTCAGGACATGTGGTATGATCAGACCATGTTCCTGTACGGTCAGACACAGCCATTACACAGTACACAGCAGGGGCACATTTATAAGATTATCTCAGCACAGGAACATTTTATTTAAACACATTCAATTGTGGAACTTATTATTATGTCAAGATCTATTGATTAAAATGAACTTTTGTTCGTGGGAAAACCCCTTTAAGTACTATTTCATGTAAGAATTGGTCTAAGTGTCATTGTATATCAACACTCATTGCTGCAGCCCAGGTAGTGATAAGCTAGAATCCTGACTGAGGCAGTTGCTAGGCGGATGACTTGGTGGGTGGAGCCTCTGGGTTTACTAAAAATAGCTGCAACCGTTATTCCAGTCAGAGCTCCAGTGAACACCTCAGAGGACAGCTGGGGACCAGCCAGTGAAGCGGCCAGAAAACATGTGAGGGGATTAATTTTCCCTTTCCAGCAGGCAGGAGAGGGATGGACTGACCCGAGCAAACCTGTAGGATAGCCTGAGGACTAGCACCCAAGAGCAGATGGAATTCCCTGGTCTGCACAGCACCCTAAGTCTACCAGAATACCACGCTGTGGATGCAGGGCCTGGAGGGTGGTCCTCCATAATGGAGATGGGAAAACAGGAATTCTACAAAATAATGAAGGTCAGAGGAAACAGGGATATAAGGGTCTGCTGGGGAAAGCCACCCCAGTGGGATAGAAGAAGACTCTATCGTGTCAGCTTGGATAACAGGATAGGCTCTGTTCACACTTGCTGTTTATCACGCCTCATATATGCCATTTCCAGCATCTGTTACTAAATGTCCATCTTAGGAACTTTGTCATCTGCACGTTATGTTGTACCATCCTACGGCTGTAATCCTTCTTTGGCTGTGATCCTTTTTAAGGTTGAACAGTTACAGTAAAAGTTTCATCTGTTTTAAAGTACATCTGCCTCCTGACTCTCCTGTTACCCTCCGCCCCAACATCACGGGAAACGCTGCCATTACCACCACATAAAAAGAGGGAACAGTGAACTCAGCGTTAACTCCCCGCACACCCATTATATTTTAGTGTGCACCAGAGCACCAGGCACTGGGCACGGCCCCCAAAACCCCATGCGACAGTAAGAAAGGATCCGACCCATGCCCGGTGTACTGGGTGTCCTGTGCTCGGGGGTGTCACTCAGAGATGAAAGGACCTGTCTTGAAAAAGTGATTTTCCAAGATATGGTGGACTTTGAAGACAGTGATTAGAAGGAAAAAAAATTCACATGGATCTAGAGGTCTCCTATTTTGTGTGTCAGTCCAATTTGTCCACTTTAAACTCTTGTTGGTGTGGATTGTTTATACGAAAATATACATTTCAAGTATCACGCAATGAATAGAGTCTTTGTCTATTATGCCGAGATGTAAAAATCCGTTGTGCTCGTCATTGTTTTTGTTCTTTTTCTTGAAATACAAACTAAAACATGCAAGAAATGTAACAAATCTTTTCAACAAATGCTTCTCAGAATGAAGTTTTAGATATCTGCTTGTGTCAATGTTATTAAATGAAAGCATTCGTTTTCACTCTTTTGAAGGAGTGTTTTTGTGCTTTCTGCTCGGAAAGACTAGTTTGCTTTCCATCAAGTGCTCAACGACATTTTCAAAGAAAGCAGAAATAAACTTTGTCTGACGGAGCAGTCACAAGCGATGAAATAAAGAACACTGTGGCTGGAAATGAGAAACAATTGCCTTTAAATACTTTATTGAAGTAGCATAAAGTCCCACTCAGGGTTCAGAGCACTGTACAAGTTGTAAAACAGTAAGAAACGATTTACTTATATACTTAACCAGGTCAATTCAAAATGTATCCCCAGTTCAGCCCTGTCATCACCGATTATGCGCTCCTGAACGTTGAAATTGCAATATCAAGAAAGAAAAGTCGTGGAATGATGGAAATCAGAGGATGGATAGACATGTTAATGATCTGCAAATTATGAAAAATTGGAAACATTTTTCAAACATCTCAATTAATTCAGTATCGAGTTTGAACACCACACGCAGAAAGACTCTCACTTATACACCTTAGCATGCTATCCATGAGATCAATGGTTGTTTGAGGAATGTTCTGCCATGCTGAATTCACTTGTGCTCACAAATCATCAAGATCCACTGCTGGCAGCTGTCTCTGCAATTGTCAACCAATTACATCCCAGATGTGCTCGATGGGAGACATATTCGGAAGCCCTGCAGGCCCCGGTAGCATATTTTGGCCACACAGGCTACTCACAGTATCACAAGCAACATGTCAAAGCCCTGATAACCTCCTCTTATCTGTCAACATCCCCGGTGCCTCTTCTACTTGGTAAGACCAATGCAATGTCATTATTGTGGCATG
Organism: Phyllobates terribilis; assembly: GCF_046119375.1. Lineage (NCBI taxonomy): Eukaryota > Metazoa > Chordata > Amphibia > Anura > Dendrobatidae > Phyllobates > Phyllobates terribilis. The sequence goes on along the minus strand of NW_027362768.1, from coordinate 100,782,798 downwards.
ATACGCACACATGACATCATGTCGGGTTTATTCAACTGAAGAGGAGCTGGCAGGTACAAGGAGGTTCAGAGTGTTTTGGTCTTGACAGCCATGGACTACCAATGTAGCCACTGGATCAGAATCCAACACATCTTTTTGCTCAACTATAGTTGTAAATCTTCATTAGAAAGTCATTGAAACTTCCAGTTAACAATTTTTGAAGTGCCAATATTGGCAGGCAACACCTAAAGTTCACTGCCTAGAAATAAGCTCAGTAGTCAGTGATTACAAACTCCTACAGAGACCAGCATAGAATCCACTACTGTGCAGACAGACTAGTGCGATGTGTAATTAATGGATATCTATCTTTGTAATAAGTAAACAATTTTGAGATCCCTGAATTCGACATTAACAATGTAAAATTTGAATAAAAGTGGTGTCTGCAAGTGCTTGCGCACCATGTTGTGTTGTATATCTGATGAACATGGAAGGCCTGACACCAGTTCCAGACTGGCCATCGGTCAATTTTAGCAAATTCCAGATGGGCCAGTCCGGCTGTGGGCCTCATTGTCTGCTACACTGTTAACAGTATTGGCATCTTCAATGTTAACAGCTGTGATATCAATGCGCTTCTACTAATCATTATCCACTTCTGATATTTTGTTCATGGTGGCATCACATAAAAAATTGATGACTGCCATTTTTGTCAGATGACATCTTCCATTGGTATACCAATATTGTATACAATACCATATAAAATACTATGTAATTTTTATAATATTGTGGAAAAGTAATGTGGAAATCTTATATAATTTAAAAAGTGACAATATAACATATAACATTATTCCAGTGATGTGTCACTTACTGGTGTTCTTTTTGTAGTTTCAATAAAACAGTGTTTTATTAGAAGGAGATTATCACTGGAGGACTAGATGTCTTGTGTCACATAGTCCAGCCCTGCCCCCACCAGTAAATAGCAGCTTTTTGCTTATGCATGATGCACACAGAAAGCTGCCAATCAGTGGTGTGGGTCGGGTTATACAGTGCTCAACATTCTGAGCACTGCAGAGAAATTAGTGATTTTGTCAAAACTGCAGTAAGCAGGCCTGCAAGTTACACATTGCTGGAATTAGGGTTTCCATCCATACATCATGCTGCTCCCTGGTTACATTGTAAAACATGCTGACAGATTTCTTTTGAGAAGATTATAATAGGAATTAGGTTTATTATGATAGGTTGTTACCCTGTACACAACATAAGTATAATGCAAATAATGAAGTCACAAAACAGGATGCACACAATGAAGCCACGGTACAAAAATAATGCACACTATGATATCAAAGCATATTTATAATAAATGCAATTATGTCACAAGAAAACATAAAGTTTTTTTCACAGAGATATGCAAAAGATGTTGCAGTGCATGGATAAAGGCCAAAGCACAATAGGATAATCATTGATGTCGCAAGTTGTCATTGGTGTGTCAGATGTGACAGACAGTCGCCCTGCAGTTGGTTGCAGAAGATCTCTTCGTTTGGCATTACAGACACCTTCTTAGATATATCTCACTCTAGGACCCAGCGGCTACCTCTATCCTGCTAATTGACACCCAGGCCTGGGTGGTTAAATACTTTCTGTTTGCTACAGGGAGGTGCCGGTGATATTCACATGTTCCCTTGTGACAGCTTGGAGCTATTGCAGTCTGCTTACTTCCTCTCTGGTGCTAAGAGGATGTGTGGTGTAATCTCTCTGAAGTCGGCTCAAGCTAAGTTACTTTCCCTCATGTTTGTCTCCCTTGTTGTCTTTAGTTTTTAGTGGGGACTGATTAGTGCTTATCCCCCCCTTCCCTATCCAGGGCCAAGTTCTAGGGTAATATAGGGTTTAGGTTCCTTTGCGGCGATTGGTGAGGAACCAATATAGGGTCAATAAGGGAGACAAGGTGATATCAGATCAGCCTAGGAGGTCTCCACTCGCCCTTTCCATAGTGTCTGGGCTCTCTTCCCCTCTTCCCTTCGTATTGCACTTAGCCTTTCCACACCTTGCATGGCATAAGTAAGGGGTAACACACATTGGTGTCAATGTACAGGAATATTGCACAGCCTGATATCACAAGGATAATGCAAATTGTGATGTCACAATACAGGAAAAATACAAGAGTAATGTACATAGTAATATTACCTCACAATAGCATTAGAAAGATAATATAGCTATTCAGTATTGTCTAAGCATGGCATGTACGAGTGCACTTTTCATATAATTCCTTTGTAATCGAATCATGTGACCTGTACTTTTCTAATGTTTTAGAAGCAAATTGCCGTTAATGATCTTTTCTTTATTGTCACATCTGCAAAAATGTCTGTGCAATACTTGATAAATGATCAGCAGTAAATTTGAGTTTACAAGCAATAATGCGAGCATTAAATGGAACAATACACCAAGTAACTGTAACAGTCTATTATTGTGTGCTTCTTACTGTAGTCAAATAAAGTCTAATTAAATGACCCTGGCATCAGGGGGGAACTCTTACAGCATTGCTGTTCTGGAAAATCACTTCTTTCAAAATCATGGCTATATTGGTATTTTTATAGTTAACTGTGGATTTTAGAACAAAATGCAAGCTTAAGGTAGTATAAGAAAAGCCCACTCATTTCTCTGGACTACTATTGCTAGAGGAGGTTGGTGTGAGAGATGGTAATTGGATTGACACAGCTGTTGTGACCACATGATAAGAATATGTCTGACATTGAACAGCGAGAGGTCAGTAGTAGCAGTTTGTTGTAATGCTGGGTGATGGTGAAGTGACCCACTGCTATCCAGCAAGAGCTGTGTGTTGGTCACACTTGGCAGTACCTGTCGCACTGCCACTCGCCAATGAGGGCTGGGTATACCCTGCACCCGCCTCCCGGTCCTGGCAAGGGGGAACTTTAACAGAGCCCTTCCCAGGCGGGGAACAGTACGGCAGCTGGTGACTGAACACACAAACAGCAGACAGGGCAACCACACCAGAACCAAAAACCACAGCGCAAATGCATAAACTAAGGTGAACGATGATAAACCAAGCACAGGCACCAAGTCATGAACCACCTCAGAAGCACAGAAACACCGACCTTATCCACCCACCAGAACTGAAATAATCAGCAATGAAAAGTAGGAAATGGCAGGTTTAAATCTGCCTCCCACCAGCCACATTACCACGCTGGGGCAACGCCCAATCTCCATCCCCAGACCACAGAGACACCAGAGGAGGGGAGAGAAGACTGGTGGGAATCTCCCACTTTCTGACTGCACCAGCAGGTATGGCGTCCCGCACCCGCTGGCAGCAACTAACACCAGGGCACCCGGCGTCCAGAGGTCCCCACACAGCATAATCTCTGGAAGCAGCAGCGTCCTGCCTCATAGCGATGCTAGGAGTGTATCTCCTAGAATGTGATATCCAGACTGAGTGAGCACCCCCACTAGTTTCACCCACCGGAGATGACACTCCGCCCCCAGGGTCAGTGAAGGGTGACGGGTAACCTGCTGGAGAGCCGAAGCCCGCACAGAAACATGGGGAACCGCTCAGCTACCATTCCTGGCATTTGTGCCATCTACTCTATATAGGCAGAGCTGCTGAGGTCAGTGATACGATGTAGCGGTCATGTGCACTATAATCATAATGTTACCACTGCTGCTTGTATTCAAAGCCTGGAGCAGCAATGGATAGGCGTCATTGCAGCAGCAATCAGTAAATAACAGTTCTTTTAATTATTTTAATCTAAGCAAGCCAATAAACTGAAGAAACGTATCCCATAAAACACTTTTAAAGAATTCTATGGTGCACATGTACATGATATTGCAGAGGGAGGTAATAATTGTAGGCCTAAATATAAGAAGAAGGAAGCAGCAGTCCAAGCTCATTGCCAAGAAGAGTATTAGTCCAAAATTTCAGCTACAATATTACCCTTTCTCAGGATAATAATTGTAGGCCTGTTGTAGCTAACCTGCTGAGGTGGATTTGCTAAGCCATGGGACTGGATTAGCTGCAGCATGGACTGGAGACATTGGTACAGTGAAGTACAGAAGAGATCGACAAGCGGGTTGGCACGTGGAACAGCAGAGCTGGATATGTAGGTTGGCACCTAGAAAAGAGTGGAACAATGGAGCTTGATATGCTGGATGGCATGTGGAACAGTGTGTGACAGTGTAACTGAATATGCTGGAAAGCACTAGCACACCAGAGTACAAGAGTGAGGTAGCCAATATGGACCCTGCATTACCTGAATACTCAGGTGGCATGATGCAGCCTGAGTCAGCCTAAAAGGCCTTGAGGAGCGACGTCAGAGGTGCATGCTGGGTGACCATGATAACCCAACATTACCAAGAACAGAAGAAGTTGTGCCCACCTGTAATGAAGGAAGCAGAGCCTGACGCTCTGGAACAGATGAGTAACAGGGCCGATGTCTTTGGTATATAAACAAGTATAAAACACTATAGAGACTACAATTATGTTTTTCAGGTTGTATCGGACACCATTATGACAATGGTAACTTTTTACGTTCATAGATTTACTAGAAAAAAAGAAAAGTAAAATGTACAACATTTATTTTGAAAATGAAGCTATGTCTAGACAAATGATCATCAGCACAGTGCTTCTTTCCAGACAGGTGTTCTATTCTAAATCTAAGTGGCTATTATAGAAGATACCATCAAATAATCCTCACAGTCTTACACAAGAATGTTTCATCCAATTCAGTAATTAAAGTGAAGCCTAATTTCCCCATTTAATTAGTAGTCATTGTTATTCAGTGAAAAAATATAATCAAAGATAAAATATCGGATGCTTATCTGCTTAAAAGTTTTGGCAAGAGTTAGTCCTTTCATTGTAAAGACACATTTGGGTGAGTTTTATAGCTTCAACATACAAACGACCTTCTGGAATTTATTTTAATGTTTGAGAATAGTAATGTAGCAATGTTTAGTATAGTAGTAAGGACATCACCTCATTATACATATGCTTCGAAATAGTTAAATGATTTCTACTATATATATTTCTCACCATCATATGGCAACGCTTCTATTGTGTGATGGATTATATATCTGTATGAGAAGTTAGAAATATCCATAATGGAATTTTAACTAAACTTTCTTTTTCTGTGAGTTGATCACCTTGTAGGATTTGTTATAGAGATTAACACTTCATTGGACTTAGGGCTCATGCAGATATCCATGGATCTCCATCCAATCTTGGACCACAATGCACGGACTGGCTGCTGGTCTCCCAACTGGAGCATAGCGGCTATATATATTTCAATTAGGCTGCCACACCTGGGTCAAGAAACCCACGGCTAACCCGGCATTGTGATCTGTGATCGGACTAAGATCCAATGACATCTGCATGAGCCCTTATAAGTAGCCAGACCATGAGATTCTTATAGGCAGATCCAAAAGTTTAGAGAAAAAGTGAAGTTGTTTCAGACCAGTGCTGTGGCTCAAGAGACACCTAGATAACTTATTCTTGAAGAAGTTTATTAAAATCTTTGTGGCATTTTTGTTTATTCAAATTTATGTACTGTGGGGTTATATTAAAATTTTTTCAACCTTTGAGTCTTAAGGCTGCAAAATGAGATTAACTAAGAATCCGTCAGTGACCTCGTTCTGAAGGGGAGTTTGTAACTCTCTTTATTCTTTAACTGTCTTTTGCTGAGATTCTCTCAGCTGATTTTCGACCACAAAACACATCAAAGGGGAGCTGAACATTCATGTGTAAAGAAGATGAGTGAATTTATTTGAGTTGAATTGAATTCTACTCAAATTTTACAAAAATCCATATTCTCCAGAATAAGGATATTTTTTGCTATTCACTCTGCAAAAATTTTGCAAAATAGCAAGTTGACTGCCATTTGCTGAAATGTAGAGGACTGGCAGAAGGTTAAGGAAAAAACAAAAAACTAATGTTCACTTCACGATTTACCTCTCTGGCCACCCTCGTTGCCCACTCCCCCTCACATCGACCTTGCCACCTCTTGTTACTGCTGCCGCATGCTGAAACCTATGCGTATGGCGCACATGGATCGTGGACCCACTAAGCTATGGGGGCCAAGCTTACCTAGGAGGGGCATAGATAAGCGGCTACCTGGTGTTCGCTAGAGCTCCTGATGATGGAGTTAGACTTGAGCTTCAAGTAGCCGCCAGGTACCACTCCCATTCTAGGCAATCCCTGGTTCTGAAGCTGCGGACCCCAGGGGTCAGGATAGCAGACACGGACACGGGCTCGGAGTAACTGGCGGGACAGGACTGTGACAACATGGGTTCTGGATCATCAGGCAGAACGGATAGTGACACGGAGTCACAGGCAGAGCTGGATTCGGACTCTGTTCAAACAACACTGGTTCTGGGTCATCAAGCAGAACTGATAATGACACAGAGTCACAAGCAGGGCTGGATTCGGACTTTGTTCAGACAACATAGCTTCTGGATCATCGAGCAGAATGGATACTGATACAGAGTCACAGGCAGGGCTGGATTCGAATACAGGAACAGGCTCTGACAGTATGGACTCTGGAATGCTAACCAGAAGAGACATTGGTGCTGGTTCAAGTACCGCTGGAATGGTTAGAGGGTTCAGGCACCGCCAATATGGCTTCGGGGTTCAGGTACCGCAGGTGTAGCTTCATGCTTCAAGTACTGCTGGTTCGGCTTCAGGATTCAGGTACTGTGGGTGTGGCTTCAGGGATTAGGTACCGCTGATGCAGCTTCAGGTACCGCAGGAGCAATGTCAGAGTTTGCGTACCGCAGGTGTGGCTTCAGGCACAGGTACCGCCGGAGGGGTGTCAGGCTCAGGTACCACAGGAGCAGTGACAGGTTCAGTTACCACAGAAGCGGTGTCAGGGTTCATGTACTGCAGGGGTGGCTTCAGACACAGCTACTGCAGGAGCAGTGTTAGGCTTCTGGCACCTCAGGGAGCGGTGTCAGGTTCAGGTACAGCAGGAAACAGTGTCAGGCTCAGGTGCCGCTGGTGTGGCTTCAGGCTCAGGTACCGCAGGGAGCGGTGTCAGGGTTCAGGGACCGCCAAAGAGGTTTCAGGTTTAGGGACCGCCGATGCTTTTTCTGGTTCAGGGGCCGCCAAAGGGGTTTCAGATATTGGTTCAGGAATAGGTTCAATGGACCTGACAACTATTTGCGAAGCACAGACTCAAACTAACACTAAACAAGGGTATTGTACAGGCACCTCAATACAGGGGAGCATGCCTTAAACACTGCACGCCTCCAAGCTATTAACTGGGGGCATTTCCAAAGTGCACGCTGCCCCTTTAAGAATCGGGGAGTGCGTTCGCACTAGGCATTCTGCTGGGAGACCAGAAAGCTGTGGAGAGCAGGAAGGCACCAATGAGCAGGACAGTGAGTATGTTGGCGTCCCTGCCGAGAGGAGGGAGAGGGATGCAAGAATTCTCCTCAGAAGTGAGGCCCAGATATTGTTCTTGGGTTCCCATGATATTTCTTCAAGGCCAACTCCTCCCCAGACCATTGGACCTTCAGACCTCAGGAGTATATGAGTAGAAAAGAGAACCTGTTTAATGACGACAATTGAAGATACCTTCTCCTGGTCCATCTTCAATTCGGGATTCAGGGCGATACATCCTTGTGGAAATGAGTATCCCGGAAACAAGCCAATGGACTCCAATACCTCTTCGAGGCTGAATTCTCTCCAGACCTCCAGGAAAGAGCCTTTACCTTCGGACCATAGGAGCACAGGCGTAGGAGAGAAGACCTTTTCTAGAGAAAGAATTGAAGATACCTTCTCCTGGTCCATCGTCAATTCGGGTTCCTGGATGATACATCCTTGAGGGGGTGAGGATATTAGAGGCGGGTCAATGGAACAATCGTTCGGCCTCTGGCAATGTCTTCACTACCTTTCCATCCTCACGTCCTCAAGGATGTATCATCCCGGACCAACACGACCAACAAGCAGATGGAAGACCTGGCAGAGAAGATGGCATCACCAGCACCATTGGCTGGACTGGATGTATGGGGACTAGATAGTCCTCATGACAGGACTGTCCCCAACAAAGCACCTTAGCAGATCTCCAGTCTAGGATGGGCTCATGAGAACACAGCCGCGGAAGACTTTGGAGTAGCGGATGCATCAGACCAGGCAGCACATAAAAAGCAATCTTTTTTCTCGTGCAGCATTCTTACTCGAAGCTTCACCTGCTCAGAAATAACTTGTACGACTTCGGATAGGGCCTCTACCTCGACGGAGGACACCATCAAGGGACTCTGGAGGCATCAAACAGGAATCTGATACCGATCCAACACGGCCTGCTGCAAGAAATCTCCAGCCGACCCTGAGTCAAGGTATACGGTCTCGACAAACTGGGAGCCTTCAGACAATATGGGAATAGACAGAGTCACCAGTGGAGAGATATGACACTCGCATAGGGTAGCCTCTCCCATAAACTTTAGGCTTTGGAGTTTCTCAGGTTTCTCAGGGCAATTTTGAATGAATTGTTCCCCACAACCGCAGGAGTAGCCCAATCCCTTGGCATGACGGTGTTCTGGTTGCTGCCCAGCCAGCCCGACACAGTCGACTTGCATGGATTAAAAAAAAAACAGCTGTCTCTGAAGGTTGGGGAACAAGTCGTCTCTAGAAGGACAGAGCCAGACACGATGATTTCCTCTCATGTGTCACTTCCTTGGTCTGTTCCAGGAGCTTCAGAAGAGGAGGTACAGCAGAAGACTCATCGAAGACCTTACGAAAAGCCATCAGAAAGGCCTGCAGATACTAAGTTCCCTCTCTCCCATAAGGAGTTGAGCCACACAAGGGCCTCTCCTGCTAGGTAGGACATTAGGAATCCCACCTTAACCCTATCAGAGGGAAACTGATGGGCCAATAATTCATAGTGCTGCGTGCACTATTCTAAGAATCCATGGCACTGCTTAGCATCCCCGTCATCACATGGCAGAGCAGGCAGGAGAGGTCAATCTCCAGGAGCTTAAGTTGCATGCCAATTGGTCATGGCTACCGATGCTGCAACTTGAGCTGGAGTGAATAAAGCAGCTGTGGTCAAGGTATCCAACTGGGTATTCACAGTTCAAAAATAAGACAAATTATTTTCCTGCTGATCTCGCTGACAGATCAACTGTTGGTACAGCTCTGAAGCCTGAAGGTCTTGGGATCAACAGGCTTCAGCTACTGCAGGGAGTGGTGTCAGGCTCAGGTGCCAATGATGCGGCTCCAGGCTCAAGTACTGCAGGGAACGGTGTCACAGTCAGGGCCACCGGTGCGGCTTTAGGCATAAGTACTGCAGGGAGCGGTATCAGGGTTCAAGTGTTACCGGGACCTGACAACTAATTGGGAAGGACGGACTGAAACTAACACTAAACAAGGGTATTGTACAGGCACCTCCCTACAGGGGAGCGTACCTCAAATACTGCATGCCTCCAAGCTGCTGTCTGGGGGCATTTCCAAAGTGCATGCTGCCCCTTGAAGAATCGAGGAGTGTGCTCTAGGCACATCGCCGGGAGACCAGGAAGCAGTGCAGAGCAGGAAGGCACCGCTAAGCAGCCGGGACAGTGAGTATGTCAGCATCCCTGTCGGGTGGAGGGAGAGGGGACATGCAGGGATGCTGGCATAGCGTTACAAAACCACAGGCCTCATCACTCTAGGCAGGGTCTTAAGGTCATGACCAGACCTGGGACGTGTCTGCACATGCACGTTATAAGGTCAGGAAGAACTCTACACATATTAGAAGTTTTAGCTGGCCCCACCGAAATTATCGGATTTGGGTGACAAAGAAACACTTCCATAAAAATTATTTATTGACTAAACCTGTCTAAATCTGTTGTGCAGCGAAAGTGCGGTAATATACTTACTGATTGCCATCTTCTCCAGTTTCCAGCGCTGCACCAGTCCTCTTCTCACTCACATGACTGCAATTCTGACTTTCCGGATCACATTGTGGTTTATGTGTGAGCCAGAAGTCACTTTTTACAATGTAAGTGTGGAGCTGTAAAGTGGCCACGAGCGGTAATCAGGTGCTGCCAGGTTACGCTCTGGCACTTTACAGGAAAACAATGTCCCAATCCCAGTGTGTTGTCAGGTGTGGGGTGAACCACACTCACTTGTAGGCCGCGGGCCTCCGCTGTCTCCAGGCCTCGACCCTCAGGAGACACCAAAGTCATTGCAACAAGCAAACGTTTACTGGTCTGTTCAAGTTCATCAGGTTGTGACATGTGGGATAGAGCACAGTATTACATGCTCCTTACTTCCTTAGCACAATGGATCTTCAGCCACTCTGCCACTTGTTCATTCTGGACTATCCCTAAGGCCACTGGCTCTGTCAGCCTCACAAATTTCCTGTACAGTTCAGCAGTGCACTCTGGACCGGCCATCTGCCCTTCATGAGATTCCATGTTCACCGACCTTGAGACGTCAGAAAACCAGGCACTCTACCTAGTACCTGATCCGAGCCCCAGGCTCCAGACGTTGCAGGAATGTTCACAAGGAATATCAGTTCAGCCACCCACTGCCTAGAATTATTGGTATATGCTGGCCAATGCAGTACATGGCACCTGACTTGACCTTGTCACGGAACTTCCCTATCTGATCCACTAGCCAGAAGTGCCCACTCTTTATTAACAATAGTCCCCATGCACTGGGCTAGTTCTATAAATTAACTATAGACTAAACCTATTTTCCTTATCTTATGTCCTATACCGTTGCTAAACCACTTAACTCTATGAATCATACTTATACTATTCCAAATCTAATCCTATGCTTACCCTGCATTATGCACTACTCAAATTATACATGTAAAAGTGCATAACACTGTACACATAGTGCGATTGTTGTCTTCAGGGGTAGGAGCGCACCAGAACAGTCCATCATTCTTATAGAGCATCAGAACGACGTTTCCATAATATTACATCGTAAAAGCGACTTTTGGCTCACACCTAAACCTCAATGTGATCTGGCAAATTGTAATTGCAGTCACATGAGTGAGAACAGAACTAGATCGGCGCTAGAAACCAGGTAAGATGGCGATCAGTAAGCACTTACACTTCACAACATATACATTTAGACAGGTTTGGGCAATAAAAAGTTTTGTGGGTGTGCTTCTTTAATATCACCCAAATTTGAGTGGGACCAGCCAAACAACTTATGTGTGTTGAGTTCCTTATAACTCTGACAATGTTGTTTGGGTAGAAATATCAGCATGTTGAACTATAATGACTCATCCTTTTGGTAGCTGGGAACAATTTACTCTGTTTTTACCATGAAAAATAAATGCACACTTGTTTTGGTCTTGTTTTGGAGCTTAGGAGGTAAAGCTGCTCTCTGAATGAGCATTCGGCTACTTAATATCTATAGGCACCTTCAGAATAAACTAGTGCATTTAATCGCAGGCTCAATAGGCACTGCAGAGCCTTGGTCACAAAACAACAAGTCACAAGGATAAAACCTTCTGATAGAATCTGTAGAACAATGGATGGGTGAGAGGTATTGCCTTATTTTATATTTTTCTCAATTCTGCCACATCGTTTGAATAGAAATAACTTTAAAATCGGGTAAAAATAAAGCTCCCTAATATGCAGAATGTTACCTCCAACCATTAGAATATGTGTTCTTCTATTTGTGGATGTTTTAAAAGATCTTATCAAATTGTATAAACTACACAGGGTAAATTCATAAAAGTGTTCATGAAAATATTGCCATGTGTGTAAAGCTGTCTGCTAAGTACACTGCATGCTTAGTAACAGGTTTGCATTAAAATAATGTAAAGCATAATTATTAAAATACACACATAAGTGTTAATAATTTAAAGCACAAAACATGTTTTTAGTTCAGAATTAATTTAATTATAAAATGTTAGTATTACACTTGACATATGGAGGAAAATGTTGACTCGTTTCTGCCTACGCACACGTGGGCGTTAGTTTTTGAGAATCAGGTACTGAAAGTTTCAGAGGAACCTCAATGCTTTCCAGAAGAAACCACATTTTATAGTAAAGAAAACTTTTATAATAAAAAAAAGAAGCATAAATAGCATGATTTTATACCCTACTAAAACTGTCACTTGACATCTTGACTCTAAACTTTTTCCTACACACGCTAATCTGTCTATTGCCTCATGCTTTCATTTTAGAGGCCCTCTACAGAAAGTCCAAGTAATCCATTTGACTTACAAGTTCTTGAAAAATATGTGTAGCTTTCGCATTAACCTTTCCTTTTTTTTGCTGTCTTTTTTCATGTGATCTCTTATCCTTGATCTACATCTTGCGTTATTTTATGTTACATTTCTTGTATCTATTTATTATTATTTAATGGCCATCGGCTCAATCTCGAGCCATGGCGACTTGATGGATCTGTAGGAAGATCGATCCTGATCAAGCCTACATAGGTTCACGAGGATCTTCTCTGCTGTCATCTTGATAATATCAAGCCATCGGGTTGCAGGTCGTCTTCTTCACCTTGTTCCTTCTATTCTCCCGACTATGATGTCCTTCTCTAGTGATTGCTGTCTTCGTACGATGAGTCCAATCTAGGCAAGTCGTAGCTTGGTGATCCTTGCTTCGAGTGACATGTCTGGCTTGATTTTGTTCCAAAATTGATTTGTTTCTCCTTCTTGCCATCCATAGTATTAATAACATCCTTTTCCAGCACCACATTTCAAAGGCGTAGATTCTTCTTCTGTCTTGTTTCTTTATAATATTTTTCGCATACTTATGTTATTACAGAAAAGACCAAACTATGTACAAGCTGTGTCTTCATTGCCAGAGAAATGGTCCTCAATAGTGATGAGTGAGCATGCTCGTTTAACCCTTTAACCTAGCATAATCAGGTGCTTGCCGAGTATCTTCGGCATGCTCGTATATTATGTTCGAGTCCCTGCGTCTGCATGATATACAGCTGTAAGACAGCTTCAACACATGTGAGGATTCCCTAACAAAAAGGCAATCCCAGCATGTGTTGAGGCTGTCTTACAGCTGTAAATCATGCAGATGAAGGGACTCGAGCATAATATACGAGCACGCCGAAGATACTCGGGAAGCACCCGAGCATGCTTGGTTAAAGGGTTAAACGAGTGTAGAGAGATGGACAAGAGAGACTAAGTAACTGTAAGCAAACACCACTCCCTGCTGGAACATACTGAAAGTGAAACAAAGAATTGTGTTAGCAGGAACCAAATGCTGGACCTAATCATGTGACACAGAGAGTTTCATGGGTATAAAGGCCCTGTGTGCCAGATTGCAGGGGCTTTTGGCACCAAGAGAGCGCAGGGTGTGCATGTGCACTGCAGGAGATGCTGCAGCCAGAGAATTGGTGCCAAGCTACAGAGTGAAGCAGATGTGCTCCAGAGAGACAGCAGAGCCCAGTGCGACAGGCTTCAGCTGGAGGGCTGCGCTGCACCAGAGTTGGATATAGCCTGAGAGGCTCCACACTCCTCACAGCAGCCCCCCCATAGCCCTGCGCATTATGGTCAGAGTCAGGACCTGCACCCCACACTGAGTAAGTCCCCGGCAACCGACACCGCCTGTAAAAAGCTGAGGTCGAGACCCCTCTTCCCCCAAGCATGAGAGACTACCATCGATGGTCAAGCAGAGAAGAGCTGAGAGAGGACCGCGACAGGAAAAACGCTCCAGCAGCAGCGGAGGAATTGAGCAAGTGAACAGAGCCGTCACTTACAACTCTCACTTATGGTACAGGTGACAGTTGGGATTAGGATCTCAGGGTGGGTGGGGGCCGTTTGGTGCGTGGGAGGCTAAATGGGACCTGATAGACTTTACCTGGAAGAGACATGCGGCCTAGCGGGAAGAACCGGTGACCCCCGCTCGGGCCATATAAAGAGAAAGAGAATTCATGTGGTGTCTCCCACGACTGGGTGCATCACACTGTTGCAAAGGACTGTACTGTTATTCACTGAAATATTTCTCATTGTTATTCCAAGTTGCTGTTTATTACCCTTGCTACTAACCCCCTTTGTAAAATAGTTGTTATACATATAAAGTGGTTATATCAACCCCTGACTGTTCTCGTCTTGTGTCTCTGTGCGTTGCATTCCGGCACCTGCATTACATTTGGCGAAATCAGCAGGATGCAAAACTCAGACACAGAGATGGCGGATCAGTCTAAAACCCAACCCGCCATGGGAAGCATTCCCCTTGGATCTATGCTTAGCAATATACCAAAATTTACCGGTGACAATGTATTAATGTGGGACTGGTTTGAACGTCTGAAAAGTATGTTAAGCATGTACCCCATGACACCCGCCTTACAGACAGAGTTAGCCTTGTTGACTTTGGACAGAGAAGCCCGACGGACGGTCATGTTCAGGCAATCACAGGACCATGATACGGTAGATAAGGTGATCAAGATTTTAGAGGACATGCATGGTGACTAGTGTTGAGCGATACCTTCCGATATCGGGAAATATGGGATCGGATTGGATCGGACCGATACCCAAAAAATATCGGATATCGCCGATTCCGATACCGGAAACCAATGCAAGTCAATGGGACACAAATATCGGAATAAAAATAAACCCTTTCTTTCCTTGTAGGTTAATTCTACATGAAGGAAAACAACTAAGAATAATGTAGAATGTATTACATGAAAAGCCGACAATTCAGCAGCGGCATACACCGGTGCCCGACAATTTAGAACAGAAAGAATAGAACATCACACATAGATTAGATAGATAGAAACATGTCAGTCACATATATATGAAGTACAGTGACAGTGTTGCTTACTGTACTTGTCATTTAGTGTAAAGGATTTATTAAAAAAAATAACAGTGTTTTCATGCACCGTCTCTTTAAAAAAGCCGGCCGGCAATTCAGCAGCGGTACCCAACAATTTATAATAGAAAGAATAGAGAATCACACATAGATTAGATAGATAGAAACATGTCAGTCACATATATAAGAAGTACAGTGATAGTGTTGATTACTGTACTTGTCATTTAGTGTTAAAATAAAGGATTTATTAAAAAAAAAATTGGTGTGGGGTTCCCCGTAATTTTAGTCTCTAGCGGAGGTTAAGCAGACGGCTGGGGCAGATGTTTGAAGCCTGGGAAGGGGGTAATACCCACGGAGCTTCCCAGGCTACTAATATCAGCCCCCAGCTGAATACCTAGCCTTTACTAGCTATTAAAATGGGGGACCCCCCCAAAAAATGACGTGGGGTCCCCCCTATTTTAATAGCTAGCAAAGGCTAGGCAGACAGCTGGGGGCTGATATTAATAGCCCAGGAAGGGTGCCATGAATATTGGCTCCCTCCCAGGCTAGCATCACCAGCCGTCAGCCGCCCCAGAAATGGCGCATCCATAGGATGTGCCAATTCTGGCACTTAGCCTCGCTCTTCCCACTGCCCTGTAGCGGTGGCAGTGGGGTAATAGAGTTGGGGTTGATGTCAGCTTATAATGCCAGCTGACATCAAGCCCAGGTTAGTAATGGAGAGGCATCTGTAAGGCACCTCCATTACTAACCCCATAGTCAAAGTTAAAAAAAAACACAAACACCCAGAATAAAGTCCTTTAATTGAAATAAAGACACAATTCTTTATTGTTCTAAATTAAACCATAGTTACCATCACGCCCATTCCAGCTGAAGCCAATGATCTCCTGCAATAAAAGTGAAATAATAAAGCAACCTCATCCTTACCTTTCCATGGTTCCCAGGACGGCTCCAGCTCTGCTACATTGACATTACAGGCTGGATCGCAGCCGAAAGCTGCCATCCAGCTTGCCATGCCGCAGAGACTTAGAAGCGCAGGCATGCTTGCGCTCCTCAGTGTCTGGCTGTGACGGAATCCAGATGAGCCGAGTTCATGTCCAATGAACTCAGCTCACCTCATGCACGTCACTGACAGCGTGGGAAAATTCTCCTGCTCAAGCGCTGAGTTCATTGGACATGAGCTCACCTCATGCACGTTATTGACAGCGTGGGAAAATTCTCCTGCGCTTGCAGTGAGCGTGAGAAAATTCTCCTACTGAAGCGCTGAGCGCAGAAGAATTTTCCCATGCGGTCAGTGAGGTGAGCTAATGTCCAATGAACTCAGCTCACCTCATGCACATCACTAACAGCATGAGAGAATTCTCCTGCTGAAGCGCTGAGCGCAGGAGAATTTTCCCACGCTGTCAGTGACGAGCATGAGGTGAGCTCATTTCCAATGAACTCTGCTCACCTCATGCACGTCACTGACAGCGTGGGAAAATTCTCCTGCGCTCAGCCTTGAGCAGGAGAATTCTCCCACGCTGTCAGTGACGTGCATGAGGTGAGCTGAGTTCATTGGACATGACCTCGGCTCATCTTTATGCCATCACAGCGAGACACTGAGGAGCGCAAGCATGCCTGCGCTTCTCAGTGTGTGCGGCATGGCAAGCTGGATGGCAGCGTTCTGTTGCGATCCAGCCTGTCATGTCAATGTAGCAGAGCTGAAGCTGTCGTGGGAACCATGGAAAGGTAAGGATGATGTTGGTTTATTATTTTACTTTTATTGCAGAAGACATTGGCTTCAGCTGGAATGGGTGTGATGGTAAGTATGGTTTAAATTAGAACATAAAAAAATTGTGTATTTATTTCAATTAAAGGACTTTATTCTTGGTGTTTGTGTTTTTTTTTTAACTTTGACTATGGGGTTAGTAATGGGGGTGTCTTATAGACGCCTCTCCATTACTAACCTGGGCTTGATGTGAGCTGGCATTATAAGCTGACATCAACCCCGCTACAGGGCAATGGGAAGAGCGAGGCTAAGTGCCAGAATTGCCGCATCCTATGGATGCGCCATTTCTGGGGCGGCTGACGGCTGGTGTTTCTAGCCTGGGAGGGGGCCAATATTCATGGCACCCTTCCTGGGCTATTAATATCAGCCCCCAGCTGTCTGCCTAGCCTTTGCTAGCTATTAAAGTAGGGGGGACCCCACGTCATTTTTTTGGGGGGCCCCCCATTTTAATAGCTAGTAAAGGCTAGGTATTCAGCTGGGGGCTGATATTAGTAGCCTGGGAAGCTCCGTGGGTATTATTCCCTTCCCAGGCTTCAAACATCTGCCCCAGCTGTCTGCTTAACCTCTGCTAGAGACTAAAATTACGGGTAACCCCACGCCATTTATTTTTTTAATAAATCCTTTATTTTAACACTAAATGACAAGTACAGTAATCAACACTATCACTGTACTTCTTATATATGTGACTGACATGTTTCTATGTATCTAATCTATGTGTGATGCTCTATTCTTTCTATTCTAAATTGTCGGGTACCGCTGCTGAATTGCCAGCCGGCTTTTTTAAAGAGACGGTGCATGAAAACACTATTATTTTTTTTAATAAATCCTTTAACACTAAATGACAAGTACAGTAAGCAACACTGTCACTGTACTTCTTATATATGTGACTGACATGTTTCTATTTATCTAATCTATGTGTGATGCTCTATTCTTTCTGTTGTAAATTGGCGGATTCCGGTGTATGCCGCTGCTGAATTGCCGGCCGGCTTTTTTAAAGAGACGGTGCATGAAAACACTATTATTTTTTTTAATAAATCCTTTAACACTAAATGACAAGTACAGTAAGCTGAGCGCTGCCATCCAGCTTGTCATCCTTCAGAGACACTGCAGAGCGCAGGCATTATGGGAACTTCCGATTCCGGTATTCGATATTCTAAAAGTATCGGAACTCAGTATCGGAACTCCGATACCGCGAATATCGGTCGATACCCGATATTTCAGTATCGGAATTCTCAACACTCATGGTGACACAACCGATTTAGGTGATTTACGCACTCGCCTCTTTCGTTGGGTCCAGAGGAAGGGGGAGACTGTCACTCAATACGTGAACGCTCTGCAGGAAGTGACGGCAAAGATCATCTAAGGTACAGGGGACAGTTGTGATTAGGATCTCAGGTTGGGTGGGGGCCGTTTGGTGCGTGGGAGGCTAAACGGGATCTGATAGACTTTACCTGGAGGAGACTTGCTGCCTAGCGGGAAGAACCGGTGACCCCTGCTAGGGCCATATAAAGAGAAAGAGAATTCATGTGGTGTCTCCCAAGACTGGGTGCATCACACTGTTGCAAAGGACTGTACTGTCATTCACTGAAATATTTCTCATTGTTATTCCAAGTTGTTGTTTATTACTAGAGATGAGCGTTGTTCTACTCGAACTGTTCGCCAATCTCAAATTCGAGCTGTTTTGGGCGGTGTTCGAGCCGTTCGGCGAGCACGAACGATTTGAGAAAAATTCGGCTGTTCGAGGTTATGTTCGATAACTGTTTGTGCACCAAAATCATAACTGGATTTTTTCTCAGTAATGATGAAAATTAATGTTAATACGCAGTTTGAGTGTACAGCGGGGTGGGGGGAGGGGCAGGGGATGGATCTCTGCAGGAATAATGAAGATCTCCATTTTTTTTTCTCTTTCCCGCATTTATAGTGGGGAGGTGCAATCTGTCAGCCTATCAGCAGCGCACACACGGAGCGAAGTGCTTTTTTTCACACAAGCAAGGGCATGTGTCATTGGCAGTGTATGTCACATGTCCTTGCCCTATAAGACCAAGCCATTTTCCCCGTCGCCACCATTTTCTCACTGCTGCAGCTGCGTGTTAGACGGCACCGCTGTTGCTGTGTGCGCTATACCTTGTTAATTTCAAGCCAATTTTCGCACAAATCTACAGATAGCTTGGGAGTAGGGAATAGTTGTGATTGCAGTCCTTTTAAGGACTAGGTTACAGCATTTCCTATGACTTTTATAAGGCAGGTCTGTGCTCTTAAATAGATAGGTTGTGGGAGTAAAGACTAATTGTAATTGGAGTCCTTTTCAGGACTAGGTTACATCAGTTCCTATCAGTTTTTGCCAGGCAGGTCTGTGCCAGTGCTGTGCAAGTTTTTTTCACAGCATTTGGCTGAATCTAGCAAAGCTAATCCTTTTTGGCCTATTGCAGAGTGTGTTAGTCAGTGGAGTAGCCTATCTGTGTTGCAAGATATACCACCTGTGTATAGAATACCAATTTTTTTACTGCACCTAGTGAAGTAAAATCTTTAGGGCATAGCATCATTCTATTAGTCCGTCTATACTGACCTCCATCAGGTTGCAAATTGAATATAATTTTTTTCTGCATCTAGCTCTGAAAAAATATTTGGCCTTCTAGCAGTGTGTGGGACTTTCTCTATTAGTCCATCTATACTGACCTCCATCAGGTTGCAAACTGAATATAATTTTTTTCTGCATCTACCTCTGAAAAAATATTTGGGCTTCTAGCTGTGTGTGGGACTTGTTCTATTAATCCATCTATACTGACCTCCATCAGGTTGGAAATTGAATATAATTTTTTTCTGCATCTAGCTCTGAAAAAATATTGGGCTTCTAGCTGTGTGTGGGACTTGAAGTATTAGTCCATCTATATTGACCTCCATCAGGTTGCAAACTGAATATATTTTTTTCTGCATCTACCTCTGAAAAAATATTGGGCTTCTAGCTGTGTGTGGGACTTGTTCTATTAATCCATCTATACAGACCTCCATCAGGTTGCAAACTGAATATAATTTTTTTCTGCATCTAACTCTGAAAAAATATTTGGCCTTCTAGCAGTGTGTGGGACTTTCTCTATTAGTCCATCTATACTGACCTCCATCAGGTTGCAAATTAAAAATAATTTTTATCTGCATCTACCTCTGAAAAAATATTTGGGCTTCTAGATGTGTGTGGGACTTGTTCTATTAGTCCATCTATACTGACCTCCATCACGCTGCAAATTCAAAATAATTTTTTGTCTGCATCTAGCTCTGAAAAAATATTTGGCCTTCTAGCAGTGTGTGGGACTTTCTCTATTAGTCCATCTATACTGACCTCCATCAGGTTGCAAATTAAAAATAATTTTTATCTGCATCTAGCTCTGAAAAAATATTTGGGCTTCTAGCTGTGTGTGGGACTTGTTCTATTACTCCATCTATACTGACCTCCATCAGGTTGCAAATTGAATATAATTTTTTTCTGTATCTAGCTCTGAAAAAATATTGGGCTTCTAGCTGTGTGTGGGACTTGTTGTATTAGTCCATCTATACTGACCTCCATCAGGTTGCAAACTGAATATATTTTTTTCTGCATCTACCTCTGAAAAAATATTGGGCTTCTAGCTGTGTGTGGGACTTGTTCTATTATTCCATCTATACAGACCTCCATCAGGTTGCAAACTGAATATAATTTTTTTCTGCATCTAGCTCTGAAAAAATATTTGGCCTTCTAGCAGTGTGTGGGACTTTCTCTATTAGTCCATCTATACTGACCTCCATTAGGTTGCAAATTAAAAATAATTTTTAACTGCATCTAGCTCTGAAAAAATATTTGGGCTTCTAGCTGTGTGTGGGACTTGTTCTATTACTCCATCTATACTGACCTCCATCAGGTTGCAAATTGAATATAATTTTTTTCTGCATCTAGCTATGAAAAAATATTGGGCTTCTAGCTGTGTGTGGGACTTGTTGTATTAGTCCATCTATACTGACCTCCATCAGGTTGCAAACTGAATATATTTTTTTCTGCATCTACCTCTGAAAAAATATTGGGCTTCTAGCTGTGTGTGGGACTTGTTCTATTAATCCATCTATACAGACCTCCATCAGGTTGCAAACTGAATATAATTTTTTTCTGCATCTAGCTCTGAAAAAATATTTGGCCTTCTAGCAGTGTGTGGGACTTTCTCTATTAGTCCATCTATACGGACCTCCATCAGGTTGCAAACTGAATATAATTTTTATCTGCATCTAGCTCTGAAAAAAATATTTGGCCTTCTAGCAGTGTGTGGGACTTTCTCTATTAGTCCATCTATACTGACCTCCATCAGGTTGCAAACTGAATATAATTTTTTTCTGCATCTAGCTCTGAAAAAATATTTGGCATTCTAGCAGTGTGTGGGACTTGTTCTATTAGTCCACCTATACTGACCTCCATCAGGGTGCAAATTCAAAATAATTTTTTGTCTGCATCTAGCTCTGAAAAAATATTGGCCTACTAGCAGTGTGTGGGACTTTCTCTATTAGTCCATCTATACTGACCTCCATCAGGTTGCAAACTGAATATATTTTTTCTGCATCTACCTCTGAAAAAATATTTGGGCTTCTAGCTGTGTGTGGGACTTGTTCTCTTAGTCCATCAATACTGACCTCCATCAGGTTGCAAATTAAATATAATTTTTTTCTGCATCTAACCCAGCCAATAGTTTTGGCCTAATACCACAGTTTGGCCACTCAGCTCTGCTCGGTTCCCATCCATTGTTTTTTTGTGCAAACAACTCCAGAGTTGTGAATTAGTTAACCACCAAAATGAGTGGAGAAAGGCCTGCTGCTGGTGGAAAGGGGAATAGGCGAGTTGGGAAGGGGAAAAAAGGTTGTGTCCGTGGGGTAGGTGTTAAAGCAACAGTAACATCTGCAGAAGAAAGACCATCTTCCAGCCAAACTAAAATGTCTACTTCTTTTAGCGGACAATGTGATAAGATCCCTTTCTTACGGCCATGCCAATCGCTACAAATTCCAGATGAGGCACAAAAACAGCAGGTGCTTCAACGGATATCAAGTGCTCCTTTAAGTGGGCTCTCCTCCACATCAACTTCAACATCACAAATACTCCAGTCCTCAAAGGTGTCACCCCAATCGCACTTGCTTCCTCACACCTCCCAAATCTCCAGCTGCCCGTCTGAGTATGAGGTAGAACAGATGGTTGAGTCTGCAGAGCTGTTTACTCATACTATAGCCTGGGAATCAGAGGTCGACTCCAGCGCTTCTGTGAATCCAGACGAGGAAATGATCTGCACTGATGCCCAGAATCTTTATGAGTCGGATCCAGGACCAGACGCAGAAGGTTCTGACCATAATGTAGACCCTCATTCCCAAACTGTAACTCCTGTTGGTGGAGACAATGAGGAAGACGATGATGAGACTCAAATACCTGATTGGAGCGACAACTTTAGTTTTTTGTCAGGGCAGGAACAGGTTGGCTCTGAGGACGACGGGTGTGATAACGCACAGGGTGATGATGATGAGGTTGGAGATCCCACTTACTGTCAACCCACAGTCAGCCAAGAGATGAGGTCAGCAGAGGAGGTGGAGGAAGATGCTAATGATGACGAGGTCAGGTTGCGCCTTCCTGGACAGAGACGTAGTACTGGAAGCACGTCAACAACTGCATCCTCAAACACAACTCTGCCTCTCACCACAAGTCGTGGTGGCTCTTCAGGTCGCATGGGTGCTAAGCCTTGCATAGCCTGGGCATTTTTTCAGATCGATAAAGATGACCCAACTCGTGTTATCTGTAACATTTGTCAGCAAAAGCTAAGTAGAGGCCAAAAAATACATAGTTTGAGTACTTCATGCATGAACCGGCACATGGACATGAAGCATAAGTTGCAGTGGGAAGCTCAGTGTGCTACAATGCGGCCTAGCCGGCCGGGCCAACCACCGTCTGCCATATCTTGTGCATCCGCGGCCTCTTCATCCTCTGTGACTGGGGGGACAGCAGTCACACCTGTTTTGGGGCGCAGACCTGCCACCTTATTACCCGCAACAGCCAGCGTGATTGGCAGGTCATCATTTTCTTTGGAGGTGGTAACACCAGCTGGTGTTGAGCGCTGTCCGACATCGATAGCACCACCTTTGGATCAAGGCAACCTAACATGTCCGCCTGCATCTTCCTCACAGACCGGCAGTTTGCCGGGGACACCCTTATCAACCCCGTCTAAGCACAATAGCCAGCCCTCGGTCCCTCAGATGTGGACAAGTAAAAGACCATTTCCTCCTAGCCATGAGAAAGCTAAGAGGTTGAATTTCACCATCTGCAAGCTCTTGGCTACAGAAATGCTGCCTTTCCGCCTGGTGGACACAGAGGATTTTCGAGACCTTATGTCCGTCGCAGTGCCCCAGTACCAGATGCCCAGTCGGCACTACTTCTCAAAGAAAGGTGTGCCTGCGTTCCACCAGCATGTCGCACACAACATCACCGCTTCTTTGAGAAACTCTGTGTGTGACAGGGTGC
Source organism: Phyllobates terribilis (assembly GCF_046119375.1). Classification (NCBI taxonomy): domain Eukaryota; kingdom Metazoa; phylum Chordata; class Amphibia; order Anura; family Dendrobatidae; genus Phyllobates; species Phyllobates terribilis. Next base: position 100,759,825 of record NW_027362768.1, on the reverse strand, counting down.
ATTTCACCACAGACACTTGGACGAGTAGGCATGGACAGGGGCGTTACATGTCGCTGACTAGGCACTGGGTAACTATGGTGACAGCAGGACAAGGGGCTGCTGTCCAAGTCTTGCCGTCCCCACGAGTTGTGCGTCAATCCTCTTTATGTCAAAGTTCCTCCACTGCTTCTGCCTCCTCAACCTCCTCTCGGTCTTCCACCTGCACCCAAAGCCTGTCTGGTCATGCCACAAGCTTTCTAACTGTGCAGAAGGGATCCTGCACACCTCCTTACTATGCTGGCAGTAGGGCTCAACGTCATCAGGCGGTTTTTACTTTGAAATGTCTGGGAAATGTGAGTCACACAGCTGAGGAGTTGTGGTCAGCTCTGGAGAACCAGTTTCATGAATGGTTGTCTCCACTGGACCTGAAACCAGGGAAGGCCGTGTGCGACAATGCTGCAAACCTGGGTGCGGCCCTTCGCCGGGGCAATGTCACACACGTGCCTTGTATGGCTCACGTGTTGAACCTGGTTGTCCAGCAATTTTTAGCCCACTATCTCAGACTAGATGGCCTTCTGCAGATTGCACGGTCGCTGTGTGCTCACTTCCGCCGTTCGCATCCCGCAGCTCAGCGACTTACATCTCTATAGAAGTCGTTGGGCCTGCCACTTCACTGGTTAAAAAGCGATGTGCCTACCCGGTGGAATTCAACTCTGCACATGTTGCAGCGACTGTGGCAGCACCGACAAGCCCTGGTGCAATACGTTCTGACGTATAGCCTGGGCCAACGAGATCCAGACGTGGGGTAAATCACGCTGGAGGAGTGGTCTCAGATCAGGGACCTATGCACCCTTCTGCACAGTTTTGAAATGGCGACGAAGATGTTTAGTGCTGACGATGCCATTATCAGCATGACTATTCCGGTGATTTACATGCTGAAGCACATGTTAAACAGAATTCGGAGTCAGGTGGTGGCACAAGAGGAGGTGGAGGAAGTAGAGGAGGAGGAGTTGTATGCGGAAGGGCTAACATCTGCAAGGTCCAGACGGTCGGCAGCACCAAGGCGGCAGGCATGTGAGGGTGGGGGAGATGGTTTTACCAGGGCGCATGGTAGCAGCCAAACTAGTGAGGAAGGTGCAGGAGCCCAGGAAGAAGTGGAGGACGAACTGATGGAAGACTCATCAGATGAGGGAGACCTTGATCACATTTCTGTTGTGCGAGGTTGGGGGAAGAGGACAGAGGAAGGAAGTATGATTGTTACCTCGCCACCAACACAACAGGGACTTGGTGCTCCTGGATGCGCAACACACATGAGTGCCTTCTTGCTGCACTACCTGCAACATGACCCTCGAATTGGGAGAATTAGAAATAATCCTGACTACTGGGTTGCCACACTGTTAGATCCCCGGTACAAAAGTAAATTTGCAGAAATTATTCCTGCCATAGAAAGGGATGCACGCATGCAGGAGTATCAGCAGAGACTGTTGCAGAATCTTACATGTGCCTTTCCACAAAACACCAGTGGTGCACGTAGTGAATCTCACAGTTCCAATTTGCCAACCGTGGGACCGTCAAGTGTTCAGCACTCAAACCATAACAGAACCACAGTATCTGCTGGTAACATCAATTTTGCGCAATCATTTCACCACTTTTTTAGCCCATCCTTTGCAAGGCCACAGGAGACAAGAAGTCTGACACATAGTCAACGCCTAGAGACGATGGTACAGGAGTATCTCCAAGTAAACATTGAAGCCATGACTGTGTCACAGGACCCTTGCTCTTTTTGGGCTTCCAATCTGGATAAATGGCCGGAGCTAGCCACTTACGCCTTGGAGATCTTGTCATGCCCCGCAGCCAGCGTTCTGTCTGAACGTGTGTTCAGCGCTGCTGGTGGTGTGCTGGCAGATAAGCGCACGCGGCTCTCCACTGATAATGTAGACAGACTCACGTTCATAAAGATGAACAAATCATGGATCCGAAACGACTTTTCTACCCCTGTGTCATCCTGAGGAGAGTAAAAGATGGATGATTGGTTAAAATCACCCTACCAACCGTTTTAAGCTTTCAAATTACTAATCATGTTTATCTGTATCTTGGCTGGAAAATAATTTGGGCTTTGTAGCAGTGTGCAGCACTGATTCTATTAGGCCATCTATAATAAGCTCCACCAGATTTAAAATTACTAATCATGTTTATCTGTATCTTGGCTGGAAAATAATTTGGGCTTTGTAGCAGTGTGCAGCACTGATCCTATTAGGCCATCTATACTAAGCTCCACCAGATTTAAAATTAATAATAATTTTTAGCTGCATCTAGCCCGGAAAATAATTTTGGGGCTCCGAGATGCGCAAGACACATAAGTGCCTTCTTGCTGCACTACCTGCAACATGACCCTCATATTGTCAGAATTCGAAGTAATCATGACTACTGGGTTGCCACACTCTTAGATCCCCCAAACTTTTCGATCAACCTTTTCATTTTAATAAAGACCAAAAAAATGGTCATTTTTGAAATTATAAGCATTAGCAGGTTATTAGAAACTGAAATCAAACAGTTTTCAACTCAAAACTTTATTCTAGGTGATGTTGCATTTTCACATAGGACCCCTTGTTCGAAAGGAGCTTCTGAACTCTCTCGTCCATTGAATTTGTCAGGTTTTGGATGGTTTCTGCTTCAATTGTTTTGCATGAGGACAGAATACCCTCCCAGAGCTGTTGCTTAGATGTGAACTGCCTCCCGCCATCATAGACACTCCTTTTGATGATGCTCCAGAGGTTATGAATGGGGTAGAGGTCAGGGGAGCATGGGGGTCACACCATAAGTTTGTCCCCTTTTATGCCCATATCAGCCAGAGATGCAGATGTTTTATGTGCAGCATGAGATGGTACATTATCATGCAAAAAAATGATCTTGCTGTGAAATACACGGTTCTTCTTCTTGAACCATGGCAGGAAGTGCTGTTTGAGAAAATCCACATACATTATGGAGTTCATCTTTAGCGCCTTCAGGGTTCCTAAAGGGGCCGACAATCTCTCTCCCCATGATTCCAGCCCAAAACATTACTCCACCTCCTCCTTGTTGGCGCTGTAGCCGTGTTTGCGTGTGGGGTGTCCATCAACCAGCCATCCTCCACTCCATCCATCTGGACCATCGAGCGCTGCACGGCACTCATCCGTGAACAAAACAGTTTTGAAATCAGTCTTCATGTAATGTTTGGCCCACTGGAGCCGTTTCTGCTTGTGTGAAGTGGATAGAGGAGGTCGACAGGATGGCGTATGCACAGCTGCAAACCTCTGAAGGACCCTGCATCTTGTTGCTCGGGGGACGTTGGAGGCACCAGCAGCTTCAAAAACTTGTCTGCTGCTATGACAAGGCTTTTTTGCCGCTGCTCTTCTAACCTGACGTAATTGCCTGTAGGAAAGAGTCCTCAATTTGCCCTTATCAGCACGCACACGTGTGTACTGTGAATCAGCTACATACTTCTTGATTGCCAAGACACTTCATCCTGATCATCGCACAATGTTGATTGTAGTCATGCCTTGACCTAAACACTCCACAATTTGTTGCTTCTCAGCAGCCGACACATCCTTTTTCTTTCCCATTTTGGCAGAAAATGTAGGCTGCTTAATAATGTGAGACAGCCTTCTTAAGTAGTCTTGCCTTTCATTGGACACACCTGCCAAACTAATTAGCACAGGTGTCTGCAATTGCTTACAGTGATATAAAGAGCCCTGACACACATCACCATCAATGAGTTTAACTGACAAACAAACAAATTCTTCCCTTATCACTCCTAAAGACTTTTTGCATAATAATTTGGAACACAGTGTACATGTGCTTTTCCACAAAACACCAGTGGTTCACGTAGTGAATCTTACAGTTCTAACTTGCCAACCGTGGTCTGTATGGAGTTGTTCAATAAAGGGCCGAAAATTAAGATAACATAGATGGGAGAGGTCTCTATGAATAGGAATTCCTAAGTATTTGATACCCTGTGAGGGCCAAGCAAAGGGAAATTTGGACTGGATGGAATCCTATATGGATTTGGGGAGGGAGACATCGAGGGCCTCAGACTTCGCTGCATTGATTTTAAAATTTGACCATGTAACAAAGTGATCTATTTCAGCCATAACAGCATGGATGGATATATGTGATTGAGTGATATATACTAGGACATCATCAGCAAATAGAGAGCACTTGTACTCGGTGCCTCCCACCTCAATCCACCTAATATTGGGGTTATGGCGAATTGATGAGAGCAGGTGCTCCGTCACTAGGATGTATAAGAGAGGGGACAGAGAACATCCCTGCCTTGTCCCATTGGTGATTTTGAAAGGTGATAAAAATGTTCTGACGCGCCCCCTGGGCCTTGGGACACCCGGAGCCGGACCCTTTTTGGTGGATGCTGGTGGTTGTAGTCTCCGTGGCGGCGACCCGGTTCCGTGGCTCAGGGCGGTCAAACCAGTGGCGGAACTATTTATGTGGTTTTGATGTTTAAATGTCCGACTACGCCACCCGTGGATTGCGGTCAGAGTGAACCGCCGCTCCAGGGCAGACTGCTGAGGCTGGTGTTGTGGGTGCAGCAGAGCGTAGCATAACTCCCCACGGGAGGAGTATAGCCTCAGGGCAGTGTATGCGGAGGATGGGGGTGATGGTGCAGGGCAGCAGCAGTAACGACACGGAGTCAGTGATGCAGTCCAGGGCCTTTACTCACAGTTCTTATTATCCAGACCACGTCTGCAGGTAACGGCTGCCCACGTCGTACTGTGCTCACCAGGTGAGGGGCTCAGACAACTCCCAGATAACTTTGGAGCGCTTCACAGGACGCCCTTTGTGTGTCCTTTGTCTGGCCTTTCTTACCAACCCTTCTGTCCGGCTGCCTCGGGCCTCCTCTTGGTAAACTTGGCGCCAGTTTCCCTGACCCTATGTGGTGCCTTCCTAGCGGGTGTAGCGAGGGGCTGCGCCACATAAAATGTCACAGCCTCCTGTTTCTAGCTGAGGGTCGTTTCCTGCCTCCACTAGTTTCGGGGACCGGTCTCCCCCTTTGGCCTGACCCCTCCACGCAGGTGGATTCGGGCGTGCGATGGCGACTCGCCTGTCCGCACACCTGGGATCCCTTCGTTCCTCGTTCCTGGAGCCTTCTCCGCTCCTTTTCCTTCCTTCTCCCTCTTCCAGGCCTGGGCCTCTGTTACTAGGCCCGCCTCCGGAGCAGAGCTCATGCAGAGCCCCTGCTCCCTGCCACTTCTGCTCAGACTTCTCTGCACTGAACTAAGATGGTGCCCACCTTTTATACTCCCTTCTCAATGCACCCAGGAACTGCTTCCTCCCTGCTCCTGCACTACAGGGTTCCCCTTCCTCAGTGTTCCCTCCCCCCACTCCAGCCAGGGACAGGGACTGTCGTGCCCATCTCAGGGGCATATTGGTCGCCCTGCCCGATGGCAATGTGGTGTAATGCATGCAGGTGTCGGGTCCTGATCCACACTCCATCCTTACCTGAGAGTGAGATATCACACCTCTGGGTGAGGTGCAATACCTCTGTAGCAACCGAGCCCTCAGGGTAATACAGTTCCATTTATCTTCAGCCTAGGTGATGTATTGCGATACAGGGCCGTGATTTTGGCTATAAAAGGTCCCCTAGACCCCTACCCCAAGCTTTTTAAGAGAATCATATATGGCGTGCCAGGAGACTCTATGGAATGCTTTCTCAGCATCCAACGAGAGTATCTAATTACAAATTTTTAACTGCATCTAGCCCAGGAAATACTTTGTGCCTAGTAGCAGTGTCTGCTAGTCAGCGGATTATCCCGGCTGTTAAGCAAGCTACACCACCTGTAGTTTGGACACTTAATTTTTTCAAAGGAAATGCTTCGGGACCACGGGATACTCAGTGAAGAGCATCAGGAGGCACCCCAAGGCATAGGGGCTGGGACTGGCAGTAGGATGCCTTGCGGTGGACAGCTGAGCTCGATCCTTATAAAAGCTTTTTAACTGCAGCAACTTTAGTGGACGCTACTGGAGCTGGAATTACGTGGCTTCTGGCATGAGACTTGCCCTCCAATAGATCCTTGTAAATGGATTTAAATTGTATTCATTCAAATTAGAGAGACAATTTAAATTAAAAAGCTTAGAGCTGCCTCCACCACAGGGGGGCTCGCTCGACCCACCAGCGGACAGGCACCAGTATTGGGAGAGGGGGGCTGGCCGTCAGGGTTCACCGCGGCTCTGGCAAAAACCCGGCGACACGGAGGTGGCACGGGCAGGAGCGGACTGAATGTGTCGGCTTCTCACTTTTTGGATTTTAGAAGGGCATGACATGCCTATATCTGTGTCTCCCCCTCCTTTTACTCCTCCACCTCTTTTCTTTTCGCATGACTATATGTACTTGTCACTTTTCCATGTGTTAGTTGTGTCTTCAGAGCAGTTTGTCAGCTTTTGGACACCTTTGAAGGTGTTTTCTATGTGTTTCTATGTGTTTTTGTTTGCCTGCCATTGGTTTTAACGGTGTTCGAAGGTGTTCGACGAACAGTTCGACGAACAGTTCGGCGAACACACGGGTGTTTGACGAACCGAACCGAACTCGAACACTACAGGGGTGGCTCAACACTATTTATTACCCTTGCTACTAACCCCCTTTGTAGAATAGTTGATATACATATAAAGTGGTTATATCAACCCCTGACTGTTCTCGTCTTGTATCTCTGTGCGTTGCATTCCGGCATCTGCATTACACGAGCACACTCGCTCATCACTATTCCTCAATTTGAAGACCTTGTCCACTGACTTCATTGTTGATTTACACACAGCTAGTCTCCGATTGACTTCTGGTGACATCGCTGCATCTTGCATGATCATTAGTGTTGAGCATTCCGATACTGAAATATCGGGTATCGGCCGATATTCGCGGTATCGGAATTCCGATACTTAATTCCCATACTTTTACAATATCGAATACCGGAATCGGAAGTTCCCATAATGCCTGCGCTCTGCAGTGTCTCTGAAGGATGACAAGCTGGATGGCAGCGCTCAGCTGCGATCCAGCCTGTCATCAGAATGCCATCCCAGCGTGAGAGAATTCTCCTGATTGTTTAAAAGCCGGCGAGTGGTAAAAAGCCGCCGGCTTTTAAACAATCACACAGCCCCATACTGCTTCCCCGCAGCCTCCCACCCCGATCCTCTGCTCCCCCCATCCCGATCGTAAGTTAGGACCGGGCGGGGAGCACAGCACCAAGGAGCGGGGAGCAAAGGACCCGGGCGGGGAAGCCGGCAGTGAAAAGACTTCACCGCCGGCTTTCCCGTTCTGTGCTGCGCTTTCCCGCCGGTTATTTCAAATGAACAGCTGAGGTATCAGGTGATGCCGATCAGCTGTTCATTTGAAGTAGCTGCGGTGCCCTCAGAGGGTTCATGTGAGTTCATGCTTGACTGCACTGCATGAACTCACATGAACTTTCCCACGGCCGCACAGGTCAGCCTCACCTCCCAGACCATCAGCCCGTCATGATTAGTGTGTGCGCGGTGTCTGTGCAATGTCTGCGGGTGTGTGCGCGGTGTCTGTGCGATCTCTGCGAGTGTGTGCGGTGTCTGTGCGATGTCTGTGGTGTCTGCGAGTGTGTGCGGTGTCTGTGCGATGTCTGCGAGTGTGTGCGGGTGTGCGCGGTGTCTGTGCGATGTCTGGGGGGTGTGTGCGTGCAGGCAGACATAGGCCGATGTGACACTACTACTCCCATCGGCCTATGTCTGTCCCCCATCCACTCGTGCCAGCAGGATCAGCTCGATGGGAGCAGTAGTTCCCATCAGCCTGATCCTGCTATTTAAATTGCCCTACTGTGTCCCCAATAAATTTTAAATACATGTCATTGGTGGCCAGTGGTTACCTACAATAAATTAGTTCATACATTACCTGTCCCCACCGATCGCCACCTAAAATAAAGTAAAAAATAAAAAAATACACCTATACTCACCTAGACACCTAATTCCCCGAAGCCATCGATCTCCTGTAATAAAATCTAAAATAATAAACCACAACCTTATCCTTACCCCTCCGTAGTAGTCCACGAGTGTCCCACGATGATCTCCAGTTTAGAGCAGCCACATAGAATGTGACCGCTCTGAACCGCTGCCGCCGCTAGAATGACGGGGCCGTAAAGCAGCCCCGTCACTGCATAAGCGGGTTCGCCGGAGTTCAGGCAGCGCTGCTCTGGTTAGCTCCTTTACGGCCCTGCTGTATCGTGAGAAATTCCCACGGTACAGCAGTGCCGTAAAGGAGGTCTCCGGAGCTGCGCTGCCTGAATGCACTCCGGTGACCTCAGTCTGGGGCTCCCGCTGCCGGGAGCGGACGTGTTCCCGGCAGCGCGAGCTTACAGCAGCCATGCACAGCTGTCACCATCTCCAGATGTGACAGCTGTGCATGGGAGATCAGCGCAGGAACGTGGACAGGTAACTATTTTTTTTAGTAAACTAAGAATTAAATAAAATGGTGTGTTTTATTTCAAATAAATTATTTTTTTCTGGGTGTAGTGTGTGTTTTCTTTTTAACACTTTGTAGGTTAGTAATGGGGGTGTCTTATAGACGTTCATCATTACTAACCTGGGCTTCATGGCTGCTGGCGCTGACATGAACCCCAACCCTATTACCCCCTGCCACCGCACCAGGGCAGCATGGAAGCGCGAGGCTAAGTGCCAGAATTGGCGCATCCTATGTATATGCCATTTCTGGGGCGGCTGACGGCTGGTGTTTCTAGCCTGGGATGTGGCCAATATTCATGGCACCCTTCCTGGGCTATTAATATCAGCCCCCAGCTGTCTGCCTAGCCTTTGCTAGCTATTAAAGTAGGGGGGACTCCATGTCATTTTTTTGGGGGGGTCCCCCATTTTAATAGCTAGTAAAGGCTAGATATTCAACTGGGGGCTGATATTAGTAGTCTGGGAAGCTCCGTGGGTATTACCCCCTTCCCAGGCTTCAAACATCTGCACCAGCCGTTGGCTTAAACTCCGCTAGAGACTAAAATTATGGGGGATCCCACACCAATTTTTTTTTAAATAAATCCTTTATTTTAACACTAAATGACATTTGAGGAGCTAATAAAGATGCAGTCCCTAAATTATTATTTATTTTTTAATTAATTTTTCCCAAAAATTTTGACGTGGGCTTTGCCATATTTTTGTCTGCTAGCCAGGTACAGCATCCAGCTTCTATGAACGCTCCATTTTCCGGGGTGGCTGCGGACTTCAATTTGCAGTGGGGGGGGCCCCAGAAAGCTTGGGCCTCCCTGCGCTGCAGATTCCATCCCCCAGCTGCCTAGTTGTACCTGGCTGGACACAAAAATAGGGAGAAGCCCCACGTATTTTTTTTTTTAATTATTTCATGAAATTCATGAAATAATAAAGAAAAAAAGGGCTTCCCTATATTGTTGTGTCCAACCAGGTACAAATAGGCAGCTGGTGGTTGGGGGCAGCCCGTTCCTGCCTGCTGTACCTGGCTGGACACAAATATAGGGCGAAGCCCCACGTCAATTTTTTTTAAATTATTTCAGGAAATTCATGAAATAATTTAAAAAAAATTGAAGTGGGGCTTCGCCCTATATTTGTGTCCAGCCAGGTACAGCAGGCAGGAACGGGCTGCCCCCAACTACCAGCTGCCTATTTGTACCTGGCCGGACACAACAATATAGGGAAGCCCTTTTTTTTTTTAATTATTTCATGAAATTATTTAAAAAAAATTGACATGGGGCTTCGCAGTATATTTGTGTCCAGTCAGGTACAGCAGGCAGGAACGGGCTGCCCCCAACCACCAGCTGCCTATTTGTACCTGGCCGGACACAACAATATAGGGAAGCCCTTTTTTTGTTAATTATTTCATGAATTTCATGAAATAATTACAAAAAAAAAAATACGTAGAGCTTCGCCCTATTTTTGTGTCCAGCCAGGTACAACTAGGCAGCTGGGGGCTGGAATCCGCAGTGCAGGGAGGCCCAAGCTTTCTGGGCCCCCCCCCCGCTGCAAATTGCAGTCCGCAGCCACCCCGGAAAATGGCACGTTCATAGAAGCGCCATCTTCTGGCGCTGTACCCAACTCATCCAGGGCCCTGGTGCGGTGGCTCACTGGGTAAGAAAGGGGTTAGGGCCAGCTTGGCATTATCAGCTGGCCCTAAGCCCGAAATTCATGGGGTCACGCCAATATTAGACATGACCACCATGAATTTCTAGTAAAGTATTTAAAAAAAAAACACAACACCCAGAATAAAGTCCTTTAATTGAAATAAACACACAATTCTTTATTGTTCTAAATTAAACCATACTTACCATCACGCCCATTCCAGCTGAAGCCAACGATCTCCTGCAATAAATGAAAAATAATAAACCAACCTCATCCTTACCTTTCCATGGTTCCCAGGACTGCTTCAGCTCTGCTACATCGAGATGACAGGCTGGACCTGCAGAACGCTGCCATCCAGCCTGTCATCCCGTGGACACTGAGAAGCGCAGGCATGCTTGCGCTCCTCAGTGTCAGGCTGTGACGACATCCAGATGAGCCGAGTCTCTCACAGTCACCGCATGCGCAGGAGAATTCTCCCACACTTTCAGTGACGTGCATGAGGTGAGCTGAGTTCATTGTCGGCTCATCTGGATGCTGTCACAGCCAGACACTGAGGAGCGCAAGCATGCCTGCGCCTCTCAGTGTCTGCGGGATGACAGGCTGGATGGCAGCCTTCTGCTGCGGTCCAGCCTGTCATCTCGATGTAGCAGAGCTGAAGCTGTCCTGGGAACCATCAGAAGGTAAGGATGATGTTGCTTTATTATTTTATTTTTATTGCAGGAGATCGTTGGCTTCAGCTGGAATGGGTGTGACGGTAAGTATGGTTTAATTTAGAACAATAAAGAATTGTGTGTTTATTTCAATTAAAGGATTTTATTCTGGGTGTTTGTGTTTTTTTTAACTTTGACTATGGGGTTAGTAATGGGGGTGTCTTATAGACGCCTCTCCATTACTAACCTGGGCTTGATGTCAGCTGGCATTATAAGCTGACATCAACCCCAACCCCATTACCCCACTGCCACCGCTACAGGGCAGTGGGAAGAGCGAGGCTAAGTGCCAGAATTGGCACATCCTATGGATGCGCCATTTCTGGGGCGGCTGACGGCTGGTGTTCTAGCCTGGGAGGGGGCCAATATTCATGACACCCTTCCTGGGCTATTAATATCAGCCCCCAGCTGTCTGCCTAGCCTTTGCTAGCTATTAAAATAGGGGGGACCCCACGTCATTTTTTTGGGGGGGTCCCCCATTTTAATAGCTAGTAAAGGCTAGGTATTCAGCTGGGGGCTGATATTAGTAGCCTGGGAAGTTCCGTGGGTATTACCCCCTTCCCAGGCTTCAAACATCTGCCCCAGCCGTCTGCTTAACCTCCGCTAGAGACTAAAATTACGGGGAACCCCACGCCAATTTTTTTTTTAATAAATCCTTTATTTTAACACTAAATGACAAGTACAGTAATCAACACTATCACTGTACTTCTTATATATGTGACTGACATGTTTCTATCTATCTAATCTATGTGTGATGCTCTATTCTTTCTGTTCTAAATTGTCGGGTACCGCTGCTGAATTGCTGGCCGGCTTTTTTAAAGAGACGGTGCATGAAAACACTAATATTTTTTTTAATAAATCCTTTACACTAAATGACAAGTACAGTAAGCAACACTGTCACTGTACTTCATATATATGTGACTGACATGTTTCTATCTATCTAATCTATGTGTGAAGCTCTATTCTTTCTGTTATAAATTGTCGGGCACCGGTGTATGCCGCTGCTGAATTGCCGGCTTTTCATGTTTCACTGTGAGCACTGTTCCCTTCGATTTGGGCAACCACCTCCCCCAATACATTCTACATTATTGTTAGTTGTTTTCCTTCATGTAGAATTAACCTACAAGGAAAGAAAGGGTTTATTTTCATTCCGATATTTGTGTCCCATTGACTTGCATTGGTTTCCGGTATCGGAATCGGCGATATCCGATACTTTTTGGGTATCGGCCCGATCCAATCCGATCCGATATTTCCTGATATCGGAAGGTATCGCTCAACACTAGTGATCATCAATCTAAGTAGGTTGTAGTCCTTTAAAACTTCCAATTCATTGCCGTCCATCTGAAATTGTACCTGGCAGTAGTTGATATCTTTGTCTTCTTTGTAGCAGTCCCGTGTTCTTTAATAAGCCCTTCATTTCATCTATGCTTGTTGTAATCAATGTATCATCTGCGTATCTTTTCTTTTATCTGTAGGCTCTCATATCGTTACTACTATTGTTTTTATAACCTTGGAAGTTAATATCAAGTGTCATTTTATGTTGACAGGTTTTTTTTATGTCTGCCAAACTAATGCATGATATGATGTGTGAAATTTATGTGACAGGCTCTATTCTCAATAAAATGGGCACTGACATTATGGACATCACTTAGAGAATACCTCCACAATGTATACAACTGGTTTAGATAAGCATGTGCTTTAAAAATTGTGGCTGAGTGTTTTATGAGTAATGTGCACGACTGAACCAGTACATCTATCCAAAAAATAGACTGTCCTAATTTTTAGATGTGTCCCAATATGATTGCATATTATAAAAGAGTTAGATAAGTATACTTTTCTAGTGCTGAATAACCTATGATCTCAATTGTATGGGTGCCTAATAGTGTTGAGCGAGCATGCTCGACACTGCTCGGTACTCGCCCGAGCATCTCACTACTCGGGATGTTAGGCGAGCACCAAGCATTTTCGGATTACTCGGGCGGGATCTCGGGTCTCTGCCCTGCATGTTTGGTGCTCTTTACGGAGCCAATAAACATGCAGGGATTGCCAGCCAGTCACTGTAATGCCGCAGCCATGTTGGTTGTGGGCATTACAGTGATTGGCTGGCCGCACAGCGTCACCTCGAGTATTTAAAACCGGGCGCCGCCATCTTGGACACAGTCGCTCTGGATCAGACAGTGTAGGGAGAGTGCTGCTGAGCTAGGGAGAGATTTATACTGCGAAATAGGTAGAGTAGGGTCTCTAAAGCCTGCAAAATCAAACAAACAGTCCTTCTGAGGACTAATATCCATCCCAGATATCAGGCAGGCAGGCTGTATAGGAGACGCAGTGGTTATGCCAACAAACACTGCATTACAGTCCTGTGTGCTGCTGCTGCTCAAATTGCTAGACTTAGCCCCAGGTCTCAGGGGCCAGGAAAAATCCTTTTTTTTCATCAAAATCCTCTTTTTTTTCCTCAGTTAGACTGTACAAATACCCATCTTATTAACCTTTTGGTATTTCCCCCCCCCCAAAAAAAAAAAAAAAATTGAGTGTGTCTGTGAGTGTTCAGACACAAATATATCTGTTTATAAGAGTCTGGTGTAGGACAGATAACTAAAACTGTGGTTTTGCAGTTCCATGGTTCAAATCTCTGTATTATCCACTTTTTAGCCTTTTTTTCCATAAAAAAAAACAGTTTGAGTGTCTCGCTGACTGTTCAGACACAAATATATCTGTTTAAAAGATTCTGGTGTAGGCCAGAGAACTAGAACTGTGGTTTTCCTCTTCCATGGTTCAAATCTGGGTGTAATCCACCTTTTTGCCTTTTTTCCATAAAAAAAAACAGTTTGAGTGTCTCGCTGACTGTTCAGACACAAATATATCTGTTTAAAAGATTCTGGTGTAGGCCAGAGAACTAGAACTGTGGTTTTCCTCTTCCATGGTTCAAATCTGGGTGTAATCCACCTTTTTGACTTTTTTCCATAAAAAAAAACAGTTTGAGTGTCTCGCTGACTGTTCAGACACAAATATATCTGTTTAAAAGATTCTGGTGTAGGCCAGAGAAATAGAACTGTGGTTTTCCTCTTCCACGGTTCTAATCTCCTTTTTATTACCCTTTTTCCATTGATAGTGCGAGTGTAAGCTATTTTACTTCATTTACAATGGTCAAGGCGCGTGGCAAGGGATGTGGAACTGGACGTTCTGGTGATGGTGCGTGTAGAGGATGGGGCCTTGGCCAAGGTGAAAATGTGCCACAACCAACAGTCACATCTTCTTGCTTCCAGTTCTTGTCCGAATTACTAGGGAAGCACACAACAACACCACTATTGCCAAGTGATCAGTGTGAACAGGTTATTAATTGGATAGCAGATAATATTTCCAGTCATCTGGGCAACACCACCTCCGGTCTGTCTTCCACACGGTCAAGTCTTAGTTGCCGTGAGTCTCGACCGCATACTCCTCCTCACCCTGATGCTCCTTCCTCCCACCATGCCGAGTGTCGTCAGACAGCAACTGATCCCACAGTTGGACACTCTGAAGAACTGTTCATTGGTCCATTTCCATATTTGGGCCCCTCGCCTGCTCCGCTTGAAGTGGTGGAAGAGGAGATCCCATGTAGCGATGGCCAAATATTTGAACAACCATGGCCACAGGAAGGCGACGCTGGCAATTTTGTCACAAGAGGTGGACGATGACGAGACACAATTGGCACGAAGTGAGGAGGAGGACCGTGGTGCAGAAGTGGAAGAGGAGGAGGTGGTGGCTGATCTAGTAACTGACCCAACATGGCAGGAGGATACGCAGAGTGAGGCCAGCAGCACACAGTGGGAGCGAGGCAGAGTACCCCAACAAGCAGGAAGAAGCAGTGTGGTGGCCGCAGACAGAAGGCGGGCAACCGTTCCCCATAACACCAACACGAGGGACGTTGCCAGTGCAACCGGTAGGTCTTCCAGAGTCTGAAATTTATTTAAAGATTCTGCTGATAACCCCAAAAAGGCCATTTGTACCACCTGCCAGGCCAGCATCAGCAGGGGTGACAAAACTACCAGCCTGACCACCACCAGCATGATCAGGAACATGTCAGCAAAGCACCTGACTTTGTGGGGCGAACCACAGGGTCCACGACCAGTGTCAGCAGGTGTCGCCACTGCTTCTTCCGCTGTTGTGAGTGTAAGAGAACCCCCTTTTGTTCGTGCAAGGCAATCCCCTGTCCATACTGCATGCAAAGATGCCCCTCCTCTCAGTCTTCACTTGTTATGGCAGTTTCTCAAGAAACAGCATCAACGTCCACGTCCACGTCCCACCGCAGGGTTCAATTGATCATATCCCAGACCTTTGAACGAAAGCGCAAATTTGCAGCCAATGCCCCACAGGCCACAGTCCTAAATTTGCACATTTCACGACTGCTTGCGCTGGAAATGCCACCTTTTAGGCTGGTGGAGACGGAATCCTTCCGCAATCTTGTGGCGGTGGCTGTCCCTCGGTACTCGGTCCCCAGCCGACACTATTTTGCCCGGTGTGCCATCCCCGCACTACACAAGCACGTGTCCCAAAACATCTGTCGTGCCCTCAACAACACAGTTACTGGGAGAGTCCACCTGACAATGGACACGTGGACAAGTGCTTGTGGCCAGGGACGGTACATCTTCCTGATGGCACACTGGGGAAACTTAGTGGAAGCCGGGACCCAGTCGGACCTTGGGAAGGAACACATCCTCCCCACACCGAGGATTGCGGGCCCTATGTCAGTCAGAGTTGCCCCCACAGTCTACAGCTCCTGCGCATCATCATCCTCCTCCTCATGTTCAGCCTCCATCTCAGATATCACCACATCAGTTAAAAGCTGGAAGCACTGCAGTACTGCCTCAGCCAAGCGGCAACAGGCTGTGCTGAAACTCATAAGCTAAGGTGATAAACCTCACACTGTTTGTGAGTTGTGGACAGCTGTGAAAGAGCAGGCAGATCTGTGGCTGAGACCGCTGAACCTACATCCAGGCATGGTCGTGTGTGACAATGGCCGTAACCTGGTGGCAGCTCTGAGGCGAGTCGAGATCACTCACGTACCATGCCTGGCTCATGTGCTTAAACTCGTGGTTCAGCGGTTTCTTAAATCGTACCCCAAGTTGCCAGATCTGCTTGTCAAAGTACGCCACCTGTCAGCTCATTTGCGTAAGCCGGCTACAGCTTCCGCCACCCTTGCTGTGTTGCAGCAGCGTTTGCAGCTTCCGGCACACCGACTGGTGTGTGATGTCTCCACACGTTGGAATTCTACCCTCCACATGTTGCAAAGAATTTGTGAGCAGAAGAGAGCAGTTGTGGAGTACCAGCTTCAACAAGGCCGTTGATATTTAGGTCAGACTCCACACATAAGACCTCAGGAGTGGACCTGGATGTCTGACATATGTACCATCCTGACAAACTTTGAAGAGTCCACCAAGATGGTGAGTGGCGATGATGCCATCATTAGCGTCAGCATCCCACTTGTCTGTTTTTTGCAATGCTCTCTGCAGAGAATTTAAGAGGAGGCATTGGAGCCAGAGTATGATGAGATGGATCAAGAAGCTGTAGCGGGCGATTACACACAGCCCAGCCTCATCTCATTCTAACGTGCATTGGGGGCCAATGAGGGAGAGGAGTAGTGTTGAGCCACCCCCGTAGTGTTCGAGTTCGGTTCGGTTCGTCGAACACCCGTGTGTTCGCCGAACTGTTCGTCGAACTGTTCGTCGAACACCTTCGAACACCGTTAAAACCAATGGCAGGCAAACAAAAACACATAGAAACACATAGAAAACACCTTCAAAGGTGTCCAAAAGCTGACAAACTGCTCAGATGACACAACTAACACATGGAAAAGTGACAAGTACATATAGTCATGCGAAAAGAAAAGAGGTGGAGGAGTAAAAGGAGGGGGAGACACAGATATAGGCATGTCATGCCCTTCTAAAATCCAAAAAGTGAGAAGCCGACACGTTCAGTCCGCTACTGCCCGTGCCACCTCCGTGTCGCCGGGTTTGTGCCAGAGCCGCGGTGAACCCTGACGGCCAGCCCCCCTCTCCCAATACTGGTGCCTGTCCGCTGGTGGGTCGAGCGAGCCCCCCTGTGGTGGAGGCAGCTCTAAGCTTTTTAATTTAAATTGTCTCTCTAATTTGAATGAATACAATTTAAATCCATTTACAAGGATCTATTGGAGGGCAAGTCTCATGCCAGCAGCCGCGTAATTCCAGCTCCAGTAGCGTCCACTAAAGCTGCTGCAGTTAAAAAGCTTTTATAAGGATCGAGCTCGGCTGTCCACCGCAAGGCATCCTACTGCCAGTCCCAGCCCCTATGCCTTGGGGTGCCTCCTGATGCTCTTCACTGAGTATCCCGTGGTCCCGAAGCATTTCCTTTGAAAAAATTAAGTGTCCAAACTACAGGTGGTGTAGCTTGCTTAACAGCCGGGATAATCCGCTGACTAGAAGACACTGCTACTAGGCACAAAGTATTTCCTGGGCTAGATGCAGTTAAAAATTTGTAATTAGATACTCTCGTTGGATGCTGAGAAAGCATTCCATAGAGTCTCCTGGCACGCCATATATGATTCTCTTAAAAAGCTTGGGGTAGGGGTCTAGGGGACCCTTTTATAGCCAAAATCACGGCCCTGTATCGCAATACGTCACCTAGGCTGAAGATAAATGGAACTGTAGCACCCTGAGGGCTCGGTTGCTACAGAGGTATTGCACCTCACCCAGAGGTGTGATATCTCACTCTCAGGTAAGGATGGAGTGTTGATCAGGACCCGACACCTGCATGCATTACACCACATTGCCGTGGGGCAGGGCGACCAATATGCCCCTGAGATGGGCACGACAGTCCCTGTCCCTGGCTGGAGTGGGGGGAGGGAACACTGAGGAAGGGGAACCCTGTAGTGAAGGAGCAGGGAGGAAGCAGTTCCTGGGTGCACTGAGAAGGGAGCATAAAAGGTGGGCACCATCTTAGTTCAGTGCAGAGAAGTCTGAGCAGAAGTGAAAGGGAGCAGGGGCTCTGCATGAGCTCTGCTCCGGAGGCGGGCCTAGTAACAGAGGCCCAGGCCTGGAAGAGGGAGAAGGAAGGAAGAGGAGCGGAGAAGGCTCCAGGAACGAGGAACGAAGGGATCCCAGGGGTGCAGACGGGCGAGTCGCCACCGCACGCCCGAATCCACCTGCATGGAGGGGTCAGGCCAAAGGGGGAGACCGGTCCACGAAACTAGTGGAGGCAGGAAACGACCCTCAGCTAGAAACCGGAGGCTGTGACATTTTATGTGGCGCAGCCCCTCGCTACACCCGCTAGGAAGGCACCACATAGGGTCAGGAAAACTGGCGCCAAGTTTACCAAGAGGAGGCCCGAGGCAGCCGGACAGAAGGGTTGGTAAGAAAGGCCAGACAAAGGACACACAAAGGGGGTCCTGTGAAGCGCTCTAAAGTTATCTGGGAGTTGTCTGAGCCCCTCACCTGGTGAGCACAGTACGACGTGGGCAGCCGTTACCTGCAGACGTGGTCTGGATAATAAGAACTGTGAGTAAAGGCCCTGGACTGCATCACTGACTCCGTGTCGTTACTGCTGCTGCCCTGCACCATCACCCCCATCCTCCGCATACACTGCCCTGAGGCTATACTCCTCCTGTGGGGAGTTATGCTACGCTCTGCTGCACCCACAACACCAGCCTCAGCGGTCTGCCCTGCAGCGGCGGTTCACTCTGTCCGCAATCCAAGGGTGGCGTAGTCGGACATTTAAACATCAAAACCACATAAATAGTTCCGCCACTGGTTTGACCGCCCTGAGCCACGGAACCGGGTCGCCACGAAGACTACAACCACCAGCATCCACCAAAAAGGGTCCGGCTCCGGGTGTCCCAAGGCCCAGGGGGTGCATCAGAACATTTTCATCACCTTTCACAATCACCAATGGGACAAGGCAGGGATGTCCTCTGTCCCCTCTCTTATACATCCTAGTGACGGAGCACCTGCTCTCATCAATTCGCCATAGCCCCAATATTAGGTGGATTGAGGTGGGAGGCACCGAGTACAAGTGCTCTCTATTTGCTGATGATGTCCTAGTATATATCACTCAATCACATATATCCATCCATGCTGTTATGGCTGAAATAGATCACTTTGTTACATGGTCAAATTTTAAAATCAATGCAGCGAAGTCTGAGGCCCTCGATGTCTCCCTCCCCAAATCCATATAGGATTCCATCCAGTCCAACTTTCCCTTTGCCTGGCCCTCACAGGGTATCAAATACTTAGGAATTCCTATTCATAGAGACCTCTCCCATCTATGTTATCTTAATTTTGGGCCCTTTATTGAACAACTCCATACAGACCACGGTTGGCAAGTTAGAACTGTAAGATTCACTACGTGAACCACTGGTGTTTTGTGGAAAAGCACATGTACACTGTGTTCCAAATTATTATGCAAAAAGTGTTTAGGAGTGATAAGGGAAGAATTTGTTTGTTTGTCAGTTAAACTCATTGATGGTGATGTGTGTCAGGGCTCTTTATATCACTGTAAGCAATTGCAGACACCTGTGCTAATTAGTTTGGCAGGTGTGTCCAATGAAAGGCAAGACTACTTAAGAAGGCTGTCTCACATTATTAAGCAGCCTACATTTTCTGCCAAAATGGGAAAGAAAAAGGATGTGTCGGCTGCTGAGAAGCAACAAATTGTGGAGTGTTTAGGTCAAGGCATGACTACAATCAACATTGTGCGATGATCAGGATGAAGTGTCTTGGCAATCAAGAAGTATGTAGCTGATTCACGGTACACACGTGTGCGTGCTGATAAGGGCAAATTGAGGACTCTTTCCTACAGGCAATTACGTCACCGTAAAAGAGCAGCGGCAAAAAAGCCTTGTCATAGCAGCAGACAAGTTTTTGAAGCTGCTGGTGCCTCCAACGTCCCCCGAACAACAAGATGCCGGGTCCTTCAGAGGTTTGCAGCTGTGCATACGCCATCCTGTCGACCTCCTCTATCCACTTCACACAACCAGAAACGGCTCCAGTGGGCTAAACATTACATGAAGACTGATTTCAAAATTGTTTTGTTCACGGATGAGTGCCGTGCAGCGCTCGATGGTCCAGATGGATGGAGTGGAGGATGGCTGGTTGATGGACACCCCACGCAAACACGGCTACAGCGCCAGCAAGGAGGAAGTGGAGCAATGTTTTGGGCTGGAATCATGGGGAGAGAGATTGTCGGCCCCTTTAGGATCCCTGAAGGCGCTAAAGATGAACTCCATAATGTATGTGGATTTTCTCAAACAGCACTTCCTGCCATGGTTCAAGAAGAAGAACCGTGTATTTCACAGCAAGATCATTTTTTTGCATGATAATGCACCATCTCATTCTGCACATAAAACATCTGCATCTCTGGCTGATATGGGCATAAAAGGGGACAAACTTATGGTGTGACCCCCATGCTCCCCTGACATTTACCCCATTCAGAACCTCTGGAGCATCATCAAAAGGAGTGTCTATGATGGCGGGAGGCAGTTCACATCTAAGCAACAGCTCTGGGAGGGTATTCTGTCCTCATGCAAAACAATTGAAGCAGAAACCATCCAAAACCTGACAAATTCAATGGACAAGAGAGTTCAGAAGCTCCTTTCGAACAAGTGGTCCTATGTGAAAATGTAACATCACCTAGAATAAAGTTTTGAGTTGAAAACTGTTTGATTTCAGTTTCTAATATCCTGCTAATGCTTATAATTTCAAAAATGACAATGTTTTTGGTCTTTATTAAAATGAAAAGGTTGATCGAAAAGTTTGGGGGATCTAAGAGTGTGGCAACCCAGTAATCATGATTACTTCGAATTCTGACAATATGAGGGTCATGTTGCAGGTAGTGCAGCAAGAAGGCACTTATGTGTCTTGCGCATCTCGGAGCCCCAAAACTATTTTCCAGGCTAGATGCAGCTAAAAATTATTATTAATTTTAAATCTGGTGGAGCTTAGTATAGATGGCCTAATAGGATCAGTGCTGCACACTGCTACAAAGCCCAAATTATTTTCCAGCCAAGATACAGATAAACATGATTAGTAATTTAAAATCTGGTGGAGCTTATTATTGATGGCCTAATAGAATCAGTGCTGCACACTGCTACAAAGCCCAAATTATTTTCCAGCCAAGATACAGATAAACATGATTAGTAATTTGAAAGCTTAAAACGGTTGGTAGGGTGATTTTAACCAATCATCAAGCTTTTACTCTCCCCAGGATGACAGAGGGGTAGAAAAGTCGTTTCAGATCCATGATTTGTTCATCTTTATGAACGTGAGTCTGTCTACTTTATCAGTGGAGAGCCGCGTGCGCTTATCTGTCAGCACACCACCAGCAGCGCTGAACACACGTTCAGACAGAACGCTGGCTGCGGGGCATGACAAGATCTCCAAGGCCTAAGTGGCTAGCTCCGGCCATTTATCCAGATTGGAACCCCAAAAAGAGCAAGGGTCCAGTGACACAGTCATGGCTTCAATGTTTACTTGGAGATACTCCTGTACTAGCGTCTCTAGGCGTTGACTATGTGTCAGACTTCTTGTCTCCTGTGGCCTTGCAAAGGATGGGCTAAAAAAGTGGTGAAATGATTCTGCAAAATTGATGTTACCAGCAGATACTGTGGTTCTGTTACGGTTTGAGTGCTGAACACTTGACGGTCCCACGGTTGGCAAGTTGGAACTGTGAGATTCACTACGTGCACCACTGGTGTTTTGTGGAAAAGCACATGTAAGATTCTGCAACAGTCTCTGCTGATACTCCTGCATGCGTGCATCCCTTTCTATGGCAGGAATAATTTCGGCAAATTTACTTTTGTACCGGGGATCTAACAGTGTGGCAACCCAGTAGTCAGGATTATTTCTAATTCTCACAATTCGAGGGTCATGTTGCAGGTAGTGCAGCAAGAAGGCACTCATGTGTGTTGCGCATCCAGGAGCACCAAGTCCCTGTTGTGTTGGTGGTGAGGTAACAATCATGCTTCCTTCCTCTGTCCTCTCCCCCCAACCTCGCACAACAGAAATGTGATCAAGGTTTCCCTCATCTGATGAGTCTTCCATCAGTTCGTCCTCCACTTCTTCCTGGGCTCCTGCACCTTCCTCACTAGTTTGGCTGCTACCATGCGCCCTGGTAAAACCATCTCCCCCACCCTCACATGCCTGCCGCCTTGGTGCTGCCGACCGTCTGGACCTTGCAGATGTTAGCCCTTCCGCATACAACTCCTCCTCCTCTACTTCCTCCACCTCCTCTTGTGCCACCACCTGACTCCGAATTCTGTTTAACATGTGCTCCAGCATGTAAATCACCGGAATAGTCATGCTGATAATGGCATCGTCAGCACTAAACATCTTTGTCGCCATTTCAAAACTGTGCAGAAGGGTGCATAGGTCCCTGATCTGAGTCCACTCCTCCAGCGTGATTTGCCCCACCTCTGGATCTCGTTGGCCCAGGCTATACGTCAGAACGTATTGCACCAGGGCTTGTCGGTGCTGCCACAGTCGCTGCAACATGTGCAGAGTTGAATTCCACCGGGTAGGCACATCGCATTTTAGCCGGTGAAGTGGCAGGCCCAACGACTTCTGTAGAGATGTAAGTCGCTGAGCTGCGGGATGCGAACGGCGGAAGTGAGCACACAGCGACCGTGCCCTCTGCAGAAGGCCATCTAGTCTGGGATAGTGGGCTAAAAATTGCTGGACAACCAGGTTCAACACGTGAGCCATACAAGGCACGTGTGTGATATTGCCCCGGCGAAGGGCTGCACCCAGGTTTGCAGCATTGTCGCACACGGCCTTCCCTGGTTTCAGGTCCAGTGGAGACAACCATTCATGAAATTGGTTCTCCAGAGCTGACCACAACTCCTCAGCTGTGTGACTCACATTTCCCAGACATTTCAAAGTAAAAACCGCCTGATGAAGTTGAGCCCTACTGCCAGCATAGTAAGGAGGTGTGCAGGATCCCTTCTGCGCAGTTAGAAAGCTTGTGGCATGACCAGACAGGCTTTGGGTGCAGGTGGAAGACCGAGAGGAGGTTGAGGAGGCAGAAGCAGTGGAGGAACTTTGACATAAAGAGGATTGACGCACAACTCGTGGGGACGGCAAGACTTGGACAGCAGCCCCTTGTCCTGCTGTCACCATAGTTACCCAGTGCCCAGTCAGCGACATGTAACGCCCCTGTCCATGCCTACTCGTCCAAGTGTCTGTGGTGAAATGCACCCTGTCACACACAGAGTTTCTCAAAGAAGCGGTGATGTTGTGTGTGACATGCTGGTGGAGCGCAGGCACACCTTTCTTTGAGAAGTAGTGCCGACTGGGCATCTGGTACTGGGGCACTGCGACGGACATAAGGTCTCGAAAATCCTCTGTGTCCACCAGGCGGAAAGGCAGCATTTCTGTAGCCAAGAGCTTGCAGATGGTGAAATTCAACCTCTTAGCTTTCTTATGGCTAGGAGGAAATGGTCTTTTACTTGTCCACATCTGAGGGACCGAGGGCTGGCTATTGTGCTTAGACGGGGTTGATAAGGGTGTCCCCGGCAAACTGCCGGTCTGAGAGGAAGATGCAGGCGGACATGTTAGGTTGCCTTGATCCAAAGGTGGTGCTATCGATGTCGGACAGCGCTCAACACCAGCTGGTGTTACCAGCTCCAAAGAAAATGATGACCTGCCAATCACGCTGGCTGTTGCGGGTAAAGAGGTGGCAGGTCTGCGCCCCAAAACAGGTGTGACTGCTGTCCCCCCAGTCACAGAGGATGAAGAGGCCGCGGATGCACAAGACATGGCAGACGGTGGTTGGTCCGGCCGGCTAGGCCGCATTGTAGCACACTGAGCTTCCCACTGCAACTTATGCTTCATGTCCATGTGCCGGTTCATGCATGAAGTACTCAAACTATGTATTTTTTGGCCTCTACTTAGCTTTTGCTGACAAATGTTACAGAAAACACAAGTTGGGTCATCTTTATCGATCTGAAAAAATGCCCAGGCTATGCAAGGCTTAGCACCCATGCGACCTGAAGAGCCACCACGACTTGTGGTGAGAGGCAGAGTTGTGTTTGAGGATGCAGTTGTTGACGTGCTTCCAGTACTACGTCTCTGTCCAGGAAGGCGCAACCTGACCTCGTCGTCACTAGCATCTTCCTCCACCTCCTCTGCTGACCTCATCTCTTGGCTGACTGTGGGTTGACAGTAAGTGGGATCTCCAACCTCATCATCATCACCCTGTGCGTTATCACACCCGTCGTCCTCAGAGCCAACCTGTTCCTGCCCTGACAAAAAACTAAAGTTGTCGCTCCTATCAGGTATTTGAGTCTCATCATCGTCTTCCTCATTGTCTCCACCAACAGGAGTTACAGTTTGGAAATGAGGGTCTACATTATGGTCAGAACCTTCTGCGTCTGATCCTGGATCAGACTCATAAAGATTCTGGGCATCAGTGCAGATCATTTCCTCGTCTGGATTCACAGAAGCGCTGGAGTCGACCTCTGATTCCCAGGCTATAGTATGAGTAAACAGCTCTGCAGACTCAACCATCTGTTCTACCTCATACTCAGATGGGCAGCTGGAGATTTGGGAGCTGTGAGGAAGCAAGTGCGATTGGGTTGACACCTTTGAGGACTGGAGTATTTGTGATGTTGAAGTTGATGTGGAGGAGAGCCCACTTAAAGGAGCACTTGATATCCGTTGAAGCACCTGCTGTTTTTGTGCCTCATCTGGAATTTGTAGCGATTGGCGTGGCCGTCAGAAAGGGATCTTATCACATTTCCGCTAAAAGAAGTAGACATTTTAGTTTGGCTGGAAGATGGTCTTTCTTCTGCAGATGTTACTGTTGCTTTAACACCTACCCCACGGACACAACCTTTTTTCCCCTTCCCAACATGCCTATTCCCCTTTCCACCAGCAGCAGGCCTTTTTCCACTCATTTTGGTGGTTAACTAATTCACAACTCTGGAGTTGTTTGCACAAAAAAACAATGGATGGGAACCGAGCAGAGCTGAGTGGCCAAACTGTGGTATTAGGCCAAAACTATTGGCTGGGTTAGATGCAGAAAAAAATTATATTCGATTTGCAACCTGATGGAGGTCAGTATATATGGACTAAGAGAACAAGTCCCACACACAGCTAGAAGCCCAAATATTTTTTCAGAGGTAAATGCAGAAAAAAATTATATTCAGTTTGCAACCTGATAGAGGTCTGTATAGATGGATTAATAGAACAAGTCCCACACACAGCTAGAAGCCCAATATTTTTTCAGAGGTAGATGCAGAAAAAAAATTTTTTTTAATTTGCAACCTGATGGAGGTCAGTATAGATGGACTAACAGAGAAAGTCCCACACACTGCTAGAAGGCCAAATATTTTTTCAGAGCTAGATGCAGAAAAAAATTATATTCAGTTTGCAACCTGATGGAGGTCAGTATAGATGGACTAATAGAACAAGTCCCACACACAGCTAGAAGCCCAAATATTTTTTCAGAGGTAGATGCAGATAAAAATTATTTTTAATTTGCAACCTGATGGAGGTCAGTATAGATGGACTAATAGAGAAAGTCCCACACACAGCTAGAAGGCCAAATATTTTTTCAGAGCTAGATGCAGAAAAAAATTATATTCAGTTTGCAAACTGATGGAGGTCTGTATAGATGGATTAATAGAACAAGTCCCACACACAGCTAGAAGCCCAATATTTTTTCAGAGGTAAATGCAGAAAAAAAATATTTTTAATTTTCAACCTGATGGAGGTCAGTATAGATGGACTAATAGAGAAAGTCACACACACTGCTAGAAGGCCAAATATTTTTTCAGAGCTAGATGCAGAAAAAAATTATATTCAGTTTGCAACCTGATGGGATGGAGGTCAGTATAGATGGACTAATAGAACAGTCTCACACACAGCTAGGAGCACAAATATTTTTTCAGAGGTAGATGCAGATAAAAATTATTTTTAATTTGCAACCTGATGGAGGTCAGTATAGATGGACTAATAGAGAAAGTCCCACACACTGCTAGAAGGCCAAATATTTTTTCAGAGCTAGATGCAGATAAAAATTATTTTTAATTTGCAACCTGATAGAGGTCAGTATAGATGGACTAATAGAGAAAGTCCCACACACTGCTAGAAGGCCAAATATTTTTTCAGAGCTAGATGCAGAAAAAAATTATATTCATTTTGCAACCTGATGGAGGTCTGTATAGATGGATTAATAGAACAAGTCCCACACACAGCTAGAAGCCCAATATTTTTTCAGAGGTAGATGCAGAAAAAAAATGTATTCAGTTTGCAACCTGATGGAGGTCTGTATAGATGGATTAATAGAACAAGTCCCACACACAGCTAGAAGCCCAATATTTTTTCAGAGGTAGATGCAGAAAAAAAATATATTCAGTTTGCAACCTGATGGAGGTCAGTATAGATGGACTAATAGAGAAAGTCCCACACACTGCTAGAAGGCCAAATATTTTTTCAGAACTAGATGCAGAAAAAAATTATATTCAGTTTGCAACCTGATGGAGGTCAGTATAGATGGACTAATAGAACAAGTCCCACACACAGCTAGAAGCCCAAATATTTTTTCAGAGGTAGATGCAGATAAAAATTGTTTTTAATTTGCAACCTGATGGAGGTCAGTATAGATGGACTAATAGAGAAAGTCCCACAAACTGCTAGAAGGCCAAATATTTTTTCAGAGCTAGATGCAGAAAAAAATTATATTCAGCTTGCAACCTGATGGAGGTCAGTATAGATGGACTAATATAACAAGTCCCACACACAGCTAGAAGCCCAAATATTTTTTCAGAGGTAGATGCAGATAAAAATTATTTTTAATTTGCAACCTGATGGAGGTCAGTATAGATGGACTAATAGAGAAAGTCCCACACACTGATAGAAGGCCAAATATTTTTTCAGAGCTAGATGCAGAAAAAAATTATATTCAGTTTGCAACCTGATGGAGGTCAGTATAGATGAACTAATAGAACAAGTCCCACACACAGCTAGAAGCCCAAATATTTTTTCAGAGGTAGATGCAGATAAAAATTATTTTTAATTTGCAACCTGATGGAGGTCAGTATAGATGGACGAATAGAGAAAGTCCCACACACTTCTAGAAGGCCAAATATTTTTTCAGAGCTAGATGCAGAAAAAAATTATATTCAGTTTGCAACCTGATGGGATGGAGGTCAGTATAGATGGACTAATAGAACAAGTCCCACACACAGCTAGAAGCCCAAATATTTTTTCAGATGTAGATGCAGATAAAAATTATTTTTAATTTGCAACCTGATGGAGGTCAGGATAGATGGACTAATAGAGAAAGTCCCACACACTGCTAGAAGGCCAAATATTTTTCAGAGCTAGATGCAGATAAAAAATATTTTTAATTTGCAACCTGATGGAGGTCAGTATAGATGGACTAATAGAGAAAGTCCCACACACTGCTAGAAGGCCAAATATTTTTTCAGAGCAAGATGCAGAAAAAAATTATATTCAGTTTGCAACCTGATGGAGGTCTGTATAGATGGATTAATAGAACAAGTCCCACACACAGCTAGAAGCCCAATATTTTTTCAGAGGTAGATGCAGAAAAAAAATATATTCAGTTTGCAACCTGATGGAGGTCTGTATAGATGGATTAATAGAACAAGTCCCACACACAGCTAGAAGCCCAATATTTTTTCAGAGGTAGATGCAGAAAAAAAATATATTCAGTTTGCAACCTGATGGAGGTCAGTATGGATGGACTAATAGAGAAAGTCCCACACACTGCTAGAAGGCCAAATATTTTTTCAGAGCTAGATGCAGAAAAAAATTATATTCAGTTTGCAACCTGATGGAGGTCAGTATAGATGGACTAATAGAACAAGTCCCACACACAGCTAGAAGCCCAAATATTTTTTCAGAGGTAGATGCAGATAAAAATTGTTTTTAATTTGCAACCTGATGGAGGTCAGTATAGATGGACTAATAGAGAAAGTCCCACACACTGCTAGAAGGCCAAATATTTTTTCAGAGCTAGATGCAGAAAAAAATTATATTCAGCTTGCAACCTGATGGAGGTCAGTATAGATGGACTAATATAACAAGTCCCACACACAGCTAGAAGCCCAAATATTTTTTCAGAGGTAGATGCAGATAAAAATTATTTTTAATTTGCAACCTGATGGAGGTCAGTATAGATGGACTAATAGAGAAAGTCCCACACACTGCTAGAAGGCCAAATATTTTTTCAGAGCTACATGCAGATAAAAATTATTTTTAATTTGCAAACTGATGGAGGTCAGTATAGATGGACTAATAGAGAAAGTCCCACACACTGATAGAAGGCCAAATATTTTTTCAGAGCTAGATGCAGAAAAAAATTATATTCAGTTTGCAACCTGATGGAGGTCAGTATAGATGAACTAATAGAACAAGTCCCAGATACAGCTAGAAGCCCAAATATTTTTTCAGAGGTAGATGCAGATAAAAATTATTTTTAATTTGCAACCTGATGGAGGTCAGTATAGATGGACGAATAGAGAAAGTCCCACACACTGCTAGAAGGCCAAATATTTTTTCAGAGCTAGATGTAGAAAAAAATTATATTCAGTTTGCAACCTGATGGAGGTCAGTGTAGATGGACTAATAGAGAAAGTCCCACACACTGCTAGAAGGCCAAATATTTTTTCAGAGCTAGATGCAGAAAAAAATTATATTCAGTTTGCAACCTGATGGAGGTCAGTATAGATGGACTAATAGAACAAGTCCCACACACAGCTAGAAGCCCAAATATTTTTTCAGAGGTAGATGCAGATAAAAATTATTTTTAATTTGCAACCTGGTGGAGGTCAGTATAGATGGACTAATAGAGAAAGTCCCACACACTGCTAGAAGGCCAAATATTTTTTCAGAGCTAGATGCAGATAAAAATTATTTTTAATTTGCAACCTGATAGATGTCAGTATAGATGGACTAATAGAGAAAGTCCCACACACTGCTAGAAGGCCAAATATTTTTTCAGAGCTAGATGCAGAAAAAAATTATATTCAGTTTGCAACCTGATGGAGGTCTGTATAGATGGATTATTAGAACAAGTCCCACACACAGCTAGAAGCCCAATATTTTTTCAGAGGTAGATGCGGAAAAAAAATATATTCAGTTTGCAACCTGATGGAGGTCTGTATAGATGGATTAATAGAACAAGTCCCACACACAGCTAGAAGCCCAATATTTTTTCAGAGGTAGATGCAGAAAAAATATATATTCAATTTGCAACCTGATGGAGGTCAGTATAGATGGACTAACAGAGAAAGTCCCACACACTGCTAGAAGGCCAAATATTTTTTCAGAGCTACATGCAGATAAAAATTATTTTTAATTTGCAAACTGATGGAGGTCAGTATAGATGGACTAATAGAGAAAGTCCCACACACTGATAGAAGGCCAAATATTTTTTCAGAGCTAGATGCAGAAAAAAATTATATTCAGTTTGCAACCTGATGGAGGTCAGTATAGATGAACTAATAGAACAAGTCCCACATACAGCTAGAAGCCCAAATATTTTTTCAGAGGTAGATGCAGATAAAAATTATTTTTAATTTGCAACCTGATGGAGGTCAGTATAGATGGACGAATAGAGAAAGTCCCACACACTGCTAGAAGGCCAAATATTTTTTCAGAGCTAGATGTAGAAAAAAATTATATTCAGTTTGCAACCTGATGGAGGTCAGTGTAGATGGACTAATAGAGAAAGTCCCACACACTGCTAGAAGGCCAAATATTTTTTCAGAGCTAGATGCAGAAAAAAATTATATTCAGTTTGCAACCTGATGGAGGTCAGTATAGATGGACTAATAGAACAAGTCCCACACACAGCTAGAAGCCCAAATATTTTTTCAGAGGTAGATGCAGATAAAAATTATTTTTAATTTGCAACCTGGTGGAGGTCAGTATAGATGGACTAATAGAGAAAGTCCCACACACTGCTAGAAGGCCAAATATTTTTTCAGAGCTAGATGCAGATAAAAATTATTTTTAATTTGCAACCTGATAGATGTCAGTATAGATGGACTAATAGAGAAAGTCCCACACACTGCTAGAAGGCCAAATATTTTTTCAGAGCTAGATGCAGAAAAAAATTATATTCAGTTTGCAACCTGATGTAGGTCTGTATAGATGGATTATTAGAACAAGTCCCACACACAGCTAGAAGCCCAATATTTTTTCAGAGGTAGATGCGGAAAAAAAATATATTCAGTTTGCAACCTGATGGAGGTCTGTATAGATGGATTAATAGAACAAGTCCCACACACAGCTAGAAGCCCAATATTTTTTCAGAGGTAGATGCAGAAAAAATATATATTCAATTTGCAACCTGATGGAGGTCAGTATAGATGGACTAATAGATAAAGTCCGACACACTGCTAGAAGGCCAAATATTTTTTCAGAGCTAGATGCAGAAAAAAATTATATTCAGTTTGCAACCTGATGGAGGTCAGTATAGATGGACTAATAGAACAAGTCCCACACACAGCTAGAAGCCCAAATATTTTTTCAGAGGTAGATGCAGATAAAAATTATTTTTAATTTGCAACCTGATGGAGGTCAGTATAGATGGACTAATAGAGAAAGTCCCACACACTGCTAGAAGGCCAAATATTTTTTCAGAGCTAGATGCAGAAAAAAATTATATTCAGTTTGCAACCTGATGGAGGTCAGTATAGATGGACTAATAGAACAAGTCCCACACACAGTTAGAAGCCCAAATATTTTTTCAGAGGTAGATGCAGATAAAAATTATTTTTAATTTGCAACCTGAAGGAGGTCAGTATAGATGGACTAATAGAGAAAATCCCACACACTGCTAGAAGGCCAAATATTTTTTCAGAGCTAGATGCAGATAAAAATTATTTTTAATTTGCAAACTGATGGAGGTCAGTATAGATGGACTAATAGAGAAAGTCCCACACACTGCTAGAAGGCCAAATATTTTTTCAGAGCTAGATGCAGAAAAAAATTATATTCAGTTTGCAACCTGATGGAGGTCAGTATAGATGGACTAATAGAACAAGTCTCACACACTGCTAGAAGCCCAAATATTTTTTCAGAGCTAGATGCAGAAAAAAATTATATTCAATTTGCAACCTGATGGAGGTCAGTATAGATGGACTAATAGAATGATGCTATGCCCAAAAGATTTTACTTCACTAGGTGCAGTAAAAAAATTGGTATTCTATACACAGGTGGTATATCTTGCAACACAGATAGGCTACTCCACTGACTAACACACTCTGCAATAGGCCAAAAAGGATTAGCTTTGCTAGATTCAGCCAAATGCTGTGAAAAAAACTTGCACAGCACTGGCACAGACCTACCTGGCAAAAACTGATAGGAACTGATGTAACCTAGTCCTGAAAAGGACTGCAATTACAATTAGTCTTTACTCCCACAATCTATCTATTTAAAAGCACAGACCTGCCTGATAAAAGTCGTAGGAAATGCTGTAACCTAGTCCTTAAAAGGACTGCAATCACAACTATTCCCTACTCCCAAGCTATCTGTAGATTTGTGCGAAAATTGGCTTGAAATTAACAAGGTATAGCGCACACAGCAACAGCGGTGCCGTCTAACACGCAGCTGCAGCAGTGAGAAAATGGTGGCGATGGGGAAAATGGCTTGGTCTTATAGGGCAAGGACATGTGACATACACTGCCAATGACACATGCCCTTGCTTGTGTGAAAAACAGCAGTTCGCTCCGTGTGTGCGCTGCTGATAGGCTGACAGACTGCACCTCCCCACTGCAAATGCGGGAAAGAGAAAAAAAAATGGAGATCTTCATTATTCCTGCAGAGATCCATCCCCTGCCCCTCCCCCCACCCCGCTGTACACTCAAACTGCGTATTAACATTAATTTTCATCATTACTGAGAAAAAATCCAGTTATGATTTTGGTGCACGAACAGTTATTGAACATAATGTCGAACAGCCGAATTTTTCTCAAATCGTTCGTGTTCGCCGAACCGCTCGAACACCGCCCAAAACAGCTCGAATTTGAGATTGGCGAACAGTTCGAATAGAACAATGCTCATCTCTAGAGAGGAGGAGTAGGTGGAGGAAGAACAGGAGCTGGTATCATGCGCTGTAGACGGTAGTACCTGTACAACTGTCATACCGTCGGTTCAGCGTGCGTGGCCTGAGGACAGGGGGGAAGAGGAGGAGGAGGAGGAGAAGGAGAGCATGGTCAGTCATCATCTTGGTGAGGACATGGAAGTCTTGCCCGTTACCAGTCTGACACGCATGGCTGATTTTGTTACGCTGCCTTAACCGTGACCCTCGCGTTGTCAAAATGTTGGGTGACAGTCATTACTGGTTGGTGACACTTTTAGACCCCCCGCTACAAGGAGAACTTTCACTCTCTTATTCCTGTGGTGGAGAGGTCTACAAAAATGGGGCAGTACCAGAAGGCCCTTGCTGCGGAACTGTTAATAAAATTCCCATCTAAACACGCTAGCGGCAGAGGTAACAGTTCGTTGCCCAACCAAGGCGTACAGGCGAGAGAGGCGCAACTCCAATCCAGCAGAGGCAGGGGAACACTGTCAACATTCTGGGACAGTTTTCTGAGACCCGCCCAGCTTACAGGCCCTGAGGCACGGGGTACTCTCACAAGGAGTGGAAAGTTTCAAAAGATGGTGAGGGAGTACCTTGCCGACCGTACCAGCGTCCTCCGTGATTCCTCTGTGCCTTTTAATTATTGGGTATCCAAGCTGGACACTTGGAATGAACTCACTCTGTACGCCTTGGAGGTCCTGGCCTGCCCTGCCGCTAGCGTGTTATCAGAGCGGGTTTTTAGGGCCGCTGGGGGAATTATAACTGATAAGCACACTCGCCTGTCAACTGACAATGCTGACAAGCTGATCCTTATCAAAATGAACAAGGGCTGGATTGGGCCAGACTTCTCATCACCACCAAATGACAGCAGAGTAACATAAAGTCAAATCCACTGTGTTATTTCGGGAGGTGTATTCCCATGCACCACTTCTCAGCCACAAATGCGAATACGCTACCTCATTTCGACTGTTTTTTGCTCTTCTCCTTATCCTCAGCCTCCACCACCACTATACCACCAGGGTGACCGTGGTCCATGTTGCCAGCATTGCAAGTTCCTCCGTCCTAGGTTTTGGCATCTTTTGCTTGGAAGGCACAGGCAGAGACTATTCGAGACCCACTCCCCAATAATGGGAATAATGTTTTTAATATGCTGTACTGCATGGCTCTTGTAAGGTGCATTGCAAGTTCCTCTGTTCTAATTTTTGTCAGCTTTTGCTTGGAAGGCATAGGCAAAGACTATGGGAGACCCACTCCCCAATAATGGGAATAATGTTTTTAATATGCTGTACTGCATGGCTCTTGTAAGGGGCATTGCAAGTTCCTCTGTCCTAATTTTTGGCAGCTTTTGCTTGGAAGGCATAGGCAAAGACTATGGGAGACCCACTCCCCAATAATGGGAATAATGTTTTTAATATGCTGTACTGCATGGCTCTTGTAAGGGGCTACTTGTTAAGCTTCTGTGACCTCCACGTCTCTTCCAAGGGTCATTGATATTGTCTTTTTATTCCACTGTGACCTCCACGTCTCTGCCAAGGGGCATTTATATTGTCTTTTTATTCCACTGTGACCTTCACGTCTCTTCCAAGGGGCATTAAAATCATCTTGTTAAGTTACTGTGACCTCCACGTCTCTTCCAAGGGGCATTAAAACAGTGTTGTTAAACCACTCTGAACTCCATGTCTCTTCCAAGGGGCATTAAAATCGTTTCGTTAAGCTACTGTGACTTACACGTCTCTTCCAAGGGGCATTGATATTGTCTTTTTATTCCACTGGGGCCTCCACGTCTCTTCCAAGGGGCATTGATATTGTCTTTTTATTCCACTGTGACCTCCAAGTCTCTTCCAAGGGGCATTAAAACCGTCTTGTTAAGCTACTGTGACCTCCACGTCTCTTCCAAGGGTCATTGATATTGTCTTTTTATTCCACTGGGACCTCCACCACTCTTCCAAGGGGCATTGATATTGTCTTTTTATTCCACTGCGACCTCCACCACTCTTCCAAGGGGCATTGATATTGTATTTTTATTCCACTGTAACCTCCACCACTCTTCCAAGGGGCATTAATATTGTCTTTTTATTCCCCTGGGACCTCCACCACTCTTCCAAGGGGCATTGATATTGTCTTTTTATTCCACTGGGACCTCCACGTCTCTTCCAAGGGGCATTAAAACCGTGTTGTTAAACCACTCTGAACTCCACGTCTCTTCCAAGGGGCATTAAAACCGTCTAGTTAAGCTACTGTGACCTCCACGTCTCTTCCAAGGGGCATTAAAACTGTCTTGTTAAACCACTCTGAACTCCTCATCTCTTCCAAGGGGCATTAAAACCGTCTTGTTAAGCTACTGTGACCTCCACGTCTCTTCCAAGGGGCATTAAAACTGTCTTGTTAAACCACTCTGAACTCCTCATCTCTTCCAAGGGGCATTAAAATCGTCTTGTTAAGCTACTGTGACCTCCACGTCTCTTCCAAGGCTCATTGATATTGTCTTTTTATTCCACTGGGACCTCCACCACTCTTCCAAGGGGCATTGATATTGTCTTTTTATTCCACTGCGACCTCTATCACTCTTCCAAGGGGCATTGAAATTGTCTTTTTATTCCACTGCGACCTACACCAGTCTTCCAAGGGGCACTGATATTGTCTTTTTATTCAACTGTAACCTCCACCACTTTTCCAAGGGGCATTGATATTGTCTTTTATTCCACTGGGACCTCCACCACTCTTCCAAGGGGCATTGATATTGTCTTTTTATTCCACTGGGACCTCCACGTCTCTTCCAAGGGGCATTAAAACCGTCTTGTTAAACCACTCTGAACTCCACGTCTCTTCCAAGGGGCATTGAAATCATCTTGTTAAGCTACTGTGACCTTCACGTTTCTTCCAAGGAGCATTAAAACCGTCTTGTTAAACCACTCTGAACTCCACAGCTCTTCCAAGGGGCATTGAAATGTTGTTTTTAATTAACTCTAACCTCCATGACTTTTCCAACGGGCATTGCATTTCCTCCTAATTTTAGTCAGCTTTTGCTTTTCAATGCATAGGCGAACACTAAGGGAGACCCACTCCCCAATAATGGGTAGAAGGTTTTTAGTACGCTGTAATCCACGTCTGTTTCAAGGGGCATTGCAGTTCCTCATAATTTTTTGAAAGCCTTCCATTCACTGCTTAGGCCAACAGTGTACAGGAGACCCAGCTGCTATAAATGGAAAAAACGGTTTAGTTAAGGCCTTCTGACCTCCATGTCACTTCCAAGGGGCATTGGAGCGCCTCGAAATTTTTGGTAGGAATTGCACTCACTGTATGCCCTATAATTGTGTAGCCAAACCGCTCCTTTTGGTAAAGAAACATATCCTACAAGACATGTGTGGTTGACTGGCCTGATATTGATGTGAATGGTACCTGTTCCTCCTGCTCTTTCTCCTTTTCCACCACCTCATCTATCATTCATCACCTGAAGATTTGTTTTAACGGGAGTCATAGAACTGGGATAGTAGCAGGAAAACATCCAGCAATCCTCAGAGGAGGTAGGATATGCGCCAAAACGCTGACCACCTCAGGCCTAGCCGCTACTACATACATGCGCTTGCATTCCAAGGAACAGAAAGCTAAGGAGATGGATGGTCTCATGAACATGAGTAATTTACTCGTTGTGTAGGAGGCCGACCACTGCTGCTGTCTACCTTCTGAACTTTGTGTTGAAGCCTGATTGACCCAGGACCAGCAATCCTCTATGTCTGGAGGACGTCCAACTGTGTCCCGGCTTCCACAATATTAACCCAGTGTGAAGGCGTCAGTGAGATGGACCATCCCTGGCCACATTCACTTGTCCACGTGTTTGTGGTTAGGCTGTCCTCCCCACTAAATGCACTGGGGAGGGCTGAGTATGGATACCAGGCCGCCGAGGCAGCCATGACTTGGTGGCCAGATTCCGCCTCCACATGCTTAAATTGCCCAATTTCAAGTGCAAGCAAGCAAGCAGTAAGAGCGAGGCTAAGTGCCAGAATTGATGCATCCTATGGATGCGTCATTTCTGGGGCGGCTGACGGCTGGTGTTTCTAGCCTGGGAGGGGGCCAATATTCATGGCACCCTTCCTGGCCTATTAATATCAGCCCCCAGCTGTCTGCCTAGCCTTTGCTAGCTATTAAAATAGGGGGGACCCCACGTCATTTTTTTGGGGGGTCCCCCATTTTAATAGCTAGTAAAGGCTAGGTATTCAGCTGGGGGCTGATATTAGTAGCCTGGGAAGCTCCGTGGGTATTACCCCCTTCCCAGGCTTCAAACATCTGCCCCAGCCGTCTGCTTAACCTCCGCTACAGACTAAAATTATGGGGAACCCCACGCCATTTTTTTTTTAATAAATCCTTTACTTTAACACTAAATGACAAGTACAGTAATCAACACTATCACTGTACTTCTTATATATGTGACTGACATGTTTCTATGTATCTAATCTATGTGTGATGCTCTATTCTTTCTATTCTAAATTGTCGGGTACCGCTGCTGAATTGCCGGCCGGCTTTTTTAAAGAGACGGTGCATGAAAATACTATTATTTTTTTTAATAAATCCTTTAACACTAAATGACAAGTGGAGTAAGCAACACTGTGTGACTGACATGTTTCTATCTATCTAATCTATGTGTGATGCTCTATTCTTTCTGTTCTAAATTGTCGGGTACCGGTGTATGCCGCTGATGAATTGCCGGCCAGCTTTTTTAAAGAGACGAGTGCATGAAAATCGGAGGGCACTAGTGTGTTCCAAGTGTTCATGCACCCTCCTATATACCCTGCCTGCCTGTCTGCCTATATATATATTCTGCCTGCCTGACGTTTAATTGAGCACTGTTCCCATCGATTTGGGCAATTTTTGACCTTCTGCAGGCCACCTTGGGGGGACCGCCAGAAAAATGCTCAAGTTTCCCATAGACTTACATTGGGCTCATTGCTCGGGTCGAGCACCCGAATTTTCCAATGTGCTCGACCCGAGCTTCGAGCACCCGAGCATTTTAGTGCTCGCTCATCACTAGTGCCTAATGATTGTTCAAAGGTGCCTGTTTTAAGGGGAAAGAAAGGTTGGGCATGATGGATTTCAATAGGATCATAGGAGATAAACCATTGCAAGGGAGGTCTAATCATGGTTTATTCCTCTCTCTTAAAAAGATGCATGCTTTGCTGATGAAGTATGATAGGAAACATGTTGTTCAAGAGCCTGTCACCGCAGGAACCGCTGATGATTTTAAAAAAAAGTTTGAATGCTATTTTTAGAATAAAATAACATAAGTGCTTAAAGGGAACCTGTCAGCAGAGATTTTCTCTTTAATCTGAGAGCAGCACAATGTAAGGGCAGAGAGCCTGATTCCAGCGATGTGTCACTTATAGACTACTTGTTGTAGTTTCAATAAAACCAGTGTTTAAGCAGCAGGAAATTATCACTAGAGGACTAGTTGTCTCCTGCGATATAGTCCTCCTGCTCTGTATAACTCAACCCCCACCTCTGATTGGCAGCTTTCTGCCTATGCACAGTGTACACAGAAAACTACCAATCAGTGTATGGTTGGGGTTATACAAAGCTCAAAATTCAGAGAACTGCCAGATCTGCAGTATTTTTATCAAAACTGCAGCAAGCTAGCCCAGTAATACATTGCTTTAATCAGGATCTCAATCCCTACATTATGCTGCGCTCAGATTATATAGCAA
The DNA here is from genome assembly GCF_046119375.1 of Phyllobates terribilis. Lineage (NCBI taxonomy): Eukaryota > Metazoa > Chordata > Amphibia > Anura > Dendrobatidae > Phyllobates > Phyllobates terribilis. The sequence goes on along the minus strand of NW_027362768.1, from coordinate 100,722,286 downwards.
AAACCTGGTGACAGATTCTCTTTAAGTAAATGTGTAAAGTTCTTTTCTGAATTTTTGGTCCAGTGGGATCATGAGGGAAAGATTACCTCCTTTGGGGCGGGCTGGATCATGCTTTGTGGTTGCACATGTGCCCCTGCCCTTTTTTCTTTCTCAACCCTCGATTGATGGAAATTTGTCTTTTTTTAATCCATATTAACCATGAAGCTATTAATTGTGTAACATATAGGGTCAGCTTTAGGAACACACTACTGTAGTAAAGGTGCCTATACAACTAATAGCTGCTGTCACATTGCTAGTTCAATGACAGCTATTCCTCCTGACCGTCTCATACAGAAGCACACTCGGTTTAGAATAGTGTGCATGTGTTTGTAATAAGAAGAGGGGAATAAGCTGTTGCCTGGCAGTAGGATATCTCCACTGTGAAAAAAAGGACTGGATGGACATTGAAGTTTAAAGGGAATCTCCATGTCTCTAAATGTTATTCACCTGCAGGTTAATAGCATAACTATTCTGTCCACCGCCTTACTTAAAGCCCGGTTACTGGGAGTCGTCGGCTTACAGTCATAGTGGCATGCTTGGAATGGCTACATTCACAGCTCAGTACACAGTGAGCAGTGGCTGTAAGCACACCCCAGTACTTTGATTGACAGCTTGCTGTGCAGTTCATCTGTGCGGAGCGTGCTGTCAATCAAAGTGCCAGGGCATGATTTCAGCTACCGCTCAAAATGCCATGAGCAGTGACTGTAGCTGCTCCGGCCAATCCTCTACGACTGAAAGCTGGCTGCTCCCAGGAAGAATTAACTTCATTTTTTCCCGGTAGCCGTGTTCTATACAAGCCGGCTGGACAATATTGGAACCGGATTGACCGGCAGATTAACCCTATATCTACAGGTTATATTAGCATTTTGGGACATGACATGTTTTCTTTTACAAATCCCATCCTCTTATTCCCCAACAGCTGAGTAAGGAGACCCTGATACACATAGGGTAGTTGGCCAGTCCTAGTTGGCCGACTTTACACGAATGTGTTTTGGAAGTACCTAAATATGATGTGACTGAACCTTCATATCTGTACACTTTTAGCTATGAACCTTAGGTCAAACTAGAGCATGTGTCCTTGTAAAATATTGCGTGGCAAACCAATAAAAATTATTACATTAATGTAGGTTAATTTATTCAGCGGTATTTACTCGTTATTTGTTGGATGGTAGGATGCCTCCGATCAGTTGAGCACGGGCAGAGTGTCTACTGCTGGGTGACTCCTAAATTTGGAGGTTAAATTGCTCCTATAACACTGGTCACCGGTCAATGGCAGGGCGTCCAGTGCTGTGCTCCATCCCAATTACAGCAACATTAAAGCTTGGAAAAGCTCATTATAGTAATCATGGATCAAGTAAAAGCCATGCCAAAAACCGCTCTCAGGCATAGCGGATTTAAAAAGCAATGTCACATTTGTAAATATTAACATATTCCGTGACTCCACTGCTTGATCTCTTGTTTTCCTGAAACCCAAGTGGGTTAGATTTTAATTGCCGTCCTACCATTTTGACCAACGCTGCCTATTCTACATGTGATTAAGAAAACATCAGCAAGGGCATTGACTTTTTATTTTTTAAGCTCGATAATCAGTCCGCCTGCTGTTAGAAAAAAGAAACGTTCAGGGAAGAAGTGGTTAATGACATTAATTGCTGTTTAAGTTTAGTTATTTCCTTCTGGGCCCCACAACTCAGTTAGAGACAGCGCCTGCAGCAGCAGCTGTCACCAAGACTGGAGAAGATAGAAGTGACAGCTATGGGATAGGGTAAATACAATAGGAGAATGATGGGAAGGAAATGCAGCTAAGAGTTCAGAAGGAACCTAAAGGAGGAGGGCTGCGCACCTGGGGGGAGAGGAGTATGGGGGAAGAAAGCAGGGGGTGCTTAGAGACCAAAAAAAAAGGACCTCATGACTGGCGCTGCAGTCCTCTGTGTGGTTAATCACGCTCTCCCCTCTCAGTACTGATTTGCAAGAGCAGATTAATCAGGGAGCTCAGCTTGATGAAATTTCATGTTATTGTACTCATTTTAGCAACATCTTTTATTATCTTCATTATTCATTTACAGGGGACTGGCATCAATTATGCAAATGAGTTCACAGACTTTGCAGATTACTTCATTTGCTACTATTGTTTGTGGAAATTTAATTATTAAATATTATTAAGCTTGCGTTTTCTTCAATTTTCAAGGCTCAGCTTCATTTGATTTTTTTTTTTTCCTCCAGCTGCTCTTCTTCCTTTTCGATGCCAAAAAAAAGGGAAAAAAAAAAGCAGCAGCTCTCCCATCAAAGCAGCTCTGGCATGATATGAAGACCAAATAAAAATCTCCTCAATTTAATAATTTTGATGTTAGTCCCCTTGTTCTCAGCTGCTTGCTCAAAGCTAGGCAGAAAGAATAGCGGAGCACATTCAATTTAATGAGCAGAAATTGAATTCAAGTTTGTTCGGAATTGACTTCAATTAAGGAGAGTCTTAATGATAAATTAATCTCTTTTCTTTCTTTTTTTCTTCTACATTTTTTTTCTTCTTCTTTATATTCCAGAAGGTTGGACAGTGAAAGACCAAATGAAGAATGCCAATTGCTACTAGATAAGGAGACTGATAGAAAAGCACAATATTCTGTATATAAAAAAAAAATGTCCTGGACAAATAGCAACTAACTCAGCAGTGCCTATTATAATTCCCATTCATTATTGCTACTTATGTATCCATTGAGAGAATTACAGAGGCTGTGATAGATTTAATACTTTTAATCTTTCTTTAAATGAATGCATAATTATTTTTTTCTTTACAAGTGCAGATATACAATAAAATTGAATTATTAAATTGTAACTGTGCAGTTATCTTCTAAAACAATGGCAAGTTCATATTTGATTGTTTTTCCAGGTTACAGTGGTAGTTTGCCTCCCCAGGCATTGGTCATAGGGAAGTGCTCATCAGTTTATGGTAAATGTTTTTCTTTTGATAATCACAATTTTTTTGTTGCTGACTAGGCTCGGTAAGTTTATATCAAATGGAATTGAAATATCAGTCCCTGATTATGGATGAACGGACTCGTGGAAGTTCAGCTTCTGGAATCCGACCCTAACTTTAGCTGGAAATTTTTTTCCGGGAGAAGTCCGTACAAACCACAAACTTTTAACTTTGGGTTCACTCATCTCTATTCACGATACAAACTTTCTTATGAAATGTTACTCAAGGGTCAATGTGAGAGAGGTGCACTTTAAGGCTATGTGCCCACGATGCAGAAATGAAGCAGAAAATTTCTGCAGCATTTCTGCATCTCCCTGGCAGAAAAAATGCATGCAGATTGTGCATGCGTTTTTCCTGCAGAATACATGCGGATCCACATGTGGATTCACATGCGTATCCACATGCGTTAACGCATCTGTTTCCGCATGCGGACTGACAAGCACTTTCCAGGCGATAGCATCACTTGGAAAGTGCTTGACAACTAGGTCACACTATATAAATCTATTCAAACGGCATGGATTTATACAGTGTGACCGTAAAAATAAAAAAAATAAAGCTATACTCACCCCCGATGCCGCCGCGTGTGCTGCAGCGCTGGTCCTGGCTTCTTCCGGGTTGCCGGCATCTCGCGAGACAGCCTGCGGTCACATGACCGCGACGTCATCTCAGGTCCTGGAAGGAGAAGCACTGCCGGCAAGCAGAGAGAAGCCGCCGGACAGGTGAATATAAACTTTATTTTTTATTTTATTCTTTTTTTTTACAGGTACAATGGTACCCAGGTCTAGATGAGAGTCTTCTCTCCTCCAGAACTGGGTACCATCCGCACATAGAGACGCATAAAATTCGCTTGTACAAATGTACAGACACGGATTCTATGCATCTCAATGCAAGTCAATGGCGGCGCTTCCGCAAAATTAATGAACATGCTGCGGATTTATTTGCACTGCAGAAACGCTGCGGAAAAATCCGCAGCATGTGCATTGACATTGCGGAATGCCATTGGGGACCATGGGGTGCGGATTACCATGTGTTTTTGATACGTTTCCGCTGCGGAAATTCCACAGCATAAATGCATGAAAAACGCATCGTGTGCACGCAGCCTAATCATGGGCATCTACAAGAGTAGAGCTGGCTTCACACAATGTCTTCATACTTTGATACCCCAGAAAACACCACCAACAGATCCAGACTTTATAATAAAAGACAGTCTGAGCCTTATAAAAAAAAATCTCCTCTTACTGCGTGGATGCTGGGGAACCACTGCCGCCAATCACTGGCCACAGCCATGACATATGGGTTACTCATGCAGCCAGTGTTTGGCTCCAGTAGTCATGAGCTGCCCCGGCCAGATGATGAGGCTCCGACGGAGACCAATGGGGCTGCAATACAGAGGAGTGGTGGAGATCGGTTGGTTCCTGTATACATATATTTTTCATTTTTCTGTAATTAATTGCCAATAAATATTAGATAAGTGTTAGCCCAGGCTTCAGAATTGGCAGACACAATACTATAAGAGCAACTTAGAAGACCCTCAATGTCTGATGTCTAGGGAAAGAAAGGATGAGGCATGTTGAATTTCGACATGCCCAAACCAGAGTGGGCTGAAAGCAGCTACAGCATGTCAAGCTTTTCCTGTCCTCAGAACTATTTGTAGGCACTCTTTGTTAGAGGCCCTTATTAATCCGCCCTATAGAAAATTCACTCTAAATATGTCTATCAATGTATAGCATATACTGATCCTGATTCCTGAGATTATTGGCACACAGCTAATATATTGCTATTAATACAATTGTTCCAAAAGTGGAAAAGATCCACAGAATTGTAATGTATAAGCTTATTGTGCTATTACCGTATGAAGTAGAGAGGTTTAGTTGTACCAAATGTATCCTTTAGGCCTTGGTCACACGAGTGTAGATTCTCTATCATTTGAGAGAATCGGGTCGATTATGGTAATGACATTCAGCTCAAACTCTGCCAGCATAGTGGATGAGAGAACAATAGCACTGGTGAGGAGAAGATGGAGAGCAAAATTTCTCCATCTTCTCCATTGTGTGAGTACGCGGAAATAAGACTGCACTCAGATGTCATCCGAGTGCAGTCCGATGTTTTCCACGCACCCATAAACCTGAATGAGTGAGTGTCATCCGATTTCAGAGAGAAATCGCAGCATGTTGTGATTTTTTTTCACAAACAGATCAGCATTGACCCCATTGAGTAACGCTGGTAAGAGTCTTATCTGATAAAATATCGGATTGCACTCGCCAGATGTATATGGTGGTGTGAGCGAACCTTTTTTTAAGGAGGTTCCTCAACCACCTCTTACAAATGTCTCTCAGTACTAGCAGGTGTATTTTGCTGTGTAATTTATGTTGGATTGACAAATTGCCCGATAAACTAAAGCTGACTCATAGGAGTAATACTGGAAGTATTATCAAAGGAGAAATTCACTTCTATAAGTCAGTCCAGACCCAGAGCTGATAATTGTATTTTTGCAATTTGGAAATACACTAAACCAAGTTTGAACCATGGTTTAAATTATCTGTTTGAGGATCGCTCTTATTAGAGACACTTGGAAATGGTTGCTGTTTGGCCGTTGCATCCCAATCCAGACCTAAAGTGTTTTACTTGCATAAATACCATGTTGGCATTCTTTGTGTTGGGTGTACTGACCCTGTGTGAGATATTGTCTTGGAGAACATCATTCATCATTCCGAGATGAGTACTCAGTTGGCTCTGAGTATTTCTGAAGTAATATCCATTGGGGGTTGTAGAAATGTGTTAGCTGTGATATAGACCTATGAGGTTGTGCATGTGGGGAAGCACCAGAAACTCTGCAACTGTCCCAACCAGGTAAGACAGCCGCCCTTATTGGATGAAAAAGTGCAGTGCAGAGATGTTCCCTTAAAAAAAGAGAGCGTCTGTGGAGGAGAATGTTGATATTCTTCTGCAGAGAAGCAAGAGTCCTGTAAGTGTGGTATCCAAACCACCCAAAGAGGGGCAAAGGATGAAAGTTGGAGACTGAGAGTGAGTCAGAGGTGAAAGTGCCACACCAATGTTTGAGGTCCTTAGGCTTGAAGGCCTGAGGAAGCCAGACGTGAGACCAATTCCAGAGTCTTACCAGAAGCAGGTCCGAGGGGGTGACTGCTATGAGAGACAGAATGTCTGTGAAAGATAGATAGGGTAAACTCAGCTGACTGAGCAGTGAGGACAGACAGGCCACTGTATAAGTGTCAGAGTGAGACGTTGTGCCAGGGGAAGCTATCTGGCTAGAGTACTCTATTGAGTTGAAAAGAGACTGGCCAAGATCATTCTTGTGTACCTTGTATAGCTGATGTAGCATTCAGGTCCGCACCTCCTACTGGAAGTAAAGTAAAAGTTGAACTGTTTCCTGTGAGTCTGAGCCGCTGTCTTCCTGTCAGGGATCTGTCACGCAAGGTGTGGGAAAGACTTAGTGCAGCACAAAGGGAAGAGGGAAAGGGAGCCAAGACTCTAGGGAAAGGGGTGAGTGGAGACCTCCTAGGCTGATCTAGTATCACCCTGTCTCCACTAACGTCCCTATATTGGCTCTTCACCAATCGCCACACGTGAACCTCGCCCTGTCTTTCCCTGGCGTTTGGCTCTGGCTTGGAAGGGAGGGGGATGAGCGCTAGTCAATCCCCACTGACCACTAAAGGCAACAAGGGGGAACAAACAAGGGAAGATAGCTTAGCTTTTAGTCGACTTCAGAGAGATGTACATCCGTCCTCATAGCTCCAGAGAGGATGAAGTAATGCAATTGCTCCGAGCCTTCACAAAGGGTAATGAGTATCGCCAGCACCTCCCTCTAGCAGACAGCAGGTATTTATACACCCAGGCCAGGGTGTTAATTAGCCAGAGGAAGGTAGCCACTGGGTCCTAGTGAGACAGCCTCTAAGAAGGTATCTGTAATGCTAAACGCAGAGATCTCCTGCAACCAACTGCAGGGCGACTGTGTCACTTCTGACACACCTGTGACAGGATCCCTCCCATGTTGTCCGGTCCTGAGTGTTGATATTATGTCTCCCTTGATGTATCCTTTACATGTTTACTAGCTTCTCAGTCCTGATTGCAACATGGTTACTGTACCTGTCCCTGCTCCGGCATCAGGCTGACTTTTATGCCAGCCGGCGTTGGCTCATTCTCGTGGGTGGCAGTGAAAAGAGGATTGTTGTGTCAGCTCCAATACAGGGGGCAGAACATTTGAAGCTCAGCTCGTGATTTTGGAGGACGTGGTTAGTACTATTGCTTTGCAGCGCTGGGGTGCTTTGCTCAGATCCTACCAAGGACAACATCTGCATGGAGTTTGTATGTTCACCCCATGTATGTGTGGGTTCTCTGGTTCCCTCCCATCCTCCATAGGCATACTGATAGGGAATTTAGATTGTGAGCCCCAATGGGCACAGTGATGATAATGTCTGCAAAGCGCTGTGCAATATGATGACACTATATAAGTGAGCATAATAAATAAATAATAAATAATACATTCCCTTCCTGTGGTCGGCATGTTCTATGAATATAGAATGTATGTACATGTCTGGACACATGTTAGGTCTCTTCAATGGACCAATCACAAGGCAAGTTTGGAGGCTAAAGTGAGTGCAAAACACCTTATTTAAACCCTTATAATCCCCCTTATCAAATGTTAGTTATTTTATTGTATACAGCTCTAGTGCACTTATATTGGATTGATTTTTTGTATGCTAACATAGATTTGTCTACTTTTACACTACTTCTTAACCTTTTGATGTGACGCGCCCCCTGGGCCATATTCTTTAGTGGGAATATCCGGAGCCGGATCAGATGGGGGTTGTAGTCTTCCGAGTGGCTGTGACCCGGTCCGTGCCCAGGGTGTCAAACTCAGTTGTATGTGGCAGTCCTACAGATGTTATAAGTTCTTTATTGTCGACTACGCCACCCGTTGTGTTGCGGTCACTATGGCCGCCGCTGCAGCAGGGTCCGCTGAGGCTGATGGTGTAGGTGCAGCTTTTGGTGGTATAACCCCCAACGGGTGGGGTATAGCCTCAGGGGGTCAGGTGCAGAGGATGGGGGTTGTGGTGGTGCAGCATAGATGTAAATGAAGACAGAGTCGGGTTGTGCAGTTTAGGGTATTTACTCACTGCTGATGTTCCGGTCACTCCAGCTTCAAGTGACCACCCGAGCCGTGCTGCGTCCACCAGGTCCTGGATCCAGCCAACCCCCAAGCGAGTCCGGAGCGTGACCCTGAGCTCTCCTTCTGTCCTTTCTCTGGCCGTCCCCACTAGTGATCCACCCAGGTCCAGCTCCCTCGGGCCTTCTGTTGGGTGACCCTTGGCCTTGGGTTCCCTGACCCTCCACGTGGTATGCCTTCGTGGTGGATGTGGTGGGTGGCCGTGGCAGACGCTGCCCACGGCCTCCGGTCTCTGGCTGGGGTGTGTTTTTGCCCCCACCAGCTTGGGTTCCGGTACCCTGATGCCGACTCTTCACCCGTGGATTGGATTTGGGGTCTTAGAGTCCTCTCTTCTGCTTCCCCCTCTGGGTCTCTCTTTCTTTCTCCTCTCTCGCTCTCTCTAGGGCTTCTCTGCTCCTCTGCTTCTTACTCTGACAGACTGACCCTGATCTTTGATGGTGCCCACCTTATATACACCCTCTATGTGTGAGCTCAGGTGACCAGCACCCAATGAGCTCCTATCTTTACCCAGGCTGCTCCCCCTATCTGCCCCTACACTACTTGGGATGTACCACCCCCCTCCCACTCCAGCCAGGAACAGACTCGGTCGTACCTGCACATTTCTAAGTGGGAGTACCGTCGGTCTGCTCCTCGGAAATGGGATGTGTGTAGTGCATGCAGCCTACCGAGCTCAGTTCCACACTCCATCCTTACCCGGGAGTGGAATATCACACCTCTGGGTTGAGGTGCAATACCCCTGTAGCAGCCGAATCCTCAGGGTGCTACATTCCCCCCTGGTAAATCACAGCACGTCCTCGGGCTGTAAGACATAAACACCAAAACATACAAAATTTTTTTCATAAACAACATAAAACATATAAAACAACATTATATATATATATAAAACATTCTCGTCGCCTCTGGCTCCTCCTCCGGTCACTGTGCAACGTGTGACCGGGTAAAGTGCGACAGTCTCTCTGGAAAACTGGTTTTCCCTATAAAACCGGTAGGGGGCGCTTTAGGACGCGCAACTATTTACAGGGATATGGCCGCTCTCAGTCCTCGGCCAGGTAATGGGAATAGGGGTTGACCGCTCTCAGTCCTCGGTCAGTGGGATTTAGGGGTTAAACGGGTAACAGTTCACACATGTTGGTCCCAACGGGGACTATATTATCAACAGTAACAGTTTCAGTTCCAGTTTCAGTTTCAGTTTACGGTTTACTGTTTCAGTTTATGGTGCCCCGACGGGCAACTATATACAGCTCCTGCTTCGCTGTACTTAACGACGGCGTCCTCCTGCTCTTGCTTTATGGTTACCTTTGGCTCTAGTTTCAGACCCGTCCGGGTCCTCTTGTTCTTCCTCCTCACACCGCAGCTCTTCCTCCGTCAGGCGATGCACATGGAGGGCGTAGGGTCCTTTGGCACACTTGTGCCGGGTGAAGGTGACCTCGTCCCCGATGTAAAGGTCACGACCTCTGTGTCCCTCCGGTAGGTGGGACTCAACGTCTCTCCTGGTCACGAAGACGTCGCCTAGGGTGCGGTGGTCTCGGATGAAGCCCCACCCATGCTGCATATTAAACTTTATCACAGTCCCGGTGGTGCGGGGACTATGCGCTGCACGGGGGTCTCTCCTGGCCCGGCTCTTCTGCTCCGCGCTCTTTACTTGAGCTTGCTGTTCCCGGACCCGCCTCTCTCTCCGCTCCCTCTCAAAGTCCTCGAGCTGTTGGCGGCAGCACTCAGCACGCTCCGCTGCAGCTGCCCGAGTCTCTTGAGTGAACCCCATGAGGTCTTCTCCGGTGGGGTCCCACTCGAACTGCGCTTCTGCTAGCGGGGGCGAGATCCTCTTTACGGGCTTCAGACCCTGGATCAGGGGTTCATCCAGGGGTCTCTCTCTCCGGAGTCGGGGATGGTGGAACTCCGGTGGCCATATAAATGGCTGCCCATCCGGGCACGTATGCTGGGCGTACAGGTCCTCTCCCAGATGCGGCACTCTTGGTCTTATGGGCGCGGTGGTGTTAGCGCCCGGGTTGCCCGGGCCTTGCGGCCAGGCCTGGGGTATCTGGAAGGTAAAGGGCACCGTAAGGACGGCGGCGCCCTGGGCTACTTGGCCCTGCGACCAGGCCGGGGGCTCCGCGGAGGTAGGGGGCGCTGTTGGTATTGCGGCGCCCGGGGGTACTAGGCCTTGCGACCAGGCTGGTGGTACTTCCTGCTTGGTCACGCTCGGGGTCGAGGCGTGTGACGTCACAGGGGTCGCGGCTCCCGTTTGAGGCCTAGTCTGCGGCGGTGACGTTGCAGCGACGGGCACGGCAGGATAGACTTCGGGCTCTGCGACGGGGAGCTGGGGCAGGTACGCGGTTTCCCGGTTTGGGGTATAGACGTCCCCTTTACCTGCCTCCACTCGTTCGGCTCCCTTCTCGGCGCCGTCTCCGGCCTTCAATCCTCCCGCGCCATCCTCAGAGGCGGTCGGTCTCCTCGTCTTGGGTGGCGTTCTCCGCTGACGGGTCTCGGTCTGCTGGGCCATCTCACGGCTCCACTCCGCCAACGTCTCTCGCTGCACCCGGGCCATCCTCCTTGCGAGGCCCTCTAGAGCGGTCTGCGCACACTCCCGATCTCGGGGGAGCTGTGCTAGGACCTCCACTAGGCCTAGTGGGGTCGTTGCTTCCAGCAGGCTCCTGACCAACGGGTCGGTGCTGCTCTGCTCTCCTTCAGTTGTCTCCAGCAGGCTCCTGGCCAGCGGGCCGGTGCTGCTCTGCTCTCCCTCCTCTGTTTCTAGCAGGCTCCTGGCCAACGGGCCGGTGCTGCTCTGCTTTCTCACCATCTCCGGGTAAGCTCCTCCGATATTCTCCTCCAGGCTTCTTGCCTCCGGGTGCGCTCGCTCTAGACTGCTCCAGGCGGCACCCATCTTTGTTCTCTCCTTTCGTCTCCTCCCCCTTCGAGGGCGGTCCCGGGGCCACTTGGTGACTGTCAGCTCCAGGGGCTGTTCTTTCACGCTGACAGACACCTCTAGCATCACAGTCTCTGTTGGTGGGGGCGGTTTCCACTTTTGGCGCCATTTTCGGTCCTGGCCCACGATGGGAGGCGGCCTCTCACCACCCTCTGGCACGCCCATAATGGCGTCCGCTCTTCCAAGGCGGGAAACCTTCGGAAATGGCGGGAATCGCTTCCCAGTGGCGGGAAACTCTGCAGATGGCGGGAAAAAGCTGTTAATGGCGGACAACCGGCTGGAATCGACTGGTGATGGGGTCCGATGGCGGGGACCCTCCGGAACCGGCAGGAGACTTCTTTTTGAGGTAAACTTGCACTGTTCTTCAGGCACGCAGTACCCGGGTGTTGCGGGCACGTAATCCTGCCGACTACGCCAAAGTTGACGCGCCCCCTGGGCCATATTCTTTAGTGGGAATATCCGGAGCCGGATCAGATGGGGGTTGTAGTCTTCCGAGTGGCTGTGACCCGGTCCGTGCCCAGGGTGTCAAACTCAGTTGTATGTGGCAGTCCTACAGATGTTATAAGTTCTTTATTGTCGACTACGCCACCCGTTGTGTTGCGGTCACTATGGCCGCCGCTGCAGCAGGGTCCGCTGAGGCTGATGGTGTAGGTGCAGCTTTTGGTGGTATAACCCCCAACGGGTGGGGTATAGCCTCAGGGGGTCAGGTGCAGAGGATGGGGGTTGTGGTGGTGCAGCATAGATGTAAATGAAGACAGAGTCGGGTTGTGCAGTTTAGGGTATTTACTCACTGCTGATGTTCCGGTCACTCCAGCTTCAAGTGACCACCCGAGCCGTGCTGCGTCCACCAGGTCCTGGATCCAGCCAACCCCCAAGCGAGTCCGGAGTGTGACCCTGAGCTCTCCTTCTGTCCTTTCTCTGGCCGTCCCCACTAGTGATCCACCCAGGTCCAGCTCCCTCGGGCCTTCTGTTGGGTGACCCTTGGCCTTGGGTTCCCTGACCCTCCACGTGGTATGCCTTCGTGGTGGATGTGGTGGGTGGCCGTGGCAGACGCTGCCCACGGCCTCCGGTCTCTGGCTGGGGTGTGTTTTTGCCCCCACCAGCTTGGGTTCCGGTACCCTGATGCCGACTCTTCACCCGTGGATTGGATTTGGGGTCTTAGAGTCCTCTCTTCTGCTTCCCCCTCTGGGTCTCTCTTTCTTTCTCCTCTCTCGCTCTCTCTAGGGCTTCTCTGCTCCTCTGCTTCTTACTCTGACAGACTGACCCTGATCTTTGATGGTGCCCACCTTATATACACCCTCTATGTGTGAGCTCAGGTGACCAGCACCCAATGAGCTCCTATCTTTACCCAGGCTGCTCCCCCTATCTGCCCCTACACTACTTGGGATGTACCACCCCCCTCCCACTCCAGCCAGGAACAGACTCGGTCGTACCTGCACATTTCTAAGTGGGAGTACCGTCGGTCTGCTCCTCGGAAATGGGATGTGTGTAGTGCATGCAGCCTACCGAGCTCAGTTCCACACTCCATCCTTACCCGGGAGTGGAATATCACACCTCTGGGTTGAGGTGCAATACCCCTGTAGCAGCCGAATCCTCAGGGTGCTACAGATGCCCTTCTAGATTTGTCCTCTGGACAGTCTCTTTGCTCCTTTTGACATATGTTTTTGCCTGACCTCCTGGACTTGCACCCAGCTATATCCTAACTTTTGGATTCTGATATTGTCATTATATCCATAGTGAAGGCCAGATCCTTGTATAGTGTAGCCGGTTCATTGAACGGGGGCCCCCGAGGGAGAGGGGGCCCCTCCAGCCTCCAGCAGGGCCGCCATCAGGGCATGACTGCCCTGATTCCAGCATGGGGCCCCTCGGAGCCCCTCTTGTGCATCTCCACATGGGCCCCCCCCCCGCAGGACCCCCTGCTGTCACATGACCGGAGATGTCCCTGCGCTAAGCATGGGCCCCCGGCCCCACGCTGAGCACAGGGACATCTCCGGTCATGTGACGGCGCAGGCACAATACTTACCCCTCCCCATGCCTCTGCAGCGTCTTCCGCGTCCTCTGACTGTGACGTCTCAGGTCAGAATGCGCGGTGATGTCTTTACACCGCGCGCGCTCTCTCCTGACCTGTCACAGTGCAGAGGGGGAAGACGCGGGTGACGCTGGAGTCCGGAGCAGCGCCAGCAGCAGGTAAGAAGTGAGGTGAGTATTGGATTTTTTTATTTTTTTCATGTATGGCGGCATGGGGCATTATATGGTGGGGGTTTGTGTGACATCCTGCATGGGGCATTAATTATAAGGTGTGAGGGGTGTGACATCCTGCATGGTGCATTATATGGGGTGGGTGACATCCTGCATGGGGCATTATAAGAGGGGAAGGGGGGAAGTGACATCCTGCATGGGGCATTATAAGGGAGGGGGTGTGACATCCTGCATGGGACATTATATGGGGGGGTGACATACTGCATGGGGCATTATAAGAGGGGAAGGGGGGAAGTGACATCCTGCATGGGGCATTATAAGGGAGGGGGTGTGACATCCTGCATAGTGCATTATAAGGGAGGGGGTGTGACATCCTGCATGGGGCATTATATGGGGGGGTGACATACTGCATGGGGCATTATAAGAGGGGAAGGGGGGGAAATGACATCCTGCATGGGGCATTATAAGAGGGGGAGGGGGGGAGCGACATCCTGCATGGGGCATTATAAGGGAGGGGGGTGTGACATCCTGCATGGGGCATTATAAGAGGGGGAGGGGGGAATTGACATCCTGAATGGGGCATTATATGGGGGTGGGGGGGAGTGTGACATTCTGCATGGGGCATTATAAGAGGGGAAGGGGGGAAGTGACATCCTGCATGGGGCATTATAAGAGGGGAAGGGGGGAAGTGACATCCTGCATGGGGCATTATAAGGGAGGGGGGGTGTGACATCCTGCATGGGGCATTATAAGGAGGGTGGGTGTGTGACATACTGAATGGGGCATTATAAGGAGAGGGGGTGTGACCTGCATGGGGCATTATAAGGGAGGGTGTGTGACATCCTGCATGGGGCATTATATGGGGGGTGACATCCTGCATGGGGCAATAGATGGGGGATGACATCCTGCATGGGGCATTAATTATAAGGTGAGGGGGGGTGTGACATCCTGCATGGGGCATTATATGGGAGGTGACATCCTGCATGGTGCATTATATGGGGGGGTGACATACTGCATGGGGCATTATAAGAGGGGAAGGGGGGAAGTGACATCCTGCATGGGGCATTATAAGGGAGGGGGTGTGACATCCTACATGGGGCATTATATGGGGGAGGGGGGAATTGACATCCTGCATAGGGGCATTATATGGGGGGGTGACATCCTGAATGGGGCATTATAAGAGGGGAAGGGGGGGAAATGACATCCTGCATGGGGAATTATAAGAGGGGAAGGGGGGAAGTGACATCCTGCATGGGGCATTATAAGGGAGGGGGGTGTGACATCCTGCATGGGGCATTATAAGAGGGGGAGGGGGGAATTGACATCCTGAATGGGGCATTATATGGGGGTGGGGGGAGTGTGACATCCTGCATGGGGCATTATAAGAGGGGAAGGGGGGAAGTGACATCCTGCATGGGGCATTATAAGAGGGGAAGGGAGGAAGTGACATCCTGCATGGGGCATTATAAGGGAGGGGGGGTGTGACATCCTGCATGGGGCATTATAAGGGACGGGGTGTGACATCCTGCATGAGGCATTATAAGAGGGGGAGGGGGAAATTGTCATCCTGAATGGGGCATTATATGGGTGTGGGGGGGAGTGTGACATCCTGCATGGGGCATTATAAGAGGGGAAGGGGGGAAGTGACATCCTGCATGGGGCATTATAAGAGGGGAAGGGAGGAAGTGACATCCTGCATGGGGCATTATAAGGAGGGTGGGTGTGTGACATACTGCATGGGGCATTATAAGGAGAGGGGGTGTGACCTGCATGGGGCATTATAAGGGAGGGGATGGTCTGACATACTGCATGGGGCATTGAAAAGGGGGGAAGTGACATCCTGCCAGGGGCATTATATGGGGGGGAGAGGTGACATCCTGCATGGGGCATTTTATAGGGGGTAGAGGTGACATCCTGCATAGGGCATTAAAAGGGGGGTGTCATCCTGCATGGGGCATTATAAGGGGGGAACAGCCTGCATGGAGCGTTACATGGGGGCCAATAATCTGTATGGAGCGTTATATGGGGGCCAGTATTCTGTATGGAGCGTTATATGAGGGCCAGTATTCTGTATGGAGCGTTATATGGGGGTCAGTATTCTGTATGGAGCATTTTATGGGGGCCAGTATTCTGTATGCAGTGTTATATGGGGACCAGTATCCTGTATGTAGCATTATATGGGGACCAGTATCCTGAATAGAGCATTATATGGGGGTCAGTATCCTGTATGGAGCATTATATGGGGCCCATAATACTGTATGGAGGACTATACTGTCCGGTCTGCACTGTGCACTGTGAGGATTCGCCGGTTTCTGAGCTATTGTAGAATTTACAATAGATATCGCTCATGTAATGTAGTAAGTGAAATCCTTGGCCTTGTACAATATATATATATTTCTCTGTGGTATCTGGGCATCATGAATCATGGTATGTGTTAAAGGGGCCCACTGAAACTCTGTCGCCCAGGGCCCACAAAAACCTGGAGCCGGCCCTGGGGGTAAGTATAACAAGTTTTATTTTTTTAAAATGCAATTAATTAACTAAGAGTGGGGGAATCAGAGATGCACGGGGGGATGAGAGATGCACGGGGGGGGGGGCCTTCATGCCCCCTATGAAGGGCAGGGGGGGGCCCCAAAAAAATTCTTTCACAGGGGCCCACTACAGTCTGTGTCCGTCCCTGGATGAACACCAGGGTACTCTTGAGACCTGCTTGTTATGTCTCACCTGTGAGGTGGAAGCCCTTGGTCCTGATGAAGAGTTGTTATGTAGCATGGACTAATGATGTTGACTCAGCAATATACTGTAGATTTGTATTTATCCCAGAATACAATGCCGAGCTGGCAGTGGTATTGCGGAGTTGTGTCAGCAATATATCAATGGTATGTTTGTCATAGAGCTAACTACAGAGCTGGTAGTAGTACGGAAGAGTTGACTCAGTGATGTAGTAGGGTTGAATTTGTTACAGAATTGAAGGCTGAACTAACAGGGATATAGCAGAGTTACCCTGTGATGCAGCAGAGACGTTTTTTTTTTACAGAGTCTAAGGCAGAATCAGCAGTGTAATAGTAGAATTACTCAGTGTGGCTGCAAAACACCTGAATACTCAGGAGGTGTATTGTGGCTTAAGCTTGTCTTTAAAGGCTGAGAGCTTGATATCACAGAAGTGCGCTGGTAGCCCAATGCATAGTAGAGCAGAAAAAGATGACCAAGGCCTAAGAAAGAGTAACACTGCTGCTGCCAAGGCTGTCATTGGCAACCCTTTTAAGTTGAGAAATACTTAACACTTTTGTACACAGCAGTATAAAAACCTAATACATCATGCACTTTGAATTAATGTGCAAACTGCACTTTTCAAAACACCAATCTAGCGTTTTTTTTATTGCAGCGCTGGAGTGGTGCTACTAATATAAGTTTCCTGCACGTAATCTCATACTTACCAACCGCCGTCTTCATCTTTTATCAGCACTGCTCCGGGTGGTTTCCAGCAGTTTATGACCCGCTGGATCGCTGCAATGTTTGCTTGGTGATCCGGAAGTCACAACTGACTGTAACTCTATGAGAGCCAGAATCAGGCTAGAACGAGAATCTCATAGACTTACAGTGAGAGTTTGTGACCGTTACCACTGACTTCTGATCAGTCAGAAGTTGTGGTGACAAGTCGGTGGCGTGGGATTGAAGTGGCAGCAGGAAGAGCAGAAGATGACGGTGTCACGGGTGTGTCAAGTTTGATAGAAAGTCATACTGGGTTCGACTGTAGAAGGTTTCTGCATTTGGCCTTGCAAACATCTTCCTGATCCTTTCATTATCCCTCTCTCTCTAGGACCCAGCGGTAATCCTCATCTTGCTTGGGGATTATACCTTTAGGACCCATCGGTGATCCTCACCTTCTGCTGCTATTTACCACACCCTTGCTGTATCCTTAAATACACACAATTTCTCTAGAGAGTTGCTGGTGAGAGAAAGTTTATTATCTATTCAGGCCTAGAATTCTAGTAGTCGGCAAGAATTTTCTTGGAGTTCCTTTGTGGATTGTTGCCTTATTTTCCCCGGTGTCATCTTTAACCTAAGTGTATTCCCTTGTTTGTTTCCCTTGTGTGTTCTTTAGTTTGCAGTGGAACTGACTAGTGCTCACCCCTCCCCCTCCCTACCTGGGGCCTAGCTTTAGGGTCAGCTTGGGCCAGGTTTCCTGCTCGGCGATAAGTGCAGAACCTATATAGGGTCCATGGGGGAGTCAGGGTTTGTCGTTTGAGCTATTTAAGGGTCTCCACTCCCCTTTTCCCCACTTATAGGGCACCCTTCCCTTTTCCTGCCGTTATAAACTGGGTTTTCCCCATACCTAGTGTGACAGACGGCTGGTGAGTATAATACTAGCGTCAGGGAATTTAGATTAGTAGCACCACTCCAGCTGTATGTGTATGCATCCATTTTTTCTTGAATTAGTTTTGTATGGTCACCATAAAAACCATACTAATTTTCCCAATTTTTTCCTCATGATGCCTCTGTAGAACAGAGACTAGAAAATTGTAAGTAATTATCAAGGTTTCTTTCTTATCCATAAATGCATGGGTTCTATTTTTCAACCTCGATTGCAAAAATTCTGTATGGCATGATGGAGCATATTACAACTTGTTTTTAATGTGGTATTACACTGAGATATGAGAACCTCCACAGGATAGCATTAAGGCTGTCTAATAATTGGATAAGTGCTCATGTAAGATGCTGTATGAAGGGTATGATTTGGAAAAGTATAGAAATACATGGAAATCTAAAAGATTTTTTAATTGTAATGAAATCTGTCTTTTGAAGTCTTTTTATAGCATTTAATATGCATTTTTACAATTTAACGTCTAACTATGGAGTCGTTACTGCATGAAGGATGTCTTTTTCATCATATATCTGTATATTATGTGCACAGTGCAGTATACTATTCAGCCAAATTAACTCATGAATCTCTTCATTTATTTTCCTAAATCATCTTTTACATTATGTCCTCAGATTTATCCAGTATTGGTCATTTCTTGGACATTTCGCCAGCAATTGGGCAAGTCTGTGAACAATTTCAATTTGCATTCAGAAGGTATAAAACATTATAGCAGGATTGTAACAGTTGCTGTTTGTTAGCAAATGAACTTACTAGCAAAATGTCAACAATTTATGTTAGGCCATATTGCCTTTATGATGGTGAACAGTATAATCGTTATGGGAGCAACAATCCAATGATACTGAAACAAATGGGATACTCTGATGTGTCATTATGTTCTCATTTAGATTGTGTTAGTGAAGTATAGAGCTGATTCCCAGAATCGAGGAATGGCGGAGATAGGAGTTTCTGTACTATTATTATTCTTTTAACTCTTCTGTGTTCTGATTGTCAATATCTGTATACTGTATTATTCATTCATTCATTCATTCATTCATTCATTCATTCATTCGGGTATAAAAGTGGTTTATGCATGGAAGTTAGAAAACGTAAGAACTAGTCTTACATTTTAATCAAGTGGGCTGGAGTCCAAGGGGTAAGGATTCTGCTTGCGGAAAGTGACATGTTAAGCATGTCAAGGTGAGGAGACTTTTAAGCCGCAATGCTCCTCTTGAAAATATTCAATCAAAACAACCACGATCCAAAGCCCACATTTCATAGTATAAAAATATTTTTTATTATTAAATCCATTAAAAGTTTCAAACACAGATAGTTGGTGCACAAATGGTGCAGATAACATACAATGTGTAAAAAATGCATTACGATATGGGACATGCAAGACCCATATTATAGAGCCCAAATAGGGCTAAATAGCCATATATATTAAATACTAAGTGTACATTAGCAGGTGTAACCTGCAATCATTGGTTCCATTTAAGGCTATATAGCCATATATATTACACACGAAGTATATAAAAACCAGTGTACCCTGCGATCATTAGTAAAGAGCTTATGTAAATATTAGTGCAAGGTATAAGTTATTGATCCTCAAATGACAGTGCATAAATATATATATATATATATATCGTTACCTAAGCACAGGACCGTGGGATAACAGGGCTCATAAACAGGTCATGCGTCCACCCCAAACCGCATTTCGGCGCTGCCTTCTTCAGGGGGCATGAATCATGTGGAAAGGTGTGTCTTTTTAAATGTTGTGTCATCCAATCACAATATGGGGGAGGGCCAATGATGACGCATGTCGCGTCACGGTTGCCGGGTCGACCCGTGACGTCGGCGTCAAGCAAGGATCACGTGACGGTCACATGGGCCCATGTGACCACGCAGGTCCTTGCAGGGAGACGCCGAAAGTCACAGGGTGCACATCAGGACCGTGGTGCGCATGCGTGCTGGTCCTACATGCCTCACAACTTATCAATAATTCAAATATGCTCTTAGAAGTTTGAGCACAATATTAGCACTAAATGCTGGCATATTCATCAGTTGGTATAATATATAATCGCCATGTGTGGTAATAAGGGGAAAATAAACCAAATCACCATATGTACGTTGTACTTAAATTACATGGTAGAGTGTGATTTCTTGGAGACAGTCACATCCTGATAGATGGCCGGAGGTGTCGATCAATACATCCATTACGCAATTCAAATCCAACACAATAATCTTGTATCAAGTCACAACATCATATTGGAATTATACTACACTAATACTAATTTATATCCCTCTAGATAATCAAATAGTGTTCCAAAGGGAGCATTGCTCCAAAGGGAGCAATTACCTATAGAAAAAGTATAAGACAAGTACACATGGAATTATCTTAATAGCTATAAGCCACAGAGTAAACTATCGGTGACAATTATTAATACATAAAAAAAATAGCTCAATCCACTAGTGACATATGTTGTTTATAGTCGGGTGAGCCATAGATATAGATGCTCCCAGGGGGGCGGGTGCAACAGACCCCCCACCGCCGCTCCGGACCCACAGTCCACGACCAGACCATGGCAGTGCGAAGCATCGCCATGGATCCAGCCACAGCACGCAGGCCCAGAGCCGCCACGGGAAAACCGCAGGACCCACCCCCATCAGGGCATCATCTTACACCGGACATGACCACCATACCACACCCACCACATATATGGCCACAACCCCAATGCACATTTCAAATGAAGCCAACAATAAGGACATAATATTAACGACAATATATATAGTTATCACAATAATACATCAAATTTAAGTTAACATAATACAGAGCTCACAACCCTCTATCATATTGGATATCAGCATGCTCCATGTGGTGGCGTAAATTTCCTTTCACAACATTTTTGTCGATAACATACGGCCATCGTATCCAAATCATGTAGAACACACCATTCCTAAGATGATTCACCAGAAATGCATATATGTGATGAACTGTGAACAATAAAACAATGTTAAAATAAATAAAACCAATACACATGTATGCAGCAGACAGAGAGCGATCAAAGGAAGGGAGCAAAACTCAGGTTCTCATTTAATCCATTTGGTTGTACCGTACCAAACTTCCAAATCCATCGAGTCTCAAGCTGAGCCAACCGTTGGTTCTGCTTACCACCACGAATCGCAATTGTAAGTCAATCAATCCCCCTCACTCTGAACAAGGAACTGTCACAGCCATGTACTAATGTAAAGTGCCGTGGTATAGTCCTGAGTGTGGAAGTGTCCGTAAAGTCAATGGCCACAATGATGCCCAATACATGTTCCCTAATCCTCACTTTCAATTGGTGTGTAGTCAAGCCAATATATATTAGTCCACGTGGACATGTGGCATAATAGATTATATACCGTGAGGTACATGTAATATGACTTTTGATTTCATATGTTTTGGAACCAGATGAATTTATAAAGGTATTGGCTCTTTCCATATTTGGACAAGCGACACATCGACTGCATGGCACACTCCCAGGCTCACGACCTGTATTGCCCAAGAAGGCATTTTTAGATTCTCCCTGAAAATGTCTGCATACGAGATGGTCACGTAAATTGCTGGACCGACGTATAGTAATACATGGTTGGTCCGAAAGAATTTTTGCCAAAGTGGGATCTGTCAATAAAATTGGCCAAGCCCTTGTTAAACAGTCCCTCATACGCCCAAATTGTCCATGATAGCCTGTGATAAATCTCACTTTGTCTTCCATCCTGGGGTTCCTAGCTTTATATAATAAATCGTGACGGGCAGAATGTTTTGCGCGATGATAAGCCCTCTTCACAATACGTCTACTGTATCCTCTCTCATAGAATCTCTGTTTCAAATCATCTGCCTGTTTACCAAATTCTTTATCATCGGAGCAAATTCTCCGCAGGCGTAAGAATTGACCGGTGGGTACTGACTAGAGATGAGCGGTGTTCGACTAGAACTGTTCGCCAATCTCAAATTCGAGCTGTTTTGGGCGGTGTTCGAGTTGTTCGACGAACCTGAATGATTTGCAAAAAATTCGGCTGTTCGAGGTTATGTTTGATAACTGTTCGTGCACCAAAAGCGTGTCCTGCATGTCTGGCGCTATTTTGAGCACCAATCATGCAGGGATTGCCTGCCACTCACTGTAATGCCACAGCCATGGTGGTTGTGGCATTACAGTGATTGCCCAAATCGATGGGAACAGTGCCAAAAGTGAAACATGAAAAGCGGCAATTCAGCAGCGGCACACACCGGTACCCGACAATTTAGAGCAGAAAGAATAGAGCATCACACATAGATTAGATAGATAGAAATATGTCAGTCACATATATAAGAAGTACAGTGACAGTGTTGCTTACTGTACTTGTCATTTAGTGTTAAGGATTTATCAAAAAAAATAATAGTGTTTTCATGCACCGTCTCTTTAAAAAAGCCGGCCGGCAATTCAGCAGCGGTACCTGACAATTTAGAATAGAAAGAATAGAGAATCACACATAGATTAGATAGATAGAAACATGTCAGTCACATATATGAAGTACAGTGACAGTGTTGCTTACAGTACTTGTCATTTAGTGTTAAAATAAAGGATTTATTTAAAAAAAAATTGGCGTGGGATCCCCCATAATTTTAGGCTCTAGCGGAGGTTAAGCAGACGGCTGGGGCAGATGTTTGAAGCCTGGGAGGGGGGTAATACCCACGGAGCTTCCCATGCTACTAATATCAGCCCCCAGCTGAATACCTAGCCTTTACTAGCTATTAAAATGGGGGACCCCCCCAAAAAAATGACGTGGGGTCCCCCCTATTTTAATAGCTAGCAAAGGCTAGGCAGACAGCTGGGGGCTGATATTAATAGCCCAGGAAGGGTGCCATGAATATTGGCCCCCTCCCAGGCTAGAAACACCAGCCGTCAGCCGCCCCAGAACTGGCGCATCCATAGGATGCGCTAATTCTGGCACTTAGCCTCGCTCTTCCCACTGCCCTGTAGCGGTGGCAGTGGGGTAATAGGGCTGGGGTTGATGTCAGCTTATAATGCCAGCTGACATCAAGCCCAGGTTAGTAATGGAGAGGCGTCTATAAGACACCCCCATTACTAACCCCATAGTCAAAGTTAAAAGAAAACACAAACACCCAGAATAAACTCCTTTAATTGAAATAAAGACACATTCCTTTATTGTTCTAAATTAAACCATACTTACCACCACGCCCTTTCCAGCTGAAGCCAACGATCTCCTGCAATAAAAGTAAAATAATAAAGCAACATCATCCTTACCTTTCCATGGTTCCCACGACAGCTTCAGCTCTGCTACATCGAGATGACAGGCTGGACCGCAGCAGAACGCTGCCATCCAGCTTGCCATGCCGCGGACACTGAGAAGCGCAGGCATGCTTGCGCTCCTCAGTGTCTCGCTGTGTCGGCATAAAGATGAGCCGAGGTCATGTCCAATGAACTCAGCTCACCTCATGCACGTCACTGACAGCGTGGGAGAATTCTCCTGCACTCAGCGCTACAGCGTGAGAATTTTCCCACGCTGTCAGTGACGTGCATGAGGTGAGCTGAGATCATTGGACATGAACTCGTCTCATCTTTATGCCGTCACAGCGAGACACTGAGGAGCGCAAGCATGCCTGCCCTTCTCAGTGTCTGCGGGATGACAGGCTGGATGGCAGCGTTCTGCTGCGGTCCAGCCTGTCATCTCGATGTAGCAGAGCTGAAGCTGTCGTCGGAACCATGGAAAGGTAAGGATGAGGTTGCTTTATTATTTTACTTTTATTGCAGAAGACATTGGCTTCAGCTGGAATGGGCGTGACGGTAAGTATGGTTTAATTTAGAACAATAAAGAATTGTGTGTTTATTTCAATTAAAGGACTTTATTCTGGGTGTTGTGTTTTTTTTAAATACTTTACTAGAAATTCATGGCGGTCATGTCTAATATTGGCGTGACCCCATGAATTTCGGGCTTAGGGCCAGCTGATAATGCCAAGCTGGCCCTAACCCCTTTATTACCCAGTGAGCCACCGCACCAGGGCCCTGGATTAGTTGGGTACAGCGCCAGAAGATGGCGCTTCTATGAACGCGACATTTTCCGGGGTGGCTGCGGACTGCAATTTGCAGCGGGGTGGACCCAGAAAGCTTGGGCCTCCCTGCGCTGCAGATTCCAGCCCCCAGCTGCCTAGTTTTACCTGGCTGGACACAAAAATAGGGCGAAGCCCCACGTATTTTTTTTTTTAATTATTTCATGAAATTCATGAAATAATTAAGAAAAAAAGGGCTTCCCTATATTGTTGTGTCCAACCAGGTACAAATAGGCAGCTGGTGGTTGGGGGCAGCCCGTTCCTGCCTGCTGTACCTGGCTGGACACAAATATAGTGCGAAGCCCCACGTCATTTTTTTTTTAATTATTTCATGAAACTAGATGGTGGCCCGATTCTAACGCATCGGGTATTCTAGAATATGTATGCGGCAGACCCAGCGCAATCAGCAGAGCGGTGTTTAAATTTGGCGCCAAAATCGCTGACTGGTCGCGGCCAGCAACCGCGACCAATCAGCAAAGCGGTGTTAAAATTTGGCGACTATATCACTGATTGGTCACGGCCGGCGGTTGCGACTAATCAGCAGAGCGGGGTTTAAATTTTGTGCCAATAATGCTGATTGGTTGTGGCTGCGACCAATCAGCAAAGCGGTGTTTAAATTTGGCGCCAATAACGGTGATTGGTCACGACCGCGACCATTCAGCAGGGCGGTGTTTAAATTTGGCGGCAACAATGTTGATTAGTCGCGGCCGGCGGTCGCGACCAATCAGCAGAGCGGGGTTTAAATTTGGCGCCAATAATGCTGATTAGTCGCAATCGCCGGCCGCGACCAATCAGCAGAGCGGTGTTTCAATTTGGCGCCAAAATCGCTGATTGGTCGCGGCCGGAAACCGTGACCCATCAGCAGAGCGGGGTTTAAATTTGGCGCCAATACTGCTGATTGGTCGCGGCCGGCAACCGTGACCAATCAGCCGAGCAGGGTTTAAATTTGGCGCCAATACTGCTGATTGGTTGCGGACGGCGACCGCAATCAATCAGCAGAGCGGTGTTTAAATTTGGCGCCAATAATGCTGATTAGTCGCGGCCGGCATCCGCGACCAATTAGCAGAGCGGGGTTTAAATTTGGCGCCAATCAGCAGAGCGTTGTTTAAATTTGGCGCCAATCTCACTGATTGGTTGCGGACGCTATTTAAATGTGGCGCCCAAATCGGTGATTGGTCGCGGGCAGTTTACACCACCAATCAGCAGAGCGGTGTTTAACTTTAGCGCTGCTTTAGCGAATCGTATTGGTGAGGACCGGGGAGCGCCGCTACCTGGTCGGATACTTCCGCTGCGAGAAGCCGGGAGATGAGCGACTGCTCGCAGCAGATGTATCCCGACCCGCAGCTCCGCTCCTCGGTCCTTCCTTGACACCCTAGCCGCTGATCTCCCCACAGTATCCGCATGGTGTTACAAAGATCCGGACATTTGTGTTAAAAATCGCTGATTGGTCGCTGGTGCTGCCCGTGACCAATCACCGATTTGTGCGCCAAATTTAAATATCGGCCGCAACCAATCACCGATCTTGGCTCCACATTTAAACACCGCTGTGCTGATTGGTCGCCAACGCTGGGCGCGACCAATCACCGATTTTGGCGCCACATTTAAATAGCGTCCGCGACCAATCAGTACAGCGGTGTTTAAATGTGGAGCCAAGATGGGAGATTGGTCGCGGCCGATATTTAAATTTGGCGCCCAAATCGGTGATTGGTCGCGGGCAGCGCCTGCGACCAATCAGCGATTTTTAACACAAATGTCCGGACCTTTGTAACACCATGCGGATACTGTGGGGACATCAGCGGCTAGGGTGTGAAGGGAGGACCGGGGAGCGGCGCTGCGGGTCGGGATACTTCTGCTTCGAGCGCCCGCTCATGTCCCGGGTTCTCGCAGCGGAAGTATCCGCACAGGCAGCGCCGCTGACATCCATGCGGCTAGAGCGTGAAGGGAGGACCGGGGAGCGGCGCTGACATCCAATTGGTCGTGGCCGCTATTTAAATATGCCGCACAAATCGGTGATTGGTCGCCGTCTTGACCGCGACCAATCACTGATCTTGCCGCCAAAGTTAAACACTACTGTGCTGATTGGTTGCGGACGCTGCCCGCGACCAATCACCGATTTTTGCGCCAAATTTAAATATCAGCCTCATGCACGTCACTGACAGCGTGGGAAAATTCTCCTGCACTCAGCGCTTCAGCGTGAGAATTCTCCCACGCTGTCAGTGACGTGCATGAGGTGAGCCGAGCTCATTGGACATGACCTCGGCTCATCTTTATGCCGTCACAGCCAGACACTGAGGAGCTCAAGCATGCCTGCGCTTCTCAGTGTCTGCGGGATGACAGGCTGGATGGCAGCGTTCTGCTGCGGTCCAGCCTGTCATCTCGATGTAGCAGAGCTGAAGCTGTCGTTGGAACCATGGAAAGGTAAGGATGATGTTGGTTTATTATTTTACTTTTATTGCAGGAGATCGTTGGCTTCAGCTGGAATGGGCGTGATGGTAAGTATGGTTTAATTTAGAGCAATAAAGAATTGTGTGTTTATTTCAATTAAAGGACTTTATTCTGGGTGTTTGTGTTTTCTTTTAACTTTGACTATGGGGTTAGTAATGGGGGTGTCTTATAGACGCCTCTCCATTACTAACCTGGACTTGATGTCAGCTGACATTATAAGCTGACATCAACCCTAGCCCTATTACCCCACTGCCACCGCTACAGGGCAGTGGGAAGAGCGAGGCTAAGTGCCAGATTTGGCGCATCCTACGGATGCGCCATTTCTGGGACAGCTGACGGCTGGTGTTTCTAGCTTGGGAGGGGGCCAATATTCATGGCACCCTTCCTGGGCTATTAATATCAGCCCCCAGCTGTCTGCTTAGCCTTTGCTAGCTATTTAAATAGGGGGGACCCCACGTCATTTTTTTGGGGGGGTCCCCCATTTTAATAGCTAGTAAAGGCTAGGTATTCAGCTGGGGGCTGATATTAGTAGCCTGGGAAGCTCTGTGGGTATTACCCCCTTCCCAGGCTTCAAACATCTGCCCCAGCCGTCTGCTTAACCTCCGCTAGACACTAAAATTACGGGGAACCCCACGCCAATTTTTTTTTTAATAAATCCTTTATTTTAACACTAAATGACAAGTACAGTGATCAACACTATCACTGTACTTCTTATATATGTGACTGACATGTTTCTATCTATCTAATCTATGTGTGATGCTCTATTCTATCTGTTATAAATTGTCGGGTACCGAGGCTGAATTGCCGGCCGGCTTTTTTAAAGAGACGGTGCATGAAAACACTATTATTTTTTTAAATAAATCCTTTACACTAAATGACAAGTACAGTAACCAACACTGTCACTGTACTTATTATATATGTGATTGGCATGTTTATATCTATCTATGTGTGATGCTCTATTCTTTCTGTTATAAATTGTCGGGTACCGCTGCTGAATTGCCGGCCGGCTCTTTTAAAGAGACGGTGCATGAAAACACTATTATTTTTTTTGATAAATCCTTTACACTAAATGACAAGTACAGTAAGCAACACTGTCACTGTACTTCTTATATATGTGACTGACATGTTTCTATCTATCTAATCTATGTGTGATGCTCTATTCCTTCTTGTCTAAATTGTCGGGTACCGATGTATGCCGCTGCTGAATTGCCGGCCGGCTTTTTTAAAGAGAGCGTCTTCTGAGCAGTTTGTCAGCTTTTGGACACCTTTGAAGGTGTTTTCTATGTGTTTCTATGTGTTTTTGTTTGCCTGCCATTGGTTTTAACGGTGTTCGACGGTGTTCTAAGGTGTTCGACGAACAGTTCGACGAACAGTTCCTCGAACATCCCGGTGTTCGACAAACCGAACCGAACCCGAACACTACGGGGGTGGTTCAACACTAGTACTGACTCGATCATGTATGAGGGATGAGAGGATGCTGCATGGAGCAACATATTAGTAGAAGTATCCTTCCTATAAATGTTAGTCTGGATACAATTACTCTTGTCTCTCTTCAGAGTCACATCTAAGAAATTAATTGAGTCTCTGTCCCAAGTATATGTGATATGAATATTCATGTTGTTGTTGTTAAGAGACTCCATAAACTCTAGCAGAGCTTCAACAGGGCCCTGCCAGATCAGCAGGATATCATCAATGTACCGCGTCCAAAAGGGGATGCAGTCCATTGACTCCCGCCGATCTGACAGGGTAAGGTCCCTCTCCCACAGCCCCAGGAATAGATTATCGTATGCCGGGGCAAAAGCTGCACCCATGGCTGTACCCTGGAGCTGTAGGTAGAAGGACCCTTTAAAAGTGAAGAAGTTATGTGTCAGCGAAAATTCTAAGAGTTCCATCACCAATTCTGCCACATCATTGGGTATATTACATGACCTAAGATAGAAACCAACAGCCCTTAGTCCATCTTCATGCTTGATACTTGTGTACAGAGATTCCACGTCTCCTGTCACCAATATCATATCAGCGCTTAAGCATAAGTCATCTACTCTTTTTAACAATTCTCCTGTATCTCGGAGAAAAGAAGGGAGACTCTCCACCAATGGTTGTAATTTACTGTCAATCCAATAGTTAATATTTTCTAAAAAGTTCCCCGCACCTGAAATGATGGGGCGTCCAGGTGGTGTGGACATATTCTTATGAAGTTTGGGAAGCAAATATAATGTGGAAATGGTAGGTTCACTGATATGTAATGCCAAAGCCAGTTCCTTGGTGATGACTCCATTTATTACTGCTTTATTTATAATCTTGGATAACTGTAAAGAGAAGGAGGACAATGGATTAAACGTTAAACGCTTATAACAAGTTCTATTATTCAATTGTCCAAAGGCCTCCTTCTCATACATATCTTTGGGCCACAGTACGATGTTCCCACCTTTATCGGCTGGCTTTAGCAACACATCAGGAAGATTTTTGAGCGTCATTAGGTGTTCTCGTTCACTACGAGTAAGATTATCATTCTGAACGTATCATGGGATACGTTCAAACTCCTTCGTTACCACCTGAACGAAAAGGTCAATATTTGCACAAGTGGATAATGGGGGGAATTTTTTTGACTTAATTTTTATTGCTGCTGGAATCTTACCTCCCTCTTCTGTATTGTGTTTTATGGCAAGTTCCTCTAATGTTCTTATGGCTATTTGTTCTTTCTCTGTGGGAAACAGAGTGTGAAGTTGGTCATCAAAAAAATGTTTTTTGAACATCAGAGACCTTGCAAATAGATGCAAGTTTTTTATTCCCATAAATAGATGAAATCTGCTTTTCGGTGAAAAGGAAAGGCCCTTGCTCAATAAGGTAAGATCTGTATTAGTTAATTTATATTTACTTAGATTAATTACCTTGTTATCTCCATTGCCCATAAATGGCTGTTTGTATGGCCTGCGTCTATATGGGTGGAAATTGGTATCACGGGTTCTTTTAAGACTTAGTCCAGATCTTGTGGTGATAGAGGAAGATGACATTTCTTGAAAATATGCAAATCGTCTCTTCAGAGAAGAAGAGGACTAGAACTCTAGTGCCACCTATAGGAGGTAGCAATCCTAAAAGTCAATATCGACCCTCTAACGAGCCTTGTCACATGACTTTGGATAAGATCCAGAACCAGAATCTCAATTTGCAGACACTGTGTTTCGGGTACTGCCCCTCATCAGTGCAAAGTGTGACATTTGGTTTGGCTGGGTGAGAGTCATCTGACCGGGATCCAAGGGGTAACATTTCTCCTTGCAGAGAGTGACATGTTAAGCATGTCAAGGTGAGGAGACAAGTGGGCTGAAATTCACTCATTTTGTTTACATCTTTTTACTGTTTTTGCACTAGAAAGGTAGCCTGTCAAATACATTAAAAATGTATTTTATCTGAATTTCTCCTGAATCTGGCATTGTTTATTTTTTGTTCCTGCGTCTTTCCACTCCTGAGTTATAGCTGTCCCCTCTCCTTGTATGCAAATCTAGACTTTTTAGCCAACTGGGTGTGGTTGTCAAGAAAACACCCATACAAAAGAGTTTGAGGACCTTGCCCACTTGGCTAAAAAGTAAAGGAAGAAGGGGGCAATATTTCAGGAATAGAGAAGTGCAGGGACAAGAGAAAAACAGATTCAGGAGAAGAGTGGCATTTAGACCAGGTTGAGAACAATTTTACATAAGGATGTATTAATGGCAAGTGACCGGTCATCAGCCAAGTAACGAGGAGCTGCAGAATCACGCAAAATTTGAATTTACCTGTTCTCGTAAATTTCCAGGGAAACTCGATTTACAGAGAAATTATTCATTGTGAATTTAATGTTCCTTATTAAGCTCTAGGATCTCTCTCTCTCCAGACTCCAGAGAATAATAAATATAATATGTAAATGATTAAAAAAAAATACCTGTGCTCACCTAA
The DNA here is from genome assembly GCF_046119375.1 of Phyllobates terribilis. NCBI lineage: Eukaryota > Metazoa > Chordata > Amphibia > Anura > Dendrobatidae > Phyllobates > Phyllobates terribilis. Next base: position 100,692,146 of record NW_027362768.1, on the reverse strand, counting down.
CCGCTTACTTTTTTGGTCCCTGCACTCCTCACCATAACCTGTCTGATTCTCATTTTCTCATCCCTGCCACAAGCACTAAAATCCCTGGGCCTCTCACACTGAGCAGGGACTTGTGGCTCTCATGAGTGCACGAAATGTCACGACATCATGACATCACAACGTGCACCGTGACCTTTCATGGGTATGCGTGGAACTGTCCTGGGCCACATCACAGCTGGAAGTACTGGCTCAGTGTGAGAAGCACAGGGATTTCCGTGCTTGTGGTGGCGATCAAGAGATGCAACGATGACCAGATGGGTGATGGTCCAAATGAGTTAAGGGTCGGACAGCTCAGCAATAAGGTTTTTTTAAAAACCGTTTGAGGGCCCTTTAAGGCTTAGAACAATGGAGTTCATATGGAATTCAATTCCACTTGGATATATTCACTCATCTCTAAAGCTAAGTTATCACTTCTGCACAGGAAAAGTGATAACTTTCTGAGGTTACTTAGAGATAGAAATGGTGCACTTTAGAACCTAGTTCTTGGGAACAATGGGGTATCCATTCATGGGGCCCTGAGTAATCCTGGGAGAAAGTGACAATTTGCTAAGTTGGGATAATCCATTTAAAGGGAATCTGTCCTAGGTTTTTGCTACCCCATCTGAGAACAGAATGCTTATGGGGCAGAGTGTCACGCCAGGTGTGAGTGCAACACAGAGAGTCATGCCAGGTGTGAGTGTAACACAGAGGGGAAAGGGAGCTTAGACATTAGGGAAAGGGGGAAGAGGTTGTTAGAACCCTCCTGTTAGTTCTTTTTCTATTTTGTTGGTCACATGACTTTCTGCCTATATAATCCAGCTCCGCCCTTCTGGCCTTGCTGGACTTCAGTGTTTCTTTTACTCTTAACCTAGCCAGGTGCCTTGTACCTAACTCTGTAGTTTGCTTGGTCTTTGGACCACTAGTACTTTTGTTTGTTTGTCTTTGCTCTGCTACAATTTCTGCTAGGAGGTGTCTGTAGCGTCGGCGTCCCTGCCTCCTGCTAGGCAGGGACGCTGTTCCCCTCACCTCTCCGCTCCGTGCCCGGCATCTTCCTCCCGCTCTGCTGGCAGCACACGCTGCTTCCCGGCCACGGTGCTTAGGGCGCGCGCGCGCTCCCCCTCTCTTAAAGGGGCCGTGCGCGCCGTCCTAAGGAGTCCCCGGCCAATGGCCGGAGGACTTCACCATATATAAGGCACCTCCTCCAAAATGGAGGTGCCCGAGCAATGTTGTTGCAAAGCCTTCAGTCTGCTTCAGCCCTCAGGTCCCGTTACCAGTTACCTGCCAGTCACCTGCCAGATTCCTGCTTGTTACCTGCCAGTCACCTGCCAGATTCCTGCCTGTTACCTGCCAGTCACCTGCCAGATTCCTGCTTGTTACCTGCCAGTCACCTGCCAGATTCCTGCCTGTTACCTGCCAGTCACCTGCCAGATTCCTGCTTGATACCTGCCTGATATCTGCTTACCTGCTTGCAAGCCTGCGGTCCGACGGTCTGCCTTCCGACACCTGTCAGTCTGTCTATGGACCAGCCTGCCCGCTCACCTGGGAGCGCTCACCTGCTACCTGCCTGATAGCCTACCTGGAGGCTCTGCCGTCACTTGCCGTGACCACCTGCCTGTCCAGAGACTCTTGCCCGCTCACCTGGGAGCGCTCACCTGCTACCTGCCTGCTAGCCTACCTGGAGGCTCTGCCGTCACTTGCCGTGACCACCTGCCTGTCCAGAGACTCTTGCCCGCTCACCAGGGAGCGTCCACCTGCTACCTGTCTGCTAGTCTACCTGGAGGCTCTGCCGTCACTTGCCGTGACCACCTGCCTGTCCAGAGACTCTTGCCCGCTCACCTGGGAGCATCCACCTGCTACCTGTCTGCTAGTCTACCTGGAGGTTCTGCCGTCACTTGCCGTGACCAACTGCCTGTCCAGAGACTCTCGCCCGCTCACCTGGGAGCGCTCACCAGCCACCTGCCTGCTGTCCTTTTACCCAGAGACTGTCCCTGTCCCTTGCCGTGACTACCTGCCCTTCTACCCAGAGACTGTCCCTGTCACTTGCCGTGACTACCTGCCCTTCTACCCAGAGACTGAACCTGTCACTTGCCGTGACTACCTGCCCGTCTTCCCTGGGAGCAACCCGCTTCCTTACAAGGACCGGCCCCTTGTATAGTTGCTCAGAGGTTCCACCTCCCAGACCCGTTACAGTTTGCTCGGGCCATGGAACCCGGTGGCACCCAAGCTCCCTCGCTCTCGGACCTATGTCATGAACTTTCCCGTCAGAGGTCCCAACAGGAGTCCATCCTGAGTCACCTGCGTGGTGTTAACTCCCGCCTGGACACATTGACTACCTCTTCGGGCGCTGCCTCCACTCGCACACTTACTACCCCGGCACCGCCGCAGCCCATCAACACCATGGCATCTCTTCCCGGTCCCCGCCTCTCCGCCCCTCCTCGTTTTGGCGGAGATCCCAGCCAGGCACGGGGCTTCATTAACCAGTGCACTCTGCACTTCGAACTGTTGACACACCAGTTTTCCAGCGACCGAGCCAGAGTAGTCTTCATCATGTCCCATCTCACGGGAGAGGCACTGGCTTGGCTAAATCCTCTATGGGAGAGAGGAGACCCCCTGGTGTCCAACCTGCCAGCCTTTCTCACGGCCTTCCGGAAAGTCTTCGACGAACCAGGACGGAAGACCTCATCCGCATCATCTCTGCTACGCCTCAGTCAAGGAAATCTCTCCGTGGGCCAATACGCCATACGGTTCCGTACCCTTGCTTCGGAGCTGGCCTGGGATAACGACGCCCTGGTGTCTGTCTTTTGGGAGGGTCTGTCCGGCCGTATTAAAGATGAACTCGCCGGTCGGGACATTTCTACCACTCTCGACGACTTAATAACACTTGCCACCCGGATTGACATCCGGTTCCAGGAGCGCGCCAAAGAGGTCACCCGTGAGAGGAGGTTTCCACGTCTAGCCCCTACCTTTCAGAAACCTGTCACTTCTCCCGTTACTACCCAGGCGCACTCACCTGAGCCTATGTAGGTCGACCAGACCAAGATGGTCAAAACCCGTCAAGAGTTACGCCGAGCCGAGGGGAGCTGCTTCTACTGTGGCAGTAAGGAGTACCGGATCCGTTCCTGCCCGGAGAGGTCGGGAAACGCCTGTGTCTAGGATAGCTCAGAGAGGTCGTCCTAGACAAGAGTAAACCCTCTCCATCTCTGTTGCTGTCGGTCTCTATCATCTGCGGGGAGAACCGTTATTTTGAACTAGCCCAACTTGACTCTGGAGCTGCCGGAAATCTCATTTCTCAGTCTCTGGTAGAGAAATACCGCATTCCCACCAAACCTCTAGCTGTACCCTTATCTGTCGCTGCAGTGGATGGGGGCCTCTTACCACATCCCATCCAACTCATCACCGAATCCATAACCCTGCAGGTGGGAATGCTGCACTCTGAGAGCATCTTCTTTCATGTTCTGCTTGGACTCTCTCACGCCCTCTTACTAGGCCTACCTTGGCTTCAGAGACATGCACCCGTGCTTGATTGGCAGACCGGAGAAGTCCTTCGCTGGGGACAGGACTGCCATAAGACTTGTTTAGTTCCCGTCCATCCTGTCCGTCCTTCTCCTACTCCAGCCAATCTACTTGGTCTTCCGGCTCCTTATTGGTCGTATGCGGACGTCTTTAATAAAAAGGAGGCAGAGACATTACCCCCTCATAGACCATACGACTGCCCAATCGACAATGATGCCCGGCGCTACTCCTCCCCGTGGGCGCATTTATCCTTTGTCCGCTGCTGAGACCCGATCCATGTCAGAATATATTGAGGAGAATCTGGCCCGGGGATTCATCTGGAAATCTACTTCCCCGGCGGGAGCAGGCTTCTTCTTCGTCAAAAAGAAGGACGGCTCACTCCATCCTTGTATAGACTATAGAGGCCTTAACCAGATCACGGTGAAGAATAAATACCCCCTTCCGCTCATTCCGGAATTATTCGACCATCTGAGGGGGGCTAGAATCTTCACCAAGCTGGACCTCCGTGGGGCGTATAACCTGGTCCGTATCCGTCAGGGGGATGAATGGAAGACGGCATTCAACACCCGGGACGGCCACTATGAATACCTGGTAATGCCCTTCGGTCTCTGTAACGCTCCCGCCGTCTTTCAAGAGTTGGTCAATGACATCTTCCGGGACCTTCTCTACTCCTGCGTAGTGGTGTACCTGGACAACATCTTGGTCTTCTCTCCGGATCTCCCCACACACCGGAGGGATGTTCGTCAGGTTCTGCTCAAGCTCAGGCAGAACCACCTCTATGCTAAATATGAGAAGTGCCTCTTTGAGCAGACCTCGCTTCCGTTTCTGGGCTACATAATCTCTCAGACCGGCCTACGAATGGATCCTGAGAAACTGTCTGCCATCCAGAAGTGGCCCCGACCAGAGGGGTTGAAAGCTATTCAGCGGTTCCTGGGTTTCGCCAACTACTACCGCCTCTTCATACCGCACTTCTCTTCCCGGACTGCCCCAATCTCTGCGCTCACCCGTAAGGGCACTAATCCCAGAGAATGGTCGCCTGAAGCAGAGGAAGCCTTTCTTTCCTTAAAACAGGCTTTCTCTTCCGCCCCGGTGCTGCATCGTCCGGACGGCAACAAACAATTCTTCCTGGAAGTTGACGCCTCCTCCTCTGGAGCCGGAGCGGTACTTACCCAAAAGTCGCCTTCCGGAAGAATGGTAACTTGCGGCTTCTTCTCCAAACTCTTCTCCTCTTCTGAGCGCAATTATTCTATAGGAGATCGTGAGTTATTGGCCATTAAGCTGGCACTGGAGGAGTGGCGTTACCTGCTCGAGGGGGCTCTTCACCCAGTAATTATTTACACGGACCACAAGAACTTGGATTACCTCCAGAGCGCCCAGAGACTTAACCCGAGCCAAGCCCGGTGGTCCTTGTTTTTTGCTCGCTTTGATTTCGTTCTTCATTTTCGCTCGGCAGACAAAAACATACAAAAAGCTGACGCCTTGTCCCGATCCTTCCTGGTGTCTGATCTAGAGGAGGAACCGAAGCACATCATTGATCCCGCCAGAGTAATGCAGGTGGCTCCCGTGAATCTAAATTGTCTCCCTCCCGGTAAGACGTTCATAACAGTACCTGATCGGAAGAAGGTCCTACTCTGGGGTCACTCGTCTAAGCTAGCTGGCCACGCCAGTCAGAAAAAGACCCTCCAGCTTATTACCCAGCATTACTGGTGGCCTACGCTGCACAAGGATGTAATAGACTTTGTTTCAGCCTGTGTGTCCTGCGCCCGCAACAAAGTTCCGAGACACCTGCCAGCCGGTCGCCTCCTTCCTCTTCCAGTACCTGCTGCCCCGTGGCAGCATATAGCTATGGACTTTATAATGGATCTCCCTGTTTCTGCCGGTTGTACGGTCATTTGGGTGGTCGCTGACTGCTTTTCCAAGATGGCGCACTTCATTCCCCTGCCGAGTCTCCCGTCTGCACCCGAACTGGCTAAATACTTTATCCGCCACATCTTCCGTCTCCATGGCCTGCCCCTCCACATCGTGTCGGATCGTGGGGTTCAGTTCACCTCACGCTTCTGGAGAGCCACATGTAAGCTGCTTGACGTCACCCTGGACTTCTCCTCCGCTTACCACCCACAGTCCAATGATCAAGTGGAGCGGATCAATCAGATCCTGACCAGTTACCTCCGGCACTTCGTTAATGCCCACCATTCGGACAGGGTGGATCTCCTACCATGGGCCGAATTCTCTTACAATAATCACGAGAGCGAATCTTCCTCCAAATCCCCGTTTTTTGTAGTCTTCGGTCAGCATCCTCGGATCCCATTTCCCGTCTCCACCTCGGTGGACAATCCGGCTGCGGAATCTCTCATTAGCGAATTCTCCTCCATTTGGGAGAGTACCCGATCCGCACTCCTTCAGTCGTCCGAGCGGATGAAAAAACACGCTGACAAAAAACGCCTGGATCCTCCACAATTCCATCCTGGAGATAAAGTCTGCCTCTCGTCCAAGTATGTCCGGCTCAAGATTCCCTCCTACAAGTTAGGGCCTCGGTTCATCGGCCCACTGGAAGTTATCAAACAAATCAATCCGGTGGCCTATAAATTGAAACTCCCGGCCAACTTACGGATCCCTAACTCCTTGCATATATCTCTCCTCAAACCCGTGGTACTTAACTCTTTTTCCAAGTCTACAGGTACGCCCCCTGCTCCGGTTTCCGCTGAGAACGAGTTTGAGGTAGAGAACATTCTGGCCACCAAAAGGGTAAGAGGAAAAACCTTTTTTCTGGTAGATTAGAAGGGGTTTGGTCCTGAGGAGAGAACGTGGGAGCCCCGGGAGAACATCCATGCCCCTCTCATCCTTGATAAATTTCTCTCTGGCCTAAAAAGGGGGGGCCTAAAGGGGGGGTACTGTAGCGTCGGCGTCCCTGCCTCCTGCTAGGCAGGGACGTTGTTCCCCTCACCTCTCCGCTCCGTGCCCGGTGTCTTCCTCCCGCTCTGCTGGCAGCGCGCGCTGCTTCCCGGCCACGGTGCTTAGGGCGCGCGCGCGCTCCCCCTCTCTTAAAGGGGCTGCGCGCGCCGTCCTAAGGAGTCCCCGGCCAATGGCCGGAGGATCTCTCCATATATAAGGCACCTCCTCCAAAATGGAGGTGCCCGAGCAATGTTTTTGCAAAGCCTTCAGTCTGCTTCAGCCCTCAGGTCGCATTACCAGTTACCTGCCAGTCACCTGCCAGATTCCTGCTTGTTACCTGCCAGTCACCTGCCAGATTCATGCCTGTTACCTGCCAGTCACCTGCCAGATTCCTGCTTGTTACCTGCCAGTCACCTGCCAGATTCCTGCCTGTTACCTGCCAGTCACTTGCCAGATTCCTGCTTGATACCTGCCTGATATCCGCTTACCTGCTTGCAAGCCTGCGGTCCGACGGTCTGCCTTCCGACACCTGTCAGTCTGTCTATGGACCAGCCTGCCCGCTCACCTGGGAGCGCTCACCTGCTACCTGCCTGCTAGCCTACCTGGAGGCTCTGCCATCACTTGCCGTGACCACCTGCCTGTCCAGAGACTCTTGCCCGCTCACCTGGGAGCGCTCACCTGCTACCTGCCTGCTAGCCTACCTGGAGGCTCTGCCGTCACTTGCCGTGACCACCTGCCTGTCCAGAGACTCTTGCCCGCTCACCTGGGAGCGTCCACTTGCTACCTGTCTGCTAGTCTACCTGGAGGCTCTGCCGTCACTTGCCGTGACCACCTGCCTGTCCAGAGACTCTTGCCCGCTCACCTGGGAGCATCCACCTGCTACCTGTCTGCTAGTCTACCTGGAGGTTCTGCCATCACTTGCCGTGACCACCTGCCTGTCCAGAGACTCTCGCTCGCTCACCTGGGACCGCTCACCAGCCACCTGCCTGCTGTCCTTTTACCCAGAGACTGTCCCTGTCCCTTGCCGTGACTACCTGCCCTTCTACCCAGAGACTGTCCCTGTCACTTGCCATGACTACCTGCCCTTCTACCCAGAGACTGTCCCTGTCACTTGCCGTGACTACCTGCCCGTCTTCCCTGGCAGCCACCCGCTTCCTTACAAGGACCGCCCCCTTGTATAGTTGCTCAGAGGTTCCACCTGCCAGACCCGTTACAGTGTCCATCTATATCCCAGTCCTTAGTTCTTGTAGGGACCCCTTCCTTATATCTATAGGTCTGCGTTCAGACTAGCCGAGGACTTAGGCGGGTCTGTTCACAAGGAACAGGTCCCCTGCTGCATCGGAGGGAATCAGCTTAGTCCTATTGTAGGGACAGTTTTCCTATCTTTCCTTAGTGCTTGTAGCAGTTCATAACAGAGGTGACCTCCTAATCTGGACTAGCATCACCCTGTCTCCTCCTAACTTCCCTATTCAGCCTCTGCAGCTGTCGCCAATCACGTGCCTCGCCCTACTATCCTTGGCGTAAGGCTATAGCTGGGGATGTAAGGAGATGAGCACTAGTCAACCTCAGCTAGCACTCTAAAGACAAAAGGGAAGACAGCACAGGGGAACAACAAGTTAGCTTTAGAAGCACTCCAACCGGGCACACGGCCTCAAGACTCCAGAGAGGACGTGATACTGCTTCAGCCAAGTTCCAAGTAGAAATGAGTATAACCGGCGACACCCACCTAGACACACCAGGTATATATACACCCAGACTAAAGGGAGGTAGTCGCTGGGTCCTAAACACATCCTCCTATCTAGGCAGCTGTCTGCATTGCCAAACGTGGAGATCTCCTGCAAACCACTGCAGGGCGACTGTCTGACACCTCTGACACAGCAACACTTATGACAAGTCATATTACAAAGATTTTTAATCTCTAAAAGCATTTCATTGAAAGTATAATTTATTTATTTATTTTACTCACTTATATAGCACCATTAATTCCACAGTGCTTTACAGTCCCCATTGGGGCTCACAATCAAAATTACCTATTAGGCTATGTTCACACACGTTGGTTTTTTTAGCGTATTTTGCTGCAGATTTTTATGCAAATTTTTAGCTGCTTTTTGCAGTACCAGCAAAGTTTATGAGAAGTCAGAATTCTCTGTTCACACATCTTGTTTTTTTTTTTTGCTGTGTATTTTGTGCCTTGGTTGGGTTTTTGGAAAATAAAGCATGTCACTTCTTTCAGTGTTTTTTTAGCATTTTTTTCACCCATAGGAAGTAATGGGTGGTGAAAAAAACACTGAAAAAACGCAGGTACATTTTTTTTAGCGCTTTTTCAGCATTTTTTTTCAGTGTTTTTGATGACAAAATAGAATGGGGCTCTTTTTTCCCACAGAACTTTATGTACATGCATAAATAGAGACAGAAGGACAGTGAAAAAAACCCATCAAAAATGCATACAAAATGCAGCAAAACCTGTGTTTTTGACGCAGCTGATTTCCTTCCAGAGATCAGTTTAGCTGCAGATTTCTGACGTATGTGGGAACATAGCCTTAGTCTTTCTTTGAAGTGTGGAAGGAAACCCATGCAAACACAGGGAGAACATACAAACTCCTTGCAGATGTCCTTTGTGGGATTTGATCCCAGGACACCAGCCCTGCAAAGCAACAGTGCTACCCACTGAGCCTCCATGCTGCCCGTAAGACCTGTGTTGTAATATAACTAGTGATGATCGAACACTGAAATGCTTGAGTGCTCGGTACTCGAATCGAGCAGGTTGGACACTCAGAGGGGCTCGACTTGAGCACCTTATGTAATGGAAAGTCAGTGGGAAATTCAAGCATTTTTGGGAAACTTGAGCATTTTCCAAAGGATTTCTCTCTCTGCTGTCTCTCTCTCTCTATTTGTCTCTCTCCTCCCCGGAAAAAGAGCCCGGCTGACAGAGGAGTCCCTGCACAGTGCAGTTGAATGTCTTACATGGACTCGAGCTTTCGAGCACTACGTGATACTTAATGCAGAGCACGCTCATCCATCACTAAATATAACCATTAGGGTCCATGTATGTGGCAAAACTGCATTCTCAAGTCCTTTATGGTACAATTGAGTCTAACCCTTATGGACCACCCATGAGGAACTATATTTCTTTCCAGATTCTTTATAAATTCAATCTTAAACCCTTTTGTGGGCCTCTAAATAAAATCGGACTTATGTGGGAAATATAAGATGGGTCTATAATGATGTATGAGTATGTTGATTGTTGAGCTACGTACCTGCAGAACATGGATTCATAATATAATAGTGTGCATGAACCCTTACAGAGAATTTCTTTAGCATGACACATGAAACTAAAATACTATGCATAGATCAGTTTAGTGTTCTCACTACTAATATAAGCAATAAACCATTGGCATCTACATATTTTTTTGAGTTTGGTTGTTCTGCATACTAACTACATTTCCTATGGAGAAGGCAGGTTAACTTTGGCTAGAATATTTGTTTCTCAGCTCGAGACAGAAAATGACCTTCTGTTCACATGATGAACCTGGCCCTTGTTATGCACAGTACTGGTCCATGGCAATCTGGTGTATTTACTGGTTATAAATATGTAATAGTTTACTGGAATTCATAGTGTTAAAATAAATCCATCACACTGGGCTTGCAGTTGTGTCTAATCTACTGGCTGCCAGTAACAAAGGAGAAAAAGCTACTAAATTGTTATATAATTGTTGAGAAAGATTTATTCTAACTTATTATTTTTTATTTATTGAAATCTCGGCTCATTTGAGGATTAGGAATCTAGTGGATGGTCTCACTAAATGATTGATGGCTTCCCCAGTGAGCGTGCATACACCTTTTGCTGTCAATCAATGAGAATGCTGCCCACTGAACTCCTAAGCCCGAATCAGCAGGGATATAAATCAATATATTTCCAAATATGTATTGAATATTGTCCTAGAAAACTACTATATACCTCAATCTATTCAGTTCCTTCCGCTCTTCAAAGGACAACAGGTTCAACAAGACAGGTTCACTTTGGAGGTTAAGTAAAAAAATCCTTAAAAAAAACAAACATAAGGTCAGAAAAACACCTCGATAAAAAGCTTTTGATAATATCATAGGCTTTGCAAATCTAAACTGCAAAAATAGAGCTATTTATTCACTTACTAATCTTCTTTCTTCAAGGTATTCATAACTGAAAAGCAATAAAATCAAATAAATCCATCCTGAAAACCTGTCATACTAGCCAAACCAGAGTAGGAAGTCTAAGGCTACGTTCCCACAAGAAGCTTTTAGTGCGTTCATTACGATTTTTTTCACGAACTCATTGACTTGCATGGTCGAGTGCAATCTGAATATTGGACGCAAATCACACATGTTGCAATTTTTTCCTTGGTCCCATGGAATTACATTGGTCTGAGTGCAATCTGATGTTTTGTCGGATCGCACTCGGACAGATAATACTGTCTCTGCACGAGCCCTTACACGGTGCAATGCACAACATAAAGCAACCACCAGGCTCAGACTGGCCCACAGGATAACAGGTGAATCCTCCGGTGGGCCCCTCTACATGATTAAGTCACTCATGAGCAGTTTTTGGCCCAATACATTTGATTCACTATGTACAGAAAATAGCAGCATTTCATTATACATTCAACAAACTACCTAGTTTATTATTAATTGGAGGAATGCGTACATTTGTGAATGAAAGTAATTTAATATTTGCCATTCATTGTGAAATCCAATTGGAGTAATGTATTAAAATATAGCCTTTAATGTATATGTTAAAAAATGCAACAGTTGCATTTTTAGCATACACATTAAAAGCTATGTTTTAGTATATTACTCCACTTGGATCTGAAAGTGAATAGCAATTTTTAATAATTGAGGTCAATATAACTGGTGGGACCTTGCCACCCGAATCTGACACTGGTGACCACCGAGCAGTAATATATTTGCTGGCCGGCAGCCATTTAATATCCTGTTTGCACTAGCAGACCACACTTAAAGACGCACTCCCGTTAAAGTTTTTATCCTCTTAATATATTGCAATCATCATATTATATAGCACTGTGTACTTACAATTGCTCATTTTTCCCTTCTTCTCTTTTTCATTAGGTCTATGACATCACATGGTTAAAAACAGACTAGCTGAATCTTTCTAAGCTCTATGTAGAAACAGGAGGTCAATTTTCACTGCAAGACACATCAGTCACTGCAAAAGTCAAAGGCAGAGGGGAGGGGGAGCAGATGGGTCAGTAGTTGAAGAGGGGAATGAGTCATGCAAGCACAAGACACTTCCTGTTTCTACATAGAGTGGAGAAAAGAGAAGCATTAACTGAGTACAAGGGCAAAATGAGCAATTGCAAGTACACAGTGCTGTATAATATGATGATTGCAATATAGTAAGAGGATAAACACTTTGATGGGAGTGTTTCTTTAAGTGTGGTCTTCCAGTGCAAACAGGATATTCTCTTTTCTCTGCTCTATGTAGAAACAGGAAGTGTCTTGTACTTGCATGACTCATTCCCCTCTTCAACTCCTGACCCAGCTGCTCTCCTTCCTCTTTGCCTTTGACTTTTGCAGTAACGATGTGTCTTAAAGTGAAAATTGACTCCTGTTTCTACATGGAGCTTAGAAGGATTCAGCTAGTCTGTTTTAATCAAGTGATCCAAGGGGTAACATTTTTCCTTGCAGAGAGCGACATGTTAAGCTTGTCACAGTGAGGAGACTTTTAAAGCAGCAATGCTCCTCTGGGAAATATGCAAATTGTCTCTTCAGAGAGGAAGAGGACCAGATCTCTAGTGCCACCTACAGGAAGTAGCAATACTAAAAGTCAATAGTGATGAGCCTTTTCATAAAAAGCCTTATTTCCCAGAGGAGCATTACAGCTTTAAAAGTCTCCTCACCATGACATGCTTAACATGACGCTCTCCCCAAGGAGAAATGTTACCCCTTAGATACCGGTCTGACGCCTCTCATCCAGCCAAACCAGAACTCACACTTTGCACTGACGAGGGGCAGTACCCGAAACACAGTGTCTGCAAATTGAGTTTCTGGTTCTGGCTTATAACCTAAGTCATGTGATAAGGCTCGTTAAAGGGTCACTATTGACTTTTAGGATTGCTTCTTCCTGTAGATGGCACTAGAGTTCTAGTCCTCTTCCTCTCTGAAGAGACAATTTGAATAATCATGTGATGTCATAAACCTAATGGAAAAGAGAACAATTAGCTGGATGGAAAGTCAAAATGAGCAATTGTAAGTACACAGTGCTATATGATGATTGCAATATATTAAGAGGATAAAAATTTTGATGGGAGAGCTTCTTTAACGATGTGCACCGAACAACCTGTAATGGACCATTCAATGTGCATAGACTTCCATTGTTCTCGGCAGCACAAGCCCACATGGGACAATGCAAACAAAAAGATAATTTCACCCGAAAAACAATCTCATTAGTCTGGTGATCGGCAGCCTGTTTAGACGGTAAGATTTGTATTGAACTCTGTGACAAAGTCAGCTTTGCTATGTCACTGAGTTAACGCAGGAACACTAGTTCAAGATAATTGTATAGTGTAACTAGACCTTAAGGTTAAGTTCCCTCGATGCGTTTTTGGTGAATTTTTGACTCTGCATATTTTTGCTGTGCAAGAGCACAGTGTTATTCAATTCCAACAAAGTAGATGGGATTTATAAAAATCTCATGCCCACTGTGCTTTTTTTTTATGCTGCATAAACTGACCTGCGTTGCCTTTTTAAAATCCGCAACATGTTAATCTCTCTTGAGAGTACGCTCAATTTTATGTGCAGATTTTCTTTACAGGACAGCATTAGATGTGGAAATTATAAAGTTTTGTCAAAAGCAAAATACCGGGAAGTATCAAAAACAAAGCAATTTTATTTAAAATATGACATATCAAAAAGAAATAAAAATGCAATAAAAACTCATGTAAAAAAACACACTAAAAATGCAATGAAAAAAAGCAAACAAGTAATCAAAATTCACAAATAGGTGCAGAAATATTGCAGAAAATCTGCAATATCAAAAACTCACCACATACTCATCATGGGAACGTAGCCTAAGAAATAAGAGACAAGGGTCGCTGAGGATGAGTGTGAGCAATCCAACATTCAAACGATCGAATGCATAGTTGACAATCTAAATCTAACGTGTATAACTAGCTTTACCAAGTATTAAAATATCTTGTAAATGTAATTTGTTTCAACATCACATCAAATATTTATATTTATAATATAAAATGAAAGTTTTTTTTATCTAATACTTAAAAGGTATAAGTTTGCAAATATTTACAAATTATCTAATTCGTACAGTGAAGCTTCAACAAAAAGACTACTTCTTTGAGAATATCACTCCATTTATCCAGGCCAGTTTTTCTATGGCAAATCTTCATTTCCACTATACTGTATATACTGTCTATACTGGCCATCATCTTTGTGAGGACCACTGAAAGACAATTTTATAATGCCACTTATGAGAATTTTTCTTTTCAAGTTTCACAATAAAAAAAACCTTAACAATGAAATGGTTAAATCCTATTTTTTTTCTGTACATTCAGTACGTTTGGAAATTAGATTTAGATCTCTTTCTTCGTTGGCATCGTAGTAACTGTTATTTTCTAATTATCTGGCATAGATTCCTCAGCATACTGTACACCAGATTTCATAAACCACAGGAAAACAGGCACACAATTTAAATATGCCACTGCATAAAAATAAGATGCTGTCTTTCCCAGGTTCAGTAATGTATCGATAACAAAACTTGTCAAACATCCTGTTATGTCCCAAAAAGTTTTCCAAAAATATGGTATGTATAAAAAGATTAAAGAAGAATTGTTTAAATAAATAATATAAATTATACTCAGTAATTATAAATAAGGGCTGGAATAACCCATCAAAGAACCATCCGGGTTCTGACATAAAGGGAGAATCCTGCTCATATAGGGTCTGTAAGATTTAACAGAAGACAACCCCAGTACAGGCTTGCAAGGGGTTGTGTAATGAGGAATGTCACAGTTTCATAGTTTTAAAGTTGAAAGAAGACACAAGTCCATATAGTTCAACTTATACCCTAACAGGGCACTGAAACAACCTGTTCCTTCAAATGTATTCTTGAACTATGGGCCACCAGTGAAGAAAGTGGGGTCCTTTACTATTTTGTAATGTCATAGTATGTTAGATTATTCATATGGATATGTGCATAATCATATTACTGCATGTGTTTCACTTTTAACAAATACCTATGGTTCATTGTATGTATAAAGCATTTAAAGGGAATCTTTCAAGAGGTTTTTTCTATGTAATCTGAGGACAAAATCAGGTAGGTCCTGAGACCCAAATTTCAGGGATGTGTCACTTATTAGGCTGTGTGCTGTTGTTTCCTTACAAAGAAGGTTTTATCACCAGAACATTATCACTGCCCAGACTAGCTTCCTCGGTCCGACTATGGAAACATGAAAGAAATTCCGAACCTGTTTTAAGTAGATTCTTGGAATCCTAATTGGTCCTATTGACTTTAATGGATCAGTCAGGGTTTTGACATTGTATTGTCTCACCTGGTGAGGTGGATCCTTGAAGTCGTTGGTCTGTATGAACATTTTTTATGCCACATGGTCAGATGGCAGTGCAGTAGGAAGATCCAGATGGAACAATGGAGGCAGTAGTGACAGAATGGTGCAAATGGGAATTATGGGATACGATACAGCAGAGTTGGGGAAACAGTAACAGGAGTGGCAGAGTAGCATTCAACAAGGAAGCAGAGGAGGCGCAGAGATGAGGATCCAATAGAATAGAACTGAATTGCACAATTATATTGCAGTGTTAACTCAGTGACATAGCAAAGCTAACTTTGTCACAGAGTTCAATTCATAGCTGGCAGTGGTACGGAAGAGTTGACTCAGAGGTATGGTAGAGCTGAGTTTGTCACAAGATGAAGGCAGAATTGATCAGCAGGGTAGCAGAGTTTCCTATAATGCAACAGAGCTGGTGTAACATACTTGGTGGCATGCTTGCATAGTACACCATCTCCCACTATGCAAGATCGCAATCTTAACCTTCAGTCCAGTCTGCTAGTCTTGCTCCTGTTCATACTGTGTGCTTGCCTCTGGTCTGTCTGCTTAGGGCGGCGGCCCGGTTACTTCCTGTTTCTTATAGCTGCTGTGGGCACACTCCTAATGCGTCCCCAGCCTATTGCTGTGAGTCACTGGATATTTAAACCCACTCCACCCTGTAGGAGATGCCTGAGCAACTCTAACATTCAGTGTGCTCCTTGACTCTGAATGTGCCAGGTCCCGTTCTGTTTCTTGCCTGTCCGCCAACCTGGGGGCTGTATTCCCAGGCCTGTCTGAACTATCTCCTAGCCTGTTTGTCCGCCATACTGGGGGCCGTATACCCAGACTCGCTCCTGTATCTTGTTGCAGTGTCAGTTCCTGTCTGTACACTCTCCTAGCCTGTTTGTCTCTGTGTCCGTACCTTCCCTTTCCCTGCAGTCTCTGAACCTGCACCTAACTCCTACTCATTGTCTCTGTACTTCTGTTGTGAGTTTAGAGTCCACTCGCTACTTCATTGCAAGTACCTTGTGTGTATCTGGTTCTGCTTGTCCCTTCCAGTCTGTTCAGTGTGAACAGAGCCCTGTCCTCTCTGCTCTGCCTTGTTCACCGCTCCAGCGGTTTCGCTCTGCTCTGCCTTGCTCACCGCTCCGGCCATTCCTTCCTGCTCTGCCTTGCTCACCGCTCCGGCGGTTCCTCTCTGCTCTGCCTTGCTCACCGCTCCGGCGGTTCCTCTCTGCTCTGCCTTGTTCACAGATCTGGCGGTTTCTCTCTGCTCTGCCTTGCCCACCGCTACGGCGGTTCCTTCCTGCTCTTCCTTGCTCACCGCTTCGACGGTTCCTCTCTGCTCTGCCTTGCTCACCGCACCTGCGGTTTCGCTCTACTCAGCCTTGTCCATCGCATCTGCGGTTTCGCTCTGCTCAGCCTTGTCCACCGCACCTGTGGTTTCGCTCTGCTCAGCCTTGTCCACCGCACCTGCGGTTTCGCTCTGCTCAGCCTTGTCCACCGCACCTGCGGTTTCGCTCTGCTCAACCTCGTCCACTGCACCTGCGGTTTCGCTTTACTCTGCTTGACTATCGCATCTGCGGCTCTGAACCCGTCTCCCAGTCTGTACTGGACCCTATCCAGCCTGCACTCCAACCTGCTAGTACCTCCCTGTCTGCACTCCAGCCGTGCTTGCCAGTGCCCACCTGTCTGCATACCAGCCGTGCTTGCCAGTGCCCACCTGTCTGCATACCAGCCGTGCTTGCCAGTGCCCAACGTCTGCATACCAGCCGTGCTTGCGAGTGCCCACCTGTCTGCATACCAGCCGTACTTGCCAATACCCACCTGCCTGTATGCCAGTCTAACCTGCCTGTTCCTGCATTCCCCGGTGTGGGTCAACAACTGTGACCGGGGTCTGACCTGGAGTCGCACCTGGTCCCTCTGCTCGGTTCCTCCTTGGTCCATGGAGGCGACTAAGCCGCCGTGCGACCTTGGTCGGACCGGGTTGATACTTAGTTAAGCCCCTCCAGGCCCTCCTCGGTTCATGGTACAATGGGATCACTAATCACGCTCACACCAGTCAGTCCGGGCGTGTGCATAACAGCTGGTTTTGTCACAAGTCCAAGGCAGAACTGACCAGGGGCACAGGAGAGTTGCTTAGCAATATGGCAGAGCTGGCTTAGTCACAGAGTCTAGTATAGCGGAGCAGGCCAATGGTTTAGCAGAGTTGTCCAGCAATGTAACAGAACTGGGTTTGACATGAGGTCTTAGATCAGAACCGATCCATGCTAGCCTCATGGATGCCAACTAGCTGGATACTCAGGCAGTGACCACCCCAATAGAATCCAGGGTGGAAACGCTAAATCCAAGTGTAAATAGTGTTTTATTTTCATAGTATTATGATGAGAAGTGAGAAACATTTTATTGCTTAATATATGACCAGTAATTAACCAATATTTAAGCATTAGATCGTGAGGCCAGGAGAAGACGTATTTATAAAGTAAATAGATGAGAATAATGTATTATCTATACTATCCTATATGAACTATTGTTATTAAAGTGCCTGACTCTGAAAGGGCTTGTATGGAGTCAACATTGTATTATGCTTAATTAGGTGAGGTTTATATAATGAGGTGCTCAGTTCTAATGGAAAGACACGCTGTGAGTAACACATCTGCAGAAATAACTATTACAATCAGCATTGCAGAGACCCGTGGAACTGCAAATTACACTTACTTATCTAGAAATAAATTACATCCCAATGCCTTCATAAAACTCATTAATTAATTCCACCGGCATAAAGGTCTTTTTCTTAATTTCATGTTCCATTAGCATAATAAACACAATTTGTGTTACAACACTATGATCGCTTTAATGGGTGCTATTTATTTTAGTCCTTTATTTAAAGACCCCAACACTACACCAAGCAGCATAAATCAGATTTGCCCTTTTTAGTTAAAGTTTCCATTTATAATGCATGTAAGCAATGTATTCGGTTCTAGGTTGCCTTCTAGTTATCTTAAATAATTACTAAAAAAAAAATATATAATGAGAAATGAAAATACTTGAAGAAAAATTGTGAACTCGATTTTAACACTAGAAGGGCCAAGATTTATTTATTTTTTAAAATAATGTTAATGTATTAAATGGTATCTGCATACAACAAAATTGCATTGCTTCCATTTAATACATTCCATGGCATGTAAAACATATGGAGAGCTTTCATTAATGAGTATACAGCTTGTGTGTTCCTTGGTCCAACCTTGACCCATCAGACTTATGAGTTGATTGAATAGTCAACAAAGTTATTCATTGTTGGTGTAGCTGAAAATATGGTGGTAGGTCAAAGGAACCCATTCCTGGTAGGTAAATTAGTTAACAGTGTTATTGCAAGAAGAATGGCATCTTGGTGACTCAGAGAGCTAATATTAAACCAATCATTGTATGAAATATTACTGAACGCTACTCCTCTTTTTTTGTACATTGTGCAGGCTAGGATGCTTGGACGTTCCAACCATAGTACATCTATGCAACATATTATTCCACCCTTGAATGCAGTTTCTTGGCATAAGGTCATTATTCACTTAAATCATAATTACATCTGATAAAATGCAATACTCCAATCTATGAATAAAAGGTAAACTAAACACAAGCCATAATGACCTATACAGACAGAGCACACTAAGCCCATTAGCTTTCTGTATACAGCGGATTAATCATATACTTATTGCAAACTTTCTACTTGACCTTTATTCCAGTATAGTGTTAACTGAAATGCAATGAACTCCATGTAGTAGCAATTTATTATTGCTGTAACATTATGGATGTAGAAAAAGGAGATTGTCAGATGCAGCGCAAAACTTAGATGGGGATATCTAGCAAAGAAGGAGACATCGAATCCCAAAAGCTAAAGGGGTCCAAGTTCAATCAGAGATGTAATTAGTGACCATTGCAGATAATGGAATTATAGAGAGGACATTAGTTTGGACAACAGAATAACAGATCTGCAATACAGTACAGTGCCCATAGTCTGTTATTATTAATATAGCACCCATTGGGCCTCAAAATCTAAATTCCCTTCATCTTTGGCATATGGTAGGAAACCCATGCAAACACACAAACTCCTTACAGATGTTGTCTCTGGTGAGGTTTGAACTCAGGACCCCAGTGTGGCAAAGCAACAATGCTAACCACTGAGCCACCGTGCTGCCCTGCTATAAACTTCTTATGAACTAATTCTGCAGCTCCAACTTTAAACATTTGAGGTGGACCTAGAAAAGGTATGCTATACAGGTGCATCTCACTAAATTAGAATATCATCAAAAAGTTAATTTATTTCAGTTCTTCATTACAAAAAGTGAAACTCATATGTTATATAGAGTCAATACAAACAGAGTGATCTATTTCAAGTGTTTATTTCTGTTAATGTTGATGATTATGGCTTATAGCCAATGAAAACACAAGTCATTATCTCAGTAAATGAAAGTAATTAACAAAAAGCACCTGCAAAGGCTTCCTAAGAGTTTAAAAAGGCCCCTTAGTCTGATTCAGTAGGCTCCACAATCATGGGGAAGACTGCTGACTTGACAGATGTCCAGAAGGCAGTCATTGACACTCTCCACAAGGTCCCAGAGTTCCAATTTTCATTTGGAAATCAAGGTCCCAGAGTCTGGAGGAACAGCGGAGAGGCACACAATCCAAGTTGCTTGAGGTCTAGTGTGAAGTTTCCACAATCAGTGATGGTTTGGGGAGCCATGTCATCTGCTGGTGTAGGTCCACTGTGTTTTATCAAGACCAAAGTCAGCGCAGCTGTCTACCAGGATATTTTAGAGCCTTTCATGCTTCCCTCTGCCGACAAGCTTTTTGGAGATGGAAATTTCATTCTCCAGCATGACTTGCCACCTGTCCACACTGCCAAAAGTACCAATACCTGGTTTACAAACAACAGTATCACTGTGCTTGATTGGCCAGCAAACTCACCTGACCTTAACCCCATAGAGAATCTATGGGATATTGTCACTACCCCAACGCGCATTTCGCATCACTCGCTTTCTCATGTGTCACAGTCTCAGTGCCTTGGGTATAAAAATTAGCTCTCTTTCTGAAATAAACTACCTCTCAAGCACCAAACAATAGTGGTGACTACCTGTAAATCTATATCTGACCTTTTAAAGATCTTTGTTACATGACCAGGGATAAAATCTCATGTGCAGACACCCTGTTTCTGGGTGTTTGCTCATCGTCAGTATACAGCAGAGTCTGGATGGCTTAGTGCGATGCCTTTGAGACAACTTGAGGGAAATACTGGTTCTTCTAAAAAAAACAGTCGAGTATAGCATTTACATGCAATGCTCCATGGGAGAAATATGCAAATCAGCTCTTTTGCAGAATGAAAGAAACTTATATTGTAGCCTCTCAGGAGCAGTGGCTATTGCTACCCTATAAGTTAATATTCTACCCTTTACCAAGCCTTGAAAAATGACCTGCGATAAATACCAAGTCAGAAACTCATCTACAGACAGACAGTTTTGGGCTTGGTTAGTCATCCTTGAGTGCCTTGGTTAGTCATCCTTGTCTAAATTTGGAGGTATTCTGCCTTAGAGCTATTGTTAATGGAGTCTCTGTACAGCAGCACACATATTGTCTATGACTTTGAAATATGGAACTGTAGGATCTCTGCAAGTTACTAGCCTTTCCCAACACATAGACCCTAAAAAGAGTGAAGAGAAGTGGAATATTGATTACAGATGCCTAGGAAATCATTACAAAGAGGAGACACGTGGAAAGGGGTAGAGACCAAAATAATTAAATCCATTTCATATGAAAACTTCAGCTTTGATACTTCTGTGTGCTATTTGTATCACTGCTATTTTTTTAAGAAACTTTATATCCACATGTAAATTAAAAAAGAAAACAGAAAATCCACATTTTGAAAAGCTGTGCACATGTGAAAAGAGGTTAACAAAAGTGGGATATGAAATGTTAATTCCTTACTGTATAATATCAGTAGTGCTTAACCTCTGCAGAACATTCTGTAAGGAAAATCACAGTTCAATCTATCACTTTCTTAGAGAAGTTGGGATCTTCCAATCCTTTCCCTGTAAATGAATGCACTGGGTATAAATGTCTGCACATGCTGTATATCCGTTACATGCCCAACAGAGGGAGAACAGTACCTATAAAAGAGAGACGGAGAATTCCCATAGCCCAGTGCTGGAGTGAGCCAAACGAGTCTGTTAATTCCATTTCTAACAGGTAATTTATAGAAAACTAAGTACCCATTGGGTTTTTCATCTTCATTTACATAAAGTACAGTATGTTCCTTTCCCAAACATTGCTAGAAATTACAATAAAAAAGGAGAACTCAATGGAAAAAAAAGCATTTGTTGTAAAAGGAATGTGTATTCATGCTGCCAACCGGTCTCTTGTAGACAACGATTGTCTCACATGCTATCATGGCTTCTTATTGCTAGAGTCATTCGGAGGGCCTCCATCAATCAGAGTTATTTAGAGTTAGACCTCATTCAAATATCCAGTTTTTTTTGCATATGAGAAGAAAACAATCCACTTTTCCTCAGTGTGCTAGATCAGATTTTCACCAATGTTTGGTCCATGTTTTCTTTTTACCATCAGTGTAGTATCCATTCTTCTTGTATTCCCCACCCCAAAAAAATAATTTCCAAGCTTCTTCTACTCATTAAACAGTAAAAACACAAAGATGACATTGATTTGAATGGTGGAGTTAGATTTGTGGCTCGGATCAGAAAATGGATATGTCTCTATTTTTAATTTTGCAGATAATTGATTCTCAAAAAAAAATGAACACGTAAAGAGTCGTATAAACTATAATGTTTGAAAAACATAAAACATATATGTGCAGGGGTGGATTAAGAGTAGCAAGAGCCCCGGGCAGTTTAGAAGGCGCGGGCCCACCCCCACACACACACCTGATGTATCACGTGACATGTCACATGATCCCCTGTGATAGGTCATGTGATAGTTCACGTGAAATTAATTTGGCACAATATTAATTATAATAATTTTTTTTAGGCTGTGTGCCCACTATGTGTTTTTTAAGCGTTTCTGCAGCGGCAATTCCACTGCAGAAATGCTTAAAAACGCTTGGTAGAAGGTCTGCCATGTTCCCCAATGATAATCCGCATGTGCTGTGCAGATGCTGCGGAAATTTCCGCTGCGGATTATCATTGCGGAAAAATCCGCAGCACTACCAATTATTTTGCGGAAGAGTGGCGCTTTCGCCGCCATTGACTTGCATTGGAACACATGGAATCCGCATCACTGCATCTGTACATGCAGAATCCATGCGTTTCAATGTGCGGATGGTACCCGGGTTTGGAGAAGAGGAGACTCTCCTCCGGACCGGCGGTACCATAGAAACTGTGAAAAAAAGAATAAAATAAAAAATAAATATTATACTTACCTTCTGATGGCCCCCGGTGTCTTTATCCGATGCGTCCTGCCTTGCTGCACGCTCGCGATGGTCTGAAAAGGACCTGCCGTGACGTCATTTAGTCATGTGATGGGTCACTCGACCACTGACGTCGGCAGGCCTTCAGAAGGTAATTATATATTTATTTTTTACCATTCTTTTATGGTCACACTATATAAATCCATGCCGCTTTCATGGATTTATATAGTGTGACCAAGTTGTCAAGTACTTTCCAAGTGATGCTACAATCCCTTGGAAAGAGCTTGACCACCCACATGCAGAAATGCATGTGAAGAACGCTTCACATCAGCAAGTACCTGGCAAGGAAAACGCATGTACAATCCGCATGTACAATCCGCATGTACAATCCACATGCTTTTTTTCTGCCAGGGAGATGCAGAAACGCTCAAAAAAAATCCGGAGCCTTACATTAATTGTATGACTCAGTATTGAGCACACGTAGCCATCTATACACAGCAGGAGGCCACACGTAGCCATCTATACACAGCAGGAGGCCGCACATAGCCATCTATACATAGCAGGAGGCCGCACATGGCCATCTATACACAGCAGGAGGCCGCACATAGCCATCTATACAAAGCAGGAGGCCGCACATAGCCATCTATACACAGCAGGTGGCCACACGTAGCCATCTATACACAGCAGGAGGCCACATGTAGCCACCTATACACAGCGGGAGGCCGCACGGCGCCACCTATACACAGCGGGAGGCCGCACAATGCCATCTATACACAGCAGGAGGCCGCACGTAGCCATCTATACACAGCGGGAGGCCGCATGTAGCCATCTATGCACAGCGGGAGACCGCATGGCGCCACCTATACACAGCAGGAGGCTGCACGATGCCATCTATACACAGCAGGAGGCCGCACAGCGCCATCTATACACAGCAGTAGGCCGCACGGCGCCACCTATACACAGCGGGAGGCCGCATGGCGCCATCTATACACAGCGAGGGGCTGCACAGCGCCATCTATACACAGCAGGAGGCTGCACGGCGCCCCCCCCAGAGACAGCAGGAGGCCGCACGGCGCCATCTATACACAGCGGGAGGCCGCACGATGCCATCTATATACAGCGGGAGGCCGCACGATGCCATCTATACACAGCAGGGGGCCGCACGATGCCATCTATACACAGCGGGAGGCCGCACGGCGCCATCTATACACAACGGGAGACCGCACGGCGCCATCTATACACAGCGGGAGGCTGAACGGTGCCATCTATACACAGCGGGAGGCCGCACGGCGCCCCCCCAGAGACAGCAGGAGGCCGCACGGCACCATCTATACTCAGCGGGAGGCCGCACGCAGTCACGCACGCACACAAACATATGCAGAGATATACATACACGCATAAACACATTTGAAACACAAAAATACATATAAACAGACATCACACAATGATATCTGCCTGCATATACACACACACACAGACACAGACACAGACAGACACTCACCATCCCCCGGCTCAGCTCCAGTCCTGCTCTTTTCCGGTGCAACACTGCAGGCAGGGTCCGCACTGCGTGACGTCACAGCTAGGAGACACGGCCACACACAGGGTTGTTTCTCCTAGCAGTGACGCGGCCGGGCCAGCACAGGGAAGTTAACTGCTGCAGTGCTGGCCCGGCCGAAGAAGCAGCGGCCGTGCGCCGCTGCTGGGGGAGCGGTCCGGGGCCCCCCCCGCCACTGTCTGTCGGTATGTACCGCGGCGCCGCACATATAATGAGGACGATCTGGCCATGAGCCCCCCGGAGCCCCGGGCCCCCTGGAGGTTCGGGGCCCCGGGCGGTAGCCCAGATCGTCCTCATTATAATCCGCCTATGTATATGTGAATAACAGACATCTGAATGAGGCCTAACAAAGAACATCATTGTCTTTGGAGGACACAACATGTTCATGTGGTACATGGACATCCCATTAGTAACAATAGACAACATGTCCATGTTCCCCCTGTAGTTCTGCTGCAGGAGATTTGAACACTTAATCTCAAGTCCTCCTACAGATTAAGCTACTTATTGGGGGTCTGATTAGTGGGATACATTGTAAAATATTTCTCTGGCACAGAGCTCCATAATATAGACACTTAAAGAACCTTATGTGCCACCATACAGTCTATGGGAATGCAACAATGCTATATGCTTCAAGTTTAACCTTATTAAAACAGTATAATGATGCAACTAAAACTCTTTAGCAGTAAGCCAAAAAGATCTAAAGATCTACCATTGAGTAGGTTTACACCATATCTATATACAGGGTGGGCCATTTATATGGATACACCTAAATTAAATGGGAATGGTTGGTGATATCAACTTCCTGTTTGTGGCACATTAGTATATGGAAGAAGGAAAACTTTTCCAGATAGGTGGTGACCATGGTGGCCATTTTGAAGTCGGCCATTTTGGATCCAACTTTATTTTTTTCAATGGGAAGAGGGTCATGTAACACATCAAACTTATTGAGAATCTCATAAGAAGAACAATGGTGTGCTTGGTTTTAACGTAACTTTATCTTATACCATCAAGATACGAGATGTGCAGCATCTGAAACAATGGAAGCCTGCGGTGTTGCTATCAGTGTGTCAAGAGTGGGAGAAGAGGGTTGCATTGACAATCCAACACAATGGGCAGCACTTTAAACACTTTTTATACGTGGTCATAAACTTGAAAAAAACTCTTGAAAGAATAAAGTTACGTTAAAACCAAGCACACCATTGTTTTTCTTATGAAATTCTCAATAAGTTTGATCTGTCACATGACCCTCTTCCCATAGAAAAAAATAAAGTTGGATCCAAAATGGCCGACTTCAAAATGGCCACCATGGTCATCACCCATCCCCTCCCATATACTAATGTGCCACAAACAGGAAGTTGATATCACCAGCCATTCCCATTTAATTTAGGTGTATCCATATAAATGGCCCACCCTGTATTATGTTGTGTTACTGACAAATATTTGGCCACAGTATTTGCAACTGTACTCCTATTCACAGGGGTGTAGTTATAGAAGGTGTAGGGGTTGCATTTACACCTGTTCCTGGAGCATAAAGAGGCCCTCAGATCATTTTGGTCAATGTAATAAGACTATAGCAAATCTTATGAAATTTGTATTCAGCAGCTTAGACAATTTTTTTTCCCAAAAATTCCATATGCCACAAATTGATTTGCGGGGAACCACAAGTACTTCAATTGCCCTTAACACAGACATTTTAGTACTATCAAAGTGACCTCAACATATATGTCTATAGGTAAATGAATGCTTTTATTCACTCCTGTATTGTCACACACTATCTTTAATGTTTATTCTGTGTTTTATGGCTTTCTCTCCCTATCTTATGACTCCTTTCATTATACAGATTCATCCCATAATGGCTGCTGCATTTCCTCCCTCTGCTTTTATACAGGCTATGATAGTCCCTCATAACTGGCTGTAGTATACCATGGAATTTGATACCTGTAAAGCATTATGGGAAGCATGCCCAGCCATGTCCCAGGTCACGCAATTTTTTGCATTGTGTAAAATAGTGACGGCATTTTTGGCTATTGTCATGAATTGAATCACAAATTATTCAAATTCCACAAGTACAGTGAATTTTCAAAAATGATACAATAATTTGATTTGCTCACCTCTAGAGAAGACCAACATTATTAAACACCCATGATAATCGGGGGCCATGTTGAAGATTTTGCATTGTGGCCCACAAACTTCAAGGTATGACACTGCCTATTTATCTACATGTCCCTGTCACTAAAGGGAATGTTTATTTTTAAATAATTATAGTCAGATACGGAAACATATTCATTTTCTCTAATGTGTTTTTATCTTCTAATGGTGCATGTTGTTATTCTAATTTCTGTACATCATTGTAATGGAAGCCATTTCACCTGAAATTAGAGTATTTGCAGTAATTGCATGGACATAGAAAACAATAGTCGGGAGAGGTTTACCGACTCTGTGGATGAGAGTTGTGTGCATGCTCTGTAAACTGTGCAGGGAGGGGGAATGTGATCTGTGTTCATTACCTACTATAAATATTGAATAGTATGTTATCAATCTGTTGGCCTTGCAATGCCCGTGATGATAATTAAGCTGGCTGTAGAATGAGATAGCAACTGGAAGAGCGTTTGGTCGGCAGACAGCTATCTCTCAGGACTCTTACATACATAGGAGCGCTAAACTGGGTTGAGTGTTCATGTCGAAATGAGGAGTATGGCACCTCTGACAGCGGCTTATCTCATCTGAAAAAAAAAAAGTTTAGCCATTAAATTTCCGACTGTAATTGCTTTCATTTCCCTCGGGATCAATAAAGTGTATCGTATTGAATTGTAACTGCC
Organism: Phyllobates terribilis; assembly: GCF_046119375.1. Classification (NCBI taxonomy): domain Eukaryota; kingdom Metazoa; phylum Chordata; class Amphibia; order Anura; family Dendrobatidae; genus Phyllobates; species Phyllobates terribilis. The sequence goes on along the minus strand of NW_027362768.1, from coordinate 100,665,386 downwards.
CAACCGTTACCTCCACCAATATCATCTTTAGGACTCGTGCACACAACCGATTATATTGGAAGTGTGCTATCTGTGATTTTCCCGGATAGCGCTCAGACCCATTTTAATTTTTCAACTTGGTCCGAGGAAAAAATCTGAGACATGTCCGATTTCGATCCATGTGTCGGTTCAAAATCGGCAATGCAAGTCTAAGGATCCGTGAAAAACATCAGACCGCACTCCAAGGCAGAATATAGAGGGTGGAGAAACTTTTTTTTTCTCCATCTCCGAGAAAAACTGATGCCACTCTGATTAAAGTCTGATCAAACTCCGATCAGAATTAATGGATCGTTTTTCTTGGATGAAGAGAAAAAGGTTGTGTGCACCTACCCTTAGGGGACAGGTTAGACATCTCCATAAACATCAGATGGTAGGCTGGCCCCTTAGAGGTTGGTGGGTTTCTACTGATTTTCATATCATTATTATGGCCTACTGAACTCTACAGAACATGAAGAATTAGCATATTTAAGGATTGTTTCAAAAATGAAAATTATGAGGAAAAATTGGAAAAAAATTCAAGTTTAACATAAAAATGTGCTTAGTTATTTTCTGATGAGACTTTTTCTTTAATCTCTTTAAACCAAAAAATATTATCAAGCAAAACACATGGTATAGTATAAGTTATTCCTTACATTCAGTTGTCAATACAGTTTAGGTAAGGTTACCACAATTTATACCGACCAAGAGCTTGGTGGAAGAACACTTATTAGGCATTTTTTTGGCTACTGAAGTCTACATTGAATGTACATCACTGGCATGGTGTGAACTTAACTTTATTTTCATTATTATTTTGCACCTTTTTTAAGTAAAAAAATATAAAGATATATAAAATACATATAATCAAACCCTCAATTTCCTCTTGCTATCCCTTCCCCAACAGGAAAGGCTCTTTAATGAACCTTGGTACCACTTGTTAATTTCCACTTGTGCTATTTTTATGTGATTCACTGTGAATACTGCAACCACTTGTCATGTCCACTGCTGTGATTCCTGCATTAATTTGTTAAAGAGGTCCCTACAGCTGACATAATCTCCATAAACACATGCTGGGATTCCCTTAATTCCAATTGTGTGATGCATTAAGCTTAAGCATGATTTAAGTTCATCAATGTGAGCCATTTGTGAACGTGCAGATAATGCCAAATTATAACATGTGCAACTGTTACTTTAACCTACTTTTTTTAAATTAACGCTAGAAAAGTGTTATTCGGTTTAAAGATACGATGTCGATTTCTAAAGTGTATTTGTGACTTCAGATCAATCGTAGGCGTAAAAAATTGATCTAGAAATGAGCTAAAACAGTTTGTTTTAAAGTAATTAAATCATTCAATTAATTACATTGCTTAGGAACTTAAATTAATTAAACACATTGCAAATGGAGTGAAAAATACCCATGAATTAAATATCAAATATAGGCCTTATTCAGACGGCAGTAATTTTTTTACGCATGCAAAATCGGTCTGAATTTTCATCAGTGTTTTGGATCCAAGTTTCCGTTTGCACCATTAGTGAGTGCTTCATCAGTGATTTTTTCGTATAAAAAAAATTAATTGTAAAGCTTCTCCTACCCATTTCCATTGTTACAAATGGACAGCCCATGGATTGCACATGGATGGCAATGTTTGATATCAGTGATATTTCACAAACCAATAGACTTACAGTATATGCGTAATTTTGATCTGTGACTTTGACAAAATCTGGACATGTGTCTATATTTTTTTTTTAAGACACACGGTTTGCAAAAAAAAATAGACATTTGAATAGCTCCATAGAATAAAATAGGTACCTGTTCTATCCGTGAAAAAAATAGAATTGATTTGTGAAAATTTACATCTGAATGAGGCCATAGTCTCAGAAATGCCATGTAGATCACCATTAAACTTGAGTAGTACTATCTTTTATGTCCTTTTATCTTTTAGTATTTCTTTATTGCATTTTTTCTTTCTGTCGGTTGTAACAACTGTCATAATTGATGGGTCTATGGACCCTATCAATTTATAAGGGACCAATATAAATATGATATCAAAGTGCACTTTGTGTATCAGTCTTCATGAACTGTATATTTTTTACAAGATTTGCCCTAGTAATTTTTCAAATGAATGTAAGTTGACACAAACTGATATTAGCTCAGATATGAGTTTACTTAAAGGAATTGTCCACTTTTGGGGATTATTATTTTAAACTTAAATGCATGTCACTGGGTTAAAAATAATTTTTGCTGTTGGCTTTCATAAAAAATTGCACTTTTTGTCTTCTATAGCCTGTGTGTTGCTCTGTCTATTGCTTGTTGAAAAATCAGTTAAAGAAGCACTAAAAAGAAATTCTTTATTTGCTAAACCTGTCTTCATATGTTTCTTGTGTAGTGTAAGTGCAATTAAATACTTACCAATCACCATCTTCTCTGGTTTTCAGTGCTCCAGTCCTCTTCTCACTCACGTGACTGAAATTTTGACTTGCTTGATCACAATGTGGTCTATGTATGAGCCAGAAGTCACTTTTTGGCCACTGCCCCACTATCAGTATTTGGTCAGTATCTTTTTTTCAAGAGTGGGAGACAAAACCAGGAGTGGGTGATCAATGCAGAATTGGTGACTTGTTTCTATTATTCCTTTTTTCTGATTGTTCCTCACCTGGTTTTGGCTCCCACTCCTGAGAAAAAATACTGACGGAATACTGACCAAATACTGATAGTGGGGCTGTGGCCTTTGGTCAGTATTCGATCAGTATTTTGTCATGCCAATCAATCGGTGCCCTGCGATCATGTGATAGGGCTAGCGATGCGCTTCCGCCTCGGGCATGTTAAATGCCGCTGTCAGAGATTGACAGCGGCATTTAGCATGTTAACAGGAGCTGGTGGATCGCGATTCCACCCATGGCTGTTAGAGACGCATGTCAGCTGATCAGATCAGCTGTCATGTGCCTGAAGAGATGCGGGCTCAGCGTTGGAGCCCGCATCAAAGAGGGGGAGGCAACCTATGACGTACCTATACGTCATAGGTTGTAAAGGGCTTAAAGGGAACCTGTCATCAGGATTTCATACCCCAAACTTACGGCATGCTTTTAAAGGTCCTTTAATGCTGAGTAAATCCTTACCCTTCTTGTAGAAATCCGTTCGGCTGTTTTAGAAAAATCAATAGTTGAAATTTTTTGCTAATGAGTTGCACGTACAGTGGGCAGGCCGTCACTTACAGCTCTTCTACCATTCTTCCTATACCCTGCCTGCTGCCTGCTTCCTGTCTCTAGATCACTCATGTTTCAGCGACCTGTCAGTCAGAGACAGGAGGAAGGCAGCAGTTTCTTGTGGTTATCTCCTTTTTCTCCTGGTTACTGTATGTGTAATAAATGGGTTATCTGGCTACTCAAAAGTTAAAAAAGCCAACAACTCAAGATGCTTTAAATAAAAGATATTACCCACCTTACAGATCCCTCATGCACCACTCTCCTCGATGGTGTCTGTACTACCTGCTCGGTCTGGATGGACATGTGACCACTTCAGCATATTATTGGCTTCTGAGGTGGTCAACACATGACAGATACTGCCAGTGATTGACTACATTCAGACAGAGCAGGAAGTAAAGACCATTGTGAACAGGATCTACAGCTAATTATATGTGGCGCCCCTGCGGGTCCAGTCACCACAGAGGTACTGCATCTCAGCCAGAGGTGTGGTACCCCACTCTCAGGTAAGGAGGGAGTAACGCGCCCCCTGGGCCGTGGGGTACCCGGTGCCGGGCCGGTAAATGCTGGGGAATGTCACAGTGGCAGTGACCAGGTCCGTGACCAAGGGCGGTCAATAAAAAGGGGTTATTGATAGGGGATTTATAGTGATTGTATAAAGTTCGTGATGCCACCTGTGGTATGCAGCTAGGGGAGCCGCCGCTGCAGAGCAGGTCCTCTGGAGCTGATGTTACTGCAGCAGGGATGGTGTGGCTCTCCACAGGTAGAGCTTAGCTCCAGGGCAGTGTAGATGTTATGGGTTATGCTGGGCGTTGTAGTGCAGGGTTTGATGGCGCAGCAATAATCAGTCCACAACTTAATGGCGGTTTTCTCTTATCTTTACTGGCGGTGATTAGGCAAACCGGGACTAGGGTACTGGCTAGAAGTGGAAGTCCGGGCAGCCTGGAAGCAACTAAAGAATCCTCCTTGCCAGGTGAAGTTGGAGGCCTACCCTTTCCACTAAACTCTTTGGCCCTGCTGCTTGTAGCTGTGCGGTGGCCCTCGTCCCTGAGTGCAACGTTTCTGTGCTCACCCGTATGGCAGGCAGCTCGGGCCTTGCTGGTGCATTGCTTCCACGTGGCAGTGCTGGGCCCTCTGTGCTGCTGAGCCTCCGGGCATCTGATGCGGCCAGGAGACCTGCAGTCCTCTGCTCTCCGGTTTCTACTGCTGGGCCTTCGGTGCCCCACAGCCTCGGACTCCCATGTCCAGTTCTTCTGTGCTGGTTCTTCTGGGGTGAGCTGCCACGCAGTTCCAGTCCCCAGCTCCTCTCCTTCAACTCCTCACACAAAGTCTCACTAACCCCGCCCCCAGATCCCAGTTGCTAAGGGGAGGAACTCCCCTTGCTGATCTGGAGCCAGAAAAGTGTTGCATGCTTAGCAAAACCTGTTTAGGGGACCTCTGCTTGCTTCCAGGCATGGCATCACCTCTTGTGAGGGAGGCAATGCCACTGTGGCAACCGGACCCCTGGGGTGCCACATTCCCCCCTAGTTATCTTCAGTACTCCCAGACTGAGGGTACCTTTTAAAATTAACAAATAACAATTCACATTACAAACAGGTTACAAAGTCAAAAATTCCAAAAACCCAACAAAAATTGAAAGCAGTCACTGCGGCGCTTAGTCCTTACGCCACAATCCTGGTAACTGTAATTTTGCTGGTGGGAACCGCATCAACCCACTTTGTGTATCGTCCCTGGGCGTGGTTTCAGGGCACTCTTTCGGTGGGCCTGGTCTTCAGCCATGCCTGCGGTTTATTTTCTAGGCCAATTAGTAACTATATTCAATATTGTCCTGACAACACCTAGTCCTGTGGTCCAATTGTCCATAAATTCAACAAATATACTTTTCAAAGACTATTTACCGGGTACAACTATATACAACATACATTTTAGTTCTCTTATACTGTAGTTCCTCCAGAGGGCAGGAAGATGACCTTTTGTACTCCAGGTCGACCTACGTAACACATTTGTTGTCTCTGTCTTACCCTGGTCCCTAGTGTCTACCCCTGGTGCGATGGGTTCTGTGTGAACTACACTACAGGTAGTTTGAGGTAACACCGGTAGGCTGGGTAATCTCTTACAAATTCTTTGGCTCACCATGGGTATGACAGGTTCACTGCTAGCAGAGGGTCGATTCTCCTGGTCTGCTGATGATGAAACCTCTGTCTCTGGGGCCGACTGGTCTTCCAGCTGTTCTGGGACTTCTGCAGCTTCCGGTGAGGGCTGTCTGGATCTTCTTCTGTGTGTTTCATCTGTTCAGGACATATCTTCAAGTGATCTCTTGAGACTGCCTCTGAAGCTCCCCCTCCATCTTTGCTGATGAGGCACACTTTGGTGTTGTCGTAATTCGAGGGTAGGACGGTGTATGGCTCAACCTCCCACTGGTCATCTAATTTATCGACTCGTCTCTTCCTCTTAAGTACCTGTTCTCCAGGTGATAAGGGAACAGCAGGTGCGTGCTTATTGTAAGTTTTCTCCTGCTTCTGTCTCGCCTGGGACAAACTTCTCTCAACACACTCTTGCACCTTGCGGTATTGTTGCTGCCGCTCGGTATCCCAATCCCCATCTGGTGATGTTGTCTCTGGTGTCAAGACTCCCATGTCCAAGTCAATGGGTAGCTTACCAGGTCTTGCTCTCATCAGGTAAGCGGGTGTACAGTTGGTGGAGTTCACCGGGATGTGGTTATACAGATCCACCAAATCTGGTAATTTCTCTGGCCACAGGCAACGTCTTCAACAAGTCTATCACCACCTGGTTCATCTTTTCACACAACCAGTTGGTCTGGGGATGATACGGCGTCGTCCTTATTTTCTTGCAGCCGTATAAGTTACAGAACTCCTGGAACACCTCTACTTCAAAGGCTGGACCTTGATCAGTAAGCATCCGTTCAGGGTAACCGTGTGGATGACAAAAATGCTGTTGGAACGCTTTGACTGCCGTGTGAGCCGTCTGGTATTTCACTGGCACTACTACCAGGAATCGGGAGTACAGTCATGGCCAAAAGTATTGAGAATGAGACAAATAGTAATTTTTCCAAAGTTTACTGCTTCATTTTTTGTAATGGCAATTTGCATATACTCCTGAATGTCAAAGAGTGATCAGCTTAACAGCAATTACTGTATTTGCAAAGTCAATATTTGCCCAGAAAATGAACTTCAACCCCCAAAACACATTTCAACATCATTGCAGTCCTGCCTTAAAAGTAGCAGCTAACATCGTTTCAGTGATTGATCCATTAACACAGGTGTGGGTGTTGATGAGGACAGGGCTGGCGATCAATCAGTCATGATTAAGTAAGAATGAAATCACTGGACACTTTAAAAGGAGGCTGGTTCTTGGTATCATTGTTTCTCTTCAGTTAACTATGGTTATCTCTAAAGAAACACGTGCAGCCATCATTGCACTGCACAAAAATGGCCTAACAGGGAAGAGTATCGCAGCTACAAAGATTGCACCTCAGTCAACAATCTATCGCATCATCAAGAACTTCAAGGAGAGAGCTTCCATTGTTGTCAAAAAGGCTCCAGGGCGCCCAAGAAAGACCAGCAAGCGCCAGGACCGTATCTTAAAACTGTTTCAGCTGCGGGATCGGACTACCATCAGTGCCGAGCTTGCTCAGGAATGGCAGCAGGCTGGTGTGAGTGCTTCTGCACGCACTGTGAGGCGGAGACTCTTTGAGCAAGGGCTGGTTTCAAGGAGGGCAGCAAAGAAGCCACTTCTCTCCAGAAAAAACATCAGGGACCGACTGATATTCTGCAAAAGGTACAGGGAGTGGACTGCTGAGGACTGGGGCAAAGTAATTTTCTCTGATGAATCCCCTTTTCGATTGTTTGGGACATCTGGAAAACAGCTTATTCGGAGAAGAAGAGGTGAGCGCTACCACCAGTCTTGTCTCATGCCAACTGTAAAGCATCCTGAAACCATGTGTGGGGTTGCTTCTCAGCCAAGGGAATCGGCTCACTCACAGTCTTGCCTAAAAACACAGCCATGAATAAAGAATGGTACCAGAATGTCCTCCAAGAGCAACTTCTCCCAACCGTCCAAGAGCAGTTTGGCGCCCAACAATGCCTTTTCCAGCATGATGGAGTACCTTGCCATAAAGCAAAGGTGATAACTAAATGGCTCATGGAACAAAACATAGAGATTTTGGGTCCATGGCCTGGAAACTCCCCAGATCTTAATCCCATTGAGAACTTGTGGTCAATCATCAAGAGACGGGTGGACAAACAAAAACCAACAAATTCTGGCAAAATGCAAGCATTGATTATGCAAGAATGGACTGCTATCAGTCAGGATTTGGTCCAAAAGTTGATTGAGAGCATGCCAGGGAGAATTACAGAGGTCTTGAAGAAGAAGGGGCAACACTGCAAATATTGACTTGCTGCATTAACTCATTCTAACTGTCAATATAACCTATTGGTACTCATAATATGATTGCAATTATATTTCTGTAAGTGATATAAACATCAGACAAACACTAATAAAAACCAGAGGCCAGCAGATCATGTGAAAATATAATTTTGGTGTCATTCTCAAAACTTTTGGCCATGACTTTAGTGGTCTACTATGGTTAGAGCGTAGACATAGCCTGACCTGCTTGGGGCTAGCTTCACGTGGTCCAAGGCTACCAGTTCTAGTGGCTGTTTGGTGATGATGGGCTGCAGGGGAGCCCTCTGGCTGCCACGGTCTTTTCGTTTCAGGTTGCATGGACCACATTCTCTACACCATCTCTCGATTGCTTTCCTCATGCCAGCCCAGTAGAATCGCTCACGTAGCAGGACATCCAACTTCTTCCACCTGAAGTGTCCTGCTCCATCGTGGTACGCTTCTAAGACCATTGGCGCATCCCACCTTGGGACTACCACCTGCCAGATCAGTTCATGTGTCCGGGAGTTGATACTTCTTCAACACAGCTTTCCCTCATTGATGAACAGTTTGCCCTTCTCCTTCCACAACTGTTGGGTCTCCTGTGGAGCATCTGGATCAGGGTGCGAGTCAGCTTGTGTCAGCAACTCCTTTACCAGGCGGACAGCCTGGTCGCTATCTTGCGTTTCCGCCCATCCATGGTGGGGCAATGGGTTGAATGTGGCCTCTATGTTGGCGGAGCGCTTGTCCCTTACACAGTGGGAGCACTGGATCACCCCGTGACGATGGAAAGGGGGTAGCTCTATCTCCTCCAGCTCTTCCGGGTCTTCTCCCCCATCTGGCAAGTTGGGCATCCTGGACAGTGCATCACCATTTGCATTTTTATGCCCCGCCCGATACTTGATGGTAAACTCATAGTTAGACAGTCGGGCCATCCATCGTTGTTCTAGGTCACCAAGCTTCGCAGTCTCCAGGTGCGTCAGCGGGTTGTTATCTGTGAAGACTGTAAATCTGGAGGAGGCGAGATAGTGTTTGAAGTGCTCTGTTACAGCCCAGACTATGGCGAGAAACTCCAACTTGAAGGAACTGTAGTTGTCGTGGTTCCTTTCCGTGGGCCGGAACTTCCTGCTGGTGTAGGCAATCACTCGCTCTCTGCCTTGCTGTACCTGGGACAGCACCGCTCCCAATCCCACGCTGCTGGCATCTGTATGAAGTATAAAGGGTTGGCCATAGTCGGGGTAGGCCAGGACTTCGTCTCCGGTCAGAGCCATCTTCAGTCGGGTGAAAGATTCGCCTTCTGGTTTACCCCATTTGAATGGAGGTTTCGGGTTCTTGGCCTTCTTGGACTGGCCTACCAGGAGGTCCTGCATGGATGCTGCTATCTTGGTGAAACCCTTGATAAATCTCCTGTAGTAGCCTACCAGCCCGAGGAACTGCCGCATTTCCTTGATAGTGGAGGGTCTTGGCCAGTCCTTGATTACGGTGACTTTTTCAGGGTCTGGCGCTACACCTTCGACGCTGACCACATGACCTAGGTACTGCACCTTGGGCTTCAACAGGTGGCATTTGGACGGCTTTACCTTCAGGCCAAAACCAGATAGGGCTTCAAACACCTTGGCCAGGTGCTCCAGGCTGTCTTCATATGTCTTCGAGTAGACAATTACGTCGTCCAGGTACAGCAGGACAGTTTCAAAGTTCTGGTGTCCTAGGCAGCACTCCATTAACCGCTGGAAGGTTCCTGGGGCATTGCAGAGCCCAAATGGCATGCAGTTGAACTCGCTGAGGCCCATTGGTGTTGCAAACATGGTCTTTTCTTTGTCCACCTCTGCCACAGGAACCTGCCAGTACTCACTGGTGAGATCCAAAGTGGAGAAATAATTAGCAGATCTTAGTGCAGCTAATGACTCCTCAATCCTGGGTAATGGGTAGGCGTCTTTATGTGTAATGCGGTTAATCTGCCTGTAATCAACACACATCCTCATTGTACCATCCTTCTTTCTAACTAGAACTAATGGAGCTGCCCAGGGGCTACAACTATCTCTGATCACCCCAGCTTCCTTCATCTCCCGTAACATTCCTTTGGCACATTGATAGTGAGCTGGGGGTACAGGCCGGTACCTCTCTTTAATGGGCGGATGATCTCCTGTGGGGATATGATGTTGGACCCCGTTTACCTGGCCAAAGTCTAGTGGGGGTTTGCTGAAGACTCACTCATATTCTTGGACTACCCGATATACTCCATGCTTTTGGTGCAAAGGGGTGGAGTCAGTGCCTACTTGTAGCTTCTGACACCAATCCTCCATCTGCCCCTTGGAGCCGTTATCCTCCGCCGGTTTGGACGGAAGCAAGGGTTCCACTGTCTTTATTGAGTTGTTACTGACAGTGAATAGCTTAGCAAGGGTAGCATACCGGGGTAAATGGACCTCTTTCTCCCCACAATTCAGGATACGTATCGGTATTCTCCCCTTGCAGACATCGACCACCCCCCTGGCTGTCAAGATGGTGGGCCTACTGTCAGAGTACACGGGTTCTACCAGGGCCTGATAATCTTGACCCCTGAGACCGATTGCTGCTCGACACCATATCAACATTTCACTCCTAGGGGGCATTGCAATGGGAAACTGATCACTCATCCTGACACTGCTAATTTCCCTTCCAGACAGCTCTACCTGTTGTCTTTTCATCAGGGCTCTGATCTCCTTCTGCAGAACTCGCTGCTGACTGGAACTGCCAGTCTCTGCGACCTGTTGCAACAAAACAATAATTTCTCCAAGACAATTTTCTATCACATTAGTGCCTAAGGTTATCATGGGATGACTTTCTCGGCGATCAATATCAACAATAATCATTCCTTGTGATGGCAATTCTACTTTGCCAACTTTTATAGTCACCTCTTTATTCCCCACCTGAGGCAAGGGCTGACCATTGCTGGCATAGTTGCTAAGATGTTCATCTGGATGGCGGGTAATGTCTGAATCAGTCCAGTATTGTTTATAAAGGATATATGGCATCGTGGTCACCTGGGACCCAGTGTCCATCAACGCGTTCATTGGGATGCCATCAAGCACGACAGGTAGGACAGAGCGTCCTCCCACGTACTTGTCTCGCCAGCTTTGTGGGCCTGGTCGTCTTACTCCTGGGGGTTGGTCCTCTGCCCCAGGGGTTGCTCGTTTAAATTACAGAACCTTGCATAGCGCCCCGCCTTTTGACAGCGGCGGCAGATGGGTTGTCCGTCCTGGTCGTAGCGATCGCTGTTCCTCCCTCTGGTCGGTGGAATTCTCTTCTGTCATCGCCATGGGACGTCATCTGGACTGGAAGCCAGCTGGATCTTTTCCTTGGGAGACACTTGCATGGCCTGCACAGTTTTAGTTAGTGTAGCCACACTTTTGGTCAGCTCCTGGACCTGAAGGCGCAGGTCTGCAGATGGATCATTATCTAGGGTCTGCGCGTCAGCCTCCACAGGTTCTGGGGAAAAGGAAGCCACCTCCTAGTGGTAGGTGATAGCTGGGCGCCGGTGGGATGCAGTGTCTCCTGGTGTTGATTCCCGCAGCACCCGGATGGCTCTGTCTTTAAATTGCGCAAAGTCCAGATCAGGATTTTGCAGAGCCATAATGTGCAGCTGTGTCCTGTGAGCGCTGGACAGGAGCCCCTCAATAAACTGCTTGTAGCATCGGCGTCTCTGCCCCGTACTAGGCAGAAACGCCGTCCCTCTCACCTCCCCGCTCCTGGCGCGGCGTCCTCCAGCGCTTCTCTCCCCGCTACTTCCGGCACGCGCTCATTCCCCGGCAGTGTGCTTAGGGCGCGCGCGCTCCCCCTCTCTTAAAGGGACCGCTCGCCGTCCTAAGGAGTCCCCGGCCAATTGCCGGAGGACCTCCCATATTTAAGGCACCTCCTCCAAAATGGAGGTGCCCGAGCAATGTTGTTGCAAAGCCTTCACTCTGCTTCAGGTCCCGTTACCAGTTACCAGCCAGTCACCTGCCAGATTCCTGCTTGTTACCTGCCAGTCACCTGCCTGTTACCTGCCAGTTACCTGCCTGATTCCTGCTTGATACCTGCCTGATATCCGTTTACCTGCTTGCAAGCCTGCGGTCCGACGGTCTGCTTTCCTACACCTGTCAGTCTGTCTAAGGACCAGCCTGCTCGCTCACCTGGGAGCGCTCATCTGCTACCAGCCTGCTAGCCTACCTGGAGGCTCCGCCGTCACTTGCCGTGACCACCTGCCTGTCCAGAGACTCTTGCCTGCTCACCTGGGAGCGCTCACCTGCTACCTGTCTGCTAGCCTACCTGGAGGCTCTGCCGTCACTTGCCGTGACCACCTGCCCGTCCAGAGACTCTCGCCCGCTCACCTGGGAGCGCTCACCAGCCACCTGCCTGCTGTCCTTCTACCCAGAGACTGTCCCTGTCACTTGCCGTGAGTACCCGTCCTTTTACCCAGAGACTGTCCCTGTCACTTGCCGTGACTACCTGCCCCTCTACCCAGAGACTGTCCCTGTCACTTGCCGTGAATACCTGCCCGTCTTCCCTGGGAGCCACCCGCTTCCTTACATGGACTGCCCCCTTGTATAGTTGCACAGAGATTCCACCTCCCAGACCCGTTACACTGCTCAGTTAGCAATCTGTCCTCATCATGCACACTGTCAGGGTCTACCTGTTTGATGGCCCGCAGCGCCTCCTGCAGGTTTAGAGCATAGTCCCGTACACTGTCCTGCACCCTCTGTTTGCACCCGTAAAACTTCATTTTAATTTCTGCTGCGGTGCGGGTTTCAAAGGTATCCTTCAACCGGGCCAGTATTTCTTTTACAGTGCCTTTGTCTCTGCCTGGCCAGGACTTCACTTCTCTCTGGGCTGCACCAATTAGCTGTCCTATGAGGATGCTGACCTTTTGCTCCTCAGACAGGGGGTATACTTTAAACAAACTGCGCAGTCTTTCCTCAAAGTCATTCAGGGTGTGCGACTCCCCTGAGTACTGTGGCAACCACGCCGCCCCCGGTATATATGGCATTGATAACGGCATCACAGTGGCAGCGGCCACGCCTGCGGCTGAACCCTCCTCCATGTTGGGCGTCTTCCTCCCCCCTAGTGAACCTTAGCCAGATCCTGGGCGTCTGCTGACGTACCAGTATGCTGCTCTGCAGGCGGAGGGATCTCTTACCCGGCGGTTCCGGATCGGGGCTTCTTTCTTCTCCCTCGGCGGGCGGCAAACCAAGTGATAAAACAGTTCAATAAAGTCTATGGCACACAGGACCCGGTTATACCGGGCTTCGTGAATCCTGTTCGTGACGCCAAGTTGACGCGCCCCCTGGGCCGTGGGGTAGCCGGTGCCGGGCCGGTAAATGCTGGGGGATGTCACAGTGGCTGTGACCCGGTCCGTGACCCAGGGCGGTCAATAAAAAGGGGTTATTGATAGGGGATTTATAGTGATTGTATAAAGTTCATGACGCCACCTGTGGTATGCGGCTAGGGGAGCCGCCGCTGCGGATCAGGTCCTCTGGAGCTGATGTTACTGCAGCAGGGATGGTGTGGCTCTCCACAGATAGAGCTTAGCTCCAGGGCAGTGTAGATGTTATGGGTTATGCTGGGCATTGTAGTGCAGGGTTTGCTGGTGCAGCAATAATCAGTCCACAACTTAATGGCGGTTTCCTCTTATCTTTACTGGCGGTGATTAGGCAAACCGGGACTAGGGTACTGGCTAGAAGTGGAAGTCCGGGCAGCCTGGAAGCAACTAAAGAATCCTCCTCGCCAGGTGAAGTTGTAGGCCTTCCCTTTCCACTACTCTCTTTGGCCCTGCTGCTTGTAGCTGTGCGGTGGCCCTCGTCCCTGAGTGCAACCTTTCTGTGCTCACCCATATGGCAGGCAGCTCGGGCCTTGCTGGTGCGTCGCTTCCACGTGGCAGTGCTGGGCCCTCTGTGCTGCTGAGCCTCCGGGTGTCTGATGGGGCCAGGAGACCTGCAGTCCCCTGCCCTCTGGTTTCTACTGCTGGGCCTTCAGTGCCCCACAGCCTCGGACTCCCGTGTCCGATTCTTCTGTGCTGGTTCTTCTGGGGTGAGCTGCCGCGCAGCTCCAGTCCCCAGATCCTCTCTCCTTGACGTCCTGACTTCAACTCCTCACACTAAGTCTCACTAACCCCGCTCCCAGATCCCAGTTGCTAAGGGGAGGAACTCCCCTTGCTGGTCTGGAGCCAGGAAAGTGTTGCATGCTTAGCAAAACCTGATTAGGGGACCCCTGCTTTCTTCCAGGCATAGCGTCACCTCTTGTGAGGGAGGCAATGCCACTGTGGCAACCGGACCCCTGGGGTGCCACAGGACCACTACACTGGACCCACACACTCACATCCAACGCACACCACTCCTGAGGGAAGGGCAAGATTGCTCCTGAGGGAGAGCACTCCCTGTCAGGAGGGTGGAACTAAGTGGAGGGGGAGGGTGGAGGAAGTAGTTCAGGGGAGCACTGACAGAGCAGTATAATAGGAAGGGTGGAAACATCTAGAAGGAGTTCAGTTCAGTTCAGTTGAGTGGAGAGTTCTGGCTGAGGGCCAGTCTCCTGTTCCAGTGCTTGGAGCAGGAGCACAGTTCAGTGGAGAGTGAGGAGTAGGGCCCAGTGAGAGGGGCCCAGCAGGAGGAGAGAGAAGACCGGAGCAGGGAGGAGGGCTCCAGAGAGAGAAGGGATCCCAGGGGCACGGCGAGTGCGGAGGCCACCCGTGTGCCCGAGTTCATGCTGACATGGAGGGATCAAGGCCGCAGTAGGAGACCGGCCCCAGACTAGTGGAGTACCTTAAGGCTCAGCTAGAAAACCGGAGGCTGCGGTATCTTCATGTGCCATAGCCAAAATCCACACATAATTGCTGAAAAGGTGGCCATATAGGACCAAGGGGACAGACCGGACGTCGCCTGACAAGGCCCGCGGCCACAGGCTCGGGACACTGTGTGTGAGGCGTAGGGCAGGAGTGTGAGAGCCAGTGCAGAGAGACGACCTGGAGAGATACACAGAAAGGGGTCCCGTTCAAGTGCATCTAAGTTATCTGAGAGTTGGCTAGATCACTTTCCCGGAGGACACAGGACGACGTGTGCAGTTACAGACCGGTAACTGTAACCTGGAGAACTTAACAACTGTGAGTAAATACCCGAAGACTGCACCCCACTGTGTCCTTGACTAATTTCTGCGCCACCTGCCTTGCACTATTCCAACAACATCTACCTCTAAAATCCACCATATACTGCCCTGGAGCTTAGCTCTACCCGTGGAGAGCTGAATCAACTCTGCTGCTTCACCATCAGCCCCGCGCCAGTAGATCTGCACCGCAGCGGCGGCCCCATATAGCCGCATACCACGGGTGGCGTCACGAACATTATCCCCAAATCTTTATTTCCCCAAATTGACTTTCACTGTTCTTTATTTGACCGCATTGGGCCACAGACCGGGTCACTGCCACCGTGACTACCCCGATACAGGACAGGCCCGGCTACCGAGTACCCCGCGGCCCCAGGGGGCGCGTCGTATACATTATGTTTTTATGGCACTATGAGACTTTTTGAAAAAATAGTTTTCAGGGGCCGAAGTGCCACTCCTCAATTATCCATAGTGATTGTCATCTAAAATGTGGTCCTGATTCATGAAAGTTTTTATGCCAAACAATTGGTAAAAAAAGGACACATTTTGTGACTTTTGGTGTTTTCGTTTTTCCCAGCTCCGCACAGCTCCGCACATTTTGGCGTGATGCCACAGCTCGTCCAATTCATAACAAGCTGTGGTGTTCCATATGCCAGAAATCTCACTCCAGTACTTAACTGCAGTATGACTTCTGGCATAGTGCACGGAGTCGCACGCCACTCATCAGACACTTTACAGTAGATTCATCAAAAGCGTCTTACTCTACCACACTCCCTCATCAAGTCCGTAAGAAAATAGTCGATCTTGATGAATCAGGGCCCGTATCTTTAGGTAGAGTTGGGTCTACAAGCTGTTGGGCCCCATAGCAGCTTTGACTTTTACCTCTGCAGTTACGTCCTTGATCATTTATGTTGGATCTGACGGAACCTAAGATACATTATTTAGCATTTTCTAAAAGCGTAAAAAATAAATTAGTCATTTACTTTTTTTACAGGTGACTAAAATTGGAAAAATATCTGCATATTTAAGTGAAGCATGTCGTAATAAGTGGTTTTGATGGAGGTCAGATTACATGAGGTTGAACACAGTGAACAAATGTAATTTTAAAGAGACTTTTAGAAGAGGACACAAAAATACTTTTAAGTTCCTGCATAAAACTTTGTTTGACTTCCAATATGTGAAGCGTGCAGCCTTAAGAAAACCATCAGTAATTTCTTCTACCTTTCGCCAGCTCAAATAACTCAAGTTTAATGACTAGGAAAGGCTTAATGAACAGCTTTCTTTTACTTTCAAGTAATTAAACAGGTGTTATTAGTACCACCAGATGTTACCGGCAAGGTAATCTTTAATGCATTGCGCCTGTGTTTTGTCATATTTTCTGCTTTTTTTTTTTTGAAGAATCAGAAGGGGGTAAGTTATATACTATCCAATGAACCGCTATTGTACCCCTGATAAATCATTCGCATCCAGTGTTAATGACTTTTATATTTTATTTTCCTTTGTCTATTGTAGTTTGCACATCTTTTCTCTTCCTATGCAGCTCGGTTATAAAAAAGCCCATCGTGACTTCCATGTTTTTCTCTTACATTAATTTGAATGTTGAAAAACAATGATGCCTCAGGAAATCTGTTTTTGCTTCTCTTCTGCTTAACGCATGGTTATATTATACTACTGTACTTCCATACACCTCCATTTTCATATAAAAGCATAACAATGTATTTTTATTCCTATGGAATAGGAAAAAAATCATAGCATGTTCAATTGGTTATTGTGTTTCAGAGGAAGGCACTAGAGATGGGCACATTTATTTGAGTGGAATTGAATTCCACTTGAATTTTACAAAAATCTGTATTCTCCGGAATACAAATTTTTAGCAATTCGCTCCACGCAAATTCAGCAACATGGCAACAAGCTGCGGCCGCCATTTTGCTGAATTGTAGAAGGTCAGCAAAAGGTTAAAAAAATTCAAAACAAAATACTCACCTCACCGCTCGCCTCTACAGGCACTGCAACTGTTGCCCGCTCATCTGATCCTTAAGGCCTCCTTCTTCTTTCCACAATGCAGATGTCTTCATTCTAGGACAGGTCTTCTGGCCCCAACCAGACCTCAGAAGTCATGTCATGTCATGAGGTCACGGCATGTCATGATGTCACAACGAGCCATGACCTTTGATACCAGGCCTCGGAGGTCATGGCATGTCATAACATCGTGATGTCATGATGCACCCTGCCACCGTCACACTTATGAAGTAAGAAGGAGCTCTGAGGACTGGACGTGCAATGGACACTGAAGGCAGCGGGGGTACCCTGGCAGGTAAACGGTGAGGTGAGAATTATTATTTTTTTAAACTGTTGTTTCTTATGCTCTGAGGTTTGGAAAAATACCAAAGCATAATAGGGAACATTCAATTCTTGGAAATAACTTTGTGTAAATCGAATTTCCCAGTAAAATTTTCTCGATTTTGCAAATTTGAATCTCTCCAGATCTGCTCATCGCTAGTAGGTACCTAGATATGCTGCTGCATAGAGGCACCTAATATGGAGACACTGGAGTACCTTCACACTCATGATATGCAAAATTGGGACTCACACACTATTGTGCACACTTATGTAAAGTGCGGCAGAACGGAAGTCACGACCAAGCAGCTGTCCAGTTGTGCTCTGGCACTTTACAGACAGGGTGTGTCCCAGTCCTAGTGTGTTGTAGACTGTGTGCTGCATCACACTCATTGTGGGCTACAGGTCTCTGTTTCATCCTGGCTTCTGTCCTCAGGAGCTGGCGCACACAATGCATGGGACACCAGGTTTCTTGCAACATTCATACTTTTACTAAACAGTCCACGTTCATCAGGTGGTCACAAGTGGGATAGGGCACAGCAATGCACAGTTCCTTCCTCCTTAGCACAACTCCTCTTTTCTGTCACAAGCTCATTCTGGACTAACCCTAAGCCCGCTGACTCCATCAGCCTCAAGGATTCTCTGTCCATTCTGGCAGTGCACCCTGGAAAAGCCATCTGCCCCCCAAGTAATTCCACGTCCACAGACCTCAAGATGTCAGAAGACCAGGCCCGCTCCTTGGTACCTGGCCCGAGCTGTGGGCTCCAGGCGTTATAGGAATAACCATTGTAAATCTCAGCTTGGCCTCTCACTGCCTTGCTCGACAACGACATGCTGTTCCTAGCAGCCCATGGCATCTGAACTTGGACCTCACACTAGGCACTTCACTACCTCTGACTGAACTATCTGTAACCAGGAAGTGCCCACTCTTATATCTTAACTACGCCCCTCCCAACTGGGAAATTCCCTAAACACATGAACTAAGCCCCTCTCACACTGGAGCTATTCTTAGAACAATTGCTTGTGTTATCACTGACACTTCACACTTCCTATGTCTATTGTGCCCACAAATGCACTATCTAAAGTTTTAGCTTATATCTAATATTAATCCTATACCTATGTGCTAACTGTTTATCCTTACACTATCCCCATCTATCCATGTAATACAACACCATAGCCTGTCAATGTCAATAAAATACATTTAAATCATTCACAACATTGATAACCATAAAACCTTGTACATATTACAGCAAGAGCTTACCTATTTCACAAGGAAGGGATGAAGGGCATGAATTGCCCCAAACACACCCTTACACTTACACATGGTCCTTGCACATGGCTTTGGTATGAATGTGTCAGCACATAATGACTATCAAATTATGTATAGGCGCTCAGTGCCCCCTTGGCATGGCAAACTATACAGTACACCTTCCTACTTCATTGTTTTCCATGTATCTTCACTCCCCTCTTCCTTGACTGACAGATCTGGCTTTCGAAGCCAGAGAATGTCAGAGAGATTTAAAGCAAGCAGGTGGACAGGTGAACTAAACTTCTTGGCCACGTCAATGGTGGACCAATAGCCTGTTCTTGGGTTGAACAGTCATTTTTGTAACAGGAATACTGTACGTGGTCATTTGGCAGCTCTAAAGAGGGCTACCATGAACAGGCTTGGCACTAGCTACTCTGTTTTCCAGATCACAGGGGATGCCCTGGCCTTCAGATACAGGGATATGGCCTTAACAAGGGCCCTTAGGCTGATGACACAGAGTTAGCTGCCATTCGGTGGTACAAACAAGCTGGCAAGTAGAATAGTCCGATAGCCAGGTCAGAACCAGGAGGTTAGTACAGGGACAAAAATCATATGGCAGGAGAGTAGTCAAAAAACGATCCGGAGTTAAATTTCAGGAATGTCGACAGTGAGTCAAAGCAGGATGCTGAGAAGTTCACTAGAAGCCAGTCAAATTATAACTGGCAGCGGACTGCAGGATTTCAGGAGTTTAAATAGCCTGCAGCTCCATTAAAACCACACAGAAGGAAAAAAACAAAAAATTAACTCCTGATCTCAGTACGAACAGAACTACAAGTACCAGAGGACATGGAACTAGAGTAGTTGCCTCGTGTCATTTGCAAAGAGAGCGTGGCACTGCCTGACGACAATAGCAGAGAGTCAGAAAGGCAGGCACGGATACAGAAGTCACAATTTTTGCTGGCTGACTCTGTTTAAGGGTCTCCAAAATGCTCATCTACTGTATATTATTCTGATAAAGGTCTCTAAAATATCATTAGTAAGAGTATTGATTAGGACAATTATTTTTGCCATTCACACATTTTGGGGTCATATCTATGTAAAAATGAAAGAAAATAGCTTTACTTTATTTCACTTAGACTGACACTATACCAGTTGTAAAAAATATTTGGCACTGTTGTGATGTAGTGGGAGTAGGCACTAGAATTTAATGTCATACCTCTTGGCACTGTAAGAGCATGTGCTCATGACATCTTTCACGGATGGGCAAACCCGCTGAGCTTTTCAAGTGGAAGACTCTTCAAGAATAGTGTTGAGCCACCCCCATAGTGTTCGGGTTCGGTTCGGTTCGTCGAACACCGGGATGTTCGAGGAACTGTTCGTCGAACCGTTCGTCGAACACCTTAAAACACCGTCGAACACCGTTAAAACCAATGGCAGGCAAACAAAAACACATAGAAACACATAGAAAACACCTTCAAAGGTGTCCAAAAGCTGACAAACTGCTCAGAAGACGCTCTCTTTAAAAAAGCCGGCCGGCAATTCAGCAGCGGCATACACCGGTACCCGACAATTTAGACAAGAAGGAATAGAGCCTCACACATAGATTAGATAGATAGAAACATGTCAGTCACATATATATGAAGTACAGTGACAGTGTTGCGTACTGTACTTGTCATTTAGTGTAAAGGATTTATTAAAAAATATAATAGTGTTTTCATGCACTGTCTCTTTAAAAAAGCCGGCCGGCAATTCAGCATCGGTACCCGACAATTTATAACAGACAGAATAGAGCTTCACACATAGATTAGATAGATAGAAACATGTCAGTCACATATATATGAAGTACAGTGATAGTGTTGGTTACTGTACTTGTCATTTAGTATTAAAATAAAGGATTTATTCTTAAAAAAAATTGGCGTGGGGTTCCCCTTAATTTTAGTCTCTAGCGGAGGTTAAGCAGACAGCTGGGGCAGATGTTTGAAGCCTGGGAAGGGGGTAATACCCATGGAGCTTCCCAGGCTACTAATATGAGCCCCCAGCTGAATACATAGCCTTTACTAGCTATTAAAATGGGGGACCCCCCAAAAAAATGACGTGGGGTCCCCCCTAATTTAATAGCTAGCAAAGGCTAGGCAGACAGCTGGGGGCTGATATTAATAGCCCAGGAAGGGAGCCATGAATATTGGCCCCCTCCCAGGCTAGAAACACCAGCCGTCAGCCGCCCCAGAAATGGCGCATTCATAGGATGCGCCAATTCTGGCACTTAGCCTCGATCTTCCACGCTGCCCTGTAGCGGTGGCAGGGGGTAATAGGGCTGGGGTTGATGTCAGCTTATAATGCCAGCTGACATCAAGCCCAGGTTAGTAATGGAGAGGAGTCTATAAGACACCCCCATTACTAACCCCATAGTCAAAGTTAAAAGAAAACACAAACACCCAGAATAAAGTCCTTTAATTGAAATAAAGACACAATCCTTTATTGTTCTAAATTAAACCATACTTACCATCACGCCCATTCCAGCTGAAGCCAACGATCTCCTGCAATAAAAGAAAAATAATAAAGCAACATCATCCTTACCTTTCCATGGTTCCCACGACAGCTCCAGCTCTGCTACATCGAGATGACAGGCTGGACCGCAGCAGAACGCTGCCATCCAGCCTGTCATCCCGCAGACACTGAGAAGCGCAGGCATGCTTGCGCTCTGCAGTGTCTGGCTGTGACGGCATAAAGATGAGACGAGTTCATGTCCAATGAACTCGGCGCACCTCATGCACGTCGCTGACAGTGTGGGAAAATTCTCACGCTGAAGCGCTGAGTGCAGGAGAATTCTCCCACGCTGTCAGTGACGTGCATAAGGTGAGCTCATGTCCAATGAACTCAGCTCACCTCCTGCACGTCACTGACAGCGTGGGAGAATTCTCCTCCACTCAGCGCTTCAGCGTGAGAATTCTCCCACGCTGAAGCGCTGAGTGCAGGAGAATTTTCCCACGCTGTCAGTGACGTGCATAAAGTGAGCTCATGTCCAATGAACTCAGCTCACCTCCTGCACGTCACTGACAGCGTGGGAGAATTCTCCTGCACTCAGCGCTTCAGTGTGAGAATTCTCCCACGCTGAAGCGCTGAGTGCAGGAGAATTTTCCCACGCTGTCAGTGACGTGCATGAGGTGAGCCGAGTTCATTGGACATTAACTCGGCTCATCTGGATGCCCTCACAGAGAGACACTGTGGAGCGCAAGCATGCCTGCGCTTCTCGGTGTCTGCGGGATGACAGGCTGGATGGCGGCGTTCTGCTGCGGTCCAGCCTGTCATCTCGATGTAGCAGAGCTGAAGCTGTCATGGGAACCATGGAAAGGTAAGGATGATGTTGCTTTATTATTTTTCTTTTATTTCAGGAGATCGTTGGCTTCAGCTGGAATGGGCGTGATGGTAAGTATGGTTTAATTTAGAACAATAAAGAATTGTGTGTTTATTTCAATTAAAGGACTTTTTTCTGGGTGTTGTGTTTTTTTTAAATACTTTACTAGAAATTCATGGTGGTCATGTCTAATATTGGCGTGACCCCATGAATTTTGGGCTTAGGGCCAGCTGATAATGCCAAGCTGGCCCTAACCCCTTTATTACCCAGTGAGCCACCGCATCAGGGCCCTTGATGAGTTGGGTACAGCGCCAGAAGATGGCGCTTCTATGAACGCGCCATTTTCCGGGGTGGCTGCGGACTGCAATTTGCAGCGGGGGGGGCCCAGAAAGCTTGGGCCTCCCTGCGCTGCGGATTCCAGCCCCCAGCTGCCTAGTTGTACCTGGCTGGACACAAAAACAGGGCGAAGCCCCACGTCAATTTTCTTTAAATTATTTCATGAAATAATTAAGAAAAAAAGGGCTTCCCTATATTGTTGTGTCCGGCCAGGTACAAATAGGCAGCTGGTGGTTGGGGGCAGCCCGTTCCTGCCTGCTGCACCTGACTGGACACAAATATAGTGCGAAGCCCCACGTCAATTTTTTTTTAATTATTTCATGAATTTCCTGAAATAATTTAAAAAAATTGAAGTGGGGCTTCGCACTATATTTGTGTCCAGCCAGGTACAGCAGGCAGGAACGGGCTGCCCCCAACCACCAGCTGCCTATTTGTACCTGGCCGGACACAACAATATAGGGAAGGCCTTTTTTTCTTAATTATTTCATGAATTTCATGAAATAATTAAAAAAAATTGAAGTGGGGCTTCGCACTATATTTGTGTCCAGCCAGGTACAGCAGGCAGGAACGGGCTGCCCCCAACCACCAGCTGACTATTTGTACCTGGCCGGACACAACAATATAGGGAAGGCCTTTTTTTCTTAATTATTTCATGAATTTCATGAAATAATTAAAAAAAAAATACATGGGGCTTCGCCCTATTTTTGTGTCCAGCCAGGTACAACTAGGCAGCTGGGGGCTGGAATCTGCAGCGCAGGGAGGCCCAAGCTTTCTGGGCCCCCCCCCGCTGCAAATTGCAGTCCGCAGCCACCCCGGAAAATGGCGCGTTCATAGAAGCGCCATCTTCTGGCGCTGTACCCAACTCATCCAGGGCCCTGGTGCGGTGGCTCACTGGGTAATAAAGGGGTTAGGGCCAGCTTGGTATTATCAGCTGGCCCCAAGCCCAAAATTCATGGGGTCACGCCAGTATTAGACATGACCACCATGAATTTCTAGTAAAGTATTTAAAAAAAACACAACACCCAGAATAAAGTCCTTTAATTGAAATAAACACACAATTCTTTATTGTTCTAAATTAAACTATACTTACCATCACGCCCATTCCAGCTGAAGCCAACGATCTCCTGCAATAAAAGAAAAATAATAAACCAACCTCATCCTTACCTTACCATGGTTCCCACGACAGCTTCAGCTCTGCTACATCGAGATGACAGGCTGGACCGCAGCAGAACGCTGCCATCCAGCCTGTCATGCTGCAGACACTGAGAAGAGCAGGCATGCTTGCGCTCCTCAGTGTCTCGCTGTGACGGCATCCAGATGAGCCGAGGTCATGTCCAATGAACTCGGCTCACCTCATGCACGTCACTGACAGCGTGGGAAAATTCTCACGCTGAAGTGCTGAGTGCAGGAGAATTCTCCCACGCTGTCAGTGACGTGCATGAGGTGAGCTCATGTCCAATGAACTCAGCTCACCTCATGCACCTCACTGACAGCGTGGGAAAATTCTCCTGCACTCAGCGCTTCAGCGTGAGAATTCTCCCACGCTGTCAGTGACGTGCATGAGGTGAGCCGAGTTCATTGGACATGACCTCGGCTCATCTTTATGCCGTCACAGAGAGACAATGTGGAGCGCAAGCAAGCCTGCGCTTCTCAGTGTCTGCGGGATGACAGGCTGGATCGCGGCGTTCTGCTGCGGTCCAGCCTGTCATCTCGATGTAGCAGAGCTGAAGCTGTCGTGGGAACCATGGAAAGGTAAGGATGATGTTGCTTTATTATTTTTCTTTTATTGCAGGAGATCGTTGGCTTCAGCTGGAATGGGCGTGATGGTAAGTATGGTTTAATTTAGAACAATAAAGGATTGTGTCTTTATTTCAATTAAAGGACTTTATTCTGGGTGTTTGTGTTTTTTTTAACTTTGACTATGGGGTTAGTAATGGGGGTGTCTTATAGACGCCTCTCCATTACTAACCTGGGCTTGATGTCAGCTGGCATTATAAGCTGACATCAACCCCAACCCTATTACCCCCTGCCACCGCACCTGGGCAGCGTGGAAGAGCGAGGCTAAGTGCCAGAATTGGCGCATCCTACGGATGCGCCATTTCTGGGGTGGCTGACGGCTGGTGTTTCTAGCCTGGGAGGGGGCCAATATTCATGGCTCCCTTCCTGGGCTATTAATATCAGCCCCCAGCTGTCTGCCTAGCCTTTGCTAGCTATTAAATTAGGGGGGACCCCACGTCATTTTTTTGGGGGTCCCCCAATTTAATAGCTAGTAAAGGCTATGTATTCAGCTGGGGGCTGATATTAGTAGCCTGGGAAGCTCCGTGGGTATTATCCCCTTCCCAGGCTTCAAACATCTGCCCCAGCTGTCTGCTTAACCTCCGCTAGAGACTAAAATTAAGGGGAACCCCACGCCAATTTTTTTAATAATAAATCCTTTATTTTAATACTAAATGACAAGTACAGTAACCAACACTGTCACTGTACTTCATATATATGTGACTGACATGTTTCTATCTATCTTATCTATGTGTGATGCTCTATTCTTTCTATTATAAATTGTCGGGTACCGCTGCTGAATTGCCGGCCGGCTTTTTTAAAGAGACAGTGCATGAAAACACTAATATTTTTTTTGATAAATCCTTTACGCTAAATGACAAGTACAGTAAGCAGCACTTTCACTGTACTTCGTATATATGTGGCTGACATGTTTATATCTATCTAATCTATGTGTGAAGCTCTATTCTTTCGGTTCTAAATTGTCGGGTACCGGTCTATGCCGCTGCTGAATTGCCGGCTTTTCATGTTTCACTGTTGGCACTGTTCCCATCGATTTGGGCAATCACTGTAATGCCACAACCACCATGGCTGTGGCATTACAGTGAGTGGCAGACAATCCCTGCATGATTGGTGCTCTAAATAGCACCAGACATGCAGGACACGCTTTTGGTGCACGAACAGTTATCGAACATAACCTCGAACAGCCGAATTTTTTGCAAATCGTTCGGGTTCGTCGAACAACTCGAACACCGCCCAAAACAGCTCGAATTTGAGATTGGCGAACAGTTCTAGTCGAACACCGCTCATCTCTATTCAAGAAACACTTGCATTTTTTTTCCTGAAGTGTCTTTTTTAGCAGTTTTTTTTTGGTCACTCATTACCAGAGCGCTTTTACGACTGTTTAGACAGCGGCAGATTTTTTGAGCATTTTCCCAGTGTTTTTATTTTTTACTCGCTTTTTTTTAACTCAATTCAATAATAAAGAAACTGCAAGCAGTTTTTAAGAAAAAACTCAGGCAAAACATCCAAAAAGATGCCTTTGCATCTTTTGAGCCTTCCCATTGACTTCTACTATAAAATATAAAGCGTCTTCAGAGTGAAAAACACCTGAAGAATGGCCTGCTCATTTCTTTTACCGGCTTTGCATCTTTGGAAACCTAATGTTATTAAAAGATGCTCAAAATACTGAACATCATTCTTTCGAGTGTTTTCTAAACACTTTTTCTGGTGGGTTTTGAAGCGGAACCACCTTGAAAAGACATTGTGTGACATACCTTAAGAGGAACGAGGTCGGCATATGGCTGCAGTCATTATTAAACTTTTTATGTCTTGTGGATTGGGTTTGGTTGTGACCTCCTGTAGCATCGGCATCTCTGCCTCCTGCCGGGCAAAGACGCCGTTCCCCTTACCGCCGCGGTCCCGGTCCGGCGTCTTCCTGCTCTTCTCCTGCTGCCGCCGTGGCGTGCTCCGCGCGCAGCTTCCCTGGCACTGTGCTTGGGGCGCTCCCTCCCTCTTAAAGGGGCCACGCGTGCCATCCTAAAGAGTCCCCGGCCAATGGCTGGAGGACTTCCCCTTTATAAGGCACCTCCCCTAAAATGGAGGTGCCTGTGCAAGGTTGTTGTTTTGTAAGCTAACACTTTCCTCAGCCCGCAGGTCCCACAGCCTGTCAGCCTTACCCACCAGTCTGTCTAACAGTCCTGCCCGCCGGTCTAACAGTCCTGCCCGCCAGTCTGTCTATCAGCCGTACTCACCAGCCTTCCTACCCGGAGCACCTGCCAGTTACCTGCCGTGCCCGCCAGCCTGCCTACCTGGAGCACCTGCCAGTTACCTTCCATGCCCGCCTGCCTGGAGCACTTGCCAGTTACCTGCCGTGCCCGCCAGCTTGCCTACACGGAGCACATGTCTGGCTATCAGCCGTACCTGCCTGCTTATCTACCCGGATCACCCGCCAGCCTTCCTGCCGTGCTCATCCGCTGTACCGGTCAGCTCCTGTCATCTGACCTGTGGGAGTCACCTACTCTCACACAAGGTCGGTCCCAGCGTGGCACCTGGTTCACCTGCCCGGTTCCTCCCTGGTTCACAGAGTCGACTAAGCCGCCGTGTGACCTGGGTCGGTCCGAATAGGCACTTAGTTATGCTCCTCTGGTCTCTCCTTGCACCAAAGCACAGAGGTTCCACCACCCGGACCCCTAACAGTTTGCACAGGCCATGAAACCCGGTGGCTCCCAGGCTCCTTCTCTCTCAAACCTGTACCAAGAGGTCACTCACCAGAGATCCCAACAGTCATCTCCTGTCTGGACGCGCTGTCCACCCCGACTGTTTCCGTCTCTAACCGAGCGGCGCCGGCTCCGGCTGCACCTCAACCCAGTAGCGCTGTGGCACCCAGCTTTGGACCCTGGCTCTTTGCGCCTCCACGTTTTAGTGGTGACCCCGTCCTATGTGGGGGCTTCATAAATCAGTGCATGCTGTACTTTGAACTCCTGGCACACCAGTTCTCCTCCGACCGGGCCAAGGTGGCGTTCATCATGTCTCACATCACCGGAGAGGCGTTGGCATGGCTTAACACTCTGTGGGAAAGAGGGGATCCCCTGGTGTCTGATCTTCTGGCTTTCCTCGCTGCCTTCCGGAAGGTCTTTGATGAGCCTGTACGAAAATCTTCTACTGCCTCCTCTCTTCTCCGTCTCCGCCAAGGGAGTCTCACAGTGGGCCAGTATGCCGTATGTTTACGAACCCTCGCATCTGAATTTGCCTGGAACAATGAGGCCCTGGTGTCCACCTTTTGGGAGGGCCTTTCTAGATGGATCAAGGATGAGCTAGCCTGTTGTGACATCCCTTCCACCCTGGACGACCTGGTGTCATTAGCTACCCGGATTGACATCCGTTTTCTCGAACGTGCTAAGGGGACGACCCGAGAGAGAAGATTTCCACGTCTTGCTCCAACATTCCAAAGGCCAGCCTTGCAACCAGCAATCCCCCGGACATGTTCATCTGAGCCCATGCAAATTGACCAAACCAAGATGGACAAGTCTCGCCTGGAGACACGCCAGGCCGAGGGGAGTTGCTTCTACTGTGGCAGTATAGAGCATGTGATCAGTTCCTGCCCAGTGAGGCCAGGAAACTCCAGTGTCTAGGACCGCTCGGAGAGGTCATCCTAGGCAAGTATAAATCCTCTACATCCTTGACTCTATCTATTTCTATTTCCAGTGGTGAGACCCGCTTCTTCGAGACTGCCCATCTGGATTCCGAAGCCGCTGGGAACCTTATTCAACAGGCCATTGTGGAGCGTTATCAGATTCCTACAGTACGTCTGGCTGAACCATTGCCAGTTGCCTCTGTGAATGGGAAGCTTCTCCCGGAAACCATCTTGCTTGTCACTGAGCCTGTAAACCTTCAGGTGGGAATGCTGCACTCGGAGAACATCTCCTTTCATGTGCTGTCCGCTCTATCTCACTCCCTCTTACTTTGTCTACCCTGGTTACAAAGACATGAACCCGTCCTGAATTGGAGATCTGGTGAAGTGCTCTGTTGGGGTCAGGAATGCCATGAGTCCTGTCTGGTCCCAGTTCGTCCTCCTCGACCCCCGTCTACTCCAGCTAATCTACCTGGTCTGCTGGCACCCTACTGGTCCTATGCGGACGTCTTTGACAAAAAGGAAGCGGAGACACTACCACCTCATAGGCCGTATGATTGCCCCATCGAACTGGTACCTGGTGCTTCTCCTCCCCGCGGGCGAATCTACCCTTTGTCGCTGGCCGAGACCCGTGCCATGTCTGAGTACATAGAGGATAATCTTGCTAGGGGATTTATCCAGAAATCTACCTCCCCGGGTGGATCAGGATTCTTCTTCGTCAAGAAGAAAAACATCTCTCTACGTCACTGTATCGATTACAGGGGTCTAAACCAGATTACCATCAAAAATAAGTACCCCCTGCCTCTCATCTCAGAGCTGTTTGACCGCCTTAAAGGCACGAAGATCTTCACGAAGCTCGATCTTTGTGGGGCGAACAATTTGGTCCGGATTCGTCAGGGAGATGAGTGGAAGACAGCTTTCAACACCCGGGATGGTCACTACGAATACCGCGTGATGCCCTTCGGTCTCTGTGATGCTCCAGCCGTCTTCCAGGAGCTGGTGAACGACATTTTCTGAGATCTCCTGTATTCTTGCGTGGTGGTGTACCTGGACGATATCTTCGTTTTCTCTCCGGATCTGCCTTCACACCGGAGGGATGTTCGTCAGGTTCTGCTGAGGCTCCGGAAGAATTGCCTGTACGCTAAATACGAGAAATGCCTCTTTGAGCAGACCTCTCTGCCATTCCTGGGTTATATTATCTCCGAGACTGGTCTGCGGATGGATCCCGAGAAGGTGTCTGCCGTCTTAAAATGGCCCTGACTGGAGGGGTTGAAGGCGATTCAACAATTCCTGGGCTTCGCTAACTATTACCGCCTCTTCATTCCTCATTTATCCTCCCAGACTGCTCCCATCTCTGTGCTCACCCATAAAGGAGCAAATCCCAGAGAATGGACTTCCAAAGTGGAGTAGGCCTTTGTCTGCCTTAAAGAAGCCTTCTCCTCTGCTCCTGTGCTACACCGTCCGGATTGCAACACCTTCCTGGAGGTTGATGCCTCCTCCTCCAGGGCCAGAGCAGTGCTCACCCAGAAATCCTCGTCCAGGCAAATGGTGACCTGTGGATTCTTCTCCAAGCTCTTCTCCTTGTCCGAACGCAACTACTCTATAGGAGATCGAGAACTGCTGGACATCAAGTTAGCGCTGGAGGAGTGGCACTATTTGCTTGAGGGGGCTCTGCACCCGGTGGTCATGTACACTGACCATAAGAACCTCGCTTATTTGCAGAATGCCCAAAGACTAAATCCGTGTCAGGCCAGGTGGTCTCTATTCTTTGACGATTCTGCTTCACTCTGCACTACCGACCGGCAGACAAGAACATTAAAGCTGATGCTCTATCCCCCTCATTCCCATCTTCCGACCAAGAGGAGGAGAATCTAAATATCATTGACCCCTCCAAAGTAATGACTGTTGCTCCATTTGACCTATCTTATCTTCCACCTGGTAAGACCTTTATAGCGGTTCCGGATCGGAAGAAGGTTCTACTCTGGGGCCATTCATCCAAACTAGCCGGTCATGCTGGCCAGAGGAAGACCTTTCTGCTCGTTGCCCGACATTACTGGGGGCCTTCCCTGCGCAAGGATGTTGCGGACTTTGTCGCGGCTTGTTCCTCTTGTGCCCGTAACAAGGTTCCCAGGCACCTTCCAGCCGGCTGTCTCCTTCCTCTTTCCGTGCCTTCTGCTCCATGCTAACACATTGCAATGGACTTCATCACGGATCTCCCTGTTTCTGCCGGTTGTACTGTCATTTGGATGGTCGCCGACCGCTTTTCTAAGATGGCCCACTTCATCCCTCTGCCTGGTCTTCCGTTTGCATCTGTGCTGGCTAAGGACTTCATCTATCACATCTTCCGTCTTCACGGCCTAACCCTCTACATTGTGTCGGATCGCGGAGTTCAATTCACTTCGCGCTTCTGGAGAGCCACGTGCAAGCTGCTGGAGGTCTCTTTGGATTTCTCTTCTGCTTATCATCCTCAGTCCAATGGTCAAGTGGAACGTATCAACCAGATCCTTACCAGCTTTCTTCGGCACTTTGTTAATGCTCACCATAGCAATTGGGTTGAGCTCCTGCCCTGGGTCGAGTTCTCCTATAACAACTATGAGAGTGAGTCTTCTACTAAATCCCCGTTTTTTGTGGTCTACGGTCGACACCCCCGGATTCCATTTCCCGTCTCCTCTTCAGTGGAAATCCTGCCGCGGAGTCTCTCGTCAGCGAATTTTCAGCTATTTGGGAAGACACTAGATCTGCGCTTCTTCTGTCCTCTGAGTGGATGAATAAGCATGCTGATAAGAGATGTCTGAATCCGCCTCAATTCCGTCCGGGAGACAAGGTCAGGCTTTCCTCCAAATATGTCCATCTCAAGATACCTTCTTATCAGTTGGGTCCGCGGTTCATCGGTCTGTTTGAGGTTCTGAACCAAATTAATCCCGTAGCTTACAAGCTGAAGCTCCCGGTCACATTATGGATTCCCAACTCCTTTCATGTATCTCTCATCAAACCAGTTGTTTTTAATTCTTTCCCTGACGATCCAGGTACCACCCCAGTTCCAGTCTCCGCTGATGACATCTTTGAGGTAGAGAACATCTTGGCCACCAAGCGGGTAAGAGGAAAGACTTTCTTTCTTGTGGATTGGAAGGGGTTTGGCTCGGAGGAGAGGTCTTGGGAACCCTGGGAGAACATTCATGCCCCTCATCTTCTTAAAAAATTTCTCGTGGGCCTAAAGAAGAGGGGGCGTAAAGGGGGGGTACTGTAGCATCGGCGTCTCTGCCTCCTGTCGGGCAGAGACGCCGTTCCCCTCACCGCCGCGGTCCCGGTCCGGTATCTTCCTGCTCCCCTCCTGCTGCTGCTGTGGCGCGCTCCGCGCACAGCTTCCCTGGCACTGTGCCTAGGGCTCGCGCGCTCCCTCCCTCTTAAAGGGGCCACGCGCGCCATCCTAAAGATTCCCCGGCCAATGGCCAGAGGACTTCTCCTTTATAAGGCACCTCCTCCAAAATGGAGGTGCCTGTGCAAGGTTGTTGTTTTGTAAGCTAACTCTTTCCTCAGCCCTCAGGTCCCGCAGCCTGTCTGCCTTGCCTGCCAGTCTGTCTAACAGTCCTGCCCGCCAGTCTGTCTAACAGTCCTGCCCGCCAGTCTGTCTATTAGCCGTGCTCACCAGTCTGCCTACCCGGAGCACCTGCCAGTTACCTGCCGTGCCCGCCAGCCTGCCTACCTGGAGCACCTGCCAGTTACCTGCCATGCCCGCCAGTCTGTCTACCTGGAGCACCTGCCAGTTACCTGCCATGCCCGCCAGCCTTCCTACCTGGAGCACCTACCAGTTACATGCCGTGCCCTCCAGCTTGCCTACCCGGAGCACCTGTCTGGCTATCAGTCATACCTGCCTGCTTATCTACCCGGATCACCCGCTAGCCTTCATGCCGTGCTCATCCACTGTACCGGTCAGCTCCTGTCATCTGACCCGTGGGAGTCACCTGCTCTCACACAAGTTCGGTCCCAGAGTGGCACCTGGTTCACCTGCCCGATCCCTCCCAGTTTCACAGAGTCGACTAAGCCGCCGTGTGACCTGGGTCGGTCTGAGTAGGCACTTAGTTATGCCCCTCTGGTCCCTCCTTGCTCTGAAGCACAGAGGTTCCACCACCCGGACCCGTAACACCTCCATAGGCCTCGTTTACATGTCAGTTTTTCACCTACGAGAGCTACCCATTTTTTTCACGGATAGCACTCGTACCTATGATAGTCTCTGAGGCTGTTCATATGTTCGATTTTTTCTACGAACCAAGTGGTCCTTGCAAAATTGCAGAGGCATGTCTGATATTGATCTAAATGTCAGATCAAAATTGGCAATGCGAGTCTATGGGTATGGGAAAAAATCTTTCAACATTTGGATGCCATCCATTGCTGTCCGTTTTTCACTGACTAATAGCCAGAAGGTGGAGACCCTTTTTTTTTTCTCTTTAGTGAAAAAAACTGATGACACTCTTATGGAAATCATTGATGAAACGCGGTCCGGTGTTATCGTGCGTCAAAAAAACTAACGTTTGAACGAAGCATTATGCATCAAGCTAAGATCTAAAAAAAATATAAAAATTCGAAGCATCCCCATCTTTTTTCTAGACAAAAAAAGCCAACATATTTAATATCATCAAGTACAATCTGTCAAAATATTCAATTATTTCACCCACAAGGTATGTTCCATAAACAAGGGAAAAAAACAAATGCCAGAATTGTTATTTGTGTCTTACCCAAAAAATGCTCTAGAGAATGATCAAAATATTCTATGTACTTCAAAATGGTACCAATATAAACATCAACTCACCATGAAAAATAAGGCTTCATACAACTCCATCAATGAGAAGGTAATAGGCTTAAGAAAATGGCGACTCAAACCAAATTTATTTACTAATTTATTTATTTCTTTAAAAAAACAAAAAAATATGTCAAATTTGATATTGCCCTAATCTTACTGACTGAAAAATCATGCTGGCGGGTCATTCGTGATGCACAATTAATGCTTTAAAACCAAAACGCCCAAAAAACGGGAATTGTGTTTTTTTGCCATATCAAAGCACTTTTTTTTTTTTTCAATTTTACTGTAAATGAATGATGTCATTGAAAACTACAACTGGACCTGGAAAAAAGAAACCATCATGCCGCTATGTTGATGTAGAAAAAAATAAGATAGATCTTGGAAGAGGAGGAGTAAAAAACAAATAAGCAAAAACAAAAAAATTGCCTTTTTGGCATGACCATGCCTCTGGTCTGAACTGTCAAGAGTGTACCCTCCCCATTTCCCTGGCCAACAGGAAGCCATGAGTCTGTAGAGCAGTGAGCTCAAGAAAATGGAAAATTAAAATATCCCTTTAATGAAGAGCAGGAAAAGATTTGTATTCAGCAGTTCAGCCACATCTCGAATGCATGTCTTGCTCTTTCGCCTACCCTTTGACCTACTAATAAATGTATTCTGTATTGCAGAGAGTAATTGCTGGTCAAGTTATTTGTAGGAAATTAGTTCACTTATTGAATAAATATTGGGATTGTAGATTTTCAATATAGCACAAATTATTAATCTATATTCTGTACGCACATAGATAAAAAAGATACAAATAATGTAAATATCATACTCTTCCATTATGAGCATAGAGAAAAAAAAAAGTCAAGGAAATCTGCCTCCGCTAGCTGAGAAAAATAAACAGAAACAACTTGTATTTTCAAGGTAGTTTCAGTACAGGGACCATAGTTGCATATCTCATTCATTGGGTCTACAAGGATTATAACATTTGTGCAAGAAGCATATAAATATAAATGAACCCACGGTAAAGATGTATTAGAAGGACATGAATAAGCAAAGAAAGTAACACAATGAGCACAATCATTAATATGTTGATCTACATGCTCTGCGAACTCCACAATTGCCAAGGTAGACGGTTTTAATTAGTAATTGATACTTTTCACTCTGAGAAACATTGCTGACAATTAAAAACAGCACTTTCTTAGTAAAGCAGTTGCAGAAATTTAATCTGTCTGGTTGAACTTCTCTTCTTTAGGGGCCGCATTGTTCTTGTCATAATGCTAGAAGTTAATAGACAACTAAAATCAAATGGCTACATTTCATACACTGAGTGAAGAGGGCTGACAAAAAGCCATTAGTGTCCTGAGAAGAGAGACAAAAGCGGAAATTCTATCGCAACCAGATGAGTCTCTAGAATTCCCCAAACTCTCTATTAGTTTGACAGACAAATGGCAGGGCTATTAATCCAAAGGTCATATAGTACAATTTTAGCCAGATTCCTTTTATTGAAAATGCAATGAGGAATTATCTATAACAGTACATGCAGAAAATCAAAAAGATGATCCTTTAAAAAAAAAAATCACTTTTAATAGCTGAAAGCTTTAGGTAACAATTGTAGCTGTCGTTTCGAAAAAGAGAGAAATGTTCATTTTTAGTAAAGATGAATGGTGTAAAGTTAGAAGTATGATTTCCTTGCTGACTCAATTTTTGAAAAAAAATGTAAAAGATAAAAAAGTTCCAGGATGGAGACATAAAGTCCTTATTTCTTTTATGTCAAACATGATAAAGTTATAGTTGTCCAGGTATATAATATTGCTTACCTATCCGTAGGATGGATCATCAATATCTGATCATTGGAGGTGCGACGCCTGGGACAACCAATGATCAGTTGTTATTGTGTTCTGGTGGTTGCCAGATGTAACCATTCAATGGTGTTGAAAAGCAACAGGGTGTAGCAGCCGCTGCCAGATTCTACAGATCAGCTCCTATTCTCTTAAATAGGAGCTGATCTGCAATTGTTCCTAACTACATTACACAATGTAGAACGCTGGGCTGTTCAGCTCTGTTCAGTGGTTCCATCCGGCCACCATCAGAGTTAATAACAGCTGATCAGTTGGGGTGTAAGGTGTTGAGCCTCCACCAATCTGATATTGATGACCTATCCTCTGGGGATCTGCAATCATAACTAGAGATGAGTGGATCAATCTGCAGAGGATCGAGTTTGATTCGAGTTTCCTAATACCTGTGGTTTCACACAAATTCGAGCATTTTGAGATTCTCCAAAAAAACAAAACAAAAAAAAAACTTGCCTGGCACCATATCCCACCCACACTGATGCTTCAGCAGAGAGCAAGCTCTTACGATCAGTGGGGTCCTCTCTCTCTCGCTCTCTCCTGTAGAGTATAAGCTCCTATGATCAGCGGTGTCCTCTCTTTTTTTCCTGTAGAGTATAAGGTCTTACGGTCAGTGGGGTCCTCTCTCTCTGTCGCTCTCTCCTGTAGAGTGTAAGCTCTTATGATCATCGGTGTCCTCTCTTTTTTTCTTGTAGAGTGTAAGCTCTTATGGTCAGTGGCGCCTTCTCTCTCTCTCCTGTAGAGTGTAAGCTGTTATAATCAGTGCGGTTCGCTCTCTCTTAGTCTCTTGTAGAGTGTAAGCTTTTATGGTCAGCTTTGTCCTTTCCTATAGAGTGTAAGTGTGGCACCCCAGGGGTCTGGTTTCCACAGTAATGTAATGTTATGTCTGAGAGCAGGTGGGAGGTCCTTTGGTCAGGGATCCTGTGCATGCCACACCTCCTGCCCAGTCTTGGGAGGGGAAGAACTTCCCCTATATAAACCCAGGGCTGAGGCAGGGTTAGGAGTAGAGAAGAAGTAGAGACGAGAAACAGTCATAGGAAGAAACATCAGAAGCTCAGTGGGAGCAATACTACTACGAGTCAGGGGCTGGCAGCTGCAGAGCTCGCCCTCACTGAGAAGCTTTCTTACCGGACCCGGCGTCCGAGGCTGTGGGGACTAACTCTTACCCAGCAGCAGAAGCCGACCGGCAGGGGATTTCAGGTCCTCAGGCCCAGAAACCCGAAGGCACGGTCACACGCGTGGGACCAGCACCGCCATCGTGGAGCGGAAGCCATTAGAAGGCCCCGAGTCACCGGCCATACGGGTGAGCACCACACGGTACACTCAGGGACGTGAGCTACTTATATCTGCTTCTAGCAAGGTAGCCAGAAGAGTACAGTCAGTTTGGGAGGCCTACAACTCCGCCTGGCCAGGGGAGATCCCATCTGCTCAAGGACTGACCAGGCCCCGTTCGCTAGCAAGTACTCCGGGAGGGTCTATCGTTGTTACCAGTAAAGACCCTGAATTACACCGCACCGTCTCTGAGTGGTTCCTGCTACCCCCATCTTCCACGTCGGCTGCCCTGAGGCCATACCCCTCCCATTGGTTATACTATCACGCTGCACAATTCTACACCGGCCTCAGCGGTCTGCCCTGCAGCGGCAGCTCCATAGCTGCAAATCAACGGGTGGCGTAGTCGACACTCAAATAACATCTATCAAGACTGCCACACACTGAGTTTGACTCCCTGGGCACGGACCGGGTCCCCGCCACTCGGAGACTACAACCCTCATCTGATCCGGTTCCGGGTAAGCCCCCGTGCGCGAGACGCTGCGCGACACAGCAGGCCCAGGGGCGCGTCAACTTTGGCGTAGTCGGCAGGATTTCGTGCCCGCAACCACCGGGTACTGCGTGCCTGAAAAGCAAAGACTGTTCAAACTTACCAGTGGTGAGGTTTCCCGCCATCCGGCGCCATCTTCTGCCTTCTTCCCGCCATCCGCGAAGTTTTACCGCCATCCGGCGCCATCTTCGGCCTTCTTCCCGCCATCCGTGGAGTTTTCCCGCCATTGGACGCCATCTTGAGGACGCCGCGCGGGAAGAAGAGGGGCGTGGACTCCGAAAGCGCGCGAGAACTGAAGCCCCGCCTCACGTCCGGACGTTGCGTAAGGTCCTGGAAGGAGCCCAGCAGACGCCGACGTCACCAGAGCGCGACGGAAGGTCCTCAACCCTGACGATCTACTGCGGAGCCGCGGCCTACGGAACAGGATCATCGCAAGGTAGGCCACGGTCCACTAGGGGGGAGGAAGATGTCGGATGCGGAGGAGAGCTTCACTGCCTCAACCCCCGCCAGCGCCACCGCTGCTGCAGTTATGCCCTTCACCATGCCCTATATCCCGGGAGCAGCTTGGCTACCCCAGTACTCAGGGGAGTCACATACCCTGCATGACTTTAGAGAAAAGCTGGATAGCCTCTTCCAGGTGTACCCCCTCACAGAAGAGCAAAAAGTGAGCATCCTGGTGGCCCAACTAACCGGGGCAGCCAAAAGGGAAGTAAAATCCTGGCCACCTGGGAGGAAGACTGTCGCAGGGATACTAACCCGGCTGAAGGATACCTTTGATACCCGCACCTCAGCCGAGATTAAGCTTAGATTCTACGGGTGCAAGTAGCGAGCGCATGAGAGTATAAGGGACTATGCACTAAACCTACAAGAGGCCCTGAGGGCCATTAAGCAGACCGACCCTGATGGAGTGGGAAACGAGGACAGGCTGTTGACCGAACAATTTATAGAGGGACTATATTGTAATGCCCACCGAACCCAGTTGCGGGCGATGGCCTTACAGGATCCCCATCTGGGCTTTGCACAGTTCAAGGACAGAGCCATCCGGGTGCTCCGAGAACCGGCACCGGGTGGCGTTGTGACCCACAGGCGCCCAGCTATCACTTACCACCAGGAGGCGGCGCCCTTGTCGGCAGGGCCTGTGGGAGCTGATGCGCAGGCTTTGGACAATGACCCGGCTCCAGACCTACACCATCAGGTCCAAGAGCTAGCTAAGAGCGTTGCTGCGCTAACCCGAACTGTGCAGTCTTTACAGGTTTCCACCCCAGGGAAGATCCAGCTGGCATCCGGACCGGAGGACATCCCGTGGCGTCGACCAAGGAGGACCCCACCGGCCAGAGGAAGACCCAGTGACCGATACAGCGAAGACGGACGACCCATCTGCCGCCGCTGCAATCAACCCGGACATATGGCAAGGTACTGTTCTTTAAACGGGCACAACCTGGGGTAGAGGGCCAACCCCCAGGAAAAAGATCACCAGGCCCATCGAACTGGCGCGACAGATATGTGGGAGGACGTCCAGTCTTGCCTGTGGTACTGGATGGCATTCCCATGAGTGCCCTACTGGACACCGGGTCACAGGTCACCACCATCCCGTACGTGCTCTTTAAGCAGTACTGGAATGACTCGGATATTACCCGCTACCCTGACGACGACTTGAGTATCATCGCCAGCAATGGCCAGCCCGTGCCACAGATCGGATTTAAAGAGGTGACCATCAAAATCGGTAGAGTCGAACTGGCAGCACAGGGACTGATCATTGTAGATATTGACAAACATGAGAGTCACCCAAAAATAACTCTAGGAACTAATGTAATTGAAAATTGTCTTGCAGAGGTGATTTTCCTTTTACAGCAGGTTGCCAAGAACGCCAGCTCCGGCGAGCAGCGGGTGCTCCAGAAAGAGATCCGGGCACTGATGCGACGGCAACAGGTGGAACTCTCCGGCAGTGAGATTGGTAGCGTAAGAATGTGTGACCCTTTTCCTATTGCCATGCCCCCAAAAAGTGAAATGATGATTTGGTGCCGGGCAGCTATTGGTCTGAGAGGTAGGGATTACCAGGCAATGGTAGAACCAGTTTACTCGGACAGTAGGCCCACCATTTTGACAGCACGGGGGGTGGTTGATGTACGCCATGGGAGGGTGCCCGTTCGCATAATAAATATCGGGGAGAGGGAAGTGTACCTGCCCCGGTATGCCACGCTAGCCAAATTATATACCATTAACCAAAATTCTATACAATCTGTGGAACCCTTGCCTCCATCTCACCCGGAGGAAGGTAACGGCTCTAAGAAAAACATGAAGGACTGGTGTCAGCAACTACATCTGGGTACTGACTCCACTCCCGCACACCAGAAACAAGGAGTCTATCGGGTGGTTCAAGAGTACGAGAGAGTGTTCAGTAAACACCAGTTAGACTTCGGGCGAGTCAAGGGGGTAGAACACCACATCCCCTCGGGAGACCATCCTCCTATAAAAGAGAGGTATCGACCCGTACCCCCTGCCCACTACCAACACGCCAAGGGGATGCTTAGAGACATGAAGGAGGCTGGGGTGATCAGGGATAGCTGTAGCCCCTGGGCAGCTCCACTAGTCTTAGTCAGAAAAAAAGACAACACCATGAGGATGTGTGTAGATTACCGGAAAATCAACCGTATCACACACAAGGATGCGTACCCCTTACCAAGGATAGAGGAGTCATTGGCTGCTTTAAGATCTGCTAACTTCTTCTCTACCTTGGATCTCACTAGCGGGTACTGGCAGGTTCCTGTAGCAGAGGCGGACCGGGAGAAGACCGCATTCACCACCCCGATGGGACTTAGCGAGTTCACCTGCATGCCGTTCGGACTCTGCAACGCACCAGGAACCTTCCAACGAGTAATGGAGTGTTGTCTGGGCCACAGAAACTTCGAGACGGTCCTGTTGTACCTGGACGATGTCACCGTATATTCCAAAACGTATGAGGACCACCTGAAACACCTGGCGGAAGTGTTCGAAGCTCTGGCGAGTTACGGCCTAAAGGTGAAACCCTCCAAGTGTCACCTCCTGAAACCAAAGGTGCAGTACCTGGGACACGTGGTGAGCGCTGACGGAGTGGCTCTCGACCCTGATAAGATAACCGCAATTAAGGAATGGTCAAGCCCCTCCAGCGTAAAAGAAGTGCGGCAGTTCCTCGGGTTGGTAGGCTACTACCGAAGGTTTATTCCCGGTTTCACCAAAAAGGCAGCACCTATGCAGGACCTCCTGATAGGCCAGTCCCGGAAGGCCAAGAACCAGAAGCCGCCCTTCAAATGGGAGGAGCTGGAAGAAGAGTCCTTCCGCCAGCTGAAGATGGCCCTCACGGGGGACGAAATCCTGGCGTACCCGGATTATAGCCAGCCCTTTATCCTCTACACCGACGCCAGTAACATCGGGCTAGGAGCCGTACTGTCCCAGATCCAGCAGGGGAAGGAACGAGTAATTGCCTACGCCAGCCGAAAGCTGCGACCCACCGAAAGGAACCCCGAGAATTACAGCTCATTTAAGCTAGAGTTCCTGGCCGTAGTATGGGCAGTCACCGAGCGCTTTAAGCATTACCTCGCTTCTTCCCGGTTCACCGTGTACACGGATAACAACCCGTTGACACACCTGGACACGGCAAGACTCGGTGCCCTGGAACAGAGGTGGATGGCCCGTCTGTCTAACTACGAGTTCACAATCAAATACCGGGCCGGACGCTCCAATACCAACGCGGACGCCCTGTCCAGGATGCCCAACCTGCCGGACGAAGGAGAAGATCCGGAGGGACTGGAAGAAGTTGAACTCCCTGCGTTCCACCGTCATGGGACTATCCAGTATTCCCACCAGGTAAGGAGTAAGCAGGCTGCTACGTTGAACCCCTTACCTCACTACAACTGGGCGGAAACGCAAGACAGCGACCCTGCCGTCCGACTGGTGAAGGAGATGCTGACTCGCCCGGAGGCTTGCCTTGAACCAGACGCTCCGGAGGAAGCCAAACAACTATGGGCAGAGAGGAGTCGACTGTTCCTTTACAAGGGGAAGTTGTGCCGCAGAATGGTTAACTCCTGGACGCATGAACTACTCTGGCAAGTAGTGGTGCCACGAAGAGACGCAGCCATGGTGATGGAGGCATACCACGATGGAGCTGAACACTTCGGGTGGAAGAAGCTGGAGTTCCTGCTGCGCGAGCGATTCCACTGGGTAGGCATGAGGGGAACCATTGAGAAGTGGTGCAGAGACTGTGGCCCGTGCAACCTGAGAAGGAAGGACCGTGCCAGCCAGAAGACTCCCCTGCAGTCCATCGTCACCCGGCAACCGTTGGAACTGGTAGCCTTGGATCATGTAAAACTGACCCCAAGCAGAAGTGGCTACGTCTACGCGTTAACCATCGTGGATCATTACTCCCGGTTCTTGGTTGTCGTCCCCGTCAAGGACTTAACGGCTCAAACAGCAGCTAGAGCCTTCCAGCAGCACTTCTGCCGTCCACACGGGTACCCGGACCAAGTGCTGACGGACCAGGGACCTGCCTTTGAAGCGGAGGTCTTCCAGGAATTCTGCAATCTGTATGGCTGCCGGAAGATAAGGACGACACCCTACCATCCGCAAACTAATGGACTTTGTGAGAAAATGAACCAGGTGGTAATGGATCTTCTAAAAATGTTGCCCCTGGAAGAACGCAGTCTGTGGCCTGAGAAGTTGCCCGATCTGGTGGACCTATACAACCACATCCCGGTAGGTTCCACCAACTGTACCCCGGCTTACCTAATGAGGGCAAGACCTGGTAAGTTACCTGTTGACCTGGAAATGGGAGTCCTGACACCCGAGGACACTTCACCAGAAGCAGACTGGGACACAGAGAGGCAGCAGCAGTACCGGAGAGTACAGGAGAGCGTGGAGCGAAGTCTCTGTCAGGCTAGGGAAAGACAAGAGAAAACTTACAACCAGTATGCTCCCGCTGTTCCCCTGGTACCCGGAGAGCAGGTCTTGAAGAGGAAGAGACGGCTCCACAAGTTGGACGACCAGTGGGAGAAGGACCCGTACACCGTACTGCCCTCAAGCCACGAGAACCCGAAGGTTTGTACCATCAGTAAAGACGGAGGGGAAACCACAGCCATTGTATCCCGGGACCACCTGAAGAAGTGTCCCGAACAACTGAGGAACCCTGAAGAGGAACAAGAAGACCATCGACCCGTAGAGGAAAGGGAAGATATGGTTAGTACTGTTCTCGGGGACTTCCCTCGGTCTTGGACTCAAGTCAATGGTGCAGTTGTGGTACCCGTACTCACCTTCCTCCAACCAGCATCCCAAGCACCTACGGAGCAACAGGTAGAGCTGGAAGAACAGCCGGTCCAGGAGGCAGAAGACCCCACACCCGCAGACCAGGAGGATCAACCCTCTGCTTGCAGTGAGCCTGCCATATCCCTAGTGAGCCAAAGAGCCGGTAGACAGCTGCCCAGTTTACCCTTGACAGCTCCTACACCCTGTAGTTCAGGGCTAGACAGTCAGCTCCGTAGGTCCACTAGGGCCACTAGAGGCCAGTTACCCGCACGTTGGAGGATTTGAAGTGTATAAATTGTTTTATTTATGTTTACCTGTGTATTGTTGCTTGTGTATAATTTTGTGTTTCTAGTTATTTGTAGGAGTCCTTGGTGGATTTACCGGGAATCCTTTGTACATAGTTGGAGGGTAACCCAGGACGGACTAAAGACTGTTAAGGACTCGGGGCAGGACAAACCCCTACCTGGTTACGTCTCCCTGTTTTGGTGAAATGGACACCTTGCTTTTCTTCAATGACTGCACCCGGTTACGGACATGCCGTGACCACCTTTATGTGTTTCTTCTTATTGTACTATTATTGTTGTTATATCTTGTTATGTTTTTCTAAAATATGTTTAGTCCCGGAGTACTAAATTTCACTAAGGGGGAATGTGGCACCCCAGGGGTCTGGTTTCCACAGTAATGTAATGTTATGTCTGAGAGCAGGTGGGAGGTCCTTTGGTCAGGGATCCTGTGCATGCCACACCTCCTGCCCAGTCTTGGGAGGGGAAGAACTTCCCCTATATAAACCCGGGGCTGAGGCAGGG
This sequence comes from Phyllobates terribilis, assembly GCF_046119375.1. NCBI lineage: Eukaryota > Metazoa > Chordata > Amphibia > Anura > Dendrobatidae > Phyllobates > Phyllobates terribilis. Next base: position 100,623,446 of record NW_027362768.1, on the reverse strand, counting down.
TTAGGAGTAGAGAAGAAGTAGAGACGAGAAACAGTCATAGGAAGAAACATCAGAAGCTCAGTGGGAGCAATACTACTACGAGTCAGGGGCTGGCAGCTGCAGAGCTCGCCCTGACTGAGAAGCTTTCTTACCGGACCCGGCGTCCGAGGCTGTGGGGACTAACTCTTACCCAGCAGCAGAAGCCGACCGGCAGGGGATTTCAGGTCCTCAGGCCCAGAAACCCGAAGGCACGGTCACACGCGTGGGACCAGCACCGCCATCGTGGAGCGGAAGCCATTAGAAGGCCCCGAGTCACCGGCCATACGGGTGAGCACCACACGGTACACTCAGGGACGTGGGCTACTTATATCCGCTTCTAGCAAGGTAGCCAGAAGAGTACAGTCAGTTTGGGAGGCCTACAACTCCGCCTGGCCAGGGGAGATCCCATCTGCTCAAGGACTGACCAGGCCCCGTTCGCTAGCAAGTACTCCGGGAGGGTCTATCGTTGTTACCAGTAAAGACCCTGAATTACACCGCACCGTCTCTGAGTGGTTCCTGCTACCCCCATCTTCCACGTCGGCTGCCCTGAGGCCATACCCCTCCCATTGGTTATACTATCACGCTGCACAATTCTACACCGGCCTCAGCGGTCTGCCCTGCAGCGGCAGCTCCATAGCTGCAAATCAACGGGTGGCGTAGTCGACACTCAAATAACATCTATCAAGACTGCCACACACTGAGTTTGACTCCCTGGGCACGGACCGGGTCCCCGCCACTCGGAGACTACAACCCTCATCTGATCCGGTTCCGGGTAAGCCCCCGTGCGCGAGACGCTGCGCGACACAGCAGGCCCAGGGGCGCGTCATAAGCTCTTGTGGTCAGCGGCATCCTCCTCTTTCTATCTCTCTCTCTCCCCTCTCCCCCACATATATTTTGCAAGCTTTCCATCATTGAGATTCACACAAATTTGTTGGCTACAAATAAAATTTTTGGTGAAAATTTGGCAAAGTAGGCAAATTTAAAAAGATCCTCTCATCTCTAATCACAACACAATGGGGGATTAAAACTCGGATTCCTCAGTCATGCAACATGTTTCTTCTACTCTCCCTATAACTGATATAGTGCCATCTCCAATGCTCGGAGACTCGATTTCCAAAACATATAGAGCAAAATGTTCATAAATTACAAACTACTGAACCAGCAGTGAAGAAATGATCATATTGTAACTAGCACACATTTAATGAGACAAATGAGTAAGAGAGAGCTTGGATGGTCACTTTAATATGAAAAATAGTAAAATGTGGAAAAAAAAATCCAATTTATTTAATAGTCTTTTTATTATAACATAAATCATACAATTTAACCAGAATGTTTAACAAAAAAATCTGCAGTACAAAAAAACGGAAAGTGTTAAGATTTGAGTACAGCTTAATAAATTGCCTCCTAATTAGTATTGTAATAATGTATGAATATTAATCACCATTGTTTTTAATGTATGCATCACAAATGTAAATGCAGCGTAAATAATTATAGAGTAAAGCTGTGCACATTATCAGTTATAGCTACATTACCTTTTAAAAAACCCTCAGCAAGGTATCAAACTTAGATATACAGACACCGTGGATATGATTTCTTTATTTATTACAAGAGATTTCAATTTTTTTCTTTCTTTTTTTTTTTTGCCTCATAATTTGGTTTGCATCAGAGCATTACACTTCCCTCGGTTACCATCTGTTTCCCAAACAAGTCAAATATATTCAGCGAGCGCATGATGTATCAGCAAACAGACATTATTAGGCTTAACTATTTTTTGTGACTTGGTTCTCAATTGTTTTATTCTACATTTCAAAACATTGACTCCATATAGAAAAAATAGAGAGGCTTTTTGCATTAAAATCACTTACTGAAACAGTTTGAGCATAAGGAATATGTTGATTTGTTTGAGTTTTTTGAAACTTTTGCTGTGTATGTTTTCAAGTCCTATTAATATTTCAAATGCAATGTTTCTCGGACATGTAGTGCACTGCGGGTAGAGTGGAGAGGCTTGCCACATGCTAGATTTAGCAAATAAATCAGCACATTAAAATAACCTGCAGAATGGTGCTCAGACTTTAAGCAGCCATATAACGGAGTGAGTCCAAAGTTTCATGGGTTCCATCTTCTTTTACTGCAATAATACTACACGAAATAACAATTCAGACAACTGAAATACATGCAAATTCATCTTATCTTTATTAGTGGATAATAATAATTAAACCATAAATTAAAATTGGGAGAATTACACAAAATAACCCCATTAAGGTCTGTTTGCCATATTCAAATCAATAGGGGGCGGATGTGCAGTACCCGGCTGTTGCCACTATCAGTAGACGGGGCAGCTCCATAACTGAACACTTCCGGCAGCCGCTGGCGCCGAGAACAGCTGATTGGCGGGTTGCTGGCACCCCTACCGACCAGACATTGATGACCTATCATAAGGTTTTGATCTTAAATGACCATATTCTACCATCACAGCTCGCACATCTTACATCTTCTCTGGTCCCTTGTTATCTGGTGTTAAAAGGCTGACTATTGAACTCTTCCTGGAAACCAACTGGCAGAAGCTGCTCTGGTGTAGTATCTCCCTTAGGCCCCTGGAAGCTGTGGATTAGGGGACTATGGGGCAAAACAGAAACAGGTGTCACTAACAGAATTGAAATTCCACTAGGTACAAACTTAAATGTCATGTCAACAGAGGAGGTGGGCTGAACAGAAAACTAACTCAAGCTGATGATGTCACTGTCAAAGGCTACATCATCCTGTTGTGACTGAAACAAGTTGTGTGACATAAATCCCATTCCATATCATTACGCCCTCACTTTCTCCCCATTAAAACTCTTGACAAAGGCAAAGGAGGACAAGTGTGACCTACGTTTGGTACTACTGATGCTGGGCGGCTTGCAGCTTTGCAGTGTCAGTGGTACTGCTTCTAGTGCCTCCCATATTTTTTCATATGGGTTTTTTCTTTCATGCTACCACACCCATTGTGAGTGCCACTTTTCTGTTTGACATATATTTTGGACACAAATATAAAGTTTATGTTTACATTGCTTTAAAAATGTTTTACCACACTTCTCAAACCCTGTAAAAATTGTGGTAAAGTCTCTCCTCTCTCTCAGGAGCTGGCTTCCACACACTGATTCAGCACAGCATGTGCTAGCTCCATTCTGGAGCAGGTTTCCCCAGGTACTGAACACACCTGAGTACCAGGGCTGGCTATTTAAAGCCCAGACACTCCCTGGATTGCAGATAGGGTGGATAATGTCCCGCCCTGCACTTCGTTATCCACTAAAAACATTGTTAACTCTCTGCATCTAATGTGCAGGAGAAACTTCCATGTTTTCACATCACTGAGGCTAAGAGTCTAAGTGACACATATCTCCCTTCCAACACACTACCAGTGACTTTGTCACACATTCTTCCCTCTGCCTAAAGCTGGGGGTTTTGGTGCCTTCACTCATTAGACAGGGAAGTTTGGACAGGGCATTGGCATTAGCATGCAGTTTCCCGGGCCTGTGCTCCTCCACAAAACTAAAGTCTTGGAGGGCCAGGAACTACCAAGTTCTCGCAGGCCGAGAGTTTTCTGCTCACGTACAGAATGGGGTGTTCCTCCCCATTTACCTCCTGTGATAATATGGTTCCTATGCTGACGTCTGAGGCGTCCGTCTGGAGCACAAACTCTTTACGGAAGTCAGGTGCTATCAATACTGGCTGGTTACATAGGGCGTGATTCAGCTCCTGGAACACTATCTCTGCCTCAAAAGACCACTTAGCCATCGCCGTCTTCGTACCTCTAAGTAGGTCAGTCAGGGGTGCCGCTATTGTGGCAAAATTCGGGATAAACCGCCGATAATACCCTCCGATTTCCAGAAAGGCCCTACCTGTTTCTTGGAGGCCAGTTGTGGGCAATTCTGGATTGCCTCCACCTTGTTCATTTGCGGTTTTATTTCGCCCCTTCCAACAACATAGCCCAAGTATTTCACCCCTTACTTTCCTATGACGCATTTTCTTGGGTTCATGGTAAACCTGGCATTTCTCAATGCATCCAGTACTGCCTGGACCTTCTGCAGGTGGGTTCCCCAATCTGGGATGAAAATTATGATGTTGTCCAGGTAAGCGGCAGTGTATTTCTTATGTGAGCCCAGAATCCGGTCTATGGCCCTCTGGAAAGTAGCTGAAGCTCCCTGTAGCCCGAACAGCATCCTAGTGTATTGAAAACACCCTTCGAGTGTAGAGAAGGCCGTTTTCTCCTTGGCACCTGGGGCCAGGCGAATTTGCTAGTATCCTTTTGTAAGGTCCAGGGTAGTGATGTATCTGGCAGTCCCCAGCCTCTCAATAAGCTCCTCGACCCGGGGCATCAGGCAGGCGTGAAACGTCGTTTAGCTTCCTGTAGTCATTACAGAAACGCCATTCTCCGTCCGGCTTGGGCACAAGAACAATCGGGCTGGACCAGCAGCTCTTAGACTCCTCGATAACCCCCAGGCTCAACATTCTCCTCACCTCCTTGGAGACCACCTCACGGTGGGCTTCAGGAATTCGATACGGCCTTTGTTTCACCCGTACGTGCCGTTCCGTCAGTATCTCATGCTCCACAACTTGCGTACACCCGGGTAATTCTGAGAACAGGTCTCGGTTTCTCTGCAGGAGTTCTTGGCACTGTTTTCTTTGGGCCGGTGACAGTGTCTCTGCCACTGTGATGTCCTTGACCATAGTTTCAGGATTGGCCCTTAGAGACGGAGCTTCCACCGGCTACCTGTCTCGCCACGGCTTCAGTAAGTTGATGTGGTAGCTCCGGCATGGCTACCTTCTACCCGGTTGGTGGACTTTGTAGTTGACTTCACTCAATTTCTCAACCACTTTGTATGGCCCTTGCCACTTAGCCAGGAACTTACTCTTGACTGTGGGCACCAACACCAATACCCAATCTCTCGGGCTGAATTGTTTCAGGCTTGAGGCCCAATTGTAGATCCTTGCCTGGGCTTCTTGTGCTTGTAGAAGACTCTCCTTCACGATTCGCATTACCCTTTTGATCCGGTCATGCATTTGAGCCACATGCTTGATGACTCTCCGGTGCGGTGTAACCTCTGCCTCCCAGATCTCCTTTGCTATATCCAGAAGTCCCCGAGGCTGTCGTCCGTATAGCAGTTCAAACGATGAGAACCCTGTAGAGCTCAAGGAAACTTCCCTAAAGGAGAACAGAAGGTACAGCAACAGGCAATCCCAGTCTCGCTCATCCTTTTCCACAACTTTCTTCAACATCAACTTCAAGGTCTTGTTGAAACGCTCTACCAGTCCATCCATCTGTGGGTGGTATACAGACGTTCGGAGTTGTGTAATTTGGAGGGCATTACACAACTCCCTCATCACTTTTGACATAAATGGAGTTCCCTGGTCCGTCAGTATCTCTTTTGGCAGACCCGTCCGGCAGAAAATAGTTCTCTGGCAATACTTCTGGCGGGAGAATTCCTTAATGGTACTACCAGAATGTATTGGTGCCCCCATGCAGATTTAACCAGGGGCCCGACAAGTTCCATGGCAATTCGCTCAAATGGGACCTCTATTATAGGTAATGGCACTAGGGGGCTGTGGAAATGGGACACAGAGCTGTCAGCTGACAGGGGGGGACATGACCGGCAGTCGTTCACAATCTCCCGGTGACACCCAGGCCAATAGTACTTTTGTAGGACCCTATCCCGAGTCTTGTCTACCCCTAGATGCCCACCCAAGATGTGAGAATGGGCCAGGCCTAACACTCTATGCCTATAAGGTCCCAGCACTACCAACTGCTCTATTACTTCCCCTTTTGGGTTAGTGACCTGATAAAGAAGCTCCCCATTAAGAAAAAATATGGGAACCTGGTGTCAGCCCCCGGCTCTTGAGCAACCCCATTGATCACAGATGCATTGTCAAAGGCAAACTTTAAAGTAAGATCTTGCATCTACCAAAGTTCCTCCCAGACACCCCTAAGTTTGGAACCTCGTCCTTCGGGGTCAACACCTCGTCTTCATTCCCCGCAAGGACACACAGGGGGAAGTCCTCTGCCTCAGACTGTAACGGTGATGCATCATGGTGTAACCAGCTCCCGGTTGAAACACTTGGCACCCCCGCATTTCACCACAAGTCCCAGAACAGACTGAAATCCTGACCTATTATCACCTGGTGCAGATCCCTAACCACCCCCACCTCATGGGACTCAGCTACACAGTCAGTGTGTATTGTCACTCTAGCAATAGGGTAATCCTTTGCATCCCCGTGTATGCACTGCACACCCACATTTTTCCGGGGGATCAACTGGTGTGAGAGCGTGGCCCTTATGAGGGTCATCAAACTCCCTGAGTCCAGCAGTCTTACCACCAGTACCCCATTAACAGCCACCGGACATGACTGTGGCCCCTCCCTGGGCTGATAGTCCACACTGCAGGTGGGGTAGGCATATTAGGAACAGCGACGTCCCAGTCTACAGTCCATTTGTTCAGAGGTCAGAAAGCAACGAGCAGCTACATGGCCTGGGCCATGACACCGCCAACAAATAATCTCTCTCGAGGGGACCTTGAGCACCACCTCCCCTGCTCCTTTGGACCTTGGATGCGCCACTGCCTTTTGGGCCTCCGCCCCCGACTGGGACCCCCACTATGGAGTGGGCTGTTTTCCCAGGAAAACCCTTGATCCACTGGTACCTCTTATCAGTTATCAGTATTCCGGGGATCCTCCTGGGCAACCCAAGTCTGTACTGGCCTTGGTAAGGAGTGCACGAACCGATCCATCACTATTCGCTCTATGATCTGTGCCGAGGTAGAAGATTCCGGTTGCAGCCATTTTTGCACCAGGTGCAACAGGTCAAACATTTGGGAGCGTGGTGGTTTCTCGCGGTGATACGCCCAGCACTGGATGCGCTGTGCCCTGACAGTCATTGTTACTCCCAAGCATGCCAAAATTTCAGTCTTTAATTTGGTATACTCCTTGGCATCCTGTAAGGCTAAGTCATAATACGCCTTTTGGGGTTCCCCCATCAGGTATGGTGCCAACACCTCTGCCCATTGCTCTGGTGGAAGCCTCTCCCTCTCAGCAACCCTCTAGAATACCATCCAAAAAGCTTCTACATCATCACCAGGAGTCATTTTCTGAAGCGATCCCCTTACTGCCTTTCAGACCGCAAAGTCGTCCACTGACCTTATCGTCGGAGCTGTTGCCTAGCCACGGATCGCATCTGCGAGCAAATCGATCTGCTGCTGCTGTTGCCGGCACTGGTCCTGTTCGGCTAGTCCTAAGTTTTTGCCCTGTCTCTCCTTCATACAGACCCTCAGATGGTCATTTGGTGCATATAATTAAGTGCACTACATTAGATGTGATACAGCTGAAAGTACCTGGGATCTTGTGAATTGTGGATCTTTAACTTGTCTGTGGTCATTAAAATGGACAGGTTTTAAATTTTTTCTGGTTGCAGGTAAAGGTACCTGTAGCTGGTGAGATGACAGGGAGCTTCTGACAATGATGCTTCTTTAATTTGGGGGTTGCCTGAAACACAGAAGTGGGGGGTCTGGAAATATGGATTGTAATTGGGCATCTTTTTGTAGTAAGGGTTTTAGTTTCCATGCAGCTCTCCTTAGCACCTCCAGATTTGGATTGTAGGTGACTACTAGAGGCACCCGGTTGCTTTCTTGTTTAGTCTTGTAATGCAGGAGATGATTCCTTGATATTCTGGTGGCTCTTGTAATCTGGTTCTCAATTGTTCTTGGATGGTATCCCTGATTCAAAAAGGTCTTTCTGAGGCCACCAATGTGTTTGTCTCTATCCATAGGTTTGGAACATATCTGATTGTATCTGATGGCTTGGCTGTAGACAGTAGAGTTTTTTTATGTGTTTTGGATGGAAACTGTCCCATTTAAGGTATGTTGGACGGTTGATTGGCTTCCGGAACAAGGATGTCTCTATTTCAGTAACAAGGATGTCTCTATACAGTAAGGTTTTTAATATAGGCAGTATAGGTACCGTCCCAATTTAGGGTCACCTTGCCGCTGGTGGGACGGCTTGTATACTTTTTTTGATCAAAAATAGTTCACTAAGTACCCTATATTTATTATGCAACTTTGCTTTACATTTATATATAATGATGGTAGGGTATGAGATATATTTTTGTCTTTTGTCTTTTGTCTTTTGCAGGTTTTGCTTCTTTTTGCTAGTGTGAACATGCTCCTTATTCTTGCATGTCTACCATCTTAGACCTCAGTTCACATTGCTTGGTTTTCTATTTCATTGTTCTGTAGCTTGATGATGGTGTCCAAAAAGTTAATTTCAGTACAGAAGTAGTTGAGTGTTAGGTTGATGGTGGGATGAAATTGATTAAAGTGTTCATGGAATGTCTTCAGCTGTTGCTCAGTGGTTTATTATATAAGTCAGCATAAACCACGGCTAAGTGGAAAACATAAACATAGCCTTTCTGGTATAATAAAAAAACAAAAGGTACAAACAGTCCTTACTTTGGCCGAGGTCCGGCCACTCAGGGATAGCAAACAGCACACGGTCCAGTTTAACACCAACAGAAACTCCTCTCTCTGAGGAGCTGGCTTACACACACTGATTCAGCACAGCACATGCTAGCTCCATTCTCGAGCAGGTTTCCCCAGATATTGAACACACCTGAGTGTCAGGGCTGCACTTTGTTATCCACTAAAAACATTCCCTTGTAAATGTGGTCCTGTTAACTCTTTCTGCACCTAATGTGCAGGAGAAACTTCCATGTTTTCACATCACTGAGGCTAAGAGTCTCAGTGACATATATCTCTCTTCCAACACACTACCAGTGACTTTGTCACAAAATATAGAATCAACCAGTGAAGTCAGAAAGGGTACATGTGATGGCCGAAAGGGTTAAAGCCACAACAGCCTGCCCGTAATATCGGTGTGGCATGTATGTGTCTCCAATTTGACTACTTGAAAAAAGTGTAGCAAAATAGTTCTGCACAGTTAAATGTATTGGTTTAGTATAAGGCTGCGTGCCCACGATGCGTTTTTCATGCGTTTCCGCTGCGGAATTTCCGCAGCGGAAACGCATCAAAAACGCTTGGTAATCCGCACCACGTGGTCCTCAGTGGCATTCCGCAATGTCAATGCCCATGCTGCGGATTATTCCACTGCGTTTCTGCGGCGCTCAAAAATCCTCAGCATGTTCATTAATTTTGCGGAAGCGCAGCGGAATTGCCGCCATTGACTTGCATTGAGACGCATATAATCCATGTCTGTACATTTGTACACGCGGATTATATGCATTTCAATGAGCGGATGGTACCCAGTTCTGGAGGGGAGAAGACTCTCATCCAGACCTGGGTACCATTGTACCTGTGAAAAAAAGAATAAAATAATAAATAAAGTTTATATTTACCTTCTCGCTGGCCGGCAGCGCTTATCTTCCAGGCCCCGAGATGACGTCGCAGTCATGTGACCGCAGGCTGTCTCGCGATATGCTGGCAACCCGGAAGGAGCGCGGCAGCACACGCGGCGGGGGATTGGTAAGTATAGCTTTATTTTTTACGGTCACACTATATAAATCCATGCTGTTTGCATGGATTTATATAGTGTGACCTAGTTGTCAAGCACTTTCCAAGTGATGCTATCACCTGGAAAGTGCTTGTAGTCCGCATGCGTAAACGCATGCATAAACGCATGTGAATACGCATGTGAATACGCGTGTATTCTGCAGGAAAAATGCATGCACAATCTGCATGTGTTTTTTCTGCCAGGGAGATGCAGAAAAGATGCAGAAACTTTCTGCTTCATTTCTGCATCGTGGGCACATAGCCTAATAACTTCTTTTAAGAATTTTGGTTAAGCACATTAATTCCCACTGCCCAAAAAGAACTATGTAACAACAAATTCAAGGAGGTAGGAACATGTCATCAAAATGATGCAACAGCCCATGGATTAGTTGTGGGGTGGACGGTTTGCAATTTTGAATATTGAAACAGGTATTCAAAACGTAAAACATGTGTGTATTATGTTTTGAGATGACAATTTTTTTTTAAAACACTGCTATCCCCTAACCAAAAAATTTAACTAAAAATTCTACGTTGGTTGGTATATATATGTGTGGAAAGGAACTTTTGCATATACAATTGATAATTGTACTAGTAAAAGAGTTATGCAAAGATGCAATCTTTGTTTGTATTTTTTATATAATTTTTTGGGTTTAAATACTTCCCTCTTTAGCTAAAATTCAGTAACCCTAAAAAACTATATTGTTAGGTAGCTACACAAGTGGAAATGAAGTTACTGTGACAGAAAGCATATTGCTGTGGTGTGTATGGTTGTAAATTGGATTACTAAAACACTTATGTACAACCTTAACCTTCTCCTTGTATTTTTTATACAGATTTTTTTGCTTTTTATTCTCCCCTTAACAAAAATGATGTAATCCTAAAAAGCTATGCTGCAGCTAGTTAAGTACTTGCACAGAAAATAAGTTGTGGCAACAGCCAGCATGTAATACTAAGTGATGGTGAAATAACTCACTGATGTGTCGGTCACACTTGGCGCTAGCCATCATACCCTTGAGGGCCGGGTATATTTGTGGCGCCCCTGAGGGTTCGGTCGCCACAGAGTTATTGCATCTCATCCATAGGTGTGGTATCTCACTCTCAGGTAAGGAAGGAGTATGGCTCAGGACCCTAACACTACATCAACTACACCACATTTCCGTCCCTGATCCCTGGCTGGAGTGGGGAGGAACCACCTAGAGAGGGGGAACTAGGTAGTGGATGGGTGGAGGAATAAAGATCCTAGGAGCACTGGAGTAGGAGGTATAAAAGTAGGAACCATTTTGGTTCAGAGAGACAGTCGAGACTGTGGTGAGGAGAAGTGTCAGGGAGCAGAGGCTCTGTATGGGCTCTGCTCCAGAGTCGGGCCTAGTCAGGAGGCCTGAGCCTGGAAAGGAGAGGGAGCAGGAAGGCTCCAGGAAGGACAGGAACCGAGGGGACCCTAGGGGTACGGGCTGTGCAGCTGCCACCCGTACGCCCGCCGCTGCCAGTAGGTAGGGGGGTCAGGCCAGAAGAAGGGAACCGGATCCCTCAACCAGCAGAGACTACAGGGATCAACTGGGAACCGGAGGCTGCAGCACTTCAAGTACAGCAAGCCGTCCACACCAGCCACTAGGAGAGCAGCCACATAGGGCCAGGGGACGGAACACACGTCGCCCGCCAAGGCCCGAGGACACTGGACAGAGGTGCCGCTAGGTGTGAGGTACAAGGAGAGAGGCCAGAAAGGACACACTGAAGGGGGTCCTGCTAAATGCTCCAGAGATACCTGAGGGTCGACCGAGCCCCTTACTGCGTGAGCACAGGACTCCGTGGGCTCTTACACTGGCCCTGTAAATGGAACTGCTTAATCGTGAGTAAAAGATCTGGGACTGCATCATCTGGACTCTGTGATTCTTCTTACATCGCGACACCCTGCACTATCACCACCATCATCCACTCATGCTGCCCTGAAGCTACACGCTTCCTGTGGGGAGTTATACTACCTTGCTGCGCTTATCACCAGCTTCAGTGGACTGCTCTGCAGCGGCGGTTACCAATAACCGCAATCCACAGGTGGCGTAGTCGGAGATTGATATTAGTACACATAGACTACCCTGGTTTGACCACCCTGGGTCACGGTGACTACAACCCCCAGCATCTACAAGGCCCGGCTCTGGGTGTCACCCACGGCCCAGGAGGCGCGTCATACTCTGCACCCACCTTCCAGTCCTGGCAAGGGGGAACTTTAGCAGAGCCCTTCCCAGGCGGAGAACAGCATGGTAGCTGGTGAGTGAACACACAAAGAGCAGACAGGGCAACCACAGTGCAACTGCATTAACTAAGGTGAACAGTGATAAGACAAGCACAGGCACCAAAGCATGAACCACCTCAGAAGCACAAAAACACCGACCTTAACCACAGACCAGAACTAAAATAATCAGCCATGAAAAGTAGGAAAAGGCAGGTTTAAATCTGTCTCCCATCAGCCACCTCGCCATGTTGGGGCAACGCCCAATCTCCACCCCCAGACCACAGAGACACTGGAGGAGAGAGAGAAGATTGGAGGGAACCTCCCACCTTCTGACTGCCCCAGCAGGCATGGCGTCCCACACCCATTGGCAGCAGCTAACACCGGGGCACCCGGCGTCCTGAGGTCCCCGCACAGCATAATTGCTGGGAGAAATGGCGTCCTGCCTCCCAGCGATGCTAGGAGTGTATCTTCTAGAATGCGATATCGAGATTGAGCAAGCACTCCCAGAAGCTCCGCCCCCTTGAGAAGACTCCCCGCCCCTCATGGCCAGTGAAGGGGGCGATTGGTGCCATGCCAGCCCAGAAGTGTGAAGGGCCCGCTCAGGTACGGAGCAACCATTCCTGACACAGCATTATAGTTATGAATTGTTATGGCACGTACGTTGTTAAATTGAAGTTGTAAATTGAACTTGTAAAATGGTTGCAAAAGCTTTGCTTTTTTTGTATATGCTTTATACTTTCTTGCTTATGCCCTCTAGAACAAAAATGCTCCGTGATCCTAAAGCTAAGTAGCTATACCTAGGTTTAAACCTGCAAGGAACATGTGACATCTAGGGTTGAGCGGACACGTGGATGTTCGGGTTCGTCTGGTTCGAGCGAACTTTAGTCCAAAGTTTGGTTCAGGTACCAGAACTCTACCAAAACCCCATAGAAGTCAATGGGGACCCAAACTTTGGTGCTGTAAATTGGTCGCAGTAAGGGCTTTCTTCTGTCTCTCCCATTCGAACTCCAAATATTAAAATGGACGTCCGGTACGAACCCCAAACTTTATAGTTCGGGTTCGCTCACCTAGTGACAACATTAGGCCTAACAGGCCCGTGTTTTTCGGTAGTGTGTATGGGTGTAATATTAGATTATTAAAACAAGTAAAAATGTACATTTCTTTTACAACACGTGCTCATTGTGAGATAGAAAATTATTTTTACGTTTCTGGGATGTGGAGATGTTTTTATTGTTTTAAAGAAAAAAAAACTTTCCAAAAAAACAAACAAACCAGAACAAATACAAAAATATTGCCTACAGATTGTCCATCTCACAAGATGGTGACTGTTCACACTTTCGCTGACATAGAAACCTTGATTTTAGGACAGTGGGGTATTAATCTGCTCTCCTTGTTTGCAGCGTGGGAAGAATAATAATACAAAAAATTGTGTTATTGAAGGGAATTTGTCAGAAGGTTTTTACTAGCCCATCTGAGTGCAGTATAATGTAGGAACAGAGACTCTGAATCCAGTGATGTGTCACTTACTGAGCTGCTTACTGCGGTTTTGAAAAAATTCTCCCCTACCATTAACAAATATTATGTAATCCTAAAAAGCTTTGCTGCTAGTTAAGTACTTGCACAGAAAAGTTGTGGCAACAGCCAGCATATAATGCTGGGTGATGGTGAAGTGACCCACTGCCAGCCAGCAAGAGCGTTGTGTCGGTCACACTTGCTGCTAGCCGTCGTACTGCAACGTACCCTTGAGGGCCGGGTATATTCTTCACCCGCCTTCCGGTCCTGGCAAGGGGGAACGTTAGCAGAGCCCATCCCAGGCAGAGAACAGCATGGCGCCTGGTGACCAGACACACAAATAGCAGACAGGGCAAACACACCAGAACCAAAAAACCCGCAGTACAACTGCATTAACTAAGGTGAACAGTGATAAGCCAAGCACAGGCACCAAAGCATGAACTACCTCTGAAGCACAAAAACACCGACTTAACCACAGACCAGAACTGAAATACAGATGCATATGATTCTCTTACAAATCGGCCTATAAACTGTGGCCAGTGAGATCAGAAAAGCAAAGTTTTACATACAAGAGGTTTTACCACTTTGTGAAGAGAAGAAGACAATAGATTCATATCTTTACTGAAGGCCCCCATACACATTAGACAAATTTCGGCCGAACTGCCGATATCGATGGGTTTGGCCTACACTTTAATGATATTGGAGCTCTGAATAGTTTCCAATCCTTTTGTTCTCCTGTAAATAAGCCACCGCCAGCCACATCTCCCATAGTGAGCACAGGCGCGCTTGGTCGAATGAGCACTCCTTTGTATGGGAGAGTTGGCTGTTGGCCAAACGATAGGCTGAAGCATCGTTCAGCTGACTGTCACCTCATGTGTATGGTCAGCTTTAGTTCACCCAAAGACCTATTGTCTCTTTCTCATAGACTGCTCTGGACATGTCTTCAATTAGAGAGTATATTTTAGTATTCAGTACACAGGCAGACTAATTTCATATAGTATAATAGTCTTAAAGATTTGCCAGAAAGGCAATGAGCAGCCACACATTTTAACAAAGTGAGTGTAACAGTCAGCTCAAAGGGTTTTTTATTGGCATGCTTGGGGCTAGCCACAGTTTTTATCACAGTCTAAAAATCTTCCTTGTCTGCACTGCAGGGACTCCCGGGTTGAAATCACAGAGTAGCAGTCTGGCAGGTGGAGCAGTAGTATCTGGCAGGTATATATATATATATCTATAGATGCTAATGCATCTCTATGCTATATAAGCAATTAGCCTGCAAAAAGTGAAAATCCCATAGTAGGACAAAGTGTAAAAGTTCAAAAAGTGTCAGAAAGTGAAAAAAAATTGTGAAAATATAAAAAAAATGAAAAAAATAATCCCAAAACAAATAAAAATATACTGTTTCCATGAATAAATATTATTCTGAAAAAAAAAAAAAACCAATAAAAGTACACATATTTGGTGTCAACGCATCAGGAACGACCTGACCTATAAAACTGTCTGACTAGTTAACCCCTTTAGTGAACACGGTAAAAAAAAAAAATAAAAAACGAAACAAAAACAATGCTTTATCATCATAGTGCCAAGCAAAAAATGGAATAAAGCGCAATCAAAAAGACAAATGTAAATGAAAATGGTACCACTGAAAACGTCATCTTGTCCCACAAAAAACAAGCTGCCATACAGCTCCATCAGTCAAAAAATAACAAAGTTATAACTCTCAGAATAAAGCAATGCAAACAAAATTATTTTTTCTATAAAATAGTTTTTATTGTGTTAAAGCGCCAAAACATAAAAGAAGATATAAATGTAGTATCGCTGTAAATGCACTGACCCAAAGAATAAAGCTACCTTATCAATTTTAGCACATGCGGAAAGGCATAAAAAAATAAAAAAAAACAATTCCTGAATTGTTGGTTTTTGTTTATTCTGCCTCCCAAAAATCGTAATAGAAAGCGTTCAAAAAATGTTAGGTGCCTGAAAATGGTACCAATAAAAACATCAACTCATCCCGCAAAAAAGGAGCTGCCACATGACTCATGGCAATGCAAAAACTAGTCTTTGCAAAATGCGTCTTTTAGTGTGTGACAGCTGTCAATCATAAAAACCCGAAATGAATCAGGCATCGAAGTAATCGCACCGACCCGAAGAGTAAAGCCGTCTAATCACTTATACCGCATGAGGAACGGTGTAAAAAATAAACTCTAGGGTTAGGGTTGTATTAGGGTTAGGGTTGTGCTAGGGTTAGAGTTAGGGTTGTGCTAAGGTTAGGGTTAGGGTTTTGCTAGGGTTAGGGTTGTGCTAGGGTTAGGGTTGTATATGCTTTGTTGCAAAAAAAACTCACGGGTATTGCCTGCCATGCACCAGCGATCCCCGCATGATTTTTTGGGTGTCTAACAACTGTAAAACATGCGGGGCGGAGACTCAAGCATGTCACTCAAGCACCCGTGATACATGGTGCATACCTGAGTACCCGATGCCAACTCGAGTAGCGAGCACTTGCGCTCAAGACTAATGACAGCTTATTCAATATGATGACCTAATGTTATCAAATTCTGTGTCGTACCTCTGGGTTCAAAATGTTCACTATACCCTTTGATAAAATCCTTGAGGTGTCTAGTTTCCAAAATGGGGTCACTTGTGGGGGGTTTCCACTATTTAGGCGCATCAGGGGCTCTGCAAACACGACATGGCGCCTGCTCTCGATTCCAGCCAATTTTGCGTTCAAAAAGACACACAGTGCTCCTTCCCTTCTGAACCATGCCGAGTTCCCAAACAATGTACTTTCCCCAGATATTGGGTATCGGCGTGCTCAGGAAAAATTACACAACAGTTTTTTGGGGTCCATTTTCTCCTACTACCCTTGTGAAAATAAAAAATTTGGGGCTAAAAGATATTTTTTTGTGGAAAAAGTTAGATTTTTTTATTTTCACGGCTCCATGTTATAAACTTCTGTGAAGCACCTGGGGGTTCAGGGTGCTCACCACACATCTAGATAAGTTCCCTGAGGGGTCTAGTTTCCAAAATGGTGTGATTTGTGTGGGGTTTCCACTGTTTAGGCACATCAGGGGCTCTCCAAACGCAACATGCCATCCGCTAATTATTCAAGCAAATTTTACATTCAAAAAGTCAAATGGCACTCCGAACCCTGCCGTGCACCCAAACAGTGATTTTTCCCCACATATGGGGTATTGGCGTGATCAGAAAAAAATTGCACAACAAATTTTGTGTTCCATTTTTTCCTGTTACCCTTGCGAAAAGAAAAAAATGGGGTCTAAAGTAACATTTTTGTGAAAAAAGTTAAATGTTAATTTTTTCTTCCACATTCCTGTGAAGCACCTGAAGGGTTAATAAACTTCTTGAATGTGGTTTTGAGCACCTTGTGGGGTTCAGTTTTTAGAATGGTGTCACTTTTGGGTATTTTCTGTCATAAAGGCCCCTCAAAGTGACTTCAAATGTGATGTGGTCCCTAAAATATGGTTTTGTAAATTTTGTTGGAAAAATGAGAAATTGCTGGTCAACTTTTAACCCTTATAACTTTCTAAAAAAAAAAAAATTGGTTCCAAAATTGTACTGATGTAAAGTAGACATGTGGGAAATGTTATTTATTAACTATTTTGTGTGACATATCTTTCTGATTTAAGGGCATGAAAATTCAAAGTTTGAAAATTGTGAAATTTTCAAAATTTTTGCCAAATTTCCGATTTTTTCACAAATAAATGCAAGTCATATCGAAGAAATTTTACCACTGTCATGAATTAATATATTGAAAACACAAGAACGACTAGGAGTACAATTGGCTTACAAAGAAGAAAATTATTTATTAATCAATAGGTATATAGTGCCAAGTTTTAAATATCAGCTTAAGAAAAGGTGACAAAAAAGTGCAAAGTGCCTAACAAAGCCCCCAAAATGTGATGCGTCCCATCACAGTTTTGGAAAAATCACTAGGGTCACAAAGGAGCCCACATACATAGTCAGGGATGCAAATATAGAGTGCTCCTATCAAGGTTGGATCGCACTCACCACTATAGTAGTGACCTGAGCAGATATGAAAAGGACTCAACTGTAGGCACTCACCACAGGGGCAGGACCCGGCTGGATGAAAGCGCGAATTGGGGGGGCCACAAGGTAGCAGGCGCACCTCGATGCGCGTTTCGCTGTCACAAGGCAGCTCTCTCTGAAGAGGAAGAGTGCATTAGAGTTTGCAGGACCTTTTTAAATACGCCCCATATTGGTCATGTGGTCAGATCATGTGTGCGGTGGCGCATGCGCGGCGATACCGACACCCTGCACGTGGATCCCGGCCGTCACACCCCCCAGCGCATCATCCAAAGCACCAAGGTGCCTGGAGTCAGCGCAGGGAGGATACTAATAGCCAGATCAACGCCCGGGACCGGGAAGCCGCGGCGCATGCACGCAGCGGTCACTGTACCTCATCTCTACTCCCTGATGTGTAGATCTATCTAACCCTACAAAAGGTAAAAAGGGTTATCCACCACTGCTCCCCAAAAAGTTAAAATGGGAACACATATAAGAGTGGCATCATATCACAATATCACATAATTACACCGCTATGTACGGATGTAAAATCCATAGGAATTTCCACATCTTAGTCCAAAATGACTCTGCATCAGAGGATCCAACATATATATGTAGTCCCCATGAGACCTTCCGGGGAGAAAAGGATGTCAGGGCAGTATAACATCGGACCCACAGACTCTATGGAAAAAGGAAGAATAAATAAAAAATAAACCAATACAATTAAAAACAGTGCAAAAGAAAGGGAGATTAAAAGCACAGAAAGCATCATGCTGACTAATAAAAATATAGGGGCCCCCAGATGAGTAGGAGAACATTCCACCATTATGAGAACGATGAAAAGACCAGGCTCTCGTTCAGGCCCCACGGAGTTACCGTATCTAGGGTTGAAATCCATCTGGCCTCTTTTTTGGCCAAAATCTGTTTGCCATTCTCTCCACGGGAGCCCAAATGTAGGATGTCTATGCCATGTACTCTCAGGGAGCTGGGATCGCAATTATGAAACTTATGAAAATGACGCGGAAGCGTCCTTAGCTCCCGAGGGTCCGAGACCGTACTTGCTTCACGAATGTCGCGCACGTGCTCCCGAACTCTCACTCTGAGCTCCCTCGTGGTCATACAAACATAAATTAGTTGGCATCCACAGGTTGCATAGTATATAACGTGGTCGAACCACACGAGATGTACCTTAAAATTTTAAATTCGCGGGAGCCATCAGAGGAGTGAAAGGAAGCACTGCGCAAGACATTCGTGCAGGCCACACAAAGGTCACATGGATAACAACCCGCCATGGGTCCACGGGAACCGAAAAGGTTTTCTTGAGAAGGTATATAGTGGCTTGACACAAGTAAGTCACTAAAATTTCTTGCCCTTCGGGCCGTCATCAGCGGATATTCTCCAAGACAGCCCTGCAGGGAGGGCTCCGTGCCAAGAACACCCCAATGTTTAGAGAATATTGCCTGCATCGCCTCCCATTGATGGTTAAAAGTTGAAATATAGCGCACCCTCTCTGGTACGTCCCTACCCAATGGGGGGGGCCGGATAGAGAAGGTGGCCCAGGGGAGTTTTTCTTGCCCTCTCATAGCCACGCCTCATGGACCTGTTACTACACCCACGGTGACGGAAGCGTTCAGCCAGGTCGGCGGTCTGTATCTCAAAAGATGATTCTGTGGAGCAGATGCGTCTCATCCTCAGGAATTGGCCGACCGGGGCGGCCCGAATCGTGGAAAAATTATGGGCAGACTCAGCGTGTAGAAGGGCATTAACCGCAGTGGGTTTCCTAAAGATATCCGTCTGGAGAGAGGAGGAGGAGTCCACCTCCAGAAGGACGTCCAGGAATTCCATATGTTTGGAATGGTAAGTGTTAGGAGGGTGGTTGCAGACAACTTTATGTAACGCAACCGACCCCGGGGTAGAGCGATGCAGCCTGGAGGACTGCTGCCGAACACTTTCCGGGTGGAAAGTAAAGCAACCAACTTAAATGGTAAACCCTTCCGTGTTACTGCACACAGGAACGGGTATAGCAGTTCGCTCTATCTCCGTTAGCAGCACGAGAGATAGGCAGAGAAAAACTATCTGTAGTCCTGTTAAATCACAGGGACTACAGTGGCGGCGCTAGGATGCGTGTGTGACTACGCCGATTGGTACATGTGCCTCCAGCCGGCGTGCTACCGGACTGAAGGGTACAACTCCTCGTGGCTGACAGGCGATAGCCGTGGATAGGACGTCTGCAGGCTGCTCGGGGTGTTAGGCGACCCCTTTTGGCTGAGCCAGCCTGCTAGACGAAACTACCTGCCTCTATGGAGCTAGCCTGCCTCTATGGATCTAGCCTGCCTGAAACTATGTGGATCACAGTCGTCCACACACAGCATCACTTGCTCAATGATCAGAGCGTGCCACCATGTTTGTGGGCGGGCCTTTTAAAGAATAAGCCCTGCCCACCGACGCACCATTGGTGACGCCACCCGTGGACCAATCAGGTGGTGCCAGGTCACCGAGTCAGGTGGGTGCCAAACCACCAATCACGATCCGCCAGGTCGCGGGCATGCTTAGTGCGGCGAGTCCTGGACTTGGACTCCAAACACCCTGTCTCCCTCTGCAACCCATGCTTAACATTGCTATGTACCAATACACAGGAGACAATCTGTACATCGCGTGGACCAGCTAGGTGTTGGGGCTGATGATGATGCTGAGCAGAATCAGCCCTGGCTTGACCAAAATGGGAGACAACAGAAGGTTCTGGACCCATTTCAAATCAGGCAACAGACCGACGCCTAACATTATACCCCCCCCTTCTAACATCCCCCTCCACTTGACGCTCAAGTTCCTCCATGAGCAGGGGGGCAAAAATGTGGTCCACCGGATCACAGAGGGGATTCACAGAACCGTGACCCCTCCGGTGTACAGGGTACCCTTTTTTAAAGCGGGGGGCAGGACGACAAGAAGTGACAACCGACTCTCTATGTGTGGAGTCCGTCACGGGTGACAGATTGGGAAGACCCGCCGGACTTTGGCGGAAAGATTTATCTCCCGCCCAGACGGGACATGCGAGGACAAAGTATTTAACGTCCTGACGCAACCGGGGCCACCAATAGGACCGCTGAAGGGACTTAGTGGTACGTTTGACCCCCAGATGAGCTCCGATCTTAGGGGCATGAGCCCAGGAGAGCACCATATTCTGTAGATTAGGGGAAACAAATGTCCTCTCCGATGGAACCTGGTTAGAGGACACAGCAGCCACCCTCTCTACCTGAGAGTTTCTTTTGACGTAGTCTGACAAGACCCGGGTCCTGAGGACAGACAAAGAATCTGTACCGGAAGCCACAACGGTAGAGGGATCAGAGACTACCCTCCGGGTGACTGCGACCATACACTGAGACGCACAATTCTCACTCCAGGAAGAAATCTCCCCCGTATTCCAGTCAATGTGTGGAGTATGACAACGTAACCAGGGGAGACCCAATAACACCTCGTCTAATCCACGGGGAATAATAAGAAATGAGATGACCTCCCGGTGGCCCTGAGGAAATGACATGGTAAGGGGAATCGACCAGTGGGTGATTTGCGCGTCCAGGAGTGAACCATTAGCAACATTAATGTTCATGGGTCTTGACAGTAACTCTAAAGGGTTGGCATGCCTCTGGGCAAACGTAGATGATAAAAAATTGCCATCAGCACCAGAGTCCACCCACGCCTTGGCAGTAACTGCAGATGAACCAAAGGACAATGACACATTATGTAATAATTTGGAGGAAGAAGTCCCAGAATTTAATACACCTCCTCCAACGGTGGTAAGACCAACTCGTTTACCCGACTGCTTGGAACCCTTATTAACGGGGGACTCCAAGAGATGAGCAGGTCGGGAACGAGGAGAGTTAGACTCAGTTCGAGATATATCCATAGCCTCAGGCTCCGGGTCGGGAGTCTCGGGTTTGGAATTGGGTCTAAAGAAGGATGGTGCCAGCTGATACTGAGGTCTGGTGACCTCCAGCTCCAACTTGTGTTCCGCATGACGCAAGTCTATACGGTTAGCGAGAGATATTAACTCCTCCAGGGAAGTTGGGATTTCTCTGGTAGATAGAGCATTTTTAACATGACCAGCCAGACCCTTCCAGAACACTGGGATAAGCGACCGCTCAGACCAATCCAGTTCAGCCGCTAGGGTTCTAAACTGGATGGCATAGTGGCTGGCGGTGGCCGAACCCTGAATCAACGCAAGAAGCTTAAGGGCTGTATCATGCGTGACCTGAGGACCAAGGAATATACTTTTTAGGGTCTTAAGGAAAAGACCCACATTTGCTACAAGCGGATCATTCCGCTCCCATAGAGGAGTAGCCCACTCCAGAGCCCTGTGGGAGAGTAATGAGATGACATAGCGCACTTTGGCTCTTTCGGAGGGGAACCGTGCTTCCATCATCTCCAAGTGAATGGAGCATAAATTAATAAAACCCCTGCAAAATTTACTGTCCCCAGAATTTTTTTCCAGGAGAGCAAAACGAGGTAATGGCGTACTTGCAGTGGTTGCAGTATTCACCGCAGCCTAGCTAATAATATTGGCTGCTAAAGAAGCCGCCTGGGTAGCTACTGCAGTGATATCAGCGACCAGGACAGCCTGTTCCAGAGATTTAAGTCTGGCCTCAATTCGCTGTATATACTGCAGCAATTGCTGGTTGTCGGCCATGTTCGGCAAGACCCTGGCGCTCTGATACTGTTAGGAGGGTGGTTGCAGACAACTTTATCATAATGGAATGCAACCGACCCCGGAGTCCGCGATGCAGCCTGGAGGACTGCTGCCGAACACTTTCCGGGTGTAAAGTAAAGCAATCAACTTAAATGGTAAACCCTTCCGTGTTACTGCACACAGGAACGGGTATAGCGGTTCGCTCTATCTCCCTTAGCAGCACGAGAGATAGGCGGAGAAAAACTATCTGTAGTCCTGTTAAATCACAGGGACTACAGTGGCGGCGCTAGGATGCGTGTGTGACTACGCCGACGAGTACACGTGCCTCCAGCCGGTGTGCTACGGGACTGAAGGGTACAACTCCACGTGGCTGACAGGCGATAGCCGTGGATAGGACATCTGCAGGCTGCTCGGGGTGTTAGGCGACCCCTTTTGGCTGAGCCAGCTTGCTAGACGAAACTACCTGCCTCTATGGAGCTAGCCTGCCTCTATGGATCTAGCCTGCCAGACAGAAACTACGTGGATCACAGTCGCCCACACACAGCAACACTTGCTCAATGATCAGAGCGTGCTGCCATGTTTGTGGGCGGGCCTTTTAAAGACTAAGCCCTGCCCACCAACGCGCCATTGGTGACGCCACCCGTGGACCAATCAGGCGGTGCCAGGTCACCGAGTCAGGTGGGTGCCAAACCACCAATCATGCTCCGCCAGGTCACGGGCATGCTTAGTGCGGCGAGTCCTGGACTTAGACTCCAAACGCCCTGTCTCCCTCTGCAACCCATGCTTAACATTGCTAGGTACCAATAAACGGGAGACAATCTGTACGTCTCGTGGACCAGCTAGGCGTTGGGGCTGACGATGATGCTGAGCAGCATCAGCCCTGACTGGACTGAAATAGGAGACCACAGAAAGTCCTGGACCCATTTCAAATCCAGCCACAGACTGATGCTTAACAGGTAAGTGTATGTAACTTTAATGCCCCGGATGTTAGAGTTGAGCTGCACCATAAAATCCTTGAGTTCCCCCACCATACCCCGCCAAAAAAACTAAATGTTTAAAATATGTCATGAAAAACAGAATCAGAGTTGTAAAAAGTGGCCTGGTCATTAACATGCAAACCACCCTCGTGGGTAAAGGGGTTAAATTTCTGAATAATATGTGCAACTGTAATAACAGGAATGTCAAGCTGTTTGGAGATGGTCTTATATCATTTACCTTTAACATTTTTGTCTATAATGTTCTTTCTAATCTCCTGAGATAATTTTCTCCTTAGCTTTCTTTGGTCCATGTTCAGTGTGGTACACACCATGACACCAAACAGCACAGTGACTACTTTTCATTCTTCAAATAGGCAGACTGACTGATCTCAAGTTTGTAGACACCTGCGATGCTAATTACAGAACACACCTTATTTTAACATGTTGCTATGGACAAATTATTTTCAATCTTTTCTAGAGGTACCAACATTTCTGTTCAGGCCATTTTCATTAGTTTGGTTTTTACATTTTTCTTTTGACCCACAATTCAAAAGCAATGGCTGATTTTCATTAGTTGGTATTCAGTAAATTTAAATTGAAAATTACTTTTGTTAGGTCCAAGTTATTTCAGTGACCAATGTGGGTTTTTCTTACTTTAATGGGTACCTGTCACTATGAAACTGCAGTCCAATGTGCAAGCATCATGTTATAGAGCAGGGGGAGCTGAGCAGATTGATATTAGTTTGTGAGAAAAGATTCAGTTTAACCTGTGATTTTATCATTAACACTTCTCTTTCTGGGATTTTCAGTCCAGTGGGCAGTCATATCAGTGACTGACAGCTTTCTTTGTATGAGTGTGCATACAGAGATAACTGTCGATCACTGATAGGACCGCCCACTTGACTGAAAATCCCTGAAAGAGCAGATGCTTAAATGAGTAAAACACAGGTTATACTGAATATTTTCTAACAAAACGAATATCAATCTGCTCAGCTTTCTCCGCGCATGATGCCTGCAAATTGTACTGTATTTTCAAGGTGAAAGATTTCCTTTAATTGAGGAGTAACAACAATTTTGTCCACGTGTGTAAGTCATCCATATCAGAGAGATGATATCCAATGTCTGGCTCTCCCGCCAATCAGCTGTTTTCAGCTCTGCTTCCAGTCGGAAGTAAGCAGTAAATTGAACATAGTTCCATTGACTTTGTAGTTGACTAGAAACTCAGTGGCTATTACACAGTGAAATCTAAAATAAAATCTAAAATATTTTAGTTTGTGTATTTTTTGTGGCATTTTTGGGGTCAGTGGTATTTCTTAAACATGAATCATTCACCAGGTATGGTGGTTAATTTTCTGCTGTTTCTCATAGGCTATTCTCAGGGGCGTAACGATCGCAGTTGCAAAGAGCGCCCATGTGGTAGGGTGGCCCACTGAGGCCAGCTGAAGTGTATTGCAGAGCAGGGAGCAAGAGGATAATTATACAAGGTAGGGGCCGAGGATGGGGATTATTATACCAGAATTGGGTCCAGGATGGGGGGCATTATACCACAAAGGGGCTCAGGATGGCACACATTATTGTAGGATGGTGAACATTATACCAGGAAGTGGCCAATAATACGGGACATTATTACAGAAAGGAGCCAGGTCAGGGGACATTATTACAGAAAGGGATACAGGATGGGGAACATTATTACAGAAAGGAGCCAGAATGGGGGACATTATTGCAGAAAGGGGCCAGGACGGGGGACATTATTACAAAAAGGGGCCAGGACGGGGGACATTTTTACAGGAAGGGGACAAAACGGTGAACATTACTACAGGAAGGGGCCAGGACAGGGGAAATTATTACAGGACTGTGCATGAAGGGGACACTATTACATGTATGTATAGGATCTAGAATGCTACAAAGGCCCTAACATCTGACCAACATGGAGGTGGGGGCCTAGGTCCAAATTTTGCAGTGGGGGCCATGGGACTTTAGTTACATCACTGGCTATTCTCTATAGGATTTGAAAAACAGCAAGAAAAGCCAAGAACGGAAAAAAATACAAGATTGCAAAGAATGCCACCAAACATACTTGTAAAAATTTTGTAAAACACAAAAAAAAATCAAAATATGTTGGATTTTTTTAAATAAATTATTTCAAAGTTTCACAAATGCTGGGAAAAAAGTGTATGTAAAGGAAGCCCAACTCTGCATTTTTTTTAGCTTTCCAAATTTGTGAATTGTAAACTATGAAAATAATCCTTTAAAAATGTTCACTTAATGAAACTTTCAAGTCTTCAAAATATATTTGCCCCTGGAGCCAACTTTTTTTCATTTAATATTGTGTCAGTTAATTAGTGCCTCAAATTTGCAAATTCTTTATTGGTTTATATCAATGTAATACCCACAGCTCATCTTATTGCTTGAGTTGAATGAAATATGATACTGTTTATTCTATTAAAATGAAGACTTGAAATTGTTACCCAAATGCCACAGGAATTCTTGCCATTTTCTCATCAAATTGTTTATCAGCTTTTTTTTCATGTTAAAAGTCACATTGTTTGGGGTTTTTCTATCTTGGCATATAAATGAAATTTAATGTGCCCCAGTGGAACAAACATCTGTAGGGATATTTTATGTACAATATCTATTGCAGAGAGGAAAGTATACAGCGTAACTGATGTGAAACCTACTTTAGCGTCATTTTAATGTTTGCAATGCAGAATGGAACCAATTTCTTTTGGTGATGTTAAAGATATTGAACTTAGGTACAACGAATGAACATTACTTTGCAATGGGTATTACTCTAAATAATTGTTACCGTACTGTTTTTAACAATAAACCTTGTCTACAAAACCTGATTAAATAGGTTCTAAATACAACAGCTTCTGGGATTTAGGTCCACATTTGTATGCTAAACAGCTGCACCATGTTTGGGAATCTGGAAGTTTCGAAAGACTGCCAGGTGCATACCCTTTGACGGTACCACTTTATAGTCTCTCAACCCTAATGAATATACAAAAGCTTCAGTAAAGAAATGGTTTTACTAACCAAAAACTTCTGTTTTATCACTTTGGTGCTCGTATATGTTTGACTTAATGAAGATTGATGACTAAGTGATCTAATTTTGTAATTAGAAGGTTACCGTAGCTATCCACGCATAGATGCACTCAAGTTTTTATGATTTTTATATCTCTTTTATATACTTTTAGGAATATTCTCACCAGGGAGTTGGGAGTCTTAAGGCTATAATGACCATTTTACTTAACCAAATCAACACTATACATTGGGACTGGGTCATGTAAAAGTCTAGGAAAGTACAAGATACAGTGGAGAAAAAAAGTAATTGATACATTGCCGATTTTGCAAGTTTCTCCACCTACAAACAATGGAGAAGTCTGCAATTTTTATCGTAGGTACACTTCAACTGTGAGAGACAGAATCTTAAAATAAAATCCAGAAAATTACATTATATGATTTTTACATAATTAATTAGCATTTTATTGAATTAAATAAGTATTTAATACAATAGAAAAACAGAACTTAATATTTGGTACAGAAACCTTTGCTTGCAATTATAGAGGTCAGATGTTTCCAGTAGTTTTTGACCAAGTTTGCACACACTACAGCAGGGATTTTGGCTCCCTCCTTCATGCATATCTTCTCCTGATCTTTCAGGTTTCGGGGCTGTCACTGGGCAACATTGGGTTTCAGCTCCCTCCAAAAATTTTCTATTGGGTTCAGGTCTGGAGACTGGCAAGGCCACTCCAGGACCTTGAAATGCTTCTTATGGAGCCACTCCTTAGTTGCCCTGACTAGGTGTTTCGGGTCATTGTCATGCTGGAAGATCCAGTCACGACCCATCTACAATGGTATTACTGAGAGAAGGAGGTTGTTCGCCAACATCTTGCATTAAAGGACCCCATCCATCCTCCCTTCAATACGATGTAGTCATCCTGTCCCCTTTGCAGAAAAGCACCCCCAAAGTATGATGGTTCACCCACCATGCTTCACGGTTGGGAAGGTGTTCTTGGAGTTGTACTCATCATTTTTTTTCCTACAAATACGGCTAGTGGAGTTGATACCAAAATGTTCTATTTTAGTCTCATCTGACCACATGACCATCTCCCATGCCTCCTATGGATCATCCAGATGGTCATTGGCAAACTTCAAACGGGCCTGGACATGTGTTGGCATGAGCAGGTGACCTTGCGTGCCCTTCAGGATTTTAATCCATAACGGCGTAGTGTGTTACTAATGGTAATGTTTGAGACTGTGATCCCAACTGTTTTAAAGTCATTGACCAGGTCCTCCTGTGTAGTTCTGGGGGATTCTTGACCTTTCTCAGAGTCATCCTTACATGGAGCCCCAGACTGAAGAAGATTGACAGTCATCTTGTGTTTCTTCTATTTTCTAATAATTGTGCCAACAGTTGTTGCCTACTCACCAAGTTGCTTGCTTATTGTCCTGTAGCCCATCCCAGCCTTGTGCAGGTCTACAATTTTGTCCCTGGTGTCCTTAGACAGCTCTTTGGTCTTGGCCATGGTGGAGAGGTTGGAGTGTGATTGATTGAGTGTGTGGGCAGGTGTCTTTTATTCAGAGTTCAAACAGTTGCAATCATTACAGGTAATGAGTGCAGAGTAGGAGGGCTTCTTAATGAAAAACTAACAGATCTATGAGAGCCAGAATTACTGATGGTTGGTAAGTGATCATATACTTATTTCATGCAATAAAATGCAATTTAATTATTTAAAAATCATACAATGTGTATGTCTTGTTTTTCTTTTTAGATTCTGTCTCTTACAGTTGAAGTATACCTACGATAAAAATTACAGACCTCTCAATTCTTTGTAGGTGGGAAAATTTGCAGAATCGGCAGTGTATCAAATACTTATTTTCTCCACTGTAGGAACCAATAATTTAGCTAATCTACTCAGTTATAGTTTTGCTCTGGACAAAGGAGGAAAACAATCTTTTTTTTGCTGCCATAGACAGCACCATTGCCTATGAGGTAACAGGGAATTGATGAATGTAATTAAAGAAGTTGTCCACTACTTTATATGAACCCCCCAATGTATCCCCCCGGGGCCCAGAAGTGCTTTTGTAAATACCTTGCGGTACCTTGCGGTACCTTGCGCTATCACTGGCCACTCACAGTCATCATGTGATCCCCGGCTGCAGCCGGCTCTGACATCCGCTGATGTCACAACAAGTCCAGGCTGCAGCCGAGGGTCCCTCTTCCGCGTTCCACCAGAGGCTGCTGTGTTGTGGGCGGGGTTACCCCATGCGTCACACCCGGCATCCACCGCGCGCTCTCCCTCTCCTCATTCACTGGGAAAACGCACGGTGGATGCTGAGTGTGACACACGGGGTAACGCCGCCCACAGCCCAGCTTCTACCGCCAGGAGAGCGTCACTGATGTCACGCCTCACTTGATGTGACATCAGTGACTGGTCATGTGATGCCTCTGAGCGACCAACGATAACGCCGCTCAGAGGCAGAAAAGGCACTTATTTAGAGAAACACTTATGGGCCCTGGTGGAATACATTAGGGGATCATATAAAGTAGTGGACAACCCCTTTAAGAGTTCTAACTTTTATTGAATAGTAAATCCTTGAGCTTCATGACATGAATGTATAACCTCCTACATATCTGTTGTGACTGGGCTTTATTAAAATGGGACCATGATACTATGTGTCTATCATTTTCCTCTTTTCTCCTCAGCCCTACCCTGGTTATTTTAAAACAATATACACCCGGTATTATTTTGGTCATATGGACATGATGTTCTGACAGACTATGTAAAAAGTTATACATTCTTGACTAGAGCCTAATGATTCCCTTCAGTGCTGGCCCTAAACCCCGTAATGAAAAAGCAAATATTCATCATATTAGGAATAAATATTTATCCCAACTTTTCCATTTTATCATATTTAAGGTCCCAGTAGAACATTCAAGGGCCCATAAGTATCCTTATGCTGCCTTTGCACTTTCCCGAAGGAGAAACTGTACCACTTAGATTCCCTATCAGAGGCCTCTCATCAAGTCAAACAGCTATCCCGCTTTGCAGTGATGAGGAGCAAACACCCCAAACACGTGTCTGCAAATGGAGTTTTCGGCTTGGCTTTTTATCCTAAGGCCACAGTCAGTGTGCTCATTTGTGCATCATTTTCAGCAGTGTATGCCTAGTTGAGGCTGGCACCATGACATAGTCAACTGCATCTTGGTTTTCACCTCCAATAGCCATATACAGCCAAAAATTATGCATGACAAGCACACTGTGACTGCGTCTGCATCATTAAGTTCAATGGCCCTTTTGGCCCATATGACCGAATCCTGTTTTATGGGGGAATTTGGATGTAAGCCTCGATGGTGCCACTGAACGTAGGAGAAAACGCTATGTGAAACCCAGCCTAAGTCATGTGACAAGGCCCGTTAAAGGGTCGATATTGAGTTTTAGGCTATATACCCACGATGCAGAAATGCTCAGGATCTTTTCCTGAGCGTTTCTGCATCTCCCTGGCAGAAAAAAACGCATGCGGATTGTACATGCGTTTTCCTGCCAGGGACATGCGGAAATTAATCGTTCTTCACTTGCATTTCCGCATGCTGATGTCAAGCGCTTTCCAAGCGATTTTAGCATCACTTGGAAAGTGCTTGACAACTCGGTCACACTATATAAATCCATGCAAACAGCATGGATTTATATAGTGTGACCCGAGAGAATGTCCAAAAATAAAAAATAAACCTATACTTACCTTCCCATGACCCCCGAGACTTGCTGCGCTCCTGTGCTGTCTGCCGGCAGATCGCGGTACGCTGTACTGAAAGACCTGCCATCACATGACTGTGACGTCAGCGCAGGTCCTTCAGTCCTGCGCGATCTGTCAGCAAGCACAGGGAAGGAGTCCGGGGGCCGTCGGAAGGTGAATATAATCTTTATTTTTTATTTTATTCTTTTTCTTACAGCTTTTAAGGTACCTGGGTGTGGAGGAGAGTCTCCTGTCCTCCACACCCGGGTACCATCCACACATTAGAACGCGCCAATTACGCAAGTACAGATGCAGTCTTGCTGAATTGGCACGTTCTAATACAAGTCAATGGCGGCGAAAACGCAGCACTTCCGCAAAATAATTGGTAGTGCTGCGTTTTTTTCCGCAATGATAATCCACAGCGGAAATTTCCGCAGCATGTGCACAGCATATGCGGGTTATCATTGGGGGACATGGCAGGCCTTCTACCATGCATTTTTTAAGCGTTTCTGCAGCGTTTTTGCTGCTGCGGAAACGCTTAAAAAACGCATAGTGGGCACACAGCCTTAGGATTGCTATTTCCAATAGGTGGCACCAGGGTTACCATCCTCTTCCTCTACGAAGAGGCTATTTGCCAGTGTTTCAGAGTCAACCTTCAGTACAGACTACAGCAAGAAAGAAGAAGGTTCAGAATTCAGGAGGTACAGATCAAATAAAACCTTAACCCAAAGGAATGTTGCAAAATCAAGTAAAAAATTGCTAAAGAGAGGCAAAGTGGGGAACAGGAACTAAGCCTACCTGCTCCAGAATAGTTGCTCTGATCCACCAGCTTTTTCTTCTTGACTGCAGTAATGATGTGCTATTTACATGTGAGTGTTGCAGCCAGTCATTAATAGTTAAAATCCATAGTTTGTATTGCAGTGATATGTTATGCTTTTTCGGACCTGTACTTTCTGAATGCTGGAAGTAATAAATCCTTTTTCTAAATATGTCTTTATAGAAAGAAGATGTTCCGCAAGGTGAGGGAAGGAACAAGTATACAACAACGGGAAGAGGGGGAAGGGAGCCCAACAACTAGGGAAAGGGGGAGTGGACAGCCCTAGGCAGATCTAATATCACCCTGACTACCCTATCGTCCCTATATAGGTTCCGCACTTATCATCGAGCATTAAAGCTAATCCCTGAATGTCCCTAGAGCTAGGCCTTAGGTAGGGAGGGGACGGGGTGAACACTAGTAAAGGCCCCACTGTAACTAAAGACAACAAGGTAAACAAACAAAGGGGATGCACTTAGCTTGATAAGACACCAGAGAGATAATGCCAACTGTCCTCCAAGGGAAGTCCAAGAAGAAACTAGCCGACTACTAGTACTCGAGGCATGGACAGAGGAATATAGAACTATCACCGGCGACTCTCTGGAGACACTGAGAGATTTTAACTACCAAGCAAGGGGGTGTCAGTTAGCAGCAGAAGGTGGAGATCGCTGCTGGGTCTTAAAGGAAGAAGGATATCACTACACTACAGAGATGAGAGGATCAAGAAGGCGTCTGCAATGCCAAACGCAGTGACCTTCTGCAGCTGGATCCAGAGCGACTGTCTGTCACACTTGATTCACCCATGACAGAAGACTTAATAGAACTTGGAAGAAAGTTGGGAGTCCTACATAATGATCAAAAATTGAGATATGACATTCAAAGGATAACTTGCCAAATAGAGAACTCTTTAAAAGTTTTGTTTTCTACTTTGAATTAAAAAAAAGTTAGCCAAAAACAAGGTTGAGTTTTCAAAAGTAGAACTATTTCCTAATTAGAAATCTCAGTGCACAAGTTATTAGTATAAATACCACCAGAACATTTTAGACAGTTTTTCTAGAAAGTGCAAGTAATTACCAGTTGTAAAAACTAACATTTCTCCACATCCTCCTTGCAGCTCAGTAATTAATTAGTAGGAAGCATCCTGACATGGAAGTAATTAGCTATGGTAGGAAAGAACTGATATCCAGTGGCATAAGTAGGTTTGAGTTCAGATAAATAAATCTTACACAACAAAGAACAATTTAATGATTTAAAACATGACATTCAAGTGTCTCTTTCTATCTCTTCTTTTTTTTAAAATACAGTGTAGACTGCCAACTAGAAAAAAATCCCTTGAGTCTGAGATTGAGCAGAAAAAGCTTCCAGCACTGATCAGAAGATATAGGTTCCATTAGTAAAGTATTGTAAAGGTCTCTTCTATTCATCACTAAAGTATATTCTATTAAATGTGTTTTTATTTTATTTAAATTGTGTACTCAAGTAAGCCTGCAGTTAACCAAGGTGTTGTTCATCTTTGGGAATCAAATAACTATGAGCCTAGAGCTATAGATAAGCCTCCACTATGAGCCTAGACCTAAACTAAAACTTTGACTTGAACTATGTGGCTGATTCAACAGAGCTTTATGCCAGAAAATGGTATAAAAGCTTTGAAAAGTCGTAATTATTTGCGCATCGGGGAGTTGCGAAAAAGTTATGTGACGTTTAGTGTTTTAACACTGATTTGATTAAGTGCCAAATTCATAGTGACATGTGCCTCTTAATGAATTTGGGGCCTGGTATTTTATCAAAACTGGAATAGCGCATGCGTGTGTTACGCCAGTCTTGATGAATAATTACTAGTGATAAGCGACGATGCTCGCTACTGCTCGGTGCTCGCCCGAGCATCTCACTGCTTGAGATGCTCGGTACTTACTGAATTTTTCCAGGGTTGCTCAGTGGGAGCTCGGGTCCTCTCCCTGCACGTTTGGTGCTCTTTACAGAGCCAATGAACATGCAGGGATTGTCTGCCACTCACTGTAATGCCGCTGCCATGTTGGTTGTGGCATTACAGTGATTGGCTGGCCCCACAGCCTCATCAGGTCTATATCAGACCTGGCACCGCCATGCTCGTCGCAGTCACTCCGGAATCATACAGTGTAGGGAAAGGTGCTGCAGAGCTAGGGAGAGATTTGCTTTTTTCTAGTTAGTGTTGGAATATCAAACTACAGTATATTAGAGACACATATCCATCTCAACAAACAGTCCTTCTGAGAACTAATCCATCTGTAGATATATCAGGCAGGCAGTGTATATAGGCAGGCAAGCAGGGTATATAGCAGACTGCAGTGCATATAGCACAAGAGGCTCCATTCCAGTTTTGTCTGCTGCTGCTGCTGTTAGATATTTCTAGAAATAGGCCCAGGTCTCAGGGGCCAGGAATAATTTTTTTTTGGATATTAATCCCCATTATTTGCTTAAAAAACAATCCAGAGAACACCATTTTTCTGCGCCATTTGCTTGTTGACACTGCAAAATACAGCCAGGTCCTTTCCATATTACAGCGCTAAAAATCCAGCTATTTAAAACTGTGGTTTGTCCGTCACACGGATCACATATAATTGCGCTGAAAATATTGACATTTCTGGCCTCTCTGTGACGGAGAAAACTGTGTTTTCTCCGTCACACGGATCACATATACATTTTCAGAAAATACTGCCATTTCTGGCCTCCATTAAAAATTTGTTTCAGTGTGTCAGTGAAGCTATTGACACCAGTTTGCTGTTCAAAATAGTTACCTACAGGCCAGGTATTTAAAACTGTGTTTTCTCCATCACACAGATCACATATACGTTTTCAGAAAATACTGTAATTTCTTGCCTCCATTAAAAATTTGTTTCAGTGTGTCAGTGAAGCTATTGACACCAGTTTGCTGTTCCAAATAGTTACCTACAGGCCAGGTATTTAAAACCATGTTTTCTCCGTCACACGGATCACATATACCTTTTCAGAAAATACTGCCATTTCTGGCCTCCATTAAAAATTTGTTTCAGTGTGTCAGTGAAGCTATTGACACCAGTTTGCTGTTAAAAATAGTTACCTACAGACCAGGTATTTAAAACTGGTTTGTCCGTCACATGGATCACATATAAGTTCGCTCCAAATTCAGTCATTTGTAGTGAGCGTGGAAGATATTGTCCTCCATTTAAACTGAGCAAGGCACGTGGCAAGGGATGGGAAACTGGATGTAATGATGAAGGTGCATGCAGAGGTCGAGGCCGTGGGCAAGCTGAAATTGTGCCACAACAAACACCCACATCTTCTCGCTCGACCTTCCTGTCCCAATTAATAGGGGACCGCAGCACAGCACTATTGATCACAGAGCAGTGTGAAAAGGTTATTGGTTGGATAGCAGATAATGCTTCCAGTCACTTAGCCACCACCACCACAACCACCACGGTCATGTCTCAGTAGCTGTGAGTCTGGACCGCATATTCCTCACCCTGAACCTCCTTCCTCCCACCATGCCGAGTGCCCAGAGACAACTGATCCCACACTTGGACACTCCGAAGAGCTGTTCACTTTTCCATTTAGAGATTTGGCCCTCTCGGCCGGTCCACTTGAAGCGGGGCAAGAGGAGATCGCATGTAGCGATGCCCAAATGTTTGAGCAGCCATGGTCACACAAAGGCAATGGTGGGAAAGTGTCACAAGAGGTGAACGATGATGAGACACAATTGCCAGAAAGTCTGGAGGAGGACCAGAGTGCGGAAGTGGAAGACGAGGTGGTGTATGATATAATAACTGACCCAACCTGGCAGGAGGACATGCAGAGCGAGGACAGCAGCACACAGGGGGAGTGAGGCAAAGCACCCCAAAAGGCAGGAAGAAGCAGTGTGGTGGCCGCAGACAGAAGGCAGGCAAAAGTTCCCCGTAACACCAACATGAAGGAAGTTGCCAGTACAACTGTTAGGTCTTCCTGAGTCTGGTTGTCTTTTAAAGACTCTGCCGATAACCCCAAAAAGGCCATTTGCACCACCTGCCAGGACAGCATCAGCAGGGGTGGCAAAACGACCAGCCTGACCACCACCAGCATGATCAGGCACATGGCAGCAAAGCACCCGACTTTGTGGGCCGAACCCCAGGGTCCACGAACAGTGTCTGGGGGTGCCACCACTGCTTCTTCCGCTGTTGTGTATGCAAGCCAATCCCCTGTCCATGGTGCATGCGAAGATGCCTCCTGCCCTGCACCTGTCATTACACAGTATCAAGTAGTAGCATCAGGAAGCATGTCCACGTCCTTGTCCCAGCGCAGCGTTCAGTTGTCTATACCCCAGTCCTTGGTACGCAAGCACAAATACGCAGCCAACGCCCCACAGGACACACTACTAAATTCCTACATTTCATGATTGCTTGCACTCGAAATGTTGCATTTTAGGCTTGTGGAGACGGAAGCATTCCGCAACATGCGGAAGGGCAGCATGGTGGCTCAGTGGTTAGCACTGTTGCTTTGCAGCGCTGGAGTCCTAGGTTCAAATCCCACCAAGGACAACATCTGCAAGGAGTTTGCATGTTCTCCCCGTGTTTGCGTGGGTTTCATCCGGGTTCTCCGGTTTCCTCCCACTCTAAAAAGACATACTGGGAGGGAATGTAGATTGTGAGCCCCCATGGGGACAGTGATAATGTCTGTAAAGGGCTGTGGAATTAATGGTGCTATATAAGTGAGTAAAATAGAAAAAAATAAATAAACATGATGGCGGCGGCCGTTCCTTAGTACTCGGTCCCCAGCCGCCACTATTTCTCCCGGAGTGCCGTCCCCGAATTACACAAGCACGTGTCCCAAAACATTAGCCATGCACTCAACAACGCAGTTACTGGGAAAGTCCATCTAACCAGACACGTGGACAAGTGCTTGTGGGCAGGGACGGTACATCTCGCTGATGGCACACTGGGTTAACATAGGTGCTCCTGCACCTCCTCCTCCTCAACCTCCTCCTCCTCTTCAGCCTCCATCTCCGAAATGACCACATCAGTCACAAGCTTGAAGCACTGCAGAACTGCCTCGGCCAAGCGGCCAACATGCTGTGTTGAAGCTAATATGCTTAGGTGACAAACCGCACAATGTTGAAGAATTGTGGACAGCTCTGAAAGAGCAGGCAGTCTGTGTCTCACACCGCTGGACCTACAGCCAGGCATGGTCGTGTGTGACAATGGCCAGAACGTGGTGGCGGCTCTGAGGCGAGGCACACTCACACACATACCATGCTTGGCCCATGTGCTTAACCTCGTGGTTCAGCGATTTCTCAGATCCTACCCGGAGCTGCCGGCTCACAGACTGGTGTGTGATGTTGTGATGTCCCCACGCGTTGGAATTCTACACTGCAGATGTTGGGAAGGATTTGTGAGCAGAAGAGGGCAGTTGTTTGAGTACCAGCATCAACAAGGCCGTCGGTATTCAGTTCAGACTCCACACATAAGACCTCAGGAGTGGACATGGATGTCAGACATATGTACCATCCTCCAAAACTTTGAGAACTGCACCAAGATGGTGAGCGGCGATGATGCCATAATTAGTGTCACCATCCCGCTTCTCTGTCTTCTGAAACGCTCTCTGCTCACAATCATAGAGGATGCATTGCAGGCAAAAGCACGATGAGATGGAGCAATGAACCATGCAGGGTGATTACACACAGCCCAGCCTTATCCCATCCCAACGTAGATTGGGTGACAATGAGGAAGAGGAGGAGGAAGAAAAGCAGCTAGTTTCATGCGCTATAGATCGTACTACCTGCACAACTGTAATACCGTCTGTTCAGTGTGGATGGCCTGAGGACAGAGAGGAGGAGGAGAGCATGGTCACTCGTCCTCTTGGCGAGGACACGGAATTTTTACCTGTTAGCAGTCTGGCACTCATGGCTGAGTTTATGTTATACTGCCTTTCCCATGACCGTCACGTTCTCAAAATTTTGGGTGACAGTCATTACTGGTTGGTGACACTTCTAAACCCACGCTACAAGGAGAACTTTATATCTCTTATTCCTGAGGCGGACAGGTCTACAAAAATGGGGCAGTACCAGAAGGCCCTTGTTGCGAAACTATTAAAAAAATTCCCATCTGAAAATTCTGGCAGGAGAGGTCACAGTTCGTTGGACAGCCAAGGAGTACAGGTGAGAGAGACACAACTCCAATCCAGCAGAGGCAGGGGAACACTGTCAAAGTTCTGGGAGAGTTTTCTCAGCCCCTCCCATCGCACAGGCCCTGAGGCGTGGGGTATCCAAGTTGGATACGTGGAATGAACTCGCTCTCTACGCCTTGGAGGTCCTGGCCTGCCCTGCCACTAGCGTTTTATCAGAGCGGGTTTTTAGTGCCGCTGTTGGAATTTTAAGTGATAAGCGCATCCGTCTGTTAACTGAAATGCTGACAGGCTGACTCTTATAAAAATGAACAAGGGCTGGATTGGGCCAGACTTCTCAACACCACTGCATGATAGTGACGCGCCCCTGGGCCTGCTGTGTCGCGCAGCGTCTCGCGCACGGGGGCTTACCCGGAACCGGATCAGATGAGGGTTGTAGTCTCCGAGTGGCGGGGACCCGGTCCGTGCCCAGGGAGTCAAACTCAGTGTGTGGCAGTCTTGATAGGTGTTATTTGAGTGTCGACTACGCCACCCGTTGATTTGCAGCTATGGAGCTGCCGCTGCAGGGCAGACCGCTGAGGCCGGTGTAGAATTGTGCAGCGTGATAGTATAACCCCCAACGGGAGGGGTATGGCCTCAGGGCAGCCGACGTGGAAGATGGGGGTAGCAGGATCCACTCAGAGACGGTGCGGTGTAATTCAGGGTCTTTACTGGTAACAACGATAGACCCTCCCGGAGTACTTGCTAGCGAACGGGGCCTGGTCAGTCCTTGAGCAGATGGGATCTCCCCTGGCCAGGCGGAGTTGTAGGCCTCCCAAACTGACTGCACTCTTCTGGCTACCTTGCTAGAAGCGGATATAAGTAGCCCACGTCCCTGAGTGTGCCGTGTGGTGCTCACCCGTATAGCCGGTGACTCGGGGCCTTCTAATGGCTTCCGCTCCACGATGGCGGTGCTGGTCCCACGCGTGTGACCTTGCCTTCGGGTTTCTGGGCCTGAGGACCTGAAA
The DNA here is from genome assembly GCF_046119375.1 of Phyllobates terribilis. Lineage (NCBI taxonomy): Eukaryota > Metazoa > Chordata > Amphibia > Anura > Dendrobatidae > Phyllobates > Phyllobates terribilis. The sequence continues at coordinate 100,585,790 of NW_027362768.1, read as the reverse complement.
TCCCCTGCCGGTCGGCTTCTGCTGCTGGGTAAGAGTTAGTCCCCACAGCCTCGGACGCCGGGTCCGGTAAGAAAGCTTCTCAGTCAGGGCGAGCTCTGCAGCTGCCAGCCCCTGACTCGTAGTAGTATTGCTCCCACTGAGCTTCTGCTGTTTCTTCCTATGACTGTTTCTCGTCTCTACTCTCCTTGACTCCTAACCCTGCCTCAGCCCCGGGTTTATATAGGGGAAGTTCTTCCCCTCCCAAGACTGGGCAGGAGGTGTGGCATGCACAGGATCCCTGACCAAAGGACCTCCCACCTGCTCTCAGACATAACATTACATTACTGTGGAAACCAGACCCCTGGGGTGCCACATTCCCCCCTAGTGAAATTTAGTACTCCGGGACTAAACATATTTTAGAAAAACATAACAAGATATAACAACAATAATAGTACAATAAGAAGAAACACATAAAGGTGGTCACGAATATCCGTAACCGGGTGCAGTCTTTGAAGAAAGCAAGGTGTCCATTTCACCAAAACAGGGAGACGTAACCAGGTAGGGGTCTGTTCTGCCCCGAGTCCTTAACAGTCTTTAGTCCGTCCTGGGTTACGCTCCAACTATGTACACAGGATTCCCGGTAAATCCACCAAAGACTCCTATAAACAACTAGAAACACATAATTATACACAAGCAATAAGAAAAACAGGTAACCACAAATAAAACAACTTATACATTTCAAATCCTCCAACGTGCGGGTAACTGGCCTCTAGTGGCCCTAGTGGACCTACGGAGCTGACTGTCTAGCCCTGAACTACAGGGTGTAGGAGCTGTCAAGGGTAAACTGGGCAGCTGTCTACCGGCTCTTTGGCTCACTAGGGGTACGGCAGGCTCACTATAAGCAGAGGGTTGATCCTCCTGTTCTGCTTGTGTGGAGTCTTCTGCCTCCTGGACCGGCTGCTCTTCCAGCTCTACCTGTCGCTCCGTAGGTGCTTGGGATGCGGGTTGGAGGAAGGTGAGTACGGGTACCACAACTGCGCCATTGACTTGAGTCCAAGACCGAGGGAAGTCTCCGAGCTCGGTACTAACCATGTCTTCCCTTTCCTCTACGGGTCGAGGGTCTTCTTGTTCCTCTTCAGGGTTCCGTAGCTGTTCGGGACACTTCTTCAGGTGATCCCGGGATACAATGGTTGTGGTTTCACCTCCGTCTTTACTGATGGTACAGACCTTTGGGTTGTCGTGGCTTGAGGGCAGTACGGTGTACGGGTCCTTCTCCCACTGGTCGTCCAACTTGTGGAGCCGTCTTTTTCTCTTCAAGACCTGCTCTCCGGGTACCAGGGGAACAGCGGGAGCATACTGGTTGTAAGTTTTCTCTTGTCTTTCCCTAGCCTGACAGAGACTTCGCTCCACCCTCTCCTGTACTCTCCGGTACTGCTGCTGCCTCTCTGTGTCCCAGTCTGCTTCTGGTGAAGTGTCCTCGGGTGTCAGGACTCCCATTTCCAGGTCAACAGGTAACTTACCAGGTCTCGCCCTCATTAGGTAAGCCGGGGTACAGTTGGTGGAACCTACTGGGATGTGGTTGTATAGGTCCACCAGATCGGGCAGCTTCTCAGGCCACAGACCGCGTTCTTCCAGGGGCAACGTTTTCAGAAGATCCATTACCACCTGGTTCATTTTCTCACAAAGTCCATTAGTTTGCGGATGATAGGGTGTCGTCCTTATCTTCCGGCAGCCATACAGAGTGCAGAATTCTTGGAAGACCTCCGCTTCAAAGGCAGGTCCCTGGTCTGTCAACACTTGGTCCGGGTACCCGTGTGGACGGCAGAAATGCTGCTGGAAGGCTCTAGCTGCTGTTCGAGCTGTTAAGTCCTTGACGGGGACGACAACCAAGAACCGGGAGTAGTGATCCACGATGGTTAGTGCGTAGACGTAGCCACTTCTGCTTGGGGTCAGTTTTACATGATCCAAGGCTACCAGTTCCAACGGCTGCCGGGTGACGATGGACTGCAGGGGAGTCTTCTGGCTGGCACGGTCCTTCCTTCTTAGGTTGCACGGGCCACAGTCTCTGCACCACCTCTCGATGGTTCCCCTCATGCCTACCCAGTGGAACCGCTCGCGCAGCAGGAACTCCAGCTTCTTCCATCCGAAGTGTCCAGCCCCGTCGTGGTATGCCTCCATCACCATGGCTGCGTCTCTTCGTGGCACCACTACTTGCCAGATTAGTTCATGCGTCCGGGAGTTAACCATTCTGCGGCACAACTTCCCCTTGTAAAGGAACAGTCTACTCTTTTCTGCCCACAGTTGCTTGGCTTCCTCCGGAGCGTCTGGGTCAAGGCGAGCCTCTGGCCGAGTCAGCATCTCCTTTACCAGCCGGACGGCAGGGTCGCTGTCTTGCGTTTCCGCCCAGTTGTAGTGAGGCAAGGGGTTAAACGTAGCGGCTTGCTTACTCCCTACCCGGTGGGAACACTGGATAGTCCCATGACGGTGGAACGCAGGGAGTTCAACTTCTTCCAGTTCCTCTGGATCTTCTCCTACGTCCGGTAGATTTAGCATCCTGGACAGGGCGTCCGCGTTGGTATTGGAGCGTCCTGCCCGGTATTTGATTGTGAACTCGTAGTTGGACAGACGAGCCATCCATCTCTGCTCTAGGGCACCGAGTCTTGCTGTGTCCAGGTGTGTCAACGGGTTGTTATCCGTGTACACGATGAACCGGGAAGAAGCGAGGTAGTGCTTAAAGCGTTCGGTGACTGCCCACACCACTGCAAGGAACTCTAGCTTAAAGGAGCTGTAATTCTCCGGGTTTCTCTCAGTGGGTCGCAGTTTTCGGCTGGCGTAAGCGATTACTCGTTCTTTCCCCTGCTGGATCTGGGACAGCACAGCTCCTAGCCCGATGTTACTTGCGTCAGTATAGAGGATAAAGGGCTGGCTGTAATCGGGGTACGCCAGGATTTCATCCCCCGTGAGGGCCATCTTCAGCTGGCGGAAGGACTCTTCTTCTAACTTCTCCCATCTGAAGGGCGGCTTCTGGTTCTTGGCCTTCCGGGACTGGCCTATCAGGAGGTCCTGCATAGGAGCTGCCTTTTTGGTGAAACCGGGGATGAATCTGCGGTAATAGCCTACCAACCCAAGGAACTGCTGCACTTCCTTTATACTGGAGGGACTTGGCCATTCCTTAATTGCGGTGATCTTATCAGGGTCGGGAGCCACTCCGTCAGCGCTCACCACGTGTCCCAGGTACTGCACCTTTGGCTTCAGGAGGTGACACTTAGAGGGTTTCACCTTCAGGCCGTAACTTGCCAGGGCTTCGAACACTTCCGCCAGATGTTTCAGGTGGTCCTCATAAGTCTTGGAATATACGATGACATCGTCCAGGTACAACAGGACCGTCTCGAAGTTTTTGTGTCCCAGACAGCACTCCATTAATCGTTGGAAGGTTCCGGGTGCGTTACAAAGTCCAAACGGCATACAGGTAAACTCGCTAAGTCCCATCGGGGTGGTGAATGCGGTCTTCTCCCGGTCCGCCTCTGCTACAGGAACCTGCCAGTACCCGCTAGTGAGATCCAAGGTAGAGAAGAAGTTAGCAGATCTTAAAGCAGCCAAAGACTCCTCTATCCTTGGTAAAGGGTACGCATCCTTGTGTGTGATACGATTGATTTTCCGGTAATCTACACACATCCTCATAGTGTTGTCTTTCTTTTTGACTAAAACTAGTGGGGCTGCCCAGGGGCTACAGCTATCCCGGATTACCCCAGCCTCCTTCATGTCTCTAAGCATCCCCTTGGCGTGTTGGTAATGTGCAGGGGGTACGGGTCGATACCTCTCTTTTATGGGAGGATGATCTCCCGTGGGGATGCGGTGTTCTACCCCCTTAACTCGCCCGAAGTCTAACGGGTGTTTACTAAACACTCTCTCATACTCTTGAACCACCCGGTAGACTCCCTGTTTCTGGTGAGAGGGAGTGGAGTCAGTTCCCAAGTGTAGTTGCTGACACCAATCCTCCATTACTTTCTTAGAGCCGTTACCTTCCTCCGGGTGAGATGGAGGCAAGGGTTCCACAGACTGTATAGAGTTTTGGTTGATGGTATATAATTTGGCTAGCGTGGCATACCGGGGTAGGTATACTTCCCTCTTCCCGATATTTATTAGGCGAACGGGCACCCTCCCATGGCGTACATTAACCACCCCCCGTGCTGTCAAAATGGTGGGCCTACTGTCTGAGTAAACTGGTTCTACCATTGCCTGGTAATCCCTACCTCTCGGACCAATAGCTGCCCGGCACCAAATCATCATTTCACTTTTTGGGGGCATGGCAATAGGGAAAGGGTCACACATTCTTACGCTACCAATCTCACCGCCGGAGAGTTCCACCTGTTGCCGTCGCATCAGTGCCCGGATCTCTTTCTGGAGCACTCGCTGCTCGCCGGAGCTGGCGTTCTTGGCAACCTGTTGTAAAAGGAAAATCACCTCTGCAAGACAATTTTCAATTACATTAGTTCCTAGCGTTATCTTTGGGTGACTCTCGTGTTTGTCAATGTCTACAATAATCAGTCCCTGTGCTGCCAGTTCGACTCTACCAATTTTAATGGTCGCCTCTTTAAATCCGATCTGTGGCACGGGCTGACCATTGCTGGCGATGATACTCAAGTCGTCGTCAGGGTAGCGGGTTATATCCGAGTCATTCCAGTACTGCTTGAAGAGCACGTACGGGATGGTGGTGACCTGTGACCCGGTGTCCAGTAGGGCACTCATAGGGATGCCATCCAGTACCACAGGCAAGACTGGACGCCCTCCGACATATTTGTCGCGCCAGTTCGATGGGCCTGGTGGTCTTTTTCCTGGGGGTTGGCCCTCTACCCCCAGGTTGTGCCAGTTTAAAGGACAGTACCTTGCCATATGTCCGGGTTGATTGCAGCGGCGGCAGATGGGTCGTCCGTCCTCGTTGTACCGGTCACTGGGTCTTCCTCTGGCCGGTGGGGTCCTCCTTGGTCGACGCCACGGGATGTTCTCCGGTCCGGATGCCAGCTGGATCTTCCCTGGAGTGGAAGCCTGTAAAGACTGCACAGTTCAGGTTAACGCAGCAACGCTTTTAGCTAGCTCTTGGACCTGATGGTGCAGGTCTGGAGCCGGGTCATTGTTCAAAGCCTGCGCATCAGCCCCTACAGGCCCTGCCGACAAGGGCGCCGCCTCCTGGTGGTAAGTGATAGCTGGGCGCCTGTGGGTCACAACGCCATCCGGTGCCGGTTCTCGGAGCACCCGGATGGCTCTGTCCTTGAACTGTGCAAATCCCAGATGAGGGTCCTGTAGGGCCATTGCCCGCAACTGGGTTCGGTGGGCATTGCAATATAAACCCTCTATAAATTGTTCAGTCAACAGCCTGTCCTCGTCTCCCACGCCGTCAGGGTCGGTCTGCTTAACGGCTCTCAGGGCCTCTTGTAGGTTCAGGGCATAGTCCCTTATACTCTCATGGGCCCGCTGTTTGCACCCGTAGAATCTAAGCTTGATCTCGGCTGAGGTGCGGGTATCAAAGGTGTCCCTCAGCCGGGTTAGTATCCCTGCGACAGTCCTCCCCCCAGGTGGCCAGGACTTTACCTCCCTTCGGGCTGCTCCGGTTAATTTGGCCACCAGGATGCTCACTTTTTACTCTTCTGTGAGGGGGTACACCTGGAAGAGGCTATCCAGCCTTCCTCTAAAGTCCTGCAGGGTATGTGACTCCCCTGAGTACTGGGGTAGCCAGGCTGCCCCCGGGATATAGGGCATGGTGAAAGGCATGACCGCGACAGCGGTGGCGCTGGCGGGGGTTGAAGCGGTGAAGCTCTCCTCCGTATCCGACATCCTTCTCCCCCCTAGTGGACCGTGGCCTACCTTGCGATGATCCTCTTCCGTAGGCCGCGGCTCCGCAGTGGATCGTCAGGGTTGAGGACCTTCCGTCGCGCTCCGGTGACGTCGGCGTCTGCTGGGCTCCTTCCAGGACCTTACGCAACGTCCGGACGTGAGGCGGGGCTTCAGTTCTCGCGGGCTTTTCGGAGTCCACGCCCCTCTTCTTCCCGCGCGGCGTCCTCAAGATGGCGTCCAACGGCGGGAAAACTCCACGGATGGCGGGAAGAAGGCTGAAGATGGCGCCGGATGGCGGGAATCTTCACAGATGGCGGGAAGAAGGCTGAAAATGGCGCCGGATGCGGGAATCTTCACCACAGGTGAGTTTGAAAGTCTCTTTTTCAGGCACGCAGTACCCGGTGGTTGCGGGCACGAAATCCTGCCGACTACGCCAAAGTTGACGCGCCCCTGGGCCTGCTGTGTCGCGCAGCGTCTCGCGCACGGGGGCTTACCCGGAACCGGATCAGATGAGGGTTGTAGTCTCCGAGTGGCGGGGACCCGGTCCGTGCCCAGGGAGTCAAACTCAGTGTGTGGCAGTCTTGATAGGTGTTATTTGAGTGTCGACTACGCCACCCGTTGATTTGCAGCTATGGAGCTGCCGCTGCAGGGCAGACCGCTGAGGCCGGTGTAGAATTGTGCAGCGTGATAGTATAACCCCCAACGGGAGGGGTATGGCCTCAGGGCAGCCGACGTGGAAGATGGGGGTAGCAGGAACCACTCAGAGACGGTGCGGTGTAATTCAGGGTCTTTACTGGTAACAACGATAGACCCTCCCGGAGTACTTGCTAGCGAACGGGGCCTGGTCAGTCCTTGAGCAGATGGGATCTCCCCTGGCCAGGCGGAGTTGTAGGCCTTCCAAACTGACTGCACTCTTCTGGCTACCTTGCTAGAAGCGGATATAAGTAGCCCACGTCCCTGAGTGTGCCGTGTGGTGCTCACCCGTATAGCCGGTGACTCGGGGCCTTCTAATGGCTTCCGCTCCACGATGGCGGTGCTGGTCCCACGCGTGTGACCTTGCCTTCGGGTTTCTGGGCCTGAGGACCTGAAATCCCCTGCCGGTCGGCTTCTGCTGCTGGGTAAGAGTTAGTCCCCATAGCCTCGGACGCCGGGTCCGGTAAGAAAGCTTCTCAGTCAGGGCGAGCTCTGCAGCTGCCAGCCCCTGACTCGTAGTAGTATTGCTCCCACTGAGCTTCTGCTGTTTCTTCCTATGACTGTTTCTCGTCTCTACTCTCCTTGACTCCTAACCCTGCCTCAGCCCCGGGTTTATATAGGGGAAGTTCTTCCCCTCCCAAGACTGGGCAGGAGGTGTGGCATGCACAGGATCCCTGACAAAAGGACCTCCCACCTGCTCTCAGACATAACATTACATTACTGTGGAAACCAGACCCCTGGGGTGCCACAATAGCAGCGTAACATAAACTCAAATCCAGTGTATTTTTTTGGGAGGTGTATTCCCATGCACCTTTTCACACCCACGCATGGGTATACGCTTCCTGATTTTGGCTATTTGCTCTTGTTCTCCTCCTTCCACTCATCCTCATCCTCCACCACCATATCACCAGGGTGACCGTGGTCCATGATGCAACACCCACATCATTTTTTTAACGGGTGTTTATGATGCCCGTAAAAAAATTTTTTATACAGTATGTTCATCTATACCCCCAGCGGTAAATGTTTGTCAGCCCATACACTTAGTGCATGGGCATTACAAGTATAGGAGACCCGCTCCTTTCTAATGGGAACATTTTTTTATGAGGCCCTCTACGTCTCTTCCAAGGGGCATTGGAGTGCCTCCCAATTTTTTTTTCAGCCCTTGCATTCACTGCATAGGTCAACACTATGGGAGACCCACTTCCTAATAGTGGGAACATTTTTTCATGAGGCCCTCTACGTCTCTTCCAAGGGGCATTGGAGTTCAACGTCTGACAAGAAGATAATCTTTAATAATCACAAATATCAATATGAATAAAGTGCCCATAAAAAAGTGACTTACTGCAGATAGGTATACAGATATTGGCTCTAAGTGGCCATCCCCCCCACACAACAGAGGTGGTAAAAAAAAAATTGCCACTGGATATTTGTATAAATGAGTTAGTATGGGATTAGTCAAAAAAAACAAACACCTTGATAGCACCAAGTTACTTATTATTAAAAACTTTAGTCTCTCACGAAGATTTCAAATTCTCCTTGTATCCGATATATAAGTCCTTGAATAGGCTTAATGGATACCCGACTGTTGTCTCCCACAGGAAAGGCCTCGGTGGAGAATTCTTGGCTGGCATCCTCCATCCATGATTCTGTATTTATGGGACCCGAGAGGAAGCGTGCCATAGTACAAACATTTAAATCAGATCACAGGGCATTAAGAATAAAGGGAAAATAGTTTAACGTCTGACAAGGATCACCTATAGAAAGGGGCACTCAATTAGGGACAGACTTGTCCACAGTATGTATAAGCAGCCGACCAAACCAGGGGCCTGCTTGGATCGAAAAATATTCGGTACGTATAAATGTGGGAACTGCAAGTTCTTTCCATGGATTAGATCTTGTAAGGGTTTTACGGGTGCCTTGAGGAGCAAAGTCTTCTTCATGAGAGACTTTGCTAACTGTAAGTCTGTGGGTGTTGTCTACATGGCAACCTGCCCCTGCCCTCGCAGCTACATTGGTAAAACCAAGAGGGAGTTGCGGAGACGAATAGGGGAACACTTGGGGGACATAAGACATAAAAGGGACACATTCCTAGCCCGACACACTAGGGAATATCACCTGAAAGATCTTAAATCTTTGTCATTCAGCGTATTGGAAGTGGTAAGGAAAAATCCCCGGGGGGGAAATTAGGACAGGCTACTCCTTCAGAAGGAGTGCCAATGGATATTCAGACTGGACACTCTCGCACCTATTGGACTCAATGAGCAGCAGAATTTCTGTTGCTTCATTTGATTCCTTGACCCACAAAATACCGACCTGCATGGGTTTAGTTATTTACGATATTTTTGTGTTGATCAATTATCAATATTTAGTTACGTGGATATCAGATTATCTACATACATAGGACACATATGATTATCCCCAACTCAGTGTGTCTCTGTTTTTTAGACTCAGGGATACAGTACATCGGACCATGTATTATAAGGCAAAAACCGTCCATCAAAACTGGATGCCCATTTATCAATATGTCTATATGTATTTGGATTTGCTATAATAGTATTAAAAGGATGGCAGCCATACCTTTGTGGTGGGTGCCTTAATGTCACCAAGCTGATCCATCTGTGGTTGAGAATGAGGTGTCAAGGAAAAATGTCAGATGTTGATAACAGCGAATCCTTTAATATGGGCATTGTTGTGGAGGGCGTTTACATGGACATGTAGCCTCTGGCATAGACAGAGGGATGACCCCTATTTACTGAGGATTGGAGACCCTCTGATCGGCAAGTTAATGGAAACACATGCGTAGAGAGTACTATGATCAGACCGCTAGTAATTTACAAATCGGCGCGTGCGCAATAACATGGAGGGGCTGTGTTATATTCATAATGAGTACTGGACCTGTGCGGCGTCTATGACGCACCCCCCCTGGGCCATGGGGTACTCGGTAGCCGGGCCGGTCGATGCTGGGCGATGTCATGGTGGCAGTGACCCGGTCCGTGACCCAGGGTGGTAAATTAAAGGGAAAGTAAAAGGGCAATAAAGTTTTTAGAGGTAATGTTTGTGACGCCACCTGTGGTATGTAGCTATATGGGGGCCGCCGCTGCTGTGTAGATCCACTGGAGCTGATGGTGACGAAGCAGAGTTGGTTCAGCTCTCCACAGGCACAGCTAAGCTCCAGGGCACTGTAAATGAATTGATGAAGGTAGCTGTTGTCTGTGCAGTGTAGTGCAGGGCTGGTGATGGCGCAGCAATTATTCAAGGACACAAGGACACAGTGGGGTGCAGTCTTCAGGTTTTACTCACAGTTCTTAAGTTCCTCAGGTTACACTTTGCGGATTATAACCGCCCACGTCGTCCTGTGTCCTCCGGGGTAGTGATCCAGCAAACTCTCAAGTATTTCAGGAGCACTCGGACGGGACCCAGTTCTATGTACCTTTCCTGGTCGTCTCACTGCGCTGGCTCTCAGCCTCCTGCCCTGCGCCTCACAATCAGTGTCCCAAGCCAGTGACCTCGGGCCTTGTCGAGCGACTTGCAATCCCCTGGACCCTATGTAGCCACTTTTTGGCGATATAATTGTGGGTTTTGGCTACAACACCTTGCAAATGCTGCAGCCTCCGGTTGTCTAGCTGAGCCTGGTTGTTCTCCACTAGTTTAGGGGTCGGTCCCCTCTCTGCGGCCTGATCCCTCCACTTCAGCGTGAATTCGGGTGCACAGGTCACATACGCATTGACCGTGCCCCTGGGATCCCCTCTGTTCCTCCTGAAGCTCTCCTCGCTGCTCCTCTCTTCTTTTTTCCTTCTCCTGGGCCTCTCTCACTGGGCCCTGCTCTTTTCTCCACTCCTCCTGAGTAGAGCTCTTCCTGAGCTTCTGCTCCCAACTCTCACTCTGACTCTCTGAACCCTTCCAGAACCTTCCACCCTCTCTTTTATACTGCTAACCTCTGTGCTTCCCTGATCCTCTTCCTCCACCCACCTCCTCTACCTAGTTCCAACCTCCAGCTAGGGACCAGGGACTGTGCTCTCCCTTAGGAGCAATCTCGCCCTTCCCTACTGAAGTGGAGTGTATTGGATGTGGGTGTGTGGGTCCCGGGTAATACTCCTTCCTTACCTGAGAGTGGGGTACCACATCTCTGGGTGAGATGCAGTACCTCTGTGGTGACTGAACCCGCAGGAGAGCCACATCTAGACAGCCTCCTGACGCATGCATAATAGCAGCGTGAGTATTACTATGGGCAGCAGATCCCAGGCCCCGGTAGGAGGAGCGGACATGCGCAGTATATGCAACAATACCTCTAGTGGTTAGATCGCAGACAACGCATGCGCAGCTCGGATCGGGGACAGGAGACCATGCTAGCCTTAGAATCTATGGGTAGTAAAGACTCCCGGGCTCCGGTGGGAGGAGCGGATATGCGCAGTGCATACGAAGATACCTCTAGTGGTGAGACCACAGTCAACGCATGCGCAGCTGGATTCAGGGACAGGAGACCATGTCAGCTCAGGAATTAGAATTTATCCTTGATTAGGGAAGTAACGTTATCTGGATATGGCGTGGTGAGACTTTATATGGAAGAGGATGTGATGAAGGAGTGTAGCTCTCTGCAGGATGACTGGATCTTCTCCTGATGAATTAAATATCAACGGGGAAATGCGTCGAGGAGCACTTGGGGCACCCTAACATTCTTGCAAGATAAGTTCTATTTTTTCTCTGCATGTTATGTCATTATTATGTGACGGTAGGTGTGTCTGTCACTCCAAAGAAATAGCTGTGGGTTTATCAGTCTAAAGGCATTGGTCAGGATTAAGGACCACAGTAGTGCTGCATTTATATAGGGAAGAAAAGTGTTGGTATCTCTTTAGCTTACCTTGCGGGTTGTACCCTTGTTATTTATGTGTCAATTATTCATTGAATGTAGTATGGGGGCTGGATCTGTATGATCCATCAATATCAGATACGAGTATGTACCCTCTTACTACGTTTTCCTCCTGATTTTAATAATAAGTAACTCGGTGCTTGCAAGGTGTTTTTTTTTTACTAATCCCATGCTAACACATTTATACAAATATCCAGTGGTAAAAAAATGTTTTACCGCCTCTGGTGTGTGTGTGTGTGGGGGGTGGCCACATAGGGCCAATATCTGTATACCTATCTGCACTAAGTCACTTTTTTATGGGCACTTTATTCGTGTTGTATGTGTCATATTGATATTTGTGATTATTAAAGATTATCTTTTACTCTAAAGGGTTTCTTCTTGTCAGATGTTAGACTATTTTCCCTTTAATCTTAATCAGGGCATTGGAGTTCCTCCAAATTTTTGGCAGCCATTGCTTCACTGCAGAGGCAAACAGTATGGGAGACCCTCTCCTTTCTAATGGGAATTTGTTGTTACTGTGGCCCTGCTCTATGTGTCTTTAAATTCTTAGTAGGGTTTTTCCTAAATTTTGTCAGCCGTTGGACTCACTGCATACCCTTTAATTGTATAGCAGACCCTCTCCTTTCTAATGGGAACATGTCATACTCGTTACTGTGGCCCTGCTCTATGTGTCTTTAAATTCTTAGTAGGGTTTTTCCTAAATTTTGTCAGCCGTTGGACTCACTGCATACCCTAAAACTGTAAAGTATACCCTCTCCTTTCTAATGGGAACATGTCATAATCGTTACTGTGGCCCTGCTCTATGTGTCTTTAAATTCTTAGTGGGGTTTTTCCTAAATTTTGTCAGCCGTTGGACGCACTGCATACACTATAACTGTATAGCACACCCGCTCCTTTCAAATGGAAACATGTTATTACTGTGGCCCTGCTCTATGTGTCTTTAAATTGTTAGTGGGGTTTTTCCTAAATTTTGTCAGCCGTTGGACTCACTGCATACCCTATAACTGTATAGCACACCTGCTCCTTTGTAATGGAAACATGTCATTACTGTGGCCCTGCTCTATGTGTCTTTAAATTGTTAGTGGGGTTTTTCCCAAATTTTGGCAGCCCTGGCAGTCACAGCATGGGCATTACCACTATAGGAGACCCGCTCCTTTATAATGAGAAAATTTTTTTTTACTGAGACCCTCCTCTATGTCTCTTCAAAGGGGTATTGGGTTGCATCCGAATTTTTGGCAGCCCTTGTAGTCACTGCATACGCAATAACAGTATAGGTGACCCATTCGTTAATAATGAGAACAACAAAGCATAGCCGGCTGATGGCACTCTAACAATAGTGAGGGCGAACTGCTGGCCTTTTAAGAATAGTAAGGGCCGCCTGATGTCCCCATAAAGATAGGCTTTGTGACTTTCAGTTTCCCTCCATCATAAATAAAACTGTAGCATTGGCATCTCTCTCTGCCTCCTGCAGGGCAGAGACGCCGTTCCCCTCACCGCCGCGGTCCTGGTCCGGTGTCTTCCTGCTCCCTTGCCACTGTGGCACGCACTGCGTGCAGCTTCCCGGGCACTGTGCTTAGGGCGCGCACTCCCTCCCTCTTAAAGGGGCCATGCGCGCCGTCCTATAGAGTCCCCGGCCAATGGCCGGAGGACTTCACCTATATAAGGCACCAACTCCAAAATGGAGGTGCCTGTGCAAGGTTGTTGTTCTGTTTGCTAACACTTGCTTCAGCCCTCAGGTCCCGCTGCCTGTCAATCCTGCCCACCAGTCGGTCTAACAATTCAGCCCGCCAGTCTGTCTAACAGTCCAGCCTGCCAGTCTGTCTAACAGTCCAGCCCGCCAGTCTGTCTAACAGTCCAGCCCGCCAACCTGCCTGTTACCTGCCATTAACGCCAGCAAGGCTACCCAGAGCACCTGCCTGTAACCTGTCATGCCCGCCAGCCTGCCTACCTGGAGCACCTGTCTGTTACCTGTCGTGCCCACCAGCCAGCCTACCCGGAGCACCTGCCTGTAACCTGTCGTGCCCACCAGCCTACCCAAAGCACCTGTCTGTTACCTGTAGTGCCTGCCAGCCAGCCTACCTGGAGCACCTGCCAGTAACCTGCCATGCCCGCCAGCCTGCCAACCCGGAGCACTCGTCTGGCCATCTGCCAAACCAGCCTGCTTATCCACCCGGATCACCCGTCTGCCTTCCTGCCGTGCTCATCTGCTGTACCGGTCAGTTCCGGTCATCTGACCCGTGGTAGTCACCTGCTCTCACACAAGGTTGGTCCTTGAGTGGCACCTGGTTCACCTGCCTGGTCCCTCCCTGGTTCACGGAGTAGACTAAGCCGCCATATGACCTTGGTCAGGCTGAGTAAGCACTTAGTCACACCCCTCTGATCCCTCCTTGCACCTAAGCACAAAGGTTCCACCACCCGGACCCGTAACAGTTTGCACAGGCCATGGAACCCGGTGACCCCCAGGCTCCTTCACTCTCTGACCTGTACCAAGAGGTCTCATGTCAGAGATCCCAACAGGAAACTATCCTGTCCTACCTGAGGACTGTCAACTCCCGCCTGGAAACGCTGTGCACCCCGTCTGTGACCGGCTCTTGCCGAGCGGCACCCGCTCTGGTGGCACCTCAACCCAGTGGCGCCGTGGTACCTAGCTTTGGATCCCGGCTTTCTGCGCCTCCACGTTTTGGTGGTGACCCCCTCTTATGTCGGGACTTCTTAAATCAGTGCATGCTGCACTTTGAACACACCAGTTCACCTCCGACCGGGCCAAGGTGGCGTTCATTATGTCTCACCTCACCGGGGAGGCATTGGCATTGCTAAACCCTCTGTGGGAAAGAGGGGATCCCCTGGTGTCCGATCTTCTGGCTTTCCTCGCTGCCTTCCGGAAGGTCTTCGATGAGCCCGGACGAAAATCTGCTACTGCCTCATCACTCCTCCGTCTCCGCCAAAAAAGTCTCACCATGGGCCAGTATGCCATACGTTTCCGAACCCTCGTATCTGAGCTTGCCTGGAACAACAAGGCACTGGTGTTCACCTTCTGGGAGGGTCTTTCCGGATGGATCAAGGATGAGCTAGCCAGTCGTGACATCCCTTCCACCCTGGATGACCTAGTGCCATTAACTACCCGGATTGACATCCGTTTTCTGGAACGTGCTAAGGTGACTTCCCGGGAGAGAAGATTTCCGCGTCTCGCTCCTGTGTTCCAAAGGCCAGCCTCGCAACCAGCAATTCCCCGGGCATGTTCGCCTGAAGCTATGCAAATTGACCAAACCAAGATGGTCAAGTCTCGCCTGGAGACGCGCCGACCTGAGGGGAGTGGCTTCTATTGTGGAAGTAAAGAGCATCTGATCCGTTCCTACCCGGTGAGGCCTGGAAACTCCAGTGTCTAGGACCGCTCGGAGAGGTCATCCTAGGCAAGAGTAAATCCTCTCCATCCTTGACTCTGTTTCCATTTCCAGTGGTGAGACCCGATTCTTCATGATTGCCCATCTGGATTCCGGAGTCGCTGGGGATCTCATTCAACAGGCTGTTGTGGAGCGGTATCAGATTCCTATGGTACGTCTAGCTGAACCGTTGGCGGTGGCCTCCGTGGATGGGAGGCTTCTTCTGGAGACCATCTTGCTCGTCACTGGGCCTGTAACCCTTCAGGTGGGAATGCTACACTCGGAGAAGATCTCCTTTCATGTGCTGCCCGGACTCTCTCACCCCCTCTTGCTTGGTCTACCCTGGTTACAAAGACACGAGCCCGTCCTGAATTGGAGATCTGGTGAAGTGCTCCATTGGGGTCAGGAATGCCATGAGTCCGGTCTGGTTCCGGTTCGTCCAGCTCGACCCCCGCCTACTCCGGCTAATCTACCTGGTCTGCCGGCACCCTACTGGTCCTATGCGGACATCTTCGACAAAAAGGAAGCGGAGACACTACCACTTCATAGGTCGTATGATTGCCCCGTCGACCTGGTACCTGGTGCTTCTCCTCCCCGCGGGCAAATCTACTCCTTGTCTCTGGCTGAGACCCGGGCCATGTCTGAGTACATAGAAGAGAATCTTGCTAGGGGATTTATCCAGAAATCCACCTCTCCGGCTGGAGCAGGATTCTTCTTCGTCAAGAAGAAAGACTGCTCTCTACGTCCCTGTATCGATTACAGGGGTCTTAACCAGATTACTATCAAAAATAAGTACCACCTGCCTCTTATCTCGGAGCTGTTTGACCGCCTTAAAGGCGTGAAGATCTTCACCAAGCTCGATCTTCGTGGGGCGTACAATTTGGTCCGGCTCCACCAGGGAGACGAGTGGAAGACGGCATTCAACACCCGGGACGGTCACTACGAATACCGCGTGATGCCCTTTGGTCTCTGTAATGCTCCAGCCGTCTTCCAGGAGCTGGCTAACGACATCTTCCGTGATCTCCTATATTCCTGTGTGGTGGTGTACCTGAACGATATCTTGGTCTTCTCTCCGGTACTGCCCTCACACCGGAGGGATGTTTGTCAGGTTCTGCTAAGGCTTCGGCAGAATTGCCTATACGCTAAATACGAGAAATGCCTCTTTGAACAGACCTCCCTACCGTTCCTGGGCTATATTATCTCCGAGACTGGTCTACGGATGGATCCCGAGAAGGTGTCTACCATCTTAAAGTGGCCCCATCCAGAGGGGTTGAAGGCGATTCAGCTATTCCTGGGCTTCGCAAACTATTACCTCCTCTTCATTCCTCATTTCTCCTCCCGGACTGCTCCCATCTCCGCACTCACCCGTAAAGGAGCAAATGCCAAGGAATGAGCTTCCGAAGGGGAGGAGGCCATCGTCTCCCTAAAACAAGCCTCCTCCTCCGCTCCTGTGCTACACCATCCGGATTGCAACAAACAGTTCTTCCTGGAGGTTGATTCATCCTCCTCCGGAGCCAGTGCGGTGCTCACCCAGAAATAATTGTCCGGGAGAATTGTAACCTGCGGCTTCTTCTCCAAGCTCTACTCCTCGTCCGAGCGCAACTACTCCATTGGAGATCGTGAGCTGCTGGCCAGCAAATTAGCGCTGGACAGTGGCGCTACTTGCTGGAGGGGGCTCTGCACCCTGTGGTCATCTACACTGACCACAAAAACCTCGCTTATTTGCAGAACGCCCAAAGACTAAATCCGCGTCAGGCCAGGTGGTCTCTATTCTTCGCTCGATTCTGCTTCACTCTGCATTACCACCCGGCGGATAAGAACATCAAGGCTAACGCTCTATCCCGCTCATTCCTGTCTTCCAACCAAGAGGAGGAGCTTCTACATATCATTGACCCCTCCAAACAGGGCCGGCGTCAGCACCCAGGGTACCCGGGCAAGTGCCGGGACCCTGGACCATCAAGGGGGCCCACTCGCCATCGGGGCCCGGGCCGCTTCCCCGGCATCTGTGCAGGGCTGGCGGTGCTTTTCAAGCCTTGCTCTGCTTCATGCAACAGCAGTCAGTGTGCGGTCAGTGTGCTGTTGCTCCACCAATCAGGTCCAGTGCTGTCACTTACCAGACATGGCCGCGCGCTGTGCGATGTGCGGCTGTATCTGGTAGTTATGACACAGCAGGGCGACATTGCGCCTTTAATTGTGCTTGTGTGTTGCACCTGCCGCGTCATTACTACCAGACACAGCCGCACAGGACGCAGCGCGCGGCCATGTCTGGAAAGTGACAGCACTGGGCCTGATTGGTGGAGCATCAGCACACCGACTGCACACTGCTGCTGCATGAAGCAAAGCAGGGCTCGGACAGCACCGGAGGCTCTGCACAGATGCCGGGGAAGCGGCCCGGGCCCTGACAGCGAGTGGGCCCCCCATATGGTCCACGCCGGAGGCCCTCCACTGCCACATGACTGAGGAGCTGGATGGGACACAGGCCGGGGGCAGGTGAGCGAGCATTCCCAATCCCCATATTAAAAATATTTCTAATGTATGTGTGCATGTATGATGGGAATGTCTGTGTATGTCAGTGTATATGCATGTGTACATATATTTATGTCTGTTTTATATGTGTTTTTAAGAATGTGTTCAAATATGTATGTGTATATATCTGTGCGTGTCTGCGTATTGTGTGTGTATATCTGTGTACCATGTTCATGTGTGCGCATGTCTGCATACCGTGTGCGTGCGCATGTCTGTGTACAGTGTGCATGTCTGTGTGCTGTGTGTGCGTGTCTGCGTATTGTGTGCGTGTCTGCGTATTGTGTGTCTGCGTATTGTGTGTGTGTCTGCGTATTATGTGCGTGTCTGCATATTGTGTGCGTGTCTGCGTATTTTGTGCGTGTCTGCGTATTGTGTGCGTGTCTGTGTATTGTGTGTGTGTGCGTGTCTGCATATTGTGTGTGTGTGCATGTCTGTGTATTGTGTGTGTGTGTGCATGTCTACGTACTGTGTGCATGACTACGTAGTGTGTGCGTGTCTGCGTATTGTGTGCGAGTCTGCGTATTGTGTGCGTGTCTGCGTATTGTGTGCATGTCTGTGTATTGTGTGCGCCTCTGCGTATTGTGTGTGTTTGCGTGTCTGCGTATTGTATGTGTGTGTGTGCATGTCTGTGTATTGTGTGTGTGTGCGCGTGTGTGCATGTCTGCGTACTGTGTGCATGTCTGCGTACTGTGTGCATGTCTACGTACTGTGTGTGCGTGCATGTCTGCATACTGTGTGTGTGCGTGCATGTTTGCATACGTGAAGGATGAGGTGGCAGGCTGGGCCCTGTGGTGTATACCTATATTTCTCCGCCGTATTTGTGCATCATGAATCGTGGTATGTGCTAAAGGGGCCCACTGAGACTCTTTCGCCCGTGGCCCACGAAAACCTGGAGCCGGCCCTGCCTCCAAAGTAATGACTGTTGCTCCGTTTGACCTGTCTCATCTTCCACCCGGTAAGACCTTTGTAGCGGTTCTGGATCGAAAGAAGGTTCTACTCTGGGACCATTCATCCAAACTAGCCGGTCATGCTGGCCAGAGGAAGACCTTTCTGCTCATCGCCTGACATTACTGGTGGCCTTTCCTGCGCAAGGATGTTGCGGACTTTGTCGCGGCTTGTTCCTCTTGTGCCCGTAACAAGGTTCCCAGGCACCTTCCATTCGGCCGTCTCCTTCCCCTTCCCGTGCCTTCCGGTCCGTGGCAACACATTGCAATGGACTTCATCACGGATCTCCCTGTTTCTGCTGGTTGTACAGTCATTTGTGTGGTCGCTGACAACTTTTCTAAAATGGCCCACTTCATCCCTCTGCCTGGTCTCCCATCTGCATCTGTGCTGGCTAAGGACGTCATCCATCACATCTTCTGTCTTCACAGCCTACCCCTCCACATTGTGTCTGATTGCGGGGTTCAGTTCACTTCGCGCTTCTGGAGAGCTACATGCAAGCTGCTGGATGTCTCTTTGGATTTCTCTTCTGCTTATCATCCTCAGTCCAATGGTCAAGTGGAATGTATCAACCAGATCCTTATCAGCTTTCTTGGGACTTTACCAATTACGAAGAAATGGAGGGAGCAATAGATCAAAATAATATATGCATCAGAAATTTATTATATCAAAAAAGTTTTAAAAGAGTGAGAACATGGATTTTTACATATACATAGAAATAGGACATAACTTCATACAAGAGTTTATAAGAGACCAGTGAGCTGGACTACAGAATTACTTCTCCCCTAAGTCTAAGGTCTAAGATGATAGACAATAGAATAAATATAGGTGGCTACCTTATAGTCAGTGTAATAGGTCTGATTTGAATAATAAGCTGTAGGAATATATTTAATAAAGTCTATAGGTGTCTCAGGAGTATAATTGGAAAGGTATATTACCTGTAGACATTAGGTGTAGTCTTGGATGGTGGGCTCACTTGCTACCTCTATGCCCGTTTCACCGCTGCCGCAGTTTTGTCAGGTGGGTTTGGAGGCCTGCCTGCTGCGCTTCTCCGTTGCGGGCCCCGCTGCCTGTGAGCTTTTTTTCACTCCTGCCCTAAGCTCCGTACTAGCAGGCGGTGCAAACCTATAAAGGGTACTGCCATCTTGGGTGCAGCTCCAGGCTCTAGTTATACAGCTGTGCTGCCGGGCTTTGCTTGTGGCCAGAAAACTTGCAGTCTCCTGTCCCCCAGATTCAGTTGCCAGGACGTGGAATGCCCATACAACCCAAGACTCTGGCGTCCTCTGCGCTGCTGCCTGGGGTGAGCTCTTCACTTACTCTGCTCCCCAGAACTTTCTCCTCCCTCTGCTGCTTTCTCCCTCTCCCCCTTCCCTCTCACACTCACTGACTAACTCCTCCCCCCACCTGGAAAAAGCAGCTCCCCATATGACCTTGGTCAGGCTGAGTAAGCACTTAGTCACGCCCCTCTGATCCCTCCTTGCACCTAAGCACAAAGGTTCCACCACCCGGACCCATAACAGTTTGCACAGGCCATGGAACCCGGTGACCTCCAGGTTCCTTCACTCTCTGACCTGTACCAAGAGGTCTCATGTCAGAGATCCCAACAGGAAACTATCCTGTCCTACCTGAGGACTGTCAACTCCCGCCTGGAAATGCTGTGCACCCCGTCTGTGACCGTCTCTTGCCGAGCGGCACCCGCTCTGGTGGCACCTCAACCCAGTGGCGCTGTGGTACCTAGCTTTGGATCCCGGCTTTCTGCGCCTCCACGTTTTGGTGGTGACCCCCTCTTATGTCGGGACTTCTTAAATCAGTGCATGCTGCACTTTGAACACACCAGTTCACCTCCGACCGGGCCAAGGTGGCGTTCATTATGTCTCACCTCACTGGGGAGGCATTGGCATTGCTAAACCCTCTGTGGGAAAGAGGGGATCCCCTGGTGTCCGATCTTCTGGCTTTCCTCGCTGCCTTCCGGAAGGTCTTCGATGATCCCGGACGAAAATCTTCTACTGCCTCATCACTCCTCCGTCTCCGCCAAAAAAGTCTCACCATTGGCCAGTATGCCATACGTTTCCGAACCCTCGTATCTGAGCTTGCCTGGAACAACAAGGCACTGGTGTCCACCTTCTGGGAGGTTCTTTCCGGATGGATCAAGGATGAGCTAGCCAGTCGTGACATCCCTTCCACCCTGGATGACCTAGTGCCATTAACTACCCGGAATGACATCTGTTTTATGGAACGTGCTAAGGTGACTTCCCGGGAGAGAAGATTTCCGCGTCTCGCTCCTGTGTTCCAAAGGCCAGCCTCGCAACCAGCAATTCCCCGGGCATGTTCGCCTGAACCTATGCAAATTGACCAAACCAAGATGGTCAAGTCTCGCCTGGAGACGCGCCGACCTAAGGGGAGTGGCTTCTATTGTGGAAGTAAAGAGCATCTGATCCGTTCCTTCCCGGTGAGGCCGGGAAACTCCAGTGTCTAGGACCGCTCGGAGAGGTCGTCCTAGGCAAGAGTAAATCCTCTCCATCCTTGACTCTGTTTCCATTTCCAGTGGTGAGACCCGCTTCTTCATGATTGCCCATCTGGATTCCGGAGTCGCTGGGAATCTCATTCAACAGTCTGTTGTGGAGCGGTATCAGATTCCTATGGTACGTCTAGCTGAACCGTTGGCGGTGGCCTCCGTGGATGGGAGGCTTCTTCCGGAGACCATCTTGCTCGTCACTGGGCCTGTAACCCTTCAGGTGGGAATGCTACACTCGGAGAAGATCTCCTTTCATGTGCTGCCCGGACTCTCTCACCCCCTCTTGCTTGGTCTACCCTGGTTACAAAGACACGAGCCCGTCCTGAATTGGAGATCTGGTGAAGTGCTCCGTTGGGGTCAGGAATGCCATGAGTCCGGTCTGGTTCCGGTTCGTCCAGCTCGACCCCCGCCTACTCCGGCTAATCTACCTGGTCTGCCGGCACCCTACTGGTCCTATGCGGACATCTTCGACAAAAAGGAAGCGGAGACACTACCACTTCATAGGTCGTATGATCGCCCCGTCGACCTGGTACCTGGTGCTTCTCCTCCCCGCGGGCAAATCTACTCCTTGTCTCTGGCTGAGAACCGGGCCATGTCTGAGTACATAGAAGAGAATCTTGCTAGGGGATTTATCCAGAAATCCACCTCTCCGGCTGGAGCAGGATTCTTCTTCGTCAAGAAGAAAGACTGCTCTCTACGTCCCTGTATCGATTACAGGGGTCTTAACCAGATTACTATCAAAAATAAGTACCACCTGCCTCTTATCTCGGAGCTGTTTGACCGCCTTAAAGGCGTGAAGATCTTCACCAAGCTCGACCTTCGTGGGGCGTACAATTTGGTCCGGCTCCGCCAGGGAGAAGAGTGGAAGACGGCATTCAACACCCGGGACGGTCACTACGAATACCGCGTGATGCCCTTTGGTCTCTGTAATGCTCCAGCCGTCTTCCAGGAGCTGGTTAACGACATCTTCCGTGATCTCCTATATTCCTGTGTGGTGGTGTACCTGAACGATATCTTGGTCTTCTCTCCGGATCTGCCCTCACACCGGAGGGATGTTTGTCAGGTTCTGCTAAGGCTTCGGCAGAATTGCCTATACACTAAATACGAGAAATGCCTCTTTGAACAGACCTCCCTACCGTTCCTGGGCTATATTATCTCCGAGACTGGTCTGCGGATGGATCCCGAGAAGGTGTCTACCATCTTAAAGTGGCCCCATCCAGAGGGGTTGAAGACGATTCAGCTATTCCTGGGCTTCGCAAACTATTACCTCCTCTTCATTCCTCATTTCTCCTCCCGGACTGCTCCCATCTCCGCACTCACCCGTAAAGGAGCAAATGCCAAGGAATGAGCTTCCGAAGCGGAGGAGGCCATGGTCTCCCTAAAACAAGCCTCCTCCTCCGCTCCTGTGCTACACCATCCGGATTGCAACAAACAGTTCTTCCTGGAGGTTGATTCATCCTGCTCCGGAGCCAGAGCGGTGCTCACCCAGAAATCCTTGTCCGGGAGAATGGTAACCTGCGGCTTCTTCTCCAAGCTCTACTCCTCGTCCGAGCGCATCTACTCCATTGGAGATCGTCAGCTGCTGGCCAGCAAATTAGCGCTGGACAGTGGCGCTACTTGCTGGAGGGGGCTCTGCACCCTGTGGTCATCTACACTGACCACAAAAACCTCGCTTATTTGCAGAACGCCCAAAGACTAAATCCGCGTCAGGCCAGGTGGTCTCTATTCTTCGCACAATTCTGCTTCACTCTGCATTACCACCCGGCGGACAAGAACATCAAGGCTACCGCTCTATCCCGCTCATTCCTGTCTTCCAACCAAGAGGAGGAGCTTCTACATATCATTGACCCCTCCAAACAGGGCCGGCGTCAGCACTCAGGGTACCCGGGCAAGTGCCGGGACCCTGGACCATCAAGGGGGCCCACTCGCCATCGGGGCCCGGGCCGCTTCCCCGGCATCTGTGCAGGGCTGGCGGTGCTGTTCAAGCCTTGCTCTGCTTCATGCAACAGCAGTCAGTGTGCGGTCAGTGTGCTGCTGCTCCACCAATCAGGTCCAGTGCTGTCACTTACCAGACATGGCCGCGCGCTGTGCGATGTGCGGCTGTGTCTGGTAGTTATGACACAGCAGGGCGACATTGCGCCTTTAATTGTGCTTGTGTGTTGCACCTGCCGCGTCATTACTACCAGACACAGCCGCACAGGACGCAGCGTGCGGCCATGTCTGGAAAGTGACAGCACTGGGCCTGATTGGTGGAGCAGCAGCACACCGACTGCACACTGCTGCTGCATGAAGCAAAGCAGGGCTCGGACAGCACCGGAGGCTCTGCACAGATGCCGGGGAAGCGGCCCGGGCCCTGACGGCGAGTGGGCCCCCCATATGGTCCACGCCGGAGGCCCTCCACTGCCACATGACTGAGGAGCTGGATGGGACACAGGCCGGGGGCACGTGAGCGAGCTTTCCCAATCCCCATATTAAAAATATTTCTAATGTATGTGTGCATGTATGATGTGAATGTCTGTGTATGTCAGTGTATGTGCATGTGTACATATATTTATGTCTGTTTTATATGTGTTTTTAAGAATGTGTTCAAATATGTATGTGTATATATCTGTGCGTGTCTGCGTATTGTGTGTGTATATCTGTGTACCATGTTCATGTGTGCGCATGTCTGCATACCGTGTGCGTGCGCATGTCTTTGTACAGTGTGCATGTCTGTGTCCTGTGTGTGTGTGTCTGCGTATTGTGTGCGCGTCTGCGTATTGTGTGTCTGCGTATTGTGTGTGTGTCTGCGTATTATGTGCGTGTCTGCATATTGTGTGCGTGTCTGCGTATTCTGTGCGTGTCTGCGTATTGTGTGCGTGTCTGTGTATTGTGTGTGTGTGCGTGTCTGCATATTGTGTGTGTGTGCATGTCTGTGTATTGTGTGTGTGTGTGTGCATGTCTACGTACTGTGTGCATGTCTACGTAGTGTGTGCTTGTCTGCGCATTGTGTGCGAGTCTGCGTATTGTGTGCGTGTCTGCGTATTGTGTGCATGTCTGTGTATTGTGTGCGTCTCTGCGTATTGTGTGTGTTTGCGTGTCTGCGTATTGTATGTCTGTGTGTGCAAGTCTGTGTATTGTGTGTGTGTGTGCGCGTGTGTGCATGTCTGCGTACTGTGTGCATGTCTGCGTACTGTGTGCATGTCTACGTACTGTGTGTGCGTGCATGTCTGCATACTGTGTGTGTGCGTGCATGTTTTTATACGTGAAGGATGAGGTGGCAGGCTGGGCCCTGTGGTGTATACCTATATTTCTCCGCCGTATTTGTGCATCATGAATCGTGGTATGTGCTAAAGGGGCCCACTGAGACTCTTTCGCCCGGGGCCCACGAAAACCTGGAGCCGGCCCTGCCTCCAAAGTAATGACTGTTGCTCCGTTTGACCTGTCTCATCTTCCACCCGGTAAGACCTTTGTAGCGGTTCTGGATCGAAAGAAGGTTCTACTCTGGGACCATTCATCCAAACTAGCCGGTCATGCTGGCCAGAGGAAGACCTTTCTGCTCATCGCCCGACATTACTGGTGGCCTTTCCTGCGCAAGGATGTTGCAGACTTTGTCGCGGCTTGTTCCTCTTGTGCCCGTAACAAGGTTCCCAGGCACCTTCCATTCGGCCGTCTCCTTCCCCTTCCCGTGCCTTCCGGTCCGTGGCAACACATTGCAATGGACTTCATCACGGATCTCCCTGTTTCTGCTGGTTGTACAGACATTTGCGTGGTCGCTGACAACTTTTCTAAAATGGCCCACTTCATCCCTCTGCCTGGTCTCCCATCTGCATATGTGCTGGCTAAGGACGTCATCCATCACATCTTCTGTCTTCACAGCCTACCCCTCCACATTGTGTCTGATTGCGGGGTTCAGTTCACTTCGCGCTTCTGGAGAGCTACATGCAAGCTGCTGGATGTCTCTTTGGATTTCTCTTCTGCTTATCATCCTCAGGCCAATGGTCAAGTGGAATGTATCAACCAGATCCTTATCAGCTTTCTTGGGACTTTACCAATTACGAAGAAATGGAGGGAGCAATAGATCAAAATAATATATGCATCAGAAATTTATTATATCAAAAAAGTTTTAAAAGAGTGAGAACATGGATTTTTACATATACATAGAAATAGGACATAACTTCATACAAGAGTTTATAAGAGACCAGTGAGCTGGACTACAGAATTACTTCTCCCCTAAGTGTAAGGTCTAAGATGATAGACAATAGAATAAATATAGGTGACTACCTTATAGTCAGTGTAATAGGTCTGATTTGAATAATAAGCTGTAGGAATATATTTAATAAAGTCTATAGGTGTCTCAGGAGTATAATTGGAAAGGTATATTACCTGTAGACATTAGGTGTAGTCTTGGATGGTGGGCTCACTTGCTACCTCGATGCGCGTTTCACCGCTGCCGCAGTTTTGTCAGGTGGGTTTGGAGGCCTGCCTGCTGCGCTTCTCCGTTGCGGGCCCCGCTGCCTGTGAGCTTTTTTTCACTCCTGCCCTAAGCTCCGTACTAGCAGGCGGTGCAAACCTATAAAGGGTACTGCCATCTTGGGTGCAGCTCCAGGCTCTAGTTATACAGCTGTGCTGCCGGGCTTTGCTTGTGGCCAGGAAACTTGCAGTCTCCTGTCCCCCAGATTCAGTTGCCAGGACGTGGAATGCCCATACAACCCAAGACTCTGGCGTCCTCTGCTCTGCTGCCTGGGGTAAGCTCTTCACTTGCTCTGCTCCCCAGAACTTTCTCCTCCCTCTGCTGCTTTCTCCCCCTCCCCCTTCCCTCTCACACTCACTGACTAACTCCTCCCCCCACCTGGAAAAAGCAGCTCCCCAAAATAGGGTGTAGAGCTCCCCCTTCAGGTCAGGGATCAGAACCTGTGTGTGCATGTGGGGTTTACCTGACGTGGGGAGCTCCTCCTACTTCCAAGCGTAATATCACCTCCGGTGAAGGAGGCAACACTACTGTGGCAACCGGCCCTTGGGGCGCCACATTTCCCCCTTGTGAAGCACAGTATGTCCCGGACTGTAAAGGCATAAGGGTGCAAGTTAACAATGAACAATTTCTTCCCTTTTGGGGAGGCGCATTTCTGAAACGATACATTATTATTAAAAATGCAAAAAGTACAAAAAAAAAAAGAAAAATGCAAAATATAAACCATTCAACAAGGTGCCCTTGATAACGCCTCTCCGTGGCATCACCTCACAAGTTTGTAGTTCAGCTTGGTGGAATCCGCCCCAAACTACCTCAAACTTCATCCCTGGGCGTGGCTACAGGGCACAAAGACCATAGTTTGACCTGGTTCTTCGGCCACGCCAACGGTTTTTTGATGTCAGGGTTGGATGTGAATCCCCCCTTTTTTTTTCATTGTCCTGGCCACACCTAGTCCTATGGCCCAATTGTCCATTAACATATTAGTATGTACACTTTTTCAATTTAGCTTAGAAGTTTATACAGTAGTCTCTGTAGGTAGTTTACGCGTAGTGATTACTGGGTCTCACATTACTTAGTCCGGGAGGGCACAAACTTTTTCAACATTTAAACCTGGTCATATGTACATTTTCTAACCCTTATAATACTCTATAAACCATGACTGTAACGGACTGGGGTCTGACCTAGTGTACTGTGCAGCGATCTACGTAACACTGGTGGTTTTGTTGACCTTTCTTGATCTGAGGTGCCTACTGCAGGTGTGGTAGGCTCACTGTGGACTACACTACGGTTAGTCTGATGTAGCACAGGTAGGCTTGGTAGCCTTCTACGACCTCTTTGACTCACCATGGGCATGACAGATTCACCGCTAGCAGATTCTCCTGATCCACTGCTGATGAGGCATCTGTTTCTGGGGCTGACTGGTCTTCACGAGGACCCAAGGTCTCTGCTGTTTCTCGTGTAGTCATCGGTGGAAATGTCAAGACGGGTTTACCTGAGCCCAAGACTGAGGAAATTATCCTCATACGGTGCGGACCTTCCCTTCAACCTCTTCTATCTGTTGAGGAGTGTCTTGACCTCTACCTCTTTCACGCAGTTGATCTGGGCACACCTTCAGGTGGTCTCTCTAGATACAATCGCAGAAGTTCTGCCTCCATCTTTAGTAATGAAGCAAACATTACTGTTGTCAAAGTGAGAGAGCAAGATGGTATATGGCTCAGCCTACCACTGGTCATCCAGCTCTTGAGCTCTCTGCTTTCTTTTCAGCACCTGTTCTCCTGGTGACAAGGGAGTGACAGGGGCTTGCTGATTGTAATCTTTCTCTTGTTTCTGTCTGGCTCGCAATAGACTCTCTTCCACGCATTGTTTGACTTTACAGTACTGTAGCTATCTTTTAGTGTCCCAGTCTGTGTTTGGCTGTAACGCTGCTGGTGTTAGGACACCCATGTCCAGGCCGATGGCAAGTTTACCCGGTCTTGCCCACATCAGGTAGGCTGGAGTACATTTGGTCGAATTCACTGGAATGTGACTGTACAGGTCCACCAAGTCTGGTAACTTCTCGGGCCACTGGTTGCCCTCTTCCAGAGGTATTGTTTTCAACAAGTCAATCACGACCTGGTTCATATTTTTGCACAGACCGTTGGGTTGTGGGTGATAAGGTGTTGTCCAAATTTTCCTACAGCCGTACAGGTTGCACAATTCTTGAACTATATCAGCTTCAAAAGCTGGGCCTTGGTCAGTTAGGACTTGTTCAGGATAGCCATGAGGTTGACAGAAGTGCTCTTGAAAGGCTTTAGCAGCTGTCCTTGCTGTCTGGTCCTTGACTGGTACAACCACTAGGAAACGGGAGTAGTAGTCCACAATCGTTAAGGTGTAGGTGTATCCCGATCGATTTGGAGACAGCTTCACATGGTCCAGGGCCACGATTTCAAGCGGTTGTCTTGTGATGATGGGTTGTAAGGGGGCTCTCTGGCTACCACGATCGTCTTAGATTGCATGGGCCACACTCTCGACACCACCTCTCGATGGACCTTCTCATGCCCATCCAGAAGAAATGCTCACGGAACAGGACCTCCAACTTCTTCCACCCAAAGTGTCCTGCCCCATCATGGTAAGCTTCCAGGACCATTGGCGCAACCTTCTTTGGAACCACTATCTGCCATACCAGCTCGTGCTTGCGGGAGTTGATGATTCTTCTGCACAATTTACCTTCATAAAAGAACAACTTGGCTCTCTCCTTCCACAGCTGCAAGGCTTCTGGTGGTGTATCCGGGCCTAGGGACGAATTGGCTTGGCTCAGCAGTTCTTTCACCATGCGGACGGCCGGGTCACTGTCCTGCGCATCTGCCCTTTCATGGTGGGGCAATGGGTTGAAAGAGACTTCTTGAACAGCCGACTGCTTGTTTTTCATACAATGGGAGCATTGGAAAGCACCCTAGCAGTGGAAGGCAGGCATCTCAATTTCTTCGAGGTCTTCCAAATTTTCTCCCAAGTCTGGTAAGTTAGGCATGCGGGACAAAGCATCGGCATTGGCGTTCTTGTTTCCCGCCCAATATTTGATCACAAACTCGTAGTTAGACAGCCGAGCCATCCATCGTTGTTCTAGGGCACCAAGCTTCGCAGTCTCCAGGTGTGTCAGCGGGTTGTTAAGAATGTAAATCTGGAGGAGGTGGGGTAGTGTTTGAACCTCTCAGTCACTGCCCAGACTATGGCCAGGAACTCCATAGTTGGTGGGGTTTCTTTCGGTAGGGCGAAGCTTCCTACTGGCATAGGCGATGACCCTCTCTTTGTCTTTCTGCATTTGATACAACACGGCTCCCAATCCAGCGTTGCTGGCATCTGTGTACAGGATAAACGGCTGACCGTAGTCGGGGTAAGCCAGGATTTCGTCTCCCGTGAGAGCTAGCTTCAAGCGAATTCTTGCACCCTGTCGTCCCACTCAATCGGAGGGCTCTTGGTCTTTGCCTTTTTGGAGTGGCCCACCAAGAGGTCCTGAAGGGGAGCGGCTATCTTGGTAAAGCCCTTGATGAATTGTCTGTAATAGCCAACCAACCTTAGAAATTGTCGTACCTCACGAATGGTAGTTGGCTTCTGCCAGTCCTTGATGACGGTGACCTTATCCGGGTCTGGTACCACGCCTTCTGCACTCCAAACATGGCCTAGGTATTGTACCTTGGGTTTCAGGAGATGACATTTGGATGCCTTCACCTTGAGACCAAAGTTGGATAGGGCTTCGAATATCTCGGCCAGGTGTTTCAAATGGTCTTCATAGGTTCTGGAACAGACAATGACATCGTCTAGGTATAACAGTACCGTTTCGAAGTTCTTATGCCCAAGGCAACACTCCATTAACCTTTGGAACGTTCCAGGGGCGTTTCACAGCCCAAATGGCATACAGTTGAACTCGCATAAGCCCATTAGTGTAGTGAATGCGGTCTTCTCCTTGTCTGCCTCTGCAACGGGAACCTGCCAGTACCCACTGGTGAGATCTAGGGTCGATTTCAGGGCAGCTAGCGACTCCTCGATATGCAGCAAGGGATAGGCATCTTTATGGGTGATGCGATTGATCTGCCTATAGTCGATGCACATACGCATGGTGCCATCCTTCTTTTTGACTAGTACCAAGGGGGCTGCTCAGGGGCTACAACTATCCCTTATTACTCCTGCCTCTTTAATTTCTCGCAACATGCTCTTGGCACACTGGTAGTGAGCCAGAGGGACAGGACGGTATCTCTCTTTAATAGGGGGGTGGTCTCCCATAGGGATATGGTGTTGGATCCCTTTCACTTGCCCAAAATCCAGGGGGTTCTTACTGAATACCCTTTCGTATTCCTGAACTACCAGGTAGACCCCATCTTTCTGATGTGAAGGGATGGAGTCAGTACCAATGTGCAGTTTCTGACACCAGACTTCCAACCGTCCCGAGGAGCCGTTGTCCTCCATCGTCTCAGACGGGTCCAAGGGTTCTACTGCCTGGATTGCGTTATTACTAACAGTAAAGAGCTTGGCTACTGTAGCGTACCTGGGTAAGTTGGCCTATTTTTCCCCACAATTTAATAATCGTATGGATACCCTCCCCTTTCTGACATCTACCACCTCTCGGGCTGTCAGGATAGTGGGTCTGCTGTCAGAGTAAACGAGCTCTACCAAGGCCTGGTAGTCTTGGCCTCTGACGCCCATGGCTACCCAACACCATATCATCATTTCACTCTTTGGGGGATAGCACAATGGGGTATGGGTCACTCACCCTTACGCTGCCAATCTCTCCACCGGACAAATCTACCTGTTGTCTTTGCATGAGTGCTCTAATCTCTTTGTGCAGGACTCGTTGTCCTGTGTTGGCGGTTTCAGCTACCTGCTGTAACAACACAATTATCTCACCAATACAGTTTTCAATAATGTTTGTACCTAGGGTGATCATGGGATGGCATTCACGTTTATCAATATCCACAATTATCAAACCCTGCAATTCAAGTTCCACTCTCCCCACCTTAATGGTCACCTCTTTATACCCCACCTGAGGCAAGGGCTGACCGTTACTTGCTACTACAGTCAAGTCATCATCAGGGCGATTGGTAAGGTCAGTGTCAGCCCAATAGCATTTGTAAAGGATATGAGGCATCGTATTCACTTGGGAACCAGTGTCCAAGACAGCGTTCAATGGAATGCCATCAATCACGAAGGGCAGGTTCGGCCGTCCCCCTACGTACTTGTCCCTCCAGTTGTGTGGACCAGGTTGCTGTACTCCTAGGCGTTGGTCCTCTGCCCCAGGGGCCGCCCGGTAGGGTCATAGCAGTCGGTGCCTCTTCCTTTGGTGCGGGTGGATGGGATCCTCTTCTGTCGTTGCCACGGCAGGTCATCTGGACTCGAGGCAAGCTGGATCTTCTCTGTAGGGGAAGCCACTTGCAGAGACTGCACTGTTTTTGCCAATGCAGCCACACTTCTGGTTAGTTCTTGTACCTGTAGGCGTAAGTCTGCAGAGGGTTTGTTGCTCAGTGTCAGGGCATCATCCTCAACAGGTTCCTTGGGCAAAAGACACTGCCTCCTGGTGGTAGAGTATTGCTGGGCGTTTAGTGGGTGCGGTATCGCTAGGGGTCGTCTCTCGTAGCACAGGGATTGCTCTGTCCTTAAACTGAGCAAATTTCATGTCAGGGTTTTGTAAGGACATTATACGCAATGGGGTCTTATGCATGGTAGACAGCAGTCCTTCTATAAATTGCTCTGTTAATAGCCTGTCCTCCTCCTGCACGCTGTTAGGATCAATCTGCTTAATGGCTTGCAGTGTCTCCTGGAGGTTGAGGGCATAGTCTCTCACACTGTCCTGCGCCCTTTGTTTGCAGCCAAAGAATCGCATTTTTATTTCTGCCGCGGTGCGGGTAACAAAAGTGTCTTGTAGCTTTGTTAAGATGTGCTTGACTGTCCGTTTATCAGTGTCCGGCCAGGACTTGATTTCCCTCTGCGCGGCACCAGTTAGCTGACCGATTAGAATTCTGACCTTTTGCCCTTCAGTCAAGGGGTAAACGTCAAACAGGCTACGCAGTCTCTCTTTCAAATCGCTAAGGGTATGCGACTCCCCTGAGTATTGTGGTAACCAGGCCGCTGCTGGGATATATGGCATGGACAGTGGCATTATGAAGGCTGCAGCAGCACCCGCTGTTGGAGCTTCGCCTAAGTTGGGCATCTTTCTACCCCCTAATTCACCTTTGCCGGGGTAGGACTCACCGCTCCGGATGCTTATGTCATCGCTCCTTGCACAGCCAGTCACCGAGACTGCTCTGCTGGTAACTGTGCAACCACACTCTTGCGGCACAGCTTCTCACACTTGTATTGTATTCACAGGGCTGAAGCAGCTGGGATCGTTGGATGGGTGGATGGATCACACAGCACAGGGCTGCAGCAGCTGGATGGATGGATGGGATCACACCGCACAGGGCTGCAGCAGCTGGATGGATGGATGGATGGGATCACACAGCA
Source organism: Phyllobates terribilis (assembly GCF_046119375.1). Taxonomy (NCBI): domain Eukaryota; kingdom Metazoa; phylum Chordata; class Amphibia; order Anura; family Dendrobatidae; genus Phyllobates; species Phyllobates terribilis. Next base: position 100,554,135 of record NW_027362768.1, on the reverse strand, counting down.
CAGGGCTGCAGCAGCTGGATGGATGGGATGGATGAGATCTCACAGACAGAGCTGCAGCAGCTGGATGGAATGGATCACACAGCACTCTGCAGGGGGAGGCGACAATCTCCCCCCTCAGTCTGATGCAAAGGGGAAGGCTGGCACCTTTCAGCCTGAGTGACAGACAACTCTGGTACAGTCTATGCAAGTGGGAGGGACCTATTTTGGTGCCATTTCCGAGGCTCCGCCCACGATGGGACACCCCACATATCATTAACTCCGCATGTGCTACAGTAATGGCTGCGGTTTATACAGTTATACACAGTCTTTGTGGCACATAGGACCCGGTTAACAGGGTCCATAAATCCTGTTCATGACGCCAGTTGCAGCGGCCGTAAAGGCCTAGGGTACTCAGTAGCCGGGCTGGCAGTCTTCCAGGGAGGTCGCGGTGGCAGTGGCCCAGCTCCGTAGCCCTGGCCGAGCAGATGAAGGGAGTATTTACAGGGGATTCATAGTCTTCATGTGACGCCACCTGGCTGGTGCCTGGTCAGGGATGACCAGAGCTGCTGTGTGGACCCTGGGGGTTAGATGGTATAGCAGCTAGGATGAAACACTTCCCATGGGTGAAGCGGGCCCCCCAGGATTGAGAAAGCTTATATGAAGGATGGCAGCGCGGGAAACAGGATGCAGAGAGCAGGGGGACAGCAGAGATGATAGTCACGGGGGTAGCACAGCTGCGGGGAGGCGCGGAAGAAAAAGATAGATACGAGGAATGTAGTCCAGTTACCTTTACTGCAGAGAAAGCTGTGGAGTCCGTGGCACTGGTCACTGGGTCCAGGAAGGTCCGATCAGCTTGGAAGCAATCAGAGTCCACCCCATCAGGTGGGTTTGGAGGCCTGCCTGCTGTGCTTCTCCGTTGCGGGCCCCGCTGCCTGTGAGCTATCATACGATCCCTTTTCTTCACTCCTGCCTTAAGCTCCGTACTAGCAGACGGTGCGAACCTATAACGGGTACTGCCGTCTTGGATTATACCGCTGTGCTGCTGGGCCTCTGCTTATGGCCAGGAAACTTGCAGTCTCCTGTCCCTCAAATTCGGTTGCCGGGACGTGCAATGCCCGTACAACCCAGGACTCTGGCATCCTCTGCTCCGCTGGCTGGGGGAGCTCTTCATTTGCTTTTCTCCCCAGAACTTTCTCCTTCTCCCTCTGCTGCTTTCTCCCCCTCCCCCTTCCCTCTCACACTCACTGACTAACTCCTCCCCCCAGCCGGAAAAGTCAGCTTCCCAAAATAGGGTGTAGAGCTCCCCCTTCAGGTCAGGGATCAGAACCTGTGTGTGCATGTGGGGTTTACCTGACGTGGGGAGCTCTTCCTGCTTCCAAGCGTAATATCACCTCCGGTGAAGGAGGCAACACTACTGTGGCAACCGGCCCATGGGGCGCCACAGAAGCACCACAAGTGCGAGCTGATGTTGGACGGGCTGCTATTGCTTCTGCAACAAGCTGCATTAGAGGACTTCCTGGGAGAAATGACACCCAGAGTAGATACGGTTTCCCTCTATGCCAGTCCTTTCACTGAGCTAAAGAATATGGCTGTGGTGAAATACAGCTCTCACTGAGAAGCAGTGTCAGACTGAAAAACATTGGGCCCACCAGAGGATTTGATTCGGAGGGCCCTCCTTTCTCCCCCCCGCTGAAGAGCCCCATAGCAGCTGCAAAGTTTGCTCCTATCATGAGCTCTCCTGATGTAGAAGCCAGGGCCCACCAGAGGATTCTCTAGTGGGCCCGTCCAACCCTGCTTAGAAGCAGCCCTGGCTAAGAAAAGTGTGTGGGAAGGTTCCCAGACACTCTATGGCTGCATTTTTAATGTGGACTGGCTGTGTTCCATCGCTGGCCACATTCACCTGTCCACGTGTTTGTGGTTAGGCGGTCCTTCTCAGTAAAAGCACTGGGGAGGGCACGGGTAATGTTGTGGGACCCGTGCTTGTGGAAAGCTGAGACGATACCGGGAGAAATAGTGGCGACTGGGTACCGAGTATGGACACCCGGTCGCCGCTGGCATGATGTTGTGAAAAACTTCCTCCTCCACGACCTTAAAAGGCCACATTTCAAGTGAAAGCAGCTTTAGAGGACTTCCTGGGAGAAATGACAGCTGGAGTAGATATGGTTTCCCAAGTCCTTTCATCAAGCAAAAGAATATGGCTGTGGTGAAATACAGCTCTTAGCAAAAAAAGCTGTGGACTGGCTCCGTACCGTCGCTGGCCACATTCACTTGACCCTGTGTTTGTGGTTAGGCGGTCCTTCCCAGTGAGTGCACTGGGGAGGGCACGGGTAATGTTGTGGGACCCATGCTTGTGGAAGGCGGACATAATACCGGGAGAAATAGTGGCGGCTGGGTACCGAATATGGACTCCCGGCCGCCACCGGCCTGAGGTTGTGAAAAGCTTCCGCCTCCACAAGTCTAAAAGGCCACATTTCAAGTGAAATCAGTTTTAGAGGACTTCCTGGGAACAAATGACAGCAGGAGTAGATATGGTTTCCCAAGTCCTTTCACCAAGCTAAAGAATATGGCTGTGGTGAAATACAACTCTCAGCAAAAAAAGCTGTGGACTGGCTCCATACCATCCCTGGCCACATTCACTTGACCACGTGTTTGTGGTTAGGTGGTCCTTCTGAGTAAGTGCACTGGGGAGGGCACGGGTAATGTTGTAGGACTTGTGCTTGTGGAAGGCGGAGACGACACCGGGACAAATAGTGGTTGCTGGGGACCGAGTATGGATACCCGGTCACCGCCGCCATAAGATTGTGGACAGCTTCCGCCTCCACGAGCCTAAAAGGCCACATTTCAGGTGCAACCAGCTGTCAAAAATTTGGCTGTAGAGTATTGCAGCCTGTGGGAGGGTAGGTGGCTGGCTGGCTGCATACTTGCGCTTGCATTCCATGGAATGGGGTAAGGACAACTGAACGCTGCACTGGGACAAGGATGTGGACGGTGATTGTTGCAAGTCTGCAACGACAGGTGCATGGCGGGAGGCATCTTTGCATGCGCCAAGGATAACTTATGATGGGCACACTTTTAGGCAGTGACCTGGGAGTCAGAAATGCTTCCAGGAGTCTTCCCCATGCTGTTCCCATGTCTTTTCAGCACTGTATGCATGTGTCTGATGATGTGTCAAACACCACATGGCCAGAAAAGGTTCTAAAATGTTAAAATTACGTTTCCCAGTGAATGCATTTGTCTTGGTTGAAAGCAATACAAAAGTGCAAAAACGCATCAAAAACGCTACGTGTGAACATTGCCCAAGGTGTGGAGGAGTATTTTTGTTTTTGGTTATTTATTTTGCTTTAGATACAAGTCATTATCCTGGAAAAGATGTTCCTTAACATATTTCCCAGGAAAATCCATTTTGGTTTAGTTTTTGCATGTTTTATTGTGAGTCCGTAAAAGTGGCATAATAGCTTTAATAACGTTGTTGACGGTAGTGACCAGGGAGTCAGAAATGCTTCCAGGGGTCTTCCCCATGCTGTTCCCATGTCATTTGAGCACTGTTCCCATCGATTTGGGCAATTTTTAGTCCCTCTGCAGATCATCGAGGGGAGCTGCCTGAAAAATGCTCGAGTTTCCCATAGACTCACATTTGGCTCGTTGCTCGGGTCGAGCACCCTAGTATTCCAATGTGCTCGACCCGAGCAATGAGTACCCGAGCATTTTAGTGCTCCCCCATCACTAATAATTACCTCTTTGTCTAATAAGTCGTACATCTGCGTACACTGTAAACACTGGAGATGGTGACCAGACAACACTACACATATTACATATAAGTATGTTCAATATGTGTCACATACTTTGCATTATGTGTAATTCATCTGCTTGCATTATGTGTCATGTATAATGTGTAAATAGTGTCATGTATAATATGTAATATATCCGGTATTGTGCAAAACATTTAGGCAAGTGTGGAAAAATTGCTGCAAAGTAAGAATGCTTTCAAAGATAGAACTGTTAATAGCTTATTTTTATAAATTAACAAAATGCAATGTGAATAAAAAAAGAGAAATCGAAATTAAATCAATATTTGACGTGACCACTTTTTGCATTGAAAACAGCATCAATTCTTCTATGTACACCTGCACACAGTTTTTGAATTAACTCGAAAGAGAGGTTGTTCCAAACATCTTGAAGAGCTAACCACAGATATTCTGTCGATATAGTTTTCTGAAAATTCTTTAGTCTCTTCATGTAATAATAATAATATAATAATAATTTTTATTTATGTAGCGCCAACATATTCCGCAGCACTTTATAATTAAGCTTGGACATATACAGACAATAAATTCAATTCAAGGTAAGGCTGTTTAAACAGTTACATTAGGAGTGAGGTCCCTGCTCGCAAGCTTACAATCTACAAGGAAATGGGGGGACACAATAGGTGAAAAGTGTTTGTTATGTCAGGTCCAGCAATTATAATAAATAGGGATTTTCATACAAAGCTGCATGATCCGGTCATCAGCCTGTATGTTTAAGTGCAATTATCAAGTATCAACTGCAGTTATCATGCGCATGGAGGGTGTGCATACAAGTGAATAGGAGGGAGCAGATTCTGAATAATATTTAGAAGGAGGGAACAGGGGAAAGTTTGTTTACTGAGTAGAGGTGGTAGGCTTGTTTAAAAAGATGGGTTTTAAAAGTGCGCTTGAAGACGTGGGGGCTAGGCATAAGTCAGATCATCTAGGGTATAGCACTCCAGAGAACTGACGCAGCACGAGAGAAGTCTTGGAGATGGAGGTGCGGGGTTCGGATTATGGGGGATGTTAGACTTAGGCCATTTGTAGAACGGAGGGCACATGTAGGGCGATAGACAGAGATGAGAGAGAACATATAAGGTGGTACAGAACTGTAGAGAGCTTTGTGGGTGAGAGCGATGAGTTTATATTGGACCCTGTAATGACTGGCACAAGATGGAGGCATCGGTGAGGCGGCTGGACAGAAATATGACCCTGGCTGCCTTATTCAGGATGGATTGGGGAGGAGAAAGTTTGGTAAAAAGGAGACTGATCAGAAGAGAGTTGCAGTAGTCCAGACGAGAGTAAATAAGAGTGACAGTAAGAGTTTTAGCTGTTTCAAAGGAGAAAAAAGGTTGGATTCTGGACATGTTTTTAAGATGCAGGTGACATGAGTGGGTGAGTGATCGGATATAGGGAATAAAGGAAAGTTTAGTGTCAAATATGACCCCAAGGCAGCTAGGGAGTTATGGTTGAACCCTCCAAGGTAATTTCAATGTCAGGTTAGGTTAGTAGAATTAGGTTAGTAGAGGGGAGAAACACAAGACATTCAGTTTTGAAGAGATTCAGTTTAAGATAGATGGAGGACATGATGTTAGAGACAGCAGACAAACAATCCTTGATATTTTGTATTAGGGTAGGGGTGATGTCAGGGGAAGAAGTGTATAATTGGGCGTCATCAGCATAGAGATGATACTGGAAACCAAATCTGCTGATTGTCCAATAGGAGCAGTGTATAGAGAGAAAAGGTGGGTGCCTAGGACTGAGCCCTGCGGGACCCCGATAGTAAGGGGACAAGGAGAGAAGTAGGAGCTGGCAAAAAATACAGTAAAGGAGCGGTCAGAGAGGTAGGAGGAGAACCAGGAGAGAACGGTGTCCTTGAGGCCAATAGAGCAGAGCATAGTGAGGAGGAGCTGGTGATCCACAGTGTCGAATGCAGCAGAGAGAATCCAGAAGAATCAGCAGGGAGCAGTGACCTTTGAATTTAGCTGTTAATAGATCGTTAGAGACTTTAGTAAGGGCAGTTTCAGTAGAGTGTGAAGAGCAGAAACCAGATTGTAAAGGGTTGAAAAGAGAGTTATCTGAGAGATAGCGGATTAGACGGGAGTGGACCAAACATTCCAGGAGTTTAGAGATGAATGGAAGATTAGAGACAGGTCTGTAGTTAGCCGTGTAGTTCTGATCGAGGGATGGTTTTTTAAGTAAAGGGGTTATGATGGCATGTTTAACTGAGTAGGGAAAGATACCTGAAGAAGAGAGATGTTAAATATTTTAGTTAGGTGACTGGTGACCACCAGTGAGAGAGAAAGCAGGAGATGTGAGGGAATAGGGTCACTGTTGCAGGTTGTAGGCCGAGAAGAAATGAGGAGCTGGGTAACTTCTTCTGTAACATGTATGTAATCTCAGCATGGTATCACATTTCAATCACCCCATTGCTCCCAACCAGTGCACCACATATAGAGTTCTACAACATGAAGAGAAGCAATGATCAGGCATATGCAAGTCCTTTACACATCAGGGAGGGGTAGTGGAGCTCAGTAAAATGGGATATTAAATAAGCCAGATGACCAAATAATCATGCCACAGAAAGTGGATGTGGCTGATGAATATTATAGGGAGAAGTTACTGTGATTGGGCATAAAGCAAGTGCAGTCACTAAAAGCATAAAGCATTGATGCACAGAATGCATGGGAAGTCCAGATAGGTACTTTCAGTGTCAGACTGAAGAACATTGGGCCCACCAGAGGACTTGACTCTGAGGGCCCACCTTTCATGTTTATGAAACCAATGCATTATCATTAAAGTGTTTTTTCTGACCTAGACTAATTTTTATCAGGCTCTGTATCAAGTGGTATAGCCATAAGATTCACAATGTTAGGATTTGACTCTGCTTGCTGATTTGATCGGGTATCACGTGATTGTTTAGATACTGTTGAAATCCAGATGGCAGAGCCAGGTTCTCCCCCATTCAAGAACGCCATAGCAGCCGCAAGGTTCGCACTATAAACTCTCCTGAAGGAGAAGCCAGGGCCCACCAGAGGATTCTCCCGTTATCTGGTGGGTCAGTCCAACCCAGGGTACAGTTCCTGACACCCTTTGTTATCAATCTGCCTTAGGCTATGTGCCCACGTAGCAGATTTGATGCAGAGCGCTTTTGCCTCTCCCTGGCAGAAAAAAACGCATGCAAATTTACATGCGTTTTTTCTGCGAGAGAGAAGTGTTTTTTTCAGCCTTTTTACATGGGTTTTCGCATGCGTTTTTTCAAGCAGTTTTCCATCGATTTTGAGCATCACTTGGAAAAGTGCTTGACAAGTTGGTCACACAATATAAATCCATGCAACCGGCATGGATTTATAATGTGTGAACAACTGATGCTTTAAATGAAGCATCTATAGTAAAAAATAAAGAGAATTAAAACGTTAAAAATAAAAAAAAACCTGTATACTCACCTCTCTGGTCTCCTCCCGGCGGTGATCCTGCGATCCTCTCTCTTCGGCGTCCCGCATTGTACTGTCAGGACCTGCGGTGACGTCATTTAGTCAGCTGATGGTCACGCGACCATCACCTGACCGCCGACGTCAGCGGTCACGTGACCATCAGCTGACTAAATGACGTCACCGCAGGTCCTGACAGTACATCGCAGGATGCCAAGGAAAGAGGACGTGGCTGGGAGCAGACTGGAGGAGACCGGAGAGCAGACCGGGGGCTGCCGGAGAGGTGAATATACAGGTTTTGTTTATTTTTTACTTTTTTATTTCTTTTTTTCACCGCGTGGTAGCCGGGATGAAGACGAGTTGTAGTCTCCTCTTCATCCCGGGTACCACACGCACCGCGATTACGCTGCAAATTCGCCGCCATTGAATTTAATTGAAATGCAGCAAATCCACATATACCTGCGGGTTTGCTGCGTTTCAATGTTCCTCAATGGCCACGAATTTGCAGCGTAATTGCGGTAGAAATGGTCATGCTGCATTTTGCAACGCAATGCAAATTCGTCGCGCAAATTAGCGCATCATGTGCACAGCACATCTGAATTCACATTGCTTTGCATGGCAGACTGTTTTACAAGGGTTTTCGCAGCCGTAAAAACGCCGCAAAAACACTACAGAAACGCTACGTGGGCACATGGCCTTATTATCCCGTATCCCATGTTACAGAATGAAGTACAGACAGCTTCCCCTGCACCATTTAGAGAGATCTCCTAGAAACGAAAGGCTGAAGTGGGCACACACTTAAAGGGATTGCCTGGTCACATGATATTTTTGACCTAGCCATAGGATAAGTAATTAATATCAGATCGGTGTGGGGGGGTCTGACACCAGCACCCCTCCCCCCCAGATCAGCTATTTTTTTGCTATGGCAAGCGTCACGTGGTAACATTTTAAATAAAGCTGCACAGCTCCATTCCATTGGAGCAGCTGCTGCCAGGTACCTAAGAACAGCTCCAATTCTAGCCACTACACATTGGATACAGATGTGCTTTGCATCTCCGTTCAAAGTGTTTCCACCCGGCGGCCATCGTAGCTAATCTTGAGGGTGCTGGGTGTCAGACTCTTTCTAATATATTAATGAACTATCCTCTGCATACATCATAAATATGATGTGATGGGACAACCACGATTCCCTACACCCACCTAAGGATCGCAGTATCTCCTTCATTGACTTATCTAGCAGAACAAAAGGATAAAATTGCCTTATCCTTACAGTTCCAAACATAATCTGTAGGTCAAAAATTGTGAGTCCCTGATATACATTAGATTAATAGGTGGTTCCCTCCAAAATCAACACATT